>NC_135234.1:693177051-693802051 GCF_051348905.1 Ranitomeya variabilis | reverse complement strand
ATTTGTTCCTTGTATGTGGTATTATAGGTCATTTTAAAAATTGAAAAATAAAAATATACCTAAATTGTATTGCATATTTTAACAAATATTTAATAGATTACAGTAGAGTAGGGCCTGGCCAAAAGTGTCTACCTTGTCATTTTGGTGGCTTAAAAAAATCTATTGGCCAAAAAAAAAACTGCCGGCTACATGTGTGATCTGGTGATGGGAACTGTCAATGTGTGATAGGTGAGAAGTGGAGATTTTCCAAGAGAGAGCGGTGGGACTGTGGACAGTTTGAGGGGTGGAGCATGGAGGCGGGGCTGGGGTGGAGCCTGGGCGGAGTCTCAAGGGGGCCCCGGAAATTTTGCCAGTATGGGGCCCCGAAATTTCTAGTGGCAGCCCTGGCTGCTGGTGGGGATTGTTCACCCCGGGAGGAGCGGGAGTCGGGACCCGATCGTGGAAGAAGGGGTCCTCCAGGCTGTGTGACCCGATCGCGGCAGAAGATAAGAAAAGAAAAAAAAGTTCACTCACCTCACCGCCAGGTTCCTCCGTCCAGCAGCAGCCTATCAGCTTGCGATCCCGGGACGAGCCTCCTACACGGGACGACGTGACGACGTGACGACGTCACTGTACACGTCGTTCCGTGCAGGGATCTTTCTCCGGCACCTCGTAGGCTGCGGCTGGGAGCGAGAATACTGTCTACAGGGAGTGAGAAGACTGCAGCGAGAGAGGAGAAGACTGCAGAGAGCGCCGTTTGTAAGTATGGGAGTTCAAACATTTTTTTTTTTGCATGGGGCAGTGTGGCATTTGCTTTAGTCGTTTGTTTCTTTGAATGACTTTAATACCGTATGTCACAACGTATTCTTGTCATTAAGGGAGACAAACTGCTTCCAAAAATATGAATTGTGCCACTGGGCGTGGCTTATTAGTATGGGCGGGGTTATTGAAAATGGGCGTGGCCAAAATTCCGGCCGCCGCGACTTAGAGGACCTGTTGTTAAAAATTGGAATCCCACCCCTGAATATATATAATTATGACTAGGAGAACAATGACAGGAAGAGGTACCTTTGAGGCTTTATATCAGGAGATACTTCAGCTCATTTCCTAATGCAAGATGGATCTTCTGGATTTTTTCAGGGGTATCTGGGCTAAGATCAAGTCTTCTTTCTGTAGTGATAGTTTTTCTTCCTTTTTGTTCTGTTACATCAATATCTAAAATGGGATTAAGAGAACAATAAGCTCCTTGGAGTTCTCCTGGTGCAGTTAATGGACAGTCTATGTTTTATTCCAATATTGGGTTAACCTTCGACTCACAGTGTCCTTGGTAGACCAACACCGATGTTTGAGTACCAAGTCCTTACTATCCTGGCACTGGATAACCTCCCATATTTTATGCTTCCCACAAATCTCACTCATTGCATAGTTAATGCCTTCACTCTCCTGGACTACACAAAATAATTGCAATTTTCTATGGTCTGTGCCTATTCTATTGCTACTGTTTCCTATGCAGACATGCAGCGCCCCAGAGTCCTGGTCGTTGCAGTAATGTCGCTCTTCCACCAGGGGGAGTGATGGTACGTCTGATGGCACTAAAGGAGTTCACCTGACCAGGTATCACAGTCACACACTACACTTCACACTCCAACCACCAGGGGGAGCAAAGGGTCCTATTTATTAGGCCACTCCTCACACTCGGGTAAAACTGGGGGTTGAATAGGAAGTTAGAGAGAAAGCTGCTGGGTGAGACCCAGGAAAGACCTGTCAGGCAGACAGGGAGAGAAGGAGGAACATCTGAGCTGCAGACAGAGGGTCCCTGTCAGGGGTGAGATCCTGGCAGAGACTTAGCAAGAGATAGAACGTTACGGAGCTGCGCCTGCACCCCATTGCGGCAGCATCCTAAGAAAGGACAAGAAGCGGAGTATATTGTGGAGTAGTGAGAAACGAGATCACAGCACAAGGAGATAATACCGGGAGGAGTTCTGCCTTAAGATCGGCAACATCCTTCTGAGGCGCGTAGCCGGTGGCCGGAACACCGAGGGAGTAATAGGCTCTACGCATTACTTCAAACTACGGCAGGACAGTTAATTCCAAGTTGGCTGCCCAACCTTTAACCTAATGAAGACAACGGAGGCAAATTGTGGGAGAGGGGCGTCTCTAGGGTCTCTAAAAAATAGCTCCAGGCCTACCCCGTCATACGGGTCGTCCTATCCATACCATCTGGGGGACGGAGAGAGAGAATATCAGAAACATACACGACAGTTGTGAGGACTATCCCTTGGTGCTCAGCAGGGAAGTACTACAACACACAGACGCAAGTAGGAAGGCTACTGATTTCCACCTGCAAAGGGAACTCTGGATGTGCCTTCAGACCGGCCGGATTCAGCCAGCCCTGTTAGCAGTGCTCTGGATTGTGGACGCTGAAGTCTACAGTAAAAGGTAAAGAGACTGCAACCCTGTGTCCTCGTTATTTACTGCGACCTACACCATCATCATCTACCTTACTGGGAAGCCCTGGGGACATACTTCACCTGTGGGAAGGTATTCCATCTAGCTGCCATAACATCACCCCAGCGGACCCCTAAGCAGCGTCGGTCACCCTGACAGAACACCACAGGTGGCGTCACGAACACTTGACAAACTATCACCCTTTGATTGGGCGCCCCTTAGCAGGGCCACGGACCGGGTCGGGCCACCGTGACATCCCCAGAACCGAGACAGAGGGACCCGGTACCGAGTACCCCACTGCCCTGCACCTGGGGGCGATCCAACTACTCTCTCCAGTATTTTACAATTCAAAAGAATAACATATAACCCCTGCAGTTACTTACTTTCTGGTACATAGCTTCAACCTGACTAGACAGAGACAAAGGTTCCTCGTGTATAGTTGGCTTGAACTAATTCAGGATTTCTGGAGTAAAGTACCAGTGGCCTGTCGCCAGTCTCATGAGTATGTAAAGGCATTTTTCGTCATAATGAAAGTGCCCATTCCGGTCTTCCATTTTCCCCGTTCCACATACCTCTGATTAGGATCTGTAGGCAACCACAACACGTTTGAATTTCAAGGCCTCGGTGCACAATATACAGTATACCTGTCCACACCTCTCTACCTTAGTCCACGCAACAAAACCAGCGCTTCCGTGGATGTGGCTCTATTATCACTGTGATCTGTGCTACTCCTAACCTATTTAAAAAGTGGAGCTAAAAATAAAAGTAAAAATCATTCACTTCACAGGGCGTCTGATAGAAAACAAAGAAAACAACCAGCATACTAACAACTGCTGTTATAAATTGCATTCATATTGACCCTCAGATAAAACTTTTCTGCCATCTGTCTGAGCCTCACAGGTCTAAAAATACATTTAAATTGTAAAAGAACAAACCTAGTAAACTAAAGAAAAGTAAAATAATCTAATAAGACAAAACAACCGTATACATAAAGAAACAGTACAGGCCTGTTAGAAACTCTGTTGCACCTGGATGTACTGTGGCCTCGCTGTAATCAAGGGCTCACTAGAGTGCAAACTTGGCCTTTCCTCCCTGGTTGTAATTAGAGATGAGCGAATATTTCAATGTTCAGTTCGGATTATGGTGGCCGAATTTGCAATATTCGCTGATTTATTCGCCAAACACAACTGAACGCCATTCTAGGCAATAGGAGGCAAATACAAACAGATGCACAACACCTTATAAGGGCCCCAAATGCTGCCAAAACACATCAAATGATGTACAGACACCAGGAAAGTGGCCCTTAATTCACCCACAGCACAAATTGTAGCATGGCACTGCAGCAATCAGCAGATATCGGGGTCTGGGGCAGCCTTTACAGCTTTTAATTGAACGTCACAGTAAGATGAGGTGTGTGAGGGATCAGTGTAGGCCTCCTATGCTGGGAGCCCTGAGACCACATGCAACAGCTCAACCTGCTTTCATGCTCAGCCACACTCAGGTGGCACAAATATTATATAAATTTCATAGACTACTATTGTAATAAAAATCTAAGGATAGTAACACGGGTAGTTGGCTCTAAGAAAGTGGAGGCCTGACGGTCTCAGAGGCCTACTGCTACAGGCAACACGCATGAAGGAGACCCAACCAGGGGTCTACACGTTTACAAAAATTAGTGGCAGACACCAACAAAGTGGCATCAAATGCAATAGAGTAGAACTAGTGCAGTGGGGAGAGGCACCTCTTCGACTACAGCCAACCCAGCAGATGGAGACTGTAATGGGCAAGGTGGTGGAACAACTGTGCCATATCCCTCTGAAAGCCTGGAGGGGCGTTACTAGGTGGCTTACCAAATCCCAACTTGTATAAGTGGCAGCAGGCGAAAACTGTGACCCAAAGAGGGACAAGGAGGTAGCACCAGGTGCTACTCCATGGCTGACCTACAGAAGGTGGCAGGTGACACCGAAATTGAGTAAGCTGCTACAGCCCGAATGAGGGATGAAAAATGAAGGCAGACACTGTAGGGACTTTGGAACCATGGGTGCAGATGGGACTGGCTGAGGAACAGAAAAGCACTGGCAGGTGCAGGCTGGACGGGTGTTAGACAGATGGGCCCCAGCAGGTGCAATCTGGACCTGCTGATGGACAGAAGAGCACAGACAGGTACGAGCAGATGGGCACAGACAGATATGATCAGATGGGTACAGAGTAGACAAGCAGATGGGTGGACCTGGGGAACCTGACAAGTAGCAAGCGTGCAAGGCAAACTAACAACATAGCTCAGGCACCTCCATATTGGAGCAGAAGCCTTATATAGAATGTGTCACCCAGCTAACCCTTTAAGAGGAAGGGAGTGCATGCACGACCTAAACATAGTGCCTGGTCCTACAACTGAACCTTGGTGGACACCGACACGCAGGGGTTGATATGAGGAGGTGGTGTGTGAGTGGGAGACACTGAATGTCCTGACCGTTAGATACAAGGAGATCCAACAATGGGCCAAATCTGTAATGTCAACAGATCAGACAGTCTACAAAATAATTACCAGTAGTGTAATGCTATACACCCATGTACAAGGCAACTCGCTAAACTATACTTGTTCACAGAGAAAATCGAGTACAAAAGCCAATAAAATGATACCAAAGTTTATTTGTATAAATAATGTTAACACAATGAATCAAACAAAAAAGGGGAAAAATTTATCATAGTACAATACATGGGTTTTTTAGTATCACTAAGTGATTAGATCCAAGGTATGAAAGAGAGGCCGAAGTAAGGTCAGGACATGTGTATATGTGTCAGGACTGAACATTTTTTTATTACCTTTTTGTGCATTACTGCCCTTTTCCAAGATGGCGTCTTTGGTCTCATGTGCACTGTGTCTTCCTGCTATAAAACTCCACCCCAGCCTTCAGTCTGTGCTAGAGTATTCTGCCTTGCATCCAGCTCCTGACCTCTGGTGACTCCCTGGCTATATACCTGCTCCTGTGAACCTCTGGGGTTATCCTGCTACTCTGCTCTGAGTTCCTGCTGCATACACCAGTTTCAGTAATTCTCCTTCATCTGCTGCTCATGTTTGCTTCCATCTGCATTTGCTGGACATGTAAGCTGTTTCTGCTCTGCAAGAACCTGAGTCTATTACCCAGACTTCACTGGTTGAGCTAAGATATTATTTGAACTGCCTTATAAGCATATCTATCTGTGTTGTGGACTAAGCAAGGACTTATTCGTGTCAAGTATCCTCAAGAATAATTGTGCTTCATAGACTTTCTGTGTGATTGCATTTTCCTCTGAAGTTTCCTATAGACTGCTGAGCTGCATTTGATATTTGCACCAAGTGTTGTGGACTTGAGTTTCTCTCTGCACCTGTTTGAATCACCGTGTGATAATATAGACTTTACCACTTATAAAACTGTGTCCTGTAGTTGTCTTGTTCCACGCAAAGAGTCTCCTGAGTTATCCCCTATAATTATTACAGGATACTCTAGCCTACAAAAACAAAAGGAGATTGCTGGAACAATGACTGCAGAAAGCAGACTAGAGCAGGTGTTTTCCATAATTAGATCACTGCAGAAAGATGTGGAAGGTCTGCAAAAGAAGTTTGGAAGCTTTGAACTCTATCAACAAGTGTTTGGACAGACTTTGCAGGACTTAAGCACCCACATGGCAGCCCAGGAAAACAAACTTGCTGGCATAGAGTCCCAGTATGGACGGGCTTTTCAGGACATAAGCACACAAATAGCTGCACAAGCGACTTTTCCCTCTGGGCAACCGCCACCAGCTAGCCCACCTAAGTTGCCCCCATTCAGATTTAATGGTGATTGCAACAAATTTTGTGGCTTTGTGAATCAAAGTATGCTTTATGTTGATGTGCATGCTGACCGTTTTCCTAATGATAGATCCAAAGTATTGTGTGTAATAATGCTGCTGACCGCACGAGCGCTCGCCTGGGCGAATCCGATGATTGAGTCTCATGACCCACGGTTAAATAACTTGGATGATTTCTTGGCCGCTATGGCATTAATGTTTGATGATCATAATCGCTGTGCAACCACTAAATCTGCTTTATTGTCTTTACGCCAGGCAAAACGTTCTGTTATTGAGTATGCTACTGAATTCAGGAGATTAGCGGTAGATACCAATTGGGACAGTTATGCACAATTGCCTATTTTTAAAAGGGGTCTGTCTAGTATTGTAAAAGATGAACTAGCTCGCTCTGAGTCACCACAAGAGCTAGAGACATTTATACAGCATTGTGTGCGCATTGACATTCGCCTTACTGAGCGTAGGCAGGAGAAGTTTGCTGCATATAACCGTATTTCTAACTTTTCCCTTCCTTCCAAAGAGCCTGCAGGTAAAACATCTTGGGAGGTGGAGGAGGTGCCCATGGAAATTGATTCCATTCAGAGGCGCGAGATCAATGAGCGCCGGGAGCATCGCCTTCGTGAAAGTCTATGTTTCTACTGCGGCCAGTCTGACCACTTCTTGATCAATTGTCCTAAGTGTCCTAGACGACCTAACAAGGTGCTAGAAGCAGTAGGGGAGTATGACAACTGTGATGATGAATCAGACATCTCTGAATGTAGCCTGCCTTTAAACACTGCATTCCATTCACTTTATATGACTTCACCCCCCAAGGAGCTTAAGGAAAAGAACTCTCACTGTTCTCTCCCTATTAAGATCCTGTGTTCAGGACAGTGGATTTCCAGTGCAGCTATGATTGACTCTGGTGCAGGTGGCAATTTCATGGATATCGCATTTGCCAAGGAACATGGTATTGAAATTCAGAAAAGAGCCTCTCCAATTACCATGGAAACAGTGGATGGGTCACCTTTAATCTCTGGGCCTGTGGATCAGGAGACCATACCCCTTGAAATTTTGTTGGAGCCTAATCATCAGGAGCAACTTTCTTGCTAATTTCTTCTCCATATTTTCCTGTGATTTTAGGCATTCCTTGGTTGCGTTCTCAGAACCCAATTATCAACCGGGAGACCAAGGAGATTATCTTTCCAACAATGAGCAACTCAGCATTAACAGAAGCTGTCCCTGAGTCCACGGCTACGGAACCACATGTACAGGTATTTTCTTTACCTCCAGCATATAAAGAGTTCTCTGACATCTGTGACAAGAAGAATGCAGATCAGCTTCCTCCACACAGGCATTATGACTGTCCCATTGAGTTGCTTCCTGGGGCAGCTATTCCTTTTGGTAACGTATACCCTTTGGCGGCACCTGAGCTTCAAGCCTTAAAGGAGTATATTGATGAAAATCTGGCCAAAGGCTTCATATGTCCTTCTTCCTCATCAGCTGGGGCACCTATCTTTTTTGTAAAGAAGAAGAATGGGACCCTGAGACCCTGTGTTGTCTATTAGGAACTCAATAAGGTAACCGTACGAAACCGTTACCCTTAGCCTCTGATTCCCGAATTACTGGAAAGAGTCTGCCATGCTAAGGTGTTCTCTAAACTGGATCTTCGTAGGGCTTATAATTTGGTGCATATTCGTCCAGGGGATGAGTGGAAGAGAGCATTCAGATGCCGGTATGGACACTTTGAATCTCTTGTGATGCCCTTCGGGCTTTGTAACTCCCCTGCAACATTTCAACACCTTGCTAATGACATTTTCAGAGATTTGTTGGACCAGTTTGTAGTGATCTATTTGGACGATATACTAATCTTTTCTGACTCTCTACAGGAACATGAAGAACATGTCAAAACTGTTTTAAGACGTCTGAAAGAGAACCATCTGTATATTAAGCCGGAGAAATGCGAGTTCCATCGTTCTGAGATACAGTTCTTAGGTTACATCATCTCTCCCCAGGGGCTGAACATGGAATCTGGTAAGATTCAGGCTATCCTTGACTGGCCGGTGCCCAAGAACGTTAAGGAGGTCCAACGTTTTATTGGTTTTGCAAATTTCTACAGACGCTTCATTCGAAATTTTTCTGATATTGTCCATCCCATTACTTCCTTGACAAAGAAGGAAAAGCCCTTTAAGTGGTCATCACAGGCTCAAGAAGTTTTTGATCGGCTTAAGATCTGTTTCACATCAGCACCGCTGTTGATACACCCAGATCCAACACTTTCTTTCATTGTGGAGGTGGATGCTTCTGATAATGCTTTGGGGGCTATTCTCTCCCAAAGAACTGGAGAGAAGGGTCTGCTACATCCTTGTGCTTTCTTTTCCCTTAGACTAACCTCAGCAGAGAAGAATTACGATGTGGGAGACAAGGAATTGCTGGCTATTATTGCGGCTTTCAAAGAATGGAGGCATCATCTGCAAGGAGCTGCACAACAGATCATAGTGCTAACTGACCATCGCAATTAAGAGTTCTTTAGATCCGCTAGATGTCTTTCTCCTCGTCAGGCTCATTGGAATTTATTTTTAAATCAGTTTAACTTTGTTATCTCGTACCGTCCAGGTTCTCGTAATGGGAAGGCTGATGCTTTATCCCGAATCCATGCTGCGGATTCCGTACCTGGAGCCCTGTCCAAGACCATTCTATCTGATGCCAATTTCATCAGAGTTATCCACGATCAGGACTTGTGGAAGGAGTGAAGGGAGGCCTATGACGGTGATGTATTTCTGGCTAACGCACCTGTGGATATTAATCTTGTGTTTAAGGGTGGCATGTGGTTCAGAGATCGACGTATCTACGTCCCTGAGGTCGTCCGTCTGCAGATCCTCAAGTTGGTGCATCACTCCAAGTTGGCTGGCCCAGGGGGGTACAGAAGACACAAGAGTTCCTGAGCCAATTCTTCTGGTGGCCAACTTGCCTGAAGGATACCAAGGACTATGTTCTCTCTTGTGAGGTATGTGCTCGTTACAAGACTCCTCATGTGGCACCTACGGGTCTTCTACAACCATTACCTGTTCCATCCCGCCCTTGGGGGTCTATATCAATGGACTTTATTGTGGAGCTGCCTACATCGGGGGGCATGAATACAATCATGGTGGTAGTTGATCTCCTGACTAAAGCTGCTCATTTTGTTCCGTGCACCGGCCTCCCCTCAGCTAAAGATACAGTGAACTTGGTTATACAGAATGTCTTTCGGTTGCATGGGGTTCCGGATGAGATCATCTCTGACCATGGAGTACAGTTCACTTCAAGATTCTGGAAGGGGTTTTGCTCTGCACTCAATATTAATGTCTGTCTCTCTTCCGCTTACCATCCCCAGACAAACGGTCAGCTGAGCGTACCAACCAGATGCTGGAACAATATCTAAGATGCTATGTCAGCCATCTCCAGGATGATTGGTTGGATTTGCTGCCGTTAGCCGAATTTTCATATAACAATTCTCAGAGCGCCTCCACTAAATTTACACCTTTCTTTGCCAATCTGGGTTATCATCCATGTATCTTACTTAGGTCTCCAATTAATTCTCCGGTTCCGGCAGTGGAGGAAAGGCTGACTGCGATGAGGCAAAATCTGGAGGTTCTGAAGGAATCCCTGACCTGCACCCATGTTCAAGGTAGGAGATTCCGTGTGGTTAGCAACTAAGAATCTGAAGTTAAACGTTCCTTCACAAAAACTTGGACAGAAATTCATTGGCCCTTTCAAGATCAACGGTATTATGAGCTCTGTGGCCTGCCAGCTGAAGCTGCCTAGGACTATGAAGGTACATCCAGTTTTTCATGTATCTTTACTAAAGCCTGTATCTCCTAATACCTTCCAGGGACGTGTTGTGCCACCTCCGCAGCCTGTGGTGATTGATGGGCAAGAACAATTTGTGGTGGAGGAAATTGTTGATTCCAGGATTCGCAGGAATCAGCTCCAATATCTGATAAGATGGCAGGGATATCCCCCTGAGGAAGACCCTTGGGAACCTGTGGAAAACATCAATGCCCAACAGAAGATTTCTCGTTTTCATCAGAGATGCCCTGAGAAACCAGGTCCAGGATCGTCCTGAGGCCACTTCTAAGGAGGGAGTAATGTCAGGACTTTGAAAAATTTTTTACCTTTTATGCATTACTGCCCTTTTCCAAGATGGCGTCTTTGGTCTCATGTGCACTATGTCTTCCTGCTATAAAACTCCACCCCAGCCTTCAGTCTGTGCTAGAGTATTCTGCCTTGCATCCAGCTCCTGACTCTGATTACTCCCTGGCTGTATACCTGCTCCTGTGAACCTGTGTGGTGATCCTGCTACTCTGCTCTGAGTTCCTGCTGCATACACCAGTTTCCAGTAATCCTCCTTCATCTGCTGCTCGTGTTTACTTCCATCTGGATTTGTTGGACATGTAAGCTGTTGCTGCTCTGCAAAAACCTGAGACTATTACCCAGGCCTCCCTGGTTGAGGTAAGATATTATTTGAACTGCCTTATAAGCATATCTATCTGTGTTTTGGACTAAGCAAGGACTTATTCGTGTCAAGTATCCTCAAGAATAATTGTGCTTCATAGACTTTCTGCGTGATTGCATTTTCCTCTGAAGTTTCCTATAGACTGTTAAGCTGCGTTTAATATTTACACCAAGTGTTGTGGACTTGAGTTTCTCTCTGCACCTGTTTGAATCACCGTATGATAATATAGACTTTACCACTTATAAAACTGTGTCCTGTAGTTGTCTTGTTCCATGCAAAGAGTCTCCTGAGTTATCCCCTATAATTATTACACTACCTCTAGTCTTCAAGTCCCACCAACAGATCATGTTTTCAGGATTTCTTAGGTTTGCACAGGATAATTCCAACACCTAGAGTCCTGAAAACATGATAAATTGATTAGCCTTAAAGGGAACCTGTCACCCCAAAAATCGAAGATGAGCTGCGGCCACCGACATCAGGGGCTTATCTGCAGCATTCTGTAATGCTGTAGATAAAACTCCCGATATATCCTGAAAGATGAGAAATAAAGGTTATATTATACTCACCCAGGGGCGGTCCGATGGGCGTTGCGATCCGGGGCCTCCCATCTTTTTACGATGACGTCCTCTTGTCTTCCTGCCGCAGCTCCGGCGCAGGCATACTTTGTCTGTTTTTGTTTGTTTTGAAGGCAGAGCAAAGTAATGCAGTGCGCTGGGCCGCTCTGACCTTTCCCGGCGCCTGTGCACTGCAGTACTTTGCAGACAAAGTACGCCTGCGCCGGAGCCACGGCATGAAGACAAGAAGACATCATCGTAAGAAGATGGGAGGCCCCGGACCGCAACGCCCATCGGACCCGAACCGCACTGAGACCGCCCCTGGGTGAGTATAATATAACCTCTTTTTCTCATCTTTCAGGATACATCGGGGGCTTAGCTACAGCACTACATAATACTGTAGATAAGTCCCTGATGCTGGTGGCCGCAGCTCATTTTCGATTTTTGGGGTGACAGATTCCCTTTAAAGACTACAGTTGGAGAGCCTACTTTATAGAAAATAGCTTGTAAGCACCACACATCTTGCCTTGGAGACATGCACCGCTTGATAAACTGCAATGGTGGTCAGTAACTTGGACAACAAGCAGTAAATA
The DNA here is from genome assembly GCF_051348905.1 of Ranitomeya variabilis. NCBI lineage: Eukaryota > Metazoa > Chordata > Amphibia > Anura > Dendrobatidae > Ranitomeya > Ranitomeya variabilis. The sequence continues at coordinate 693,790,178 of NC_135234.1, read as the reverse complement.
AAACTAAAAATCCTCGAGAATGGAGAGGATTATTCAGTGTTAAATTGCACAGTTGTTTGTTTTATATCCATTTAAAGTTATTTGCAAAGTTTATCAACTTGTTAATTACATTAAATATGCCACTTTGCTTTAGGTATAATCTATAGCCTTCTTGTGAATGTGCCCACAAGTATAGACTCACGTAGAGTGTATTAAAAAAGTGTGCTCCCTTGCCTTTACTTCTAAAGACACAAATGTATCCAGGCAATTTTTGTCCCGTCACTGCTCTCCATTTTATGAATGTCTAATGCTTAGCAACATGATTATTGTCTTGTCTCCTATGCGCTGTGTTACTATAGTGATACTAAAATCGTGCTTGGCTTTAAACAAAGGCTTTATTAGTAGTATCATACAGTGCTAATGTAACATTTCCTTTTCCATGGATTATAACTGGGCAGTTTATACACAACTCACGACACCAAATGTAAGGGAGAAAGTTAAAAGGGTGATTGATTTTAATCTTTGTCTATTTATTAATGTAATAATCTAATTTATTTCTAATATACTTGTGATTAAAAAGTCCCTATTGTTTCCTCTCTCTCTCTAACTGCTTTATTTTTTTTATTACTTTCTGTTTGTTGATTCCTTGCTTGAAAATCCCCAGTGCATGCTAAGATACTATGAGAACTAAGTAATGTAATAGACAAACCATTATTTCTTATATTTAGGGACTCTATAGCGACGGGGTCTGTTCCGCAGGACTGGCGCATAGCAAATGTGGTGCCAATATTCAATAAGGGCTCTAAAAGTGAACCTGGAAACTATAGGCCAGTAAGTCTAACCTTCATTGTTGGTAAAATATTTGAAGGGTTTCTGAGGGATGTTATTCTGGATTATCTCAATGAGAATAACTGTTTAACTCCATATCAGCATGGGTTTATGAGAAATTGTTCCTGTCAAACCAATCTAATCAGTTTTTATGAAGAGGTAAGCTATAGGCTAGACCACGGTGAGTCATTGGACGTGATATAACTTGATTTTTCCAAAGCGTTTGATACCGTGCCACACAAGAGGTTGGTACACAAAATGAGAATGCTTGGTCTGGGGGAAAATGTGTGTACATGGATAAGCAACTGGCTTAGTGATAGAAAGCAGAGGGTGGTTATAAATGGTATAGTCTCTAACTGGGTCGCTGTGATCAGTGGGGTACTGCTGGGATCGGTGTTGGGACCTATTCTCTTCAACATATTCATTAATGATCTGGTAGAAGGTTTACACAGTAATATATTGATATTTGCAGATGATAGAAAACTATGTAAAGCAGTCAATACAAGAGAAGATAGTATTCTTCTACAGATGGATCTGGATAAGGTGGAAACTTGGGCCGAAAGGTGGCAGATGTGGTTTAACAATGATAAATGTAAGGTTATACACATGGGATGAAGGAATCAATATCACCATTACACACTGAACGGGAAACCACTGGGTAAATCTGACATGGAGAAGGACTTGGGGATCCTAGTTAGTGATAAATTTAACTGGAGCAGCCAGTGCCAGGCAGCGACTGACAAGGCAAACAGGATCATGGGGTGCATTAAAAGAGATCTGGATACACAGGATGAGAGCATTTTACTGCCTCTGTGCAAATGTCTGGTTAGACCGCACATGGAGTACTGTGTACAGTTTTGGGCACCGGTGCTCAGGAAGGATATAATGGAACTAGAGCAAGTACAAAGGAAGGCAAGAAAACTAATAAGGTGGATTGGGGAACTACAATACCCAGAGACATTAGCAAAATTAGGATTATTTAGTCTAGAAAAAAGATGACTGAGGGGCGATCTAATAACCATGTATAAGTATATAAGAGGACAATACAAATATCTCGCTGAGGATCTGTTAATACCAAGGAAGGTGACGGTCACAAGGGGACATTCTCTGCGTCTGGAGGAGAGAAGGTTTTTCCACCAACATAGCAGAGGATTCTTTACTGTTAGGGCAGTGAGAATCTGGAATTCCTTGCCAGATGAGGTGGGGATGGCGAACTCAGTCGAGGGGTTCAAAAGAGGCCTGGATGTCTTCCTGGAGTGTAACAATATTGTATCTTACAGTGATTAGGTTCTGTAGAAGGACGTAGATCTGGGGATTTATTCTGACAGAATATAAGCTGAAGTGGATGGACAAATGTCTTTTTTCGGCCTTGCTAACTATGTTACTATGTAAAATGGGATGTCATCAGGGCGCAGAGGCTGCGGTCACAGTGACATCCTTAGCAGGGACTGGGCTATTCCTTGCTCTACTGAACATGTGTCAATTAAAACATATGATCAGTATGAGCTCCCTTGTCACTGTGTAATATTCTTTTTATTGCACAGTGACAGTACGCTACCTCTCCAGTTCTAATGAGAAGATATAAACCAGCAAGAGAGTGCACTGTCAGTGCAGTTTGTAAGGAAAAAATGCGGAGAGCAGATAAAACCCTCATCCCTGAAACAGGCGTCACTTTTGGGTGTGTAGCTGGTCCCTGCTTGCCTTACAAAACTCACTAACACTCTGTTGCCAACTCAACACTTATAATTAGAACCAGCAACAGGGCGCACTGTCACTTTGCATTGAAAAGAATATTACACAGTGACAAGGGAATTGAATGCCGACACATGCTTAGTAAAGCAGAGACTAGCCCCTGAAATGGACATCACTGGTGATGATGCTTCATTTCAAGGTGTAGACAGAGGTTGTGTCAGTGACGGCAACCCCGGCCTCCTTTTTCAGTATCCCAGCATGCACTTGAAATTCTCAAATGAATCGTCATTAAAACAGAAGTAGGTAAAAAAAATAAAGCACATAATAAAGCAGATAGAGAAATTACACAGGGAACAATAGAAACTTTTTAGTTAAAGTATATTAGAAAAGAGAATAATTATTACAATAAATAGACATTTAGGATTAAAATCAATATTAGTTTAAGTCTTGACACTAAACAGGAGTTATATTTATATATCATATTATACACAGTTGTGTCATTATGTTGTGGCCTTTGTCCTTGAATAAAGACCGATTACTATATTTCTATTTATTTACTAGATTACTATCTGCAGGGAAAGATCTATATTCATTTCTGAAACCCTTTCATCTATACATTTCCATAGAGATAAGTGGGAGTATCAGAAGCAGGTGTGTGCCCTTCTGTTTCCTCTGCTTCCATTTATCTGTTTAGAGATCCAATTTCTCTTCTTGCTAGAAGGTCATCAAGAATCACAATTTTAGGCTAATTTATTTTTGACTATGGTGCTAAGCATAGCTAGGATGGCCCTAGGGAAGCTACCTATGCAGTTGCAAGGGGTGTTTCCGCTACGCCTGCTGAAGTGGTGCCTAGCACCTGAGGCTTGTAACAATTCGCAATATTAATATTAATCAAATAACACTTGCATTTAAACATAGAATATCTTGGTCCCTGTCAAAAAATTACTTTATGAACATACAAAAAAAAATATTCAATTTTCAAACTGACCACTAAGCCTAATTCTAGGCTCATACTTCCTATTTTTTGCAAATTACTTTTCAGCAGTCATCTCATGCTCACTACAAGCAGGATTACAATAACAGGTAACATAATAGGTGATGTGTAATGCTCACCTCCTCCTCCTTCTCTTCCACGCTTCGCAATGACCTTTGAGCAGATTGGTGCATGCCTTGAAAGCTTCCCTATAGAAGTTAACAAGTCAGAGCCTTAATGCTTGTATTTTATGTGTGGCTGCTGAAAAATTATCTGTACAAAACAAAGTACAAGCCTAGTATTAGACTTAGGCCTCTTTCACACTTCCGTCTTTTTGTTTCCATCAAAATCTGCTGGATCCTTTTTTTTCTCATAGACTTGTATTAGCGACAGATTGTGACGGATGGCCATCCGTTTCATCCGTCGTGCGCTGGATCTGTTATAAAATCGCTGTCCGTCGGGCGGAGACAACGCAGAGGAACGTTTTTTGTGTACGTCGGAAAATCACTCAGCACCGGATCCTGCACCATCCGTCGTTGGCTATAATGGAAGCCTATGGACGCAGGATCCGTCACTGACTGTCAAAAGCAGGAATCCAGCGGCGGATGCCGTCTTTTGAAACTGAGCATGCGTGGAAGAATTTCCATTCAGGGAAATTCTCTCTCGCTCTCTCTCTCTTTGCTGCCTATGCAGCATCAATAGTAAAAAGACATAATGTTAAAAATAATTTTAAAAATAACAAATCGTGATATTCTCACCTTCCTTTCTTGCATTTTTGTAAAAATTTGACCTAAAAATACATCAGATTTTCCCATTAGTCCTAAAAGTAGATAAAGATAAGCAAACCAAAAAAAAAATTCAAAAATATTAGACTTTGTCATTTTTAAAATGAGGAAAATGATCTATCATATGTGTATGAGAAGCAAAAGTATGTAAATCTTTAGGATTAGCAGATAATTTGAAAGTGAAAGTAGAGTCTGGTGTTTTCAGTCAATGGGATGACAATAAGGTGTGAGTGCGTGACCTGTTTTTAGTTAACCCCTTTCTGACATCTGACGTACTATCCCGTCGAGGTGGGGTGGGCCCGTATGACCGCCGACGGGATAGTACGTCATCATCGATCAGCGGCGCTCACGGGGGGAGCGCGGCCGATCGCGGCCGGGTGTCAGCTGCATATCGCAGCTGACATCCGGCACTATGTGCCAGGAGCGGTCACGGACCGCCCCCGGCACATTAACCCCCGGCACACCGCGATCAAACATGATCGCAGTGTACCGGCGGTATAGGGAAGCATCGCGCAGGGAGGGGGCTCCCTGCGGGCTTCCCTGAGACCCCCGGAGCAACGCAATGTGATCGCGTTGCTCTGAGGGTCTCCTACCTCCCTCCTCGCCGCAGGTCCCGGATCCAAGATGGCCGCGGCATCCGGGTCCTGCAGGGAGGGAGGTGGCTTACCGAGTGTCTGCTCAGAGCAGACACTTTGTAAGCCTGCAGCCCTGCACAGCAGATCGTCGATCTGGCAGAGTGCTGTGCACACTGCCAGATCAATGATCTGTGATGTCCCCCCCTGGGACAAAGTAAAAAAGTCAAAAAAAAAATTTTCCACATGTGTAAAAAAAAATAAAAAAAAATTCCTAAATAAATAATAATAAAAAAATATATTATTCCCATAAATACATTTCTTTATCTAAATAAAAAAAACAAAACAATAAAAGTACACATATTTAGTATCGCCGCGTCCGTAACGACCCAACCTATAAAACTGCCCCACTAGTTAACCCCTTCAGTAAACACCGTAAGAAAAAAAAAAAAAAAACGAGGCAAAAAACAACGCTTTATTACCATACCGCCGAACAAAAAGTGGAATAACACGCGATCAAAAAGACTGATATAAATATCCATGGTACCGCTGAAAACGTCATCTTGTCCTGCAAAAAACAAGCTGCCATACAGCATCATCAGCAAAAAAATAAAAAAGTTATAGTCCTGAGAATAAAGCGATACCAAAATAATTATTTTTTCTATATTTTAGTTTTTATCGTATAAAAGCGCCAAAACATAAAAAAATGATATAAATGAGATATCGCTGTAATCGTACTGACCCGACGAATAAAACTGCTTTATCAATTTTACCAAACGCGGAACGGTATAAACGCCTCTCCCAAAAGAAATTCATGAATAGCAGGTTTTTGGTCATTCTGCCTCACAAAAATCGGAATAAAAAGCAATCAAAAATGGTCACGTGTCCGAAAATGTTACCAATAAAAACGTCAACTCGTCCCGCAAAAAACAAGACCTCACATGACTCTGTGGAGCAAAATGTGGAAAAATTATAGGTCTCAAAATGTGGAGACGCAAAAACTTTTTTGCTATAAAAAGCGTCGCTGGTTTCACACTTGCGTTTTTGTCTGCAGCGTTTTTTGCACAAAAAAACGCATGCGTTTTTTCCCTATATTTAACATTGAAAACGCATGCGTTTTTTTTGTACGCGTTTGGTCGCGTTTTCAAACGCATGCGGTTTTTTTCTGCATGCGTTCATTTTCAGAAATACAACCTGCAGTATTTTCTTGCGTTTTTAAGCACATGCGTTTGTTTGCGTTAAAAACGCATGCATTTTTATCGAAAAAAAACAGAAAACACACTGAAAAGCCACCCACCACCATCAAGGTGATAAAGGGATCCAAACCCTAACCCTAACTCTACCCCTAACCTCACCCCTAACCGTTTAATGAACATTTTCTGACAGTCATAGTGCCACGTATTTCAGTGCCACGTATTTCAGTGCCACGTATTTCAGTGCCACGTATCACGTATTTCAGTGCCACGTATTTCACGTATTTCACGTATTTTCATGTATTTCAGTGCCACGTATCACGTATTTCAGTGCCACATATTTTAGTACCACGTATTTCAGTGCCACGTATTTCAGTGCCACGTATTTCAGTGCCACGTGTTTCAGTGCCACGTATTTAAGTGCCACGTATCACATATTTCAGTGCCACGTATTTAAGTGCCACGTATTTAAGTGCCACGTATTTAAGTGCCACGTATTTCAGTGCCACGTATTTCAGTGCCACGTATTTAAGTGCCACGTATCACATATTTCAGTGCCACGTATTTCAGTGCCACGTATTTCAGTGCCACGTATTTCAGTGCCACGTATTTCAGTGCCACGTATTTCAGTGCCACGTATTTCAGTGCCACGTATCACATATTTCAGTGCCACGTATTTCAGTGCCACGTATTTCAGTGCCACGTATTTCAGTGCCACGTATTTAAGTGCCACGTATCACGTATTTCAGTGCCACGTATTTCAGTGCCACGTATTTCAGTGCCACGTATTTCAGTGCCACGTATTTCAGTGCCACGTATTTCAGTGCCACGTATCACATATTTCAGTGCCACGTATTTCAGTGCCACGTATTTCAGTGCCACGTATTTCAGTGCCACGTATTTCAGTGCCACGTATTTCAGTGCCACGTATCACGTATTTCAGTGCCACGTGTTTCAGTGCCACGTATTTAAGTGCCACGTATCACGTATTTCAGTGCCACGTATTTCAGTGCCACGTATTTCAGTGCCACGTATTTCAGTGCCACGTATTTCAGTGCCACGTATTTCAGTGCCACGTATTTCAGTCACGTTTAGGGTTAGGGTTAGGGTTAGGGTTAGGGCTAGGGTTGGAGGTAAAGTTAGGGTTAGGGTTTGGATTACATTTACGTTTGGATTAGGGTTGGGATTAGAATTATGGGTGTGTCAGGGCTAGGGGTGTGGTTAGGGTTACCGTTGGGATTAGGGTTAGGGGTGTGTTTGGGTTAGGGTTTCAGGTAGAATTGGGGAGTTTCCACTGTCCAGGCACATCAGGGGCTCTCCAAGCGCGACATGGCGTCCAATCTCAATTCCAGCCAATTCTGCGTTGAAAAAGTAAAACAGTGCTCCTTCCCTTCCGAGCTCTCCCGTGCGCCCAAAAAGGGGTTTACCCCAACATATGTGTTATCAGCGTACTCGGGACAAATTGAACAACAACTTCTGGGGTCCAAGTTCTCTTGTTATCCTTAGGAAAATAAAAATTTGGGGGGCTAAAAATCATTTTTGTGGGAAAAAAAGATGTTTTATTTTCACGGCTCTGCGTTATAAACTGTAGTGAAACACTTGGGGGTTCAAAGTTCTCACAACACATCTAGATAAGTTCCTTGGGAGGTCTAGTTTCCAATATGGGGTCACTTGTGGGGGGTTTGTACTGTTTGGGTACATCAGGGGCTCTGCAAATGCAACGTGACGCCTGCAGACCAATCCATTTAAGGCTGCATTCCAAATGGCGCTCCTTCCCTTCCGAGCTCTGTCATGCACCCAAACAGTGGTTCCCCCCCACATATGGGGTATCAGCGTACTCAGGACAAATTGGACAACAACTTTTGGGGTCTAATTTATCCTGTTACCCTTGTGAAAATACAAAACTGGGGGCTAAAAAAATCATTTTTGTGAAAAAAAAAAAGAATTTTTATTTTCACGGCTTTGCGCTATAAACTTTAGTGAAACACTTGGGGGTTCAAAGTTCTCAAAACACATCTAGATAAGTTCCTTGGGAGGTCTAGTTTCCAATATGGGGTCACTTGTGGGGGGTTTGTACTGTTTGGGTACATCAGGGGCTCTGCAAATGCAACGTGACGGCTGCTGACCAATCCATTTAAGTCTGCATTCCAAATGGCGCTCCTTCCCTTCCGAGCTCTGTCATGCGCCCAAACAGTGGTTCCCCCCCACATATGGGGTATCAGCGTACTCAGGACAAATTGGAAAACAAATTTTGGGGTCCAATTTATTCTGTTACCCTTGTAAAAATACAAAGCTGGGTGCTAAAAAATCATTTTTGAGAAAAAAAATAAAAATTATTTTCACGGCTCTGCGTTATAATCTGTAGTGAAACACTTGGGGGTTCAAAGCTCTCAAAACACATCTAGATAAGATCCTTAGGGGGTCTACTTTCCAAAATGGTGTCACTTGTAGGGAGTTTCAATGTTTAGGCACATCAGGGGCTCTCCAAACGCAACATGGCGTCCCATCTCAATTCCAGTCAATTTTGCATTGAAAAGTCAAATGGCGCTCCTTCCCTTCCAAGCTCTGCCATGCGCCCAAACAATGGTTTACACCCACATATGGGGTATCAGCGTACTCAGGACAAATTGTCCAACATTTTTTAGGGTCCAATTTCTTCTCTTACCCTTGGGAAAATAAAAAATTGGGGGCGAAAAGATCATTTTTGTGAAAAAATATGATTTTTTATTTTTACGGCTCTGCATTATAAACTTCTGTGAAGCACTTGGTGGGTCAAAGTGCTCACCACACATCTAGATAAGTTCCTTAGGGGGTCTACTTTCCAAAATGGTGTCACTTGTAGGGAGTTTCAATGTTTAGGCACATCAGGGGCTCTCCAAACGCAACATGGCGTCCCATCTCAATTCCAGTCAATTTTGCATTGAAAAGTCAAATGGCGCTCCTTCCCTTCCAAGCTCTGCCATGCGCCCAAACAATGGTTTACACCCACATATGGGGTATCAGCGTACTCAGGACAAATTGGCCAACATTTTTTGGGGTCCAATTTCTTCTCTTACCCTTGGGAAAATAAAAAATTGGGGGCGAAAAGATCATTTTTGTGAAAAAATATGATTTTTTATTTTTACGGCTCTGCATTATAAACTTCTGTGAAGCACTTGGTGGGTCAAAGTGCTCACCACACATCTAGATAAGTTCCTTAGGGGGTCTACTTTCCAAAATGGTGTCACTTGTAGGGAGTTTCAATGTTTAGGCACATCAGGGGCTCTCCAAACGCAACATGGCGTCCCATCTCAATTCCAGTCAATTTTGCATTGAAAAGTCAAATGGCGCTCCTTCCCTTCCAAGCTCTGCCATGCGCCCAAACAATGGTTTACACCCACATATGGGGTATCAGCGTACTCAGGACAAATTGGCCAACATTTTTTGGGGTCCAATTTCTTCTCTTACCCTTGGGAAAATAAAAAATTGGGGGCGAAAAGATCATTTTTGTGAAAAAATATGATTTTTTATTTTTACGGCTCTGCATTATAAACTTCTGTGAAGCACTTGGTGGGTCAAAGTGCTCACCACACATCAAGATAAGTTCCTTAGGGGGTCTACTTTCCAAAATGGTGTCACTTGTAGGGAGTTTCAATGTTTAGGCACATCAGGGGCTCTCCAAACGCAACATGGCGTCCCATCTCAATTCCAGTCAATTTTGCATTGAAAAGTCAAATGGCGCTCCTTCCCTTCCAAGCTCTGCCATGCACCCAAACAATGGTTTACACCCACATATGGGGTATCAGCGTACTCAGGACAAATTGGCCAACATTTTTTGGGGTCCAATTTCTTCTCTTACCCTTGGGAAAATAAAAAATTGGGGGCGAAAAGATCATTTTTGTGAAAAAATATGATTTTTTATTTTTACGGCTCTGCATTATAAACTTCTGTGAAGCACTTGGTGGGTCAAAGTGCTCACCACACATCTAGATAAGTTCCTTAGGGGGTCTACTTTCCAAAATGGTGTCACTTGTAGGGAGTTTCAATGTTTAGGCACATCAGGGGCTCTCCAAACGCAACATGGCGTCCCATCTCAATTCCAGTCAATTTTGCATTGAAAAGTCAAATGGCGCTCCTCCCCTTCCAAGCTCTGCCATGCGCCCAAACAATGGTTTACACCCACATATGGGGTATCAGCGTACTCAGGACAAATTGGCCAACATTTTTTGGGGTCCAATTTCTTCTCTTACCCTTGGGAAAATAAAAAATTGGGGGCGAAAAGATCATTTTTGTGAAAAAATATGATTTTTTATTTTTACGGCTCTGCATTATAAACTTCTGTGAAGCACTTGGTGGGTCAAAGTGCTCACCACACATCAAGATAAGTTCCTTAGGGGGTCTACTTTCCAAAATGGTGTCACTTGTAGGGGGTTTCAGTGTTTAGGCACATCAGGGGCTCTCCAAACGCAACATGGCGTCCCATCTCAATTCCAGTCAATTTTGCATTGAAAAGTCAAATGGCGCTCCTTTCCTTCCGAGCTCTGCCATACGCCCAAACAGTGGTTTACCCCCACATATGGGGTATCAGCGTACTCAGGACAAATTGTACAACAACTTTCGGGGTCCATTTTCTCCTGTTACCCTTGGTAAAATAAAACAAATTGGAGCTGAAATAAATTTTGTGTGAAAAAAAGTTAAATGTTCATTTTTATTTAAACATTCCAAAAATTCCTGTGAAACACCTGAAGGGTTAATAAACTTCTTGAATGTGGTTTTGAGCACCTTGAGGGGTGCAGTTTTTAGAATGGTGTCACACTTGAGTATTTTCTATCATATAGACCCCTCAAAATGACTTCAAATGAGATGTGGTCCCTAAAAAAAAATGGTGTTGTAAAAATGAGAAATTGCTGGTCAACTTTTAACCCTTATAACTCCGTCACAAAAAAAAATTTTGGTTCCAAAATTGTACTGATGTAAAGTAGACATGTGGGAAATGTTACTTATTAAGTATTTTGCGTGACATATGTCTGTGATTTAAGGGCATAAAAATTCAAAGTTGGAAAATTGCAAAATTTTCAAAATTTTCGCCAAATTTCCATTTTTTTCACAAATAAACGCAAGTTGTATCGAATAAATTTTACCACTAACATGAAGTACAATATGTCACGAGAAAACAATGTCAGAATCGCCAAGATCCGTCAAAGCGTTCCAGAGTTATAGCCTCATAAAGGGACAGTGGTCAGAATTGTAAAAATTGGCCCGGTCATTAACGTGCAAACCACCCTTGGGGGTGAAGGGGTTAAAGGACAGAGATTTATCAAAATCTGATCTTCTCTACAGACGTTTGTGGAAATTTATAATGGAAAGAACAAAGGAGATTTCTGTGGATCTTAGGCCAGTCTCACACGTCCAGATAATTCCGGTACCGGAAAAATCGGTACCGGAGTTATCCGTGTCCGTGTGTCCGTGTGCTCACGTGGCACATCAGTGTGGCACACGTGCGGCAGCCGTGTGCCGCCCGTGTGCCGACTGAGGACCACACGGACCGTGCAGGAGACAGCGCTAGAGTTAAGCACTGTCCCCTGCTTTGGGTGCTGAAGCCGGCATTCATTCCTTCTCCCCAGCAGCGTTCGCTGGAGAGAAGGAATGAAAACTCAAGTTTGGGTTTTTTTTGTGTGTTTAAAATAAAGTTTGTGGTCACCTCCCGCTTCCCACCCCCTGTGCGCCCGGCAGCTTGTTCTGATTGAGCGGTCACGTGGTGCCACCCTGTAATGATACAGGGATGAATATGCGGCTCCACCCCTATGGGAGGTGGAGCCGCATATTCATCACTGTAATGAGCGGCACCACGTGACTGCTCACACAGGACAAGCTGCCGGCGCTGAGAGGAAGCATCGCGGGAGCTGGGTGAGTATTTTAATGCAAGCGGGCGGGCGCACAGGGGGTGGGAGGCAGGAGGTGACCACGAACTTTATTTGAAACACAAAAAAAAACAAAACCTTGATTTCTCATTCCTTCTCTCCAGCGAACGCTGCTGGGGAGAAGGAATGAATGCCAGCTTCAGCACCACACGCAGGGGGGACAGCGCTTACTGTAGCGCTGTCTCTCCTGCGGCGGTACGTGCACACGGAGGAGAGTGCACACTGTTCTCCATGTGCACGTGTGCGGGACGCTTTGCGGACCGTGCTGCCGGAGAAACACGGACATGTCTCCGTGTTTTGCACACGGACACACGGTCCGCGAAAAATCACTGACATGTGCAAAGACACATTGATTTTAATGTGTCTACGTGTGTCAGTGTCTCCGGTACGTGAGGAAACTGTCACCACACGTATTGGAGCCACTGACGTGTGAAACAGGTCTTAGAAGAAGAGTTGTTGATCCTCTTGAAGCTGGAAAAAAGTTACAAAACCATCTCTAAAGAGTTTTGACTCCACAGTCAGACAGATTTTGAACAAATGGAGGAAATTCAAGGCCATTGTTACCATCTCAAGGAGTGGACGAATAACAAAAATTACTTAATTAAAAGAGCAAGGCATATAAATAGTTTGCAAGGTCACCAAGGATTCCAAAGGTAATCTCTAAGCAACTAAGGGCCTCTCTCATATTAGCTAGTGTTAAACTTCATGAGTCTACCATAAAGATTCCAGTTAGGAAGCCACCCACTCTCTATACATTAAAATATAGAGTAAAAGATGCCACCAGAAAAAAAGGCTGAGAAAACGCTGGAAAAGACACTTCAGGAAAATGACCAACAACATTTTCCTTAATTGCCTACACCTTAAAAAACCCGGCTGGTGTGTCTGCGTCTAAAAATGCAGTGAGCACATAAACACTGCACATAAACTGTCAGCAAGTTTTTAGACACTAACGTAATATCTTAACAGAAAAGTATCTGTTATGATGATTTCTTCCATAACTTAACTTTATTAGTCCATGTCTCCTTTGTCTTGTAATTTATCAGCAAATTCTTATGCAAATGAGCTCGCAAGTGCAAGGATTTGGCTAGCACTTACAGCTCTGCGGCTTCTCCAGCCTCTTTTATCTCTCAGCATTGCCTTCCTGCCTGAGATTGACAGGTGTTGCTATCAGTGTGTCAAGAGTGGGAGTAGAGGGTTGCATTGACAATCCAAGACAATGGGCAGCACTTTAAACACATTTTATAAGTGGTGATAAACTTGTAAATAACTCATAAAAGAATAAAGATACATTAAAACCAAGCACACCATTGTTTTTCTTCTGAAATTCTTAATAAGTTTGATGTGCCACATGACCCTCTTCCCATTGAAAAAATAAAGTTGGATCCAAAATGGCTGATTTCAAAATGGCCGCCATGGTCACCACCCATCTTGAAAAGTTTTCCCCCTCCCATATACTAATGTGCCACAAACAGGAAGTTGATATCACCAACCATTCCCCTTTTATTTAGGTGTATCCATATAAATGGCCCGCCCTGTATATTCCATTTCTCACAATATCAATTTTTTTTATGTACGAGAAAAACAGACAGAGTTTCATCAATTATCTTTATCACAGTATAATCAGATGTTTTTCAGACTTTGGTCAGAGTTTCATCAGTTTTCTTCATTGATGAGAAAAAATACAATTCTCCACCTTCTCCTATCCATCAATGTCATGTCCCACGACTTGGGAAATCATTCAATGTTTGCATTGTTTGTGTTTTATCCTTCTTTCTAGGCAGAAGTTTGCTTTTCCCTGTATTTTGTCCCAACTCTCTCACTGTAGTCCTGTGATGTATGTTTGTTCACGCCCTTATTCTCCATTTTGTCATCATCACCATATCTGTATGCATCCTACTGCATGTACTCTGTTGAATATTCCTTTTTACCTGCTACTTTCATCATAATACAAGAATTTCGGTTAAAGCAATCCTCTTTTCCTGGAGTCTTCTTACATGAGATCGTGGCTGAGTTAAGCTATCTGATAAATCGGTATGAACGTGAGTACAGGTCAATACGGAAGCGCCCAAAAGAAAGGCCTATCCAGGCACCACTGCGTTCTACATATCCATGAGTCAGAATAGTAAAAAGGAATAACCTGCCTTCAGAGACAGTAACTCAAGGTCTGTGCTGAACCTCAGTGGAAAAGGACATTTCCCAGATACACAGTAACCCAGTTCCCAGCCAGACCCCAGCGTGCATAGAAGCACACACTGCAGATAAACAGTGAGAACTATAACCCTCATCATCCACTCTTCCTGCCTGCAAGCAAATCATGTCTGAAGCGAGGTATACAATGTCCCTACCAGACTTACAAACACAGGAAAGAGACCTAGATCCCCATCCACCAGCTAGTGAAAGGGGAAAACGTACAGTTAAACCTACATGGAAAGTCATGGAGAATTTAGAGACTGCAAAAGGTGTCGTATATCGTGATGTGTCTTCTCTATGGGAGAAAGTGCTGAGTCACATAGACACTGTATCAAGGCCTGCTTCTCATGAGTTACCACTAGAGGGAGTCCTAGAACAATTATGCACAGCATACCAAAGGTATATGGAGAAGACTGACCAATACATTATTCTCCTGAAGAAACTGAATCTGCCAGAGACTTTAAAAGAATTGCAAAGTTTCCAGCAGCTTAATTCTGAAAGGGACTGCACCGTACGTGACATTAAAACCAAGATAGAGGCTAAAATTGCACGGACACCAGATGCATCAACACGCTCATCCAAATCGTCTAAGCACTCAAAACGCTCATCTAGGTCAAGTTCATCAAAATATTCCACTCTCAGCCAGCAGCTTATAAGGGCACGTGCTAAGGCAGAAACGTCTAAGATACAAGCAACCTTTGCGCAAAGGAGAGCAGAAATGGATGCAGCCACAGCACAAAAGAGAGCAGAAATAGAAGCAGCCACAGCACAAAAGAGAGCAGAAATGGATGCGGATGCAGCACGCAAGGAAGCTCTGGAGAAGGAATGTGAGCACGCAACAGCCATGGCGGAGTTAAGGATCCTGGAGCGAGCTATCAGTGGGAGTCAAAGAGACAGCATCAGTTTGTGTGAAGTGGAGGCGGAGGACCCTATTGAACGCACAAGAGACTACGTGCTAAGCCAAAATGGCGAACCGCAGATCATCACTAACACTTCTGGTGGCGTTCATGCTTCTCCAGGACACCAGGATGCCGATCCACTTACAGAACCCTACACTCAAGGTCAGTACAATGCTCCCAAACTTGAACTTCCTTCGTATTCCAGTATGCGCCAAGACCCTGCATCTCATCAAACTCCACAGGCTATTATCTACACGCAACCCAATATACCGGCAGGTCATTATACTCTCGACAACCGCACAGTGCCAGCTCCGCATGTAGCAGAGACTATACCCACCAAACCGGTTGCTGGACTAAATGCATATGCCACTCCATACTTACCCACGTTTCAAGTCCAAGACGTCTCCACTCCTATGTACAACACCGCTCAGCCCACATTCGTGCATCCTAAGTCAGAAAGAACAGACATGTCCGACTTCGCAAGGTACATGATTCGCCGCGAACTTACTAAAACCGGTCTCACAAGGTTTGACGACCAACCTGAAAATTACAGAGGTTGGAAAAATGCCTTTAGAACCGTAACTAGTGACCTTGGCATCACTGCTGCCGAAGAGCTGGACCTGCTAATCAGATGGCTAGGACCACAATCCACAGAGCGTGTCAAGAGACTCAGGTCTGTACATACCAGTAATCCAATGGCTGGTCTCATGGCTGCATGGGAAAGACTAGAGAAAAACTTTGGCAGTCCAGAAGCCATAGAGGATGCACTGTTCAAGCGTCTACAGAGTTTTCCAAAGATATCAAGCAAAGACAGTTCAAAGTTCCTGGAGCTCAGTGACTTGCTGTTAGAGCTCCATCTGGCCAAGGCAGACACCCACCTACCTGGCCTCAGCTATCTGGACACTGCTCGTGGAGTAAATCCCATTATCTCCAAGCTACCGTACAACGTACAAGAAAAGTGGACTACACTAGGGTCAAAATACAAGAAAGACCATCAAGTGTCATTTCCTCCGTTCTCCTACTTCTGTGAGTTTATAAAAGATGTGGCAGAGCGCAAGAACGACCCAAGCTTTTCCTACCAAGAATCCAGTGGCCCAGCTTCACCTCCTTCTAAATACGTCAGCGCACGCTCGAACGACAGAAACCGCAGGGGTCCAGTGTCAGTGAAGAAGACGGATATTCTTCCCTTACCAACACCAGCCCCAGACAAGAGTAACAAAGGTGAAAAGATAGAGAACCCAAATCGTGAATGTCCCATCCACAAGAAGCCACATCCCTTAAAAAAGTGCATCGGCTTCAGGAAGAAACCGCTCCAGGAACGCAAGGAGCTTCTAAAGAGGTTCGGGGTATGCTACAGATGTTGTGCTTCTACTGAACACCTTGCTAAAGACTGTAAAACTACAATTAAGTGCATGGAGTGTGACAGTGAGGACCACGTACAAGCACTCCACCCATTCCGTCCTGACTCTACACTTACTCCTTCCCCCACCACGAGCCATGGCGGGGAGGACGCAGCTCAAACTGCAAGCCATACCACAATATCTTCTTCATGCACAGAAGTCTGCGGAGAAGACCTCTGGGACAAGTCCTGTGCGAAGATTTGCCTGGTGAACGTATATCCCAACGGTCACCCAGAGAAAGCCGTGAAGGTGTACGTCCTTCTGGATGATCAGAGCAACCGATCACTTGCAAGGTCAGAACTCTTTGATATGTTTAACTTAAAGGGAAATACCTACCCTTACACCTTAGGTACCTGCAGTGGTGTTACAGAGGTTTATGGGAGAAGGGCCAGTGGTCTTACAGCGACATCTCTCGAGAACACCGTCGAGATACCGTTACCTACACTGGTCGAGTGCAACCAGATTCCATCCAATCGAGAAGAGATCCCAACGCCAGAGGCTGCTCTTCATCACCAACATCTCAAGGGGATAGCAAACAAGATACCAGCCCTCAACAACAGTGCAGATATCCTGATTCTGCTAGGCAGAGACATCCTCCGGCTGCACAAGGTGCGTCAGCAAATTAATGGACCACACGATGCACCATTTGCCCAACGCTTAGATCTAGGCTGGGTAATCATAGGCAATGTTTGCATACACAAGATGAAGAGACCTAACAACATCTCCTCTTACAAGACACACATTTTGTCAAATGGTCGCAGCACCCATTTCCAACCATGCCCACATCACTACTGGGTGAAAGAGAAAGTGAGCAACACCAAGTGGCAACAGGAATCCTTCAACAACATGAACACACTCCAGTCCTGGGAAGAAAACCTCGGGTCATCAGTGTTCGATTCCACAAGTAATGACAACAAGTTGGCACCCACAAGGGAAGATAAAGAATTTATAAAGGTTATGGATAAAGAATTTGTTCAAGACGACTCCAACAGTTGGGTAGCTCCTTTACCCTTTCGTTTCCCAAGAGTGAGGTTGCCGAACAACCTGCAGCAAGCAACTGCAAGGTTCTCATCCTTAAAGCGTACCCTAAAGAGGAAACCAGAGATGGAGAAGCATTTCATTGACTTTATGCAGAACATCTTTGACAGAAATCATGCTGAACCTGCGCCACCACTGAGGGAGGGAGAAGAATGTTGGTATCTTCCATCCTTTGGTGTCTATCACCCTCGCAAGCCTAATCAGATCAGAGTGGTGTTTGACTCCAGTGCTCAGTTTGAAGGCCTCTCTCTCAATAACCTGCTCCTAACTGGGCCCAACCTGAACAACAGCCTCCTTGGAGTATTGATCCGCTTCAGACAAGAACCTGTTGCCATAATGGCCGACATTCAGCAGATGTTTCATTGCTTCATTGTGAAAGAAGACAACAGAAACTATCTTAGGTTCCTATGGCACAAGGACAACAACGTCAACAATCAGGTCATAGACTACCGGATGAAGGTCCATGTCTTCGGCAACAGTCCCTCACCTGCTGTGGCGATCTATGGACTGAGACGGACAGCCCAGGAAGGTGAGAGAGAGTACGGTTCCGATGCTCGGCAATTTGTAGAGAAGAACTTCTACGTGGACGATGGGCTCAAGTCCTTGCCCACAAGCGAAGATGCAATTGACCTACTCTCCAGAACACAGGAAATGCTATCCACATCAAACCTCAGACTCCACAAGATTATCTCTAACAGTCAAGAGGTAATGAACGCGTTTCCATCTGAGGACCATGCCTCAAACCTAAAGGACCTCATCTTGGGTTCCGATGTTCCTCCAACACAGCGCAGCCTTGGTCTACTGTGGGATATCAAACGGGACACCTTCACTTTCCAAGTGTCACCCTATGACAAACCCTTTACCAAACGAGGAGTCCTATCTGTCATAAATAGCATCTATGATCCTCTCGGGTTTGTAGCACCCATCACTATTCAAGGCAAGATACTGTTAAGACAGCTTACGGCCGAGAACACGAATTGGGACACCCCGCTCCCAACTCAGAAACAGCAAAGGTGGGAGGCGTGGAAGAAGTCTCTGAAGTTCTTAGAGCAACTCCAAGTCCCACGTTGTTATTCTCCAAGATCACCTTCGACTGCAATCAGAAGAGAAGTCCATATTTTCTCTGACGCATCTACAGAAGCCATAGCCGCAGTAGCTTATCTGATGACCTTAGGAGCTAACAAGGTACACTGTGGTTTCATCCTGGGTAAAGCCAAGTTAACTCCAAAGCCTGCACACTCTGTACCCAGACTCGAGCTTTGCGCTGCGGTATTGGCAGTAGAAATTGCT
The DNA here is from genome assembly GCF_051348905.1 of Ranitomeya variabilis. NCBI lineage: Eukaryota > Metazoa > Chordata > Amphibia > Anura > Dendrobatidae > Ranitomeya > Ranitomeya variabilis. The sequence goes on along the minus strand of NC_135234.1, from coordinate 693,771,439 downwards.
GAAGTTGTACAAGAAGTAATGAACGCGTTTCCATCTGAGGACCACGCCACAAACCTAAAGGACCTCAACTTGGGTTCTGATGTTTCTCCAGCCACACTTCTCACACAGAAGATTGGAGCTGCTACAGTTCCGCCTGGGAACTTCGATAATAAGGACATTTACAGACGTCAGTGGAGGCAAGTACAACACCTGGCTAATGTGTTTTGGCATCGCTGGAAGACCGAATATTTACACTTGCTTCAAAACCGTCACAAATGGCAGACGCCCAGTCCCAATCTCCAAGAAGGAGACCTTGTTCTCTTAAAGGACAAAGAGGCTCATCGTAATGACTGGCCAATGGGACTTATCACCAAGGTCCTACCCGGTGAGGACGGAAAGACTCGTAAGGTAGAAGTTAAGGTGACAAAAGGGGGCTCTACCCGAACCTTCTTCCGCCCGGTCACTGAACTCGTGTTGCTTCTACGAAAGGAGAACATCACATGAACTGAACATGCTCCTGGACGTTTTTCACGGCGGGGAGCGTTCCTCCTCATTCCCCAGTTTATTGAATGTTGACATTTTCCATTGGATTGAACCCTTAACATTCCCATTGGATTCTGGGTTGGTGGAAGAGTTTGCATGTTTGCGGCTTCCCCAATCTGAAGATGGGTTTTATATACTTGAACTTATCTTTCGGTGTGATCTACGGGTCAACAACAACGAGTTGGACTTAAAAATCTTTTATGTTTTATTATTGCATGCACGTTTTTCTTCCTCTTGTTTTTTCAGGTTCGAACGACTTCGAAGAATTACGGACATCGTGAAATCCAAGGATTTCAGACGGGGAGTGTCATGTCCCACGACTTGGGAAATCATTCAATGTTTGCATTGTTTGTGTTTTATCCTTCTTTCTAGGCAGAAGTTTGCTTTTCCCTGTATTTTGTCCCAACTCTCTCACTGTAGTCCTGTGATGTATGTTTGTTCACGCCCTTATTCTCCATTTTGTCATCATCACCATATCTGTATGCATCCTACTGCATGTACTCTGTTGAATATTCCTTTTTACCTGCTACTTTCATCATAATACAAGAATTTCGGTTAAAGCAATCCTCTTTTCCTGGAGTCTTCTTACATGAGATCGTGGCTGAGTTAAGCTATCTGATAAATCGGTATGAACGTGAGTACAGGTCAATACGGAAGCGCCCAAAAGAAAGGCCTATCCAGGCACCACTGCGTTCTACATATCCATGAGTCAGAATAATCAATCAGTGAAAAAACGGACATCACACAGCAAGTGTTGTCAGATTTTTTTCCATTGACCCATAGACTTGCATTACTGATCTTCATCTGACACTCGGAGCATTTCTCCTCGATTTCACACATATCACTCGGTCTGAGGAAGAAACGGATACATGAACAGCCCTATAGACTGTCATAGGTATGAGTGTCATCAGTGAAAAAATGGTTATGTGACTGAGCCCTCACTATGGCTAAGGCACAGTCAGACAGCCGTATAAATCAGAGCAAGATCGGATCACAGTGCACTGACTGGCTGGCGGCTCTCTGGACCACAGCATCACAGCTGCATGTTCAGTATTTCTGTGCAGCTGTCACGCTCTGGTCCAGAGAGCCGCCAGCCAGTCTGTGCACAGCGTTCAGATCCCGTTCTGACTTATACGGCCTTATTAGTCTGTCCTAACTATCACTGTATCAGTACACCTGATGAAACCAATGCCAAATATGCATGGGTGTGCTGGGAAGAGCATTGTACAGTGGAGTACAAAGTTTAACTAATTGCTTAGTGGACTGCAAAGTATTTCAACAAAATAACAACTTGTGTGCGGGATATTTTTATAATTATGCTATGCTGCAGTGTATTGTTGACTTGTCTAATTAGAGTAATTTGTGGATAGATATAATGTTCATACAGTTTTTTCATTCACTGCTCCAGTATTTCTTTTAATGGGTGATTTTAACTTGTTTTTAAAATGGTTTCTTTGATATCTTTAATAAAATTAGTTCTGATGTTTTGAACGAGTGATAATATGTTGTGGTGATTAAATAGATGCATTATCCCTGAAATGTAGGATATAGAAATTATCTCCTCTGGGTGGATCATCGCCCAACTGAGCGAAATAATGTTCTCAATTGTGGATAAAAATGTACAGCGTTTAACACAACCAACAAACTCTATGCCCCAACTAATGTCAGGATAGTTAGTTTTCCCCATAATATATGGACCCTAGGGTATTTTCTTCCTTTCTTATATGTTCTATTCCTTCTCCTAGGACCACCATATCATAATGTATGTTTGTCGTTAGAATCTATGATTTCAGTTACTCAGGTTTTCCATTGTTTTATAGTCGTGTTAGGGCTCATTCACACATTCGATTATTCCACATGCAAGAAAAACAGACCGAATTTTGGATTATACTTTGATCAGAGTGTGGTCTGAGTGTCATCAGGTTTTTTTGTAAGTGAAAAAAAAGTTTATCTATTTTCGGACCACCCTCGGAACTCATCTCAGTGTTGTCCGATTTTTTTCTCGGAGTCATAGACTTTCACTTGGCCAGGAAAAAGATTGTAACCAGCTTATCTCACCAGCTCAGGGCATGCAGGAGCAGGGAAGGCCACGTGACCACACGTATGATTCCAGAGCAAAAAAAGTCAAGGGGTTCCGACCCCTTAAAATGTGAAGTTTATTCAAAAAAGATTAACACCTTGAATCCATGGATTGATCAAACGCAACACATTTCGATTACTCTTCATCGTTCTTCTAGCGCAGACAAAGATCACCATAGAGCATTCGAAATGCATTGCCTTTCATCATAGCATGGATTCAAGGTGTTAACCTCTTTTGAATTACGGTAACTTGAAATTTTTAAGGCACTGGAATCCCTTCAGTTTTTCACTACAGACTTTCACTGCCATTTTTTATCTGACCGTCGGATCAAAATCAGACACGTCTCTGCAATTTTTCGCATATTAGGTGAAAAATCATGGACATGTGAATGGCCCCATAGACTATCATAGGTATGAGTGCTATCCGTGAATGTCAAGGATTTCACTCAGACACAAAGATCAGTATGAATGAGGCTCTATTGCCAATTTATCGCCTTTTTTCTGTGCTTATTAAAGAGATACACCTGTTACTGTAGAGAAAAACACATTTTAAAAACTGTTTTTCTTGGACATTTAGTGACCATCCTGATTGGGTACACCTTGTCGCGGTTGGATTGCTTTAAAGCTCTTTTGTTCAAACTTGTATCAACTATGTACCCTATGTTATTTACGTGTACTATTACCATTTATTTGCTTACTGTTGAGTATTTGCTCATTTTCTTTTTATTCTAGGTTTTGTCTGGTAGATGGCTGCAGCACCTGCACCTGCACCTGCAGTGCACCTGCACATTGCAGTTATACCAGTATGTGTTCAGGCTCATTTCATTGGTTTTGTTCTTATATACATAGCTAAAGTAGCACAAAAATGCAATGTCTCACAGTTCCAGCAGACTGAATGGGATTCATTGAAACCTCATGCATACTGTGCTTTTTTTTTACGCTGTGTAAACTGACCTGCGGTGCATTTTTGAAATCCACAACATGTAAATTTCTCTTGTGGGTATGCTGAGATTTACATGTGAGTTTTGCCCATAAAATTGCATTAGATGCGGAAAATTCACAGGTAAAAAAATGTTTATGTGGAAAAGCACTAAAAACGCATGTTAACTACACAGGACTGCATCAATAAAGTTTTGTCAAATTAAAATACCAGTAGCTTTATATAAAACATGACACCAAAAAGAGACAAAAACTGCAGCATCAAAAATGAATGTAAAAATGCAAGTAACCAATTTTTTTCCCTAATAGGTGCAGAAATGCTGCAGAAAATCTTCTACATGAAAAATACACCAAATGCTCATCATGGAAACTTAGCCTAAGGCCGGTTTCACACATCAGTGATTCCGGTACGTGAGGTGACAGTTTCCTCACGTACCGGAGACACTGACACACGTAGACCCATAAAAATCAATGCATCTGTGCAGATGTCATTGATTTTTTGCGGACCGTGTCTCCGTGTGCCAAACACGGAGACATGTCAGTGTTCGTGGGAGCGCACGTTTTACACGGACCCAATAGAGTCAATGGGTCCGCGTAAAACACGGACCTCACACGGACATTCTCCGTCTGGGGTCCGTGTGCGTGCCGGAGACAGCGCTACAGTAAGCGCTGTCCCCCCCACATGGTGCTGAAGCCGGTATTCATATCTTCCCTGTAGCAGCGTTTGCTATAGAGAAAATATGAAGAATAGTGTTAAAAATAAAGATCCATGTGTCCGCCGCCCCCCCACCCCCTGTGCGCCCCCCCACCCCCTGTGCGCCCCCCCCGCTGGTCAGAAAATACTTACCCGCTCCCTCGCTCCTTCCTGGTCTGGCCGCGCCTCCTACTGTATGCGGTCACGTGGGGCCGATCATTTACAATCATGAATAGTCGGCTCCGCCCCTATGGGAGGTGGAGCCACATATTCATGACTGTAAATGATCGGGCCCACGTGACCGCATGCAGGAGAAGCCGCGGCCAGACCAGGAAGCAGCGAGGGAGGCGGGTAAGTATTTTCTGACCAGCGGGGGGGCGCACAGGGGGTGGGGGGGCGGCGGACACCTAAATCTTTATTTTTAACACTATTCTTCATATTTTCTCTGCAGCAAACGCTACTGCAGAGAGGATATGAATCGCAGCTTCAGCACCATGCAGAGTGGGTACCACACGCTCCGTGTGGTACCCACTCGCCATACGGGCGGCACACGTGTCCCGCTCGTATGGCCTCCGTGAGTTCCCAGGCACACGGACACGGATAACTCCGGTACCGATTTATTCCGGTACCGGAATTATCTGGACGTGTGGGACAGCCCTAAGGCCTCTTTCACACGTCAGTGTCTCCGGTACGTGTAGTGACAGTTTTCTCACGTACCGGAGACACTGACACACGTAGACACATTAAAATGAATGGGTCTATGCACATGTGCATGTTTTCACACGGTCCGTATGTCCGTGCTGAAAACACGTCGACATGTCCATTTTCTACCGGCAGCACGGACCACAATACGGACAGCACACGTGCACACGGAGAACAGTAAGCGCTGTCCCCCCCGCGTGTGGTGCTGAAGGCAGAATTCATCTCTTCTCCCCCGCCGGAGAGAAGAGATGAAAGATCTTTTTTTTTTTTGGGGGGGGGGGGTGAAAAATAAAGTTTGCATGTGCCCCCGCATCCCCCCCCCAGTGCGCCGCCTGGCCCCTTGCCGCAGAATATACTCAGCTAGCTCCCGCGATGTCTCCTCTGTCCTCTCCGCGCTGGCCCCTTCTCCTGTGTGAGCAGTCACGTGGGACCGCTCATTACAGTCAGGGAATATTCACTGACTGTAATGAGCACTCGCACGTGACCGCTCACACAGGAGAAGCTGCCAGCGCGGAGAGGACAGAGGAGACATCGCGGGAGCTAGGTGAGTATATTCTGCGGCAAGGGGCCAGGCGGCGCACTGGGGGGGACGCGGGGGCACATGCAAACTTTATTTTTCACCCCCCAAAAAAAAAAAAAAAAAAAAAATGATGTTTCATCTCTTCTCTCCGGTGGGGGAGAAGAGATGAATTCTGCCTTCAGCACCACATGCGGGGGGGGACAGCGCTTAGTGTAGCGCTGTCTCTCCTGCACGGTCCGTGTGGTCCTCAGGAGGCACACGGGCGGCACACGGATGCCGCACGTATGTGCCACTTGAGCACACGGACATACGAACACGGATATCTCCGGTACCGGTTTTTCCGGTACCGGAAATATCAGGACGTGTGAAAGAGCCCTCAGGCTGGGTTCACATTACGTTTAACACGGTGTAACGCAGTCCGTTAACGCTGCCATTAAGCATTATTTCGGGCGCATCGCTAGCGCACGTGTGGCGCCCCAGGGTCCTGGTCGTCACAGTAGCATTGCTTTCCTCCCGGGAAGAGTGATGTTATGCTTGAGGGCAAGAAGGGATAACTGTAACCAGGTACCACAAACATGCAACACATTCACACTCCAGGCCTCCAGGGGAAGCTTTTGATCCTATTTACTAGGTGACTCCCCATATATATGGTAGTCTGTAGGGAAAGTTAGTCAGTGCTTGCGAGGAGACAGACTGGATGAGTCTGAGGCAGAAGAGGGTTTACGGAGCTGTGTAGCCGCAGTGCAGCAGTTCCCGAAAAGAGACATTCAGAAAGCCGAATCGATTGCAGTGAACATGCAGGAGAGCAAAGCACAGGAGAGGACATCAGAGGGAGACCAGCCCCGAGCAGGCTGCCTCCTTCTGAGGCGCAGAGACCGGTAGCTGGAACACCGAGGTTGTAAGGACCTCTATGACTTACATCAGAGACCGGCAGGACAGCTGAACTCCACGTTAACTGTCCGACCTAATACCCAGGAGGCACGGTGACACCCTTAGAGGCTGGGGTGTACTAGAGACCCTATAAACCGCCTCAAGTCACCAGTCATACGGGTTATGTCCTATCCTATCCCAGGGACAGAGAGAGAGAGAACATCTGTGAGGACCTTATGTGAAGCCATAGGCAGTAAGGGACTACACCACCACGGCGCTAGAGGAAAGCTTTGATTTCCACCTGGATAAGGGAACTCCTAACTTGCTTCCAAGCCGGCCGGACCCTGCCTGCCATGTGATCTGGTGCTCTGGGCTGTGGTTGCCTGAAGTCGACAGTAAACAAGGTAAAGTGACTGCAAACCTGTGTCCTCGTTCCTTACTGCGCCATTCACCATCTACCATCCACACACCGGGAGCCCTGGGGATACACTTCACCTGTGGGAAGGTATACCATCTAGCTGCCATAACATCACCCCAGAGGACCCCTTAAAGCAGCTTTGGTCCCCACTGATCGAATACCACAGGTGGCATCACGAACATAAACTTTATTCCCTTTAACCCCTTCCTGACTTGCCCCGTACTAGTACGGCGCATGTCGGGTCCCCTGCTTGAGCCCACATCAAAGTCGCGACATGTCAGCTGTTTTGTTCAGCCGACGTGCGCGCAATAGCGGCAGGTGAAATCGCGATTCACCCGCCGCTATTAACCTGTTAAATGCCGCTGTCAAACGCGGACAGCAGCATTGAACCAGCCGGAAATGAGCGCATCGCTAACCCCCGTCACATGATTGGGGGTCGGCGATGCATCAGGAAGGTAACCATAGAGGTCCTTGAGACACCTATGGTTACTGATGCCGGCCTGCTGTGAGCGCCCCCCTGTGGTCAGCGCTCATAGCAAGCCTGCATTTCAGCTACACAGCAGCGATCTGATGATCGCTGCTATGTACCAGAGCCAATCAGGCTATGCCAGCTTCTAGCCTCCCATGGAGGCTATTGAAGCATGGCAAAAGTTAAAAAAAAAAAGTTTTTAAAAATATGAAAAAAAAAAAAAAGTTTAAATCACCCTCCTTTCGCCCCATCCAAAATAAAACAATAAAAAAAACAAAATCAAACCTACACATATTTGGTATTGCCACATTCAGAATCGCCAAATCTATCTATTAACCTGATCGCTAAACTGCGTAGCGAGAAAAAAATTTGAAATGCCAGAATTACGTTTTTTTGGTCGCCGCGACATTGCATTAAAATGCAATAACGAGCAATCAAAAGAAAGTATCTGCACAAAGTTGGTATCATTAAAAATGTCAGCTCGGCACACAAAAAATAAGCTCTCACCCGACCCCAGATCACGAAAAATGGAGACGCTATGGGTATCGGAAAATGGTGCATTTTTTATTTTTTTTAGCAAAGTTTAGAATTTTTTTTCACCACTTAGATAAAAAGTAACCTAGACATGTTAGGTGTCTGTGAACTCGTAATGACCTGGAGAATCATAATGGCAGGTCAGTTTTAGCATTTAGTGAAGCTAGCAAAAAAGCCAATCAAAAAACAAGTGTGGGATTGCACTTTTTTTGCAATTTCACCGCACTTGGAAATTTTTTCCCGTTTTCTAGTACAAGACATGGTAAAACCAATCATGTTGTTCAAAAGTACAACTCATCCCACAAAAAATAAGCCCTCATATGACCATATTGACCGAAAAATAAAAAAGTTATGGCTCTGGGAAGGAGGGGAGCGAAAAACGAAAACACAAAAATGAAAAAGGGCAGCGGCGGGAAGGGGTTAAAGACCTTTCCCTTTTACATGGGCGCCCAGGGCCACGGACCGGGTCACCACTGTGACATCCCCCTGTGAACTCAGGACCCGGTACCGAGTACCCCACAGCCCTGGCGGGGTGACTCACACGCCCAAAATGGGCATGCGCTAGCGATGTGCCGTCATTGAGTAACGGACCCTCGGACGCGGGCTGCAGCGTTTCCAGGTCCGTCACCACTAGCGCAGATAGAGCATCTGCTAGCTCTATGCGCTAGCATGTCAGCACTTGCGTTAACGCAGCCCGTATAACGCATGTGTTGAATGGGCTGCTTTAACGCAATGTGAACCTAGCCTAAATGTATGTCCACATGATACAGGAAAGATATACATTTTTCTGTCCACATGATGTCTTTTTTAGGCGGATTCTGCTGCCAAAAAACCATTTCTATGGAAAAACGACTTGCTGTGCATGTGTTTAGGATTTTGAATGTCTTTTAACTGCTTTAGGTTTCTAAAAGCGCCAAGTGTTAGGCCTGTCCCACACGTCCAGGTAATTCCGGTACCGGAAAAATTGGTACCGGAGTTATCCGTGTCAGTGTGTCTGTGTGCTCACGTGGCACATCAGTGTGGCACATGTGCAGCAGCCGTGTGCCGCCCTCGTGCCCACTGAGGACCACATGGACTGTGCAAGAGACAGTGCTAGAGATAAGTGCTGTCCCCTGCATCTGGTGCTGAAGCCGGAATTCATTCCTTCTTCCCAGCAGCGTTCGCTGGAGAGAAGGAATGAAAAATCATTGTTTTTTATTTTTTTCTGGTTAAAATCAAGTTCCCGGCAACCTCCCCCCTCCCACCCCCTGTGCTCCCATAGGGGTGGAGCCGCATATTCACCACGTGACCGCTCATACAGGACAAGCTGCGACGCTGAGAGGAAGCATCGAGGGAGCTGGGTGAGTATTTTATTTCCAGCGGGCGGGCGCACAGGGGGTGGGAGGGGGTTGGTTACCGGGAACTTTATTTCAACCGCGAAAAAAACATTGATTTTTCATTCCTTCTCTCCAGCGAACGCTGCTGGAGAGAAGAAATGAATGGCGGCTTCAGCACCACAAGCTGGGGGGACAGCGCTTACTGTAGCGCTGTCTCCTGCAAGGCACACGGACTGCACACGGACAGCATCCGTGTGCGGTACGTGTTTTACACGGACCCATTGATTTTAATGGGTCCGTGTGATCCGTGCGCTCCCACGAACACTGACATGTCTCCGTGTTTTTTCAAACGGACACACGGTCCTTGAAAACACGCTGACATGTGCAGAGACACATTGATTTTAATGTGTCTACATGAGTCAGTGTCTCCGGTACGTGAGGAAACTGTACCGGAGCCACTGACGTGTGAAACCGGCCTTAAAAGAAGTGACGTCAATTCTTCTGGTGTTTGCCACTCGGAACACACTCTGTATTTTACGATTCAAGTCAATAGAAAATCTCAAAAGACAACCGGATGTCTTTTGGAGGATTTTGCCATCGTTTTTTAATAAAATAAAAATGTAGCAACTTCTTAATTATTCAATGGGGTGAAAAAAATAGCAGAAGAGTGATAGAGAAAAAAAAATCATAAAAGCCATAGGGAAAAAAAGCTGATGGCCAAAATCGTAGGGAATTCTATAAATCCCATCCATTTTGTTGGAACTGTTAGATACTGCGTTTTTGACACAGCACAAATACACACTGTCAAAAAGTCATCAAAAGCTCCTTGTGGACAGATAGCCTAAGGACTAAAGACAGTCTGATTTTGTTCCTGAAAAGTCGAATGAGTGTCATGTAAGTGGCATGCAATTTTCATGCGAGTACAATCCGATTTTTATAACCGAGCATCCGATTTACATCCGAATGCAATGCGATTTTAACATGAGCTTTTACATAGAGTAATTCTCTGTCATTTTAACATCGTTTTCCAAGGCAATTTTCTTCAATACATACATATATATATATATATGTATAGAGAATAGGGGGCTTCCTTGTGTAAGAATGAACATGTCACCTCTTTCTGAACCCTTAAGCAGTTAAATAAAGTGATTAAAGACTGGACATTTTGGCATTGTTCATTTTATGTGGTGCTTTTTCAGGTAGATTCTGTACGGAATCCGCCTAAAAAAAGACACCGTGTGTGCACATGGCCTTACTTAAGTTTTATAATATAATTTCATCAACTGCACTACAAGAAATGCATTGCACAACCACAACACTTTTTCAGTAAAAATGAAAATGGATATTGAAATGTGTTTTCCCTTGTATTAAAAAGCATGCAAGAACTATGATAAAGCACAATAAAATTTAGATAAAAACACAGAATAACAGCAGCTTGGAAACCCAGCCTGAGAACTGACCCGGAACTTATCCTATCACTTGCAGCTCCATTGATACTATGAAATAAATCAAATTGAAAAATGATATATTTCAAATAATCTATAGAGAAATCACGAGCAGCAGCGGCACAGCCTTCACTGGTATCCCATGATTTCCATTTTAATAGTGCGGTTTAATTTCTATACAGATTCAATTATCTGTGTTTCTTTACTAGCAATGAGATCTTTTTTTCTGCTGCTACATAGAATACACAGTAAATCACTTCAGGTATGTCAAGGACTAATTGCTGGTGCTAAGTAGCTACATATTGAGCTGTGCAATTATCTTCCTATAATTACACACCCTGCCGTGCCTTATTACCTCCTTTATTACCCGAGCAATTAATATGTAGCAGTGCCAATAATGAAAGGTTAAGGATATAGACGTTCTTTTCTGAATAGAGCAGGAGCTGAGAAGGAGTCTGCCCGCAGATACCACGCTCTACTATATGCTGAAATCATCCAGAAACCAAGACTTCAGCTGATACCAAACCCCCAGTCAGGTTTAGACCACCGAGTACAATAAATAGCTACTATAATCTTTCCATGGCAGAGCGCATTGTTCTTCTGAACTGAACGATTAAGACCAAAGGAGAGAGGAAGTTCATATGGCCTATTGAAGACGTGTAGATCGAATTGACAGGCTGAGGTAGGCCAACGAGTCAACTGCACTGTGAGATGCACCTGGTGCAGAATTTGAATGAGAAAAAAAGAACATTCAGGGTATGTGCACACGTAGAATGGTCCACTGCGGATTTTTCCGCAGTGGATTTGATAAATCCGCAGGGCAAAAACACCGTGTTTTTCCTGCGGATTTACCGCTGATTTACTGCGGTTTTTGTGTGGATTCCACTGTGGTTTTACACCTGCGGTTTTCTATTATGGATCAGGTGTAAAACCGCTGCGGATTCCACACAAAGAATTGACATGCTGCGGAATGTAAACCGCTGCGCTTCCGCGCGTTTTTTTCCGCAGCATGGGCACAGCGTTTTTGGTTTCCCATAGGTTTACATTGTACTGTAAACTCATGGGAAACTGCTGCGGATCCACTGCGGATCCGCAGCAAAATCCGCATCGTGTGCACAGAGCCTCAAGATAATAAAAACCTGATTTTTTGATGGAGAATATACTGCTTGCTGACAAGTGGCTTCACGAATTGCACATTTAATGTTCCATTGCCTATTTTTGAAACGTGGAAAAAAAATGAACAAAAAATGTACTTGGACCCCAAACTTTTTTATTTTCACAAGAGTAACAGCAAAAAATGGACCTCAAAATTTGTTGTGCATATTCTCCTGAGCATACCAATACCCCATATGTGGGGGAAAACCACTGTTTGGGCACACGGCAGAGCTTGGAAGGGAAGGAGCAGCATTTGACTATTTGAATGCAAAATTTACTGGAGCAATTAGCGGATGCCATATTGCGTTTGGAAAGCACTTGATGTGCCTAAACAATAAAAGTCCCCCTCAAGTGACACCGTTTTGGAAACTAGACCCCTCAGGGAACTCATCTGGATGTATGGTGAGCACCTTGAACCCCCAGGTGCTTCATAAAATAATATAATTTATAACGCTGAGCCGTGAAAATAAAAAAAAAATCACATTAATTTTCCCCACAAAAATGTTTTTAGCCCCAAATAGGAGAAATTGCACAGTACAATTTGTTGTGCTATTTCTCCTGAGTACGCCCCATACCTCAAATGTTGGAGAAAAATACTGTTTGGGTGGCAGAGCTCGGTAGGGAAGGAGCATCATTTGACATTTTGAATGTAAAATTTGCTGGAATCATTAGTGGACGCCATGTCCCATTTGGCGAGCGCCTGATGTGCCTAAACAATGGAAACACCCCACAAGTGACCCCATTTTGGAACCTAGAATCCTCAAGGAACGTATTTAGATGTATGTTGAGCACCTTGAATCCCAAGGTGCTTCAGAGAAGTTTATAAACTTGAGCCGTGAAAATACAAAAATCCAATTTTCCCCACAAAAATGTTATTTTAGCCCCAATGTTTTTTTTATTTTCACAAGGGTAACAGGAGAAATTGCACCATAAAATTTGTTGTGCAATTTCTCCTGAGTCCGCTGATACCCCAAATATGGGGGAATACTCCTTTTGAGGCACAGGGCAAAGCTCAGAAGGGGAGAAGAGCCATATTGGGGTTCAGAGTTTGCTGGAATAGTTTGAGGGTGTCATTAGTGATGAGCGAATATACTCGTTGCTCGAGTTTTCCCGAGCATGCTCAGGTGTCCTCCGAGTATTTTAGCGTGCTCGGAGATTTAGTTTTCGTTGCCGCAGCTGCATGATTTGCGACTGCTAGACAGGCTGAATACCTGTGGGGGTTGCCAGTTTGTTAGGGAATTCCCACATGTATTCAGCCTGTCTAGCAGTCGCAAATCATGCAGCTGAGGCAACGAAAACTAAATCTTCGAGCACGCCAAAATACTCAGAGGACACTCGAGCATGTTCAGGAAAACCCGAGCAACGAGTATACTCGCTCATCATTAGGTGTCATGTCACATTGACAGAGCCCCAAAGTTGCCAGAACAGTAGAAACCCCATAAGTGACCTCATTATACAAACTACCCCTCCCAACAAATTCATCTAGGGGTGCAGTGATCATATTGACGCTACGGGTGTGTCACAGAATTTTATACCATTGGGCAGTGAAGAAAAAAAATTTACATTTTTACCACCAAAATGTTTTTTTAGTCCCAGATTTTACATTTTCAAACAAGAAGTAGGTAAAAATGGTACTATAAAATGTCTCACAATTTGTACTGAACATGACAGTACACCATATGTGGCTGAACAACACGGCGAGACTCTGGTGGGATGGAGTGATATTTGCCTCCTGAAGGAAAGATTTTCCTAGAATAGTTTGCAGAATCCATATACAGAGCCCGTAAGTGCTAGAAGAGCAGAATCCCGCCTTCATTTTGGAAATTATACCCCTTTGGGAATTTATCTACAGTTGTAGTGACAATTTTGAATCCATGACTGTTTTCCAGAAACAAGCAGCAGTGAATGTTGCCAAGTGAAAATTGCAAACTGCCATTATAGTGACCAGTGCGCTGTAGTGACTAGTACCTTATAGTGACCAGTACATTATGCCCAGCTCATGCTTCTGGAGACATGCACCCGTAAGGTAGGCAGGATCTCATCGCTTCAGAAATGCCAAACATGTGGACACTATATGTGGTTTAGATACACTGTGGGGCTCAGAAGGGAGGGGGGGTATTTGCATTTGAGAGAGCAGAATTTGTTTAATTTCTTTTAGAGGGTGAGGAGCCATTTTGCTTTTCCAGATTCTTTGTACTATCAGTAACGTGAAAAACCCTATATTTACATTAACAGATAATGGACCTGAGTGGGAGCTTGCTTTTTTTGTGGATTTGTTAGAAACATTTTATATAACAAAATATTGAGAAGAACTTTTGTTAATGACCAAATACTTATTTTCCACCATAATTTGCAAAATAAATCTTGCCAAATCAGACAAGGTGATTTTCCTGATTTGTTTTCTCATTTTGACTCTTAGGCTGCTTTCACACATCAGGTTTTTTGGTTCAGGCTAAATCCGGCTCTTTAGAGAAAAACCGGAACCGGAAAAAATAAAAACCGGAACCGTTTTTTCCCCCATTGACTTGTATTAGCGCCGGATCGCGCCGCATGGCCCAGCGTTCCTTCCGTTTTTTTCCGGATCCGGCTAAAATTCCGATTCCGGCTTCTGAAAAAAACGTCTACTGCAACGTTTTTTGTCTCCGGCGAAAAAGTCCGGCGCTTCCGGCTGTTTGCTACAATGAAAGCCTATGGGAGCCAGAAGGTGCTGGATCCGGAAAAAGGCGGATCCAGCGGCCTGATCCGGTTTTTTAAACTGAGCATGCTCCAAATGTTTTTTTTTTAGCCAATACTCTAGATAGGCTAGCTGTATCCGTCGCATCAGTTTTTCACAATCTGCGCCGGATCCAGTTTTTCCAACACTCGCCGGATTTAGCCTGAAACAAAAAACCTGATGTGTGAAAGCAGCCTTAGGCTATGTCTCCACTGTCAGGATGGCCGGCGGTATCGCCGCAGCGGCGAAGCCGCTCGGCGCTAAGCCCCGCCCCCTTTCTGGGACGCGATCATGCCGGATGTGTTAACTCTTCACATCCGGGATGATCGCTCTGTCCCATAGGGCCCTGTGATATGCCTTGCGGGGACGCTGCGTCCCCGCAAGGTGTATGGACATGCTGCGATCTGAAAAGACGCGCAGCATGTCTGGAGTCGCAGGGCCGCCGCGTGCGGGTTTCCACGCATAGTGGAGACGGGATTTCATAAAATCCCCTCCACTATGCTGGAACATCTGGACGCTGCTTGTTTGACGCTGCAGCTCTGCACAGCGTCAAACAAGCAGCGTTTCCTGACCGTGGAAACATACCCTAAGGGTATGTGTCCACGTTCAGGATTGCATCAGGATTTGGTCAGGATTTTTCATCAGTATTTGTAAGCCAAAACCAGGAGTGGGTGATAAATGCAGAAGTGGTGCATATGTTTCTATTATACTTTTCCTCTAATTGTTCCACTCCTGGTTTTGGCTTACAAATACTGATGAAAAATCCTGACCAAATCCTGATGCAATCCTGAACGTGGACACATACCCTTAGGGTATGTTTCCACGTTCAGGAAACGCTGCGTGTTTGACGCTGCGTAGAGCCGCAGCGTCAAACACGCAGCGTCCAGATGTTACAGCATAGTGGAGGGGATTTCATGAAATCCCGTCTCCACTATGCATTAAAAGACGCATGCGGCAGACCCGCGGAAACGGACATGTGGCGTGTCTTTTAGGAATGCAGCATGTCCTTACAGTGCTGAAACAACACAAGGACAACGCAGGTGACCTGCCAGTGACCTCAGGTGCAGATTTGGTCAGGATTTTACCTGCATAAAATCCTGACCAAATCCTGATGCAATCCTGAACATGGACCCATACCCTTAGGGTGAGTGTCCACGGTAAGTAAACGCTGCGTGATTGACGCTGCAGCGTCAAACACGCAGCGTCCAGTTGTTCCAGCATAGTGGAGGGGATTTTTTGAAATCCCGTGTCCACTATGCGTGGAATCTCGCACGCGGCGGCCCTGCGACTCCGGACATGCTGCGCATCTTTTCAGATCGCAGCATGTCCGTGCTACCTGCGGCGATGCTGCGTCGCTGCAGGTAATATCACAGGGCCCTATGGCGTGGGGTGCGATGATCCCGGATGTGTACTGTACACATCCGGCATGATCGCATCCCAGAAAGGGGGCGGGGCTTAGCGCCGAGCGGCTTCTCCGCTGCGGCGATACCGCCGGCCATCCTGAGCGTGGACACGCAGCCTTAGGGTATGTGTCCACGTTCAGGATTGCATTAGGATTTGGTCAGGATTTCCCATCAGTATTTGTAAGCCAAAACCAGGAGTGGAACAATTAGAGGAAAAGTATAATAGAAACATATGCTCCACTTCTGCATTTATCACCCACTCCTGGTTTTGGCTTACAAATACCGATGAAAAATCCTGACCAAATCCTGATGCAATCCTGAACGTGGACACATACCCTTATAGTTAGTTGTCATCTACTTATGATGTCAATTACAGGCTTCTCTCATCTTTTTAAGTGGGAGAACTTGCACAGTTGCTGGCTGACTAAATACTTTTTTCCCCACTGTAAGTGACATCATTTAACAAACTACACCTCTCAATAAATTAATCTATGGAGGCAGAGACCAAGTTGACATCATATGTACCTCACATAAATTTATATCATTGAGGGGTGAAGAAAAAATAATTACATTTTTGCCACTAAAATGTTGTTTTAGGCCCAAATTTTTAATTTCTATAAGGGGTAATAGGAAAATATGGACCTCTATGTTATGCAATTTCTCCCAAGTGTGCCAATAACCTACATTTAATCGGAAACTACTTTCAGGAACAGTGCTCAGTAACAGCTCAGAAAGGAAGGAGTAACATATTGTAGTGCACATTTTATTGTTATGGTTTGAGGGTGCCATGACACACTAGGAAAGCCCCTGGGCTGCCATGGGTGTGTGGCAGAATTTTATACCATTGGGCAGTAAAGAAAAAATAGTTTAATTGTTCACGCAAATTTTGTTTTAGCCTAAGATTTTACATTTTCACATGGGGAATTGGGTAAAATGGCAGCAAAATTTGTTACACAATTTCTGATTAATGTGGCAATATCTCATATGTGGCTGTTCAGTACTGCTTAGCCACATGGCAAGATTCGGGAGGGACAGAGCGCTATTTGCCTCCTAGAGTGCAGATTTTCCTAGAATAATTTTCAGACTTCATATACAGAGCCCCTAAGTGCTAGAAATCACAATACCCCCCTCAAGTGACATAATTTTGGAAATTATACCCATTTGGGAATTTATCTACAGATTTAGTGATTTGGCTCCATGGGTGTTTTCCAGGAACACATAGCAGTGGATGTTGCTGAGTGAAAATTGCAAATCTGCAAATTATGTCCAGTTCATGAAAGCTACAGAAATGCCAAACATTTGAACGCTAAATGTCGTTTGGCACACTATGGGGCTCCAAAGGATAGGGACATTTGGCTTTGGGAGTGCAGTATTCCCTGGATAACTTTTGGGTGACGAGGAGCCAAAGTGCTTTTCCTGATCCTTTGCACTACCAGTAACATAGAAGCCCCCATATTGCCATTGACAGATGATGGACGAGAATAGGGACTTGCTTTTTTGTGGATCGAGTTGAAGTTTTTATTGGGAACATCTTGCATAATATTTGGGATCACATTTATCCTGCGTTCTACGCTAAATACTTTTGGGTTTCCATCTAAGGGCTGTCCCACACGTCCAGATAATTCCGGTACCGGAATAAATCGGTACCGGAGTTATCCGTGTCCGTGTGCCTGGGAACTCACGGAGGCCATACGTGCGGCACACGTGTGTCGCCCGTATGGCGAGTGGGTACCACACGGAGCGTGTGGTACCCACTCTGCATGGTGCTGAAGCTGCGATTCATATCTTCCCTGCAGCAACGTTTGCTGTAGAGAAAATATGAAGAATAGTGTTTAAAATAAAGATCTATGTGTCCGCCGCACTCCCACCCCCTGTGCGCCCCCCCGCTGGTCAGAAAATACTTACCCGCTCCCTCGCTGCTTCCTGGTCTGGCCGCGGCTTCTCCTGCATGCGGTCACATGGGGCCGATCATTTACAGTCATGAATATGTGGCTCCACCTCCCATAGGGGCGGAGCCGACTATTCATGATTGTAAATGATCGGCCCCACGTGACCGCATACAGTAGGAGGCGCGGCCAGACCAGGAAGGAGCGAGGGAGCGGGTAAGTATTTTCTGACCAGCGGGGGGGGGGCGCACAGGGGGTGGGGGGGCGGCGGGCACATGGATCTTTATTTTTAACACTATTCTTCATATTTTCTCTATAGCAAACGCTGCTACAGGGAAGATATGAATACCGGCTTCAGCACCATGTGGGGGGGACAGCGCTTACTGTAGCGCTGTCTCCTGCACGCACACGGACCCCAGACGGAGAATGTCCGTGTGAGGTCCGTGTTTTACGCGGACCCATTGACTCTATTGGGTCCGTGTAAAACGTGCGCTCCCACGAACACTGACATGTCTCCGTGTTTGGCACACGGAGACACGGTCCGCAAAAAATCAATGACATCTGCACAGATGCATTGATTTTTATGGGTCTACGTGTGTCAGTGTCTCCGGTACGTGAGGAAACTGTCACCTCACGTACCGGAATCACTGACGTGTGAAACCGGCCTAAATCTCCAAGTGATGCGATTCAAATGAAACCCCCAAGGGATCCATTCACTATAATGAGTCAGCAGAGTTACTCTGGACTCAGTCTGGTCTATGTTCAGCATTGTCCTTCTTTTCAGAAGTACACAAAATTGGGGCCAACCTCGCTTAAAAAGATCATAGGCTAGTCGGCGTCCATAGTGTCTCCATCTGCCTCATTATAGGGAATCCTCCATTGGGAGTTCCATCTG
The DNA here is from genome assembly GCF_051348905.1 of Ranitomeya variabilis. Classification (NCBI taxonomy): domain Eukaryota; kingdom Metazoa; phylum Chordata; class Amphibia; order Anura; family Dendrobatidae; genus Ranitomeya; species Ranitomeya variabilis. The sequence continues at coordinate 693,752,879 of NC_135234.1, read as the reverse complement.
AATTACGTATTTCAGAGATTTACATGGAAACCCCGGTGTAAGCACTCAGCGCAGAGCTCAGGATAAATGTGCGCCGAGGCTTTCTGCTATATTTGCGAGGCAGAATGAACAAATCAACAGCAAGTAAAGAATGATTTTTCCTTATTTTTTACATCTTTCCTCGTGTGGTATAAGTGATTAGAAAACTTTATTTTTCGGGTGAGTGCAATTACAGCAATACCAGATTTATATCAGTTTTTTATGTTTGGCTGCTGTCACACACTAAAACATACTTTTATTGTCATCGCCATATTTTGAGAGCGATAATTTCCTCTTACTACTGCTGACAGAGTCATGTGGGGGCTGCCATTTTTATTGGTACCATTTTCGCACACATGACATTTTTTGATCAATTTCTATTGCAATTTTTGTGAGGTAGAATGAACAAAAACCAGCAATTCAAAATGTATTTATTTTTTTTGGAAGGTTATTATGCTATCTCATGTGTGGTAAAATTGATAAGGCAGCTTTATTCTTTGGGTCAGTACAATTACTTTTATAGAAAAAATAACTATTTTTGTATCGCTTTATTCTGAGAGCAATAACTTTTTTATGTTTACACTGATAGAGCTGTATGGCAGCTTGATTTTCGAGGGACAAGATCACGTTTTCAGTTATACCATTTTTATTTACATTTGTTTTTTTATCGTGTTTTATTCCACTTTTTGTTCGATGATATGATGAAAAGGTATAGGCTTTTTGCCTTTTTTATGGAGCTTACTGAAGGGGTTAACTATTGTGACAGTTTTATAGGTCGGACGTATCGATACCAAACGTGTACTTTTTTTCTTTTCTTTCTTTTACATAAAAATATTTATTTATGAGTACAATTATTATTTTGCGATTTTCATATATATATACATATATATATATATATATATATATATATATATTCCAAAAATTATTTTTTTTACATTTTTTTTACTTAGTCCCACTTTGAGACTTTCACTTTCAGCACTTTGATCACTGTGATAAATCACCAACATTGCAATGCATTATTACTGTCACTTCTGCTCTCACACCAGCTTTTAATACCATGCACCGCAATTACAGGAGAGACAAAAGAGTCCAAAAGTTGCTAAAAATATACAAAATAGCAATGTTTATTGAAAAATCAATCACTACGCTTTCACATAGAAAATTCACATTACAAAAGTAAAGTATATGGATTTATCATCACTGTGACTATATCCAAAGATACAAAAATGACCCAATAAAAAGGACGGAACATATGTTACTGCAACAGAATCACGAGATTTATGCAGCAGACAACATGTCCATAAATCACTCCCAAATATTACATGCATATACCTCAAACGTACAGTGATTTTGCAAATGATACATCAATAACGGTAAACTCGTCACCATATACCTCTGTGCAAATAATCCAGAAATGTGTGATTAAATAAGGGGATAATTACCCATAAGTATGAACGTCCCGTCTAGATCCCGGTCACCTTACCTCTTACCGGTCTAACAAGCTTGCTTGTGCCTAGTGACCCGGATGTCGTCATGACAACCTCAGGTCACCTCCCTACTGAGGGCAGATACCGGTAGCCGGACGACCGGGGTTGTGAAGTACTCTACGTCTCACAGCAGAAACCGGGAAGGAACAACCACGCAGCATCCAATAAAGGAAAACCACCTATGCCAAAACATGGTATCCATCCACAGACAGCTATTTCGGGGTATTTGCCCCTCATCAGTGTGGAGTAGGAAACTGGCTATTAGGAGCAGTGCCTGGTGAAAAGACTATAAACATAAGGATGAATGACCTCGGGGAGATCAAAACATCCAAAACCGCGGAGACACCATCACATGTTTCTCAACGCAAGCAAGCATTCATCCTTATGTTCATAGCCTTTTCACTAGGCACTGCTCCTAATAGCCAGTTTCCTACTCCACACTGATGAGGGGCAAATACCCCGAAACAGCTGTCTGTGGATGGATACTATGTTTTGGCATAGGTGGTTTTCCTTTATTGGATGCTGCCCCTCCCGTGGTTGTTCCTTCCCGGTGAAAGACCTGGCTATTCATTGCTTGCATTGAGAAACACGTGATGGTGTCTCCGCGGCTTTTCTACATGCATTTGCATATTTCCCACAAGGGATGGGGGCAGTGTTCTGGATCACTGCGTTGAGAAACACGTGATGGTGTCTCCGCGGTGTTGGATGTTTTGATCTCCCCGAGGTCATTCATCCTTATGTTTATATCACAGCAGAAACCGGCAGAACAGCAGATTGCAAGTTACCTGTCCACCATTGACACCTGAGGACACAGTAGCAAATAGATCCCGGGTCGTGATAGAGATCCTGTAAAAAGGCTCGAGCTACCTGTCTTACGGATAGTGTTCTACCTTAAGGGGTGACAGACAGAAAACATGAGGACCTTGTGAGAGGCCTAAGGCAGCAAGGGACTACAACACCACAGCGCTAGAGGGAAGGCTTCTAACCCCACCTGGTAAGGGGGATTCCAGACTCGCTTCCAAGCCGGCCATACCATCATCACCTGTCATCCGGTACCCTGGACTGTGGATGCCTGAACCCTTCAATAAAGAGACTGCAACCCCATGTGCTCTGTTTCTTTCCGGCACCACACCATCCTTGCCAAATACATCGGGAGCCCTGGGGACCCATCTTCACCTGTGGGAAGCCATACCATCCCTGCTGCCATAACACCACCCCAGAGGACCCCTTTAAGCAGTGTCAGCCACCCCTGACCGAGTACCACAGGTGGCATCACAAACTTTTATTATTTCACAAACCCCCATATAGACTGTCCCTTTAGCATGGGCGCCCAGGGCCATGGACCTGGTCACCACCGCCATGACACATCCCTTTAAGTGCCGGATCCGGTACCCAGTACCCCATGGCCCTGGCGGGCGTTTCAACTTGGCATCACGAACAGGATGGACCGACCCAGTGAACTGAGTCTTGTGTGCCTAAGAGACTGTGCTTAACTGTGAGACTATTTGTAATGTGCTGCTGCAGTGCAGTATAGTGCAATCTCCACCAGGGGGTGCTGGTGAGGGAAAAGAGGTTGTACACACAGCGCAGCAACACTGAACCACAACACAGGTGCCACAGGTAATGAAAGAAAAGTCAGACAAGCCAAAGTCATACACAAAGAGGTCAGCATGGTACACAGGGGGAGTCAGAGGAATAGTCGGGGACTAACCAGAAGTCAGAGCCTACCAGGAACGTGGTAACCAAAACGTGAGATGTAAGAAGAAGTCGGGATACAAGCCAGAGTCGAAACCAGTCGGGAAGCGTATCAAAGACGGAAAACAAGGGTCGAAGTCCAGAAATCAGATTGAGTCAAACACGGGTGCAGGCAGTCAGAGGAACAAGGATCACTAATCGGAATACAGGTCAGGGGCTCCAGCCGGGACGCTTGAACTATAGCTGACACTGGCCCACTGGCTGCAGTGGACTGAAATAGCTCAGCATGCTCCATAGCGAGGCAGAGGGGATTAACTCCCGCATGACCAGTCCAGAGACAAGACAGCTGAAAACAAACTCAAGACTGGACATTATTGGACTGTAAATTGCAGCCAAAACTGCCACCATTACTGCAGCATGTGGCGTGCAAGAGGAGAAGGGTGTGTTGTCATGGGCTGCACCTGGAGGAATGGCGCGAAAACCATGGCCGCCCCTCATCCTCATCAATACTACTATGTCCGAGAAGTATGCCCATCAATGAGAGAAGTCCGCCTCCTGTTCAGGGGTGGTGGGAAGAAGAAGAGGAACCACCCACGAAGACAGGCATGGAAGAGTGAAACTGTGGGAAACCAGTCTGAGGAGGAAGTACCGGAAAGCAACATGGCAGAGGGAGGTGAGTGAGCACCGGAACATGGGGTGGAGCCAGAGGACTCCCCCAGCCAGGATCTGCAAGAACCGTACCCGTCACCGAAGCTTTTGACCTCCTGCGGAGAGAAGTGGAAGAACTTATCCAGCAGCTCGTGCGGATGCATCTTGAGGCTGTAGCCGGGTGGAAAGAGGCTTTCCTCGAAAACCTCATCGGGCGACCGCCAGCCACCTTGTCCGGTGCGGAACGAGAAAGAGGATCCGATGCTCTGGAAGAAAAGGTAAGGGGTGCGACCCTGACCCCGGCGGCGGAAGGCCCAACGGCTAGGCCCGAGTCACCTCCACCTCTGTACACTCGCAACCAGGGTTTTGGGGTCCTTGGTGAACTGTCACCTTTTGCCAAGGGTACCTCGGCCTCCAGTCCCGTAGCAACCCCTGCACCAGATGACACCCTGGTGAGCCCCCTACCGACCCCACCGACTCCAAGGCCTGGAGGAGTATGCTATTGGCTACACCAGGATTGGGGGGACAGCAGCTTGGGTCAGATGGCAGCCCGGCTTATTCCAACCTGTGGGCCCCAGGTTAGCTCTCCGGAACCCATAGTGGTTGAAGAGGGACCCACAGGGGAGGATATGATCACGTTGCAAGGGGAGATCCCTATGATAACCTGGCAGGAGCATTGTAGACAGCTGGAGGAGAAAGAGAATCAGCAGTCCCTTGCCCGGCAGGCAGCCTTTGAGGAGAGAAACTTGGAGGCAAAGGCCCGAATATGCAAAATCCCTTGGGCAGAAAGGGGACCACTACAGCAGGGAGAAGTAGTTGTCTTCAACCAAAGGAGAGGCTGGGACTTCTTAAAAGAAACAGGAATGATCAATGAAATCTTCATTAACCGGAGAAACGTTGAATCTCAATTAATGGAGGGACACCCGGACAGGGATCTGTATCCCGGTGACAGAGTGACATATACCCGCCATATTGGCGACAAAGGGTGGTACGCTTTGGACTGCAGAAAGTGTGTACCAGTGCAAAAGCAGTCAAAGCAAACAGGCCAGGCTGCAATGGCAGTCCCTGCTGGAGCAGCAGCAGGCTAGTCACTAAATGCCACCAGTCCACCCAGACACCAGTGGCGGACCCAGCCTGTATTTCCTGGTATGCCGGACCAGTTGAGAGGTATGATCCTGAATTTTCCCAGTCAGGGAGTAGCAGCCATCCAGTGCAACTCTGGCAAAGGAAATAGACAGCTCCTAAATGATCTAATGACTGCTGAACATTATAGTTGTTAAAGTTTGAAAGTTCGTTTAACCTGGCCAGGCTTCCATTTAAAAAGTTCACTTGTTAAAAGACCCTAAGGCCATGGACAGTGAATGGTCCACAAACTTTCTGTGTAAATAGTTGGCACCTCCTTAGGTGCTTTCTTCTGGTTTTACAAGTAACAACTAAAGATACTGTTCATTATTGTTTTGCACTAAAAAGTTTGTTTGTCTTGAAATGACCTGAAGAAAAACTGTCTGGCGTGGTCAAAGACAAGGTCTGGATCTTACGCCTTGTAGCCCACCCAAGCCTACGTTGGGGGTTTATGACGGGTCCCCCGCATTGTTGCTGCTGTTATAATATCGTTTGCACCTTTAAATGCACTACCACAGAATAGAAAAATGTTGAATTTGTTGCACTTTATTAAAGTGATAGTGTTTGTTAGAGAAGCTAGCTGGTCTTGTAGTGTAGATGTGAAATAGTTAATGTATGAATAGGTAATATTGAGTATTATAGTGAGAGTTTTGTATGTTTATAGAAGAGCTAATGTTTTTGCATAGTATTGGAAGAGGTGTGACCAAAGATAGTATACCAGGAAGGGGTAATCGTTATTTAGTATTAATGCCATAGAAAGTTCTATTTCTGAGAAGAAAGTTATTTATACCCTGTATTAAAGTTTTGCGACGTTTAAGCATAATAACCTTCCATAAAGGGAAAAAGAGTTTTACACCTGTTTTATGCATATATAAAAAATGTTTTGTATGTCTTTAACCAATTTATTGTTGTTTTTGTATTCCCAGTCTGGGAGTACTGGATTTAATGGGGGGGTAACACCCCAGGTTCCTGGTTGTTACTGTGGCATTGCTTTCCTCACAGGGAGAGTGATGTCATGCTTGGAAGCGAGGAAGGATCTGTTTTAGCAGGTAGTCACAAGCATGCAACATGTTCATACTCCAGGCCAGAAGGGGGAGCTCTGATCCAACTTGTAGGTGGCTCCCCTAGATATATATTCTGGTCTGGAAGGGAAGTTAGTCAGTGAGTGCCAGACAGAAGACTGGAGCAGTCTGAGGCAGAGAGGAAAGAGAGGGGCCGTGCAGCCACGAGAGGTGCTGCAGCTCCTGGAAAGAGCCAAAGGGAAAAGCAGAACAGATTGTAGAGAGCATGAAGGGAAAGTGAAGCGCAGGAGAGTGAAGAGCTGGGGGTTAGCTACAACTGAGCTACCTCCCTACTGAGCGCAGATACCGGTAGCTGGAAGACTGGGGTTGTGAAGTACTCTACATCTCACAGCAGAAGCCGGCAGGACAGCAGATTGCAAGTTACCTGTCCACCATTGACACCTGTGGACACAGTAGCAAATAGAACCCGAGTCGTGATAGAGATCCTGTAAAAAGGCTCGAACTACCTGTCGTATGGGTAGTGTCCTACTTAAAGGGGGACAGAGAGAAAACGTGAGGACCTTGTGAGAGGCCTAAGGCAGCAAGGGACTACAACACCACAGCGCTAGAGGGAAGGCTTCCAACCCCACCTGGTAAGGGGGATTCCAGACTCACTTCCAAGCCGGCCAGACCATCGTCACGAGTGATCCAGTACCCTGAACTGTGGGTGCCTGATCCCTTCAGTAAAGAGGTAAAGAGACTGCAACCCGTGTCCTCCGTTTCTTTCCGGCACCACACCATCCTTGCCAAACACATCAGGAGCCCTGAGGACCCAGCTTCACCTGTGGGAAGCCATACCATCCCTGCTGCCATAACACCACCCCAGAGGACCCCCTTTAAGCAGCGTCGGTCACCCCTGATTGAGTACCACAGGTGGCGTCACAAACTTGTATTATTTCACAAACCCCTTTAAAGACCGTCCCTTTTACTTGGGCGCCCAGGGCCAGGAACCTGGTTACCGCAACCGTGACACATCCCTTTAAGTACCGGACCCGGAACTGAGTACCCCACGGCCCTGGCGGGCATTCCATATGGATATGTCTAAGGTCATATAAGGTGTAGTAGAGCGCCTCACTCAGCTGGACACCGAGGCCTGTCCGGGAGAAAATATTAACTATCTCCCATGCTATACTCCGGGTGGAGGAGTTTCTCAGGGATACCACTTCGGGTACCGCGTAGCGTAGTCCATTACCACGAGGATGTACTGATGACCCCTGGCTGACCTAACTAATGGCCCAACCAGGTCCACGGCAATCCGGTCGAATGCGACCTCAATTATGGGTAATGGAACTAGAGTACTGCGGTAGTGGGATACAGGGGCAGTTAGCTGACAGGCAGGGCAGGAGCGTCAGAAATGAACAATAACGCTGTGACACTCAGGACTGTAAAACCACTGAAGGATTCGTTCTTGGGGCTTATCTACACCTAGATGCCCCCCAAGACATGAGCATGGGCCAGATCTAGCACCCTATGTCTATAGGGTCTCGGGACTAGCAGCAGCTCTAATACTTCCCCTCTCTGTTTAGTATCCAGATACAGAAACTCCCCATTGACCGCAAAGTATGGGAACCTGGTGTCAGCCCTTGAATCTTGGGCAATACCATTTATCACAGTCACGTTTTCCCGTACATTTTTCAAAGTCAAGTCCTGCATTTGGGCCTTCTCAAAATTCCCACCAGAAACCTCCAGATCAGGAATTTCAGGTTCACTGGTAACCATCTCGTCCTCATCACCAGCCAGGACAAGGGGAACTCATCCATCTCCAACTGTGGTGGGGTTTCAACAGGGTTGATCTGGCTCCTGTCTGCATCCTTTGACAGCTCCGCCTTTCCCCACAAATCCCCAAAAAGGCTGCAGTCCCTCCCGGTTATCACATGGTAACTCCCTAGTACATGCACATGCCCAGATGTCCAAGCACCTGATAGGCACTATTCTTGCATTCTGACAAACCCAGGGTAACACAATCAGGCTATATACGCTCCCTCTCTGAGTTTGTAGGTACATTTACAGCGGCACGTATTAAATTTTATATTTAATGTACGAAAAAAGTATCAAATAATAATATAGACATACACGCAACACTAAAAGGAACGCTCTTACTATTAGATCAGAGGGCAGTTCTTTGCAACTGTGTCTTCTGGATCTGACAATTATTTTTTCTGGATTAACTGTAATATCATATTCACACTCCTTACCTCTAATCTTGGGAAGATGGATGCAAGGACATCATTCCAATTTATGTCATATTTTTCCACAGGAACCTCCTAGCAGAATAATATGACTGTCATATTTCCAAGAATACTTTCATCATCCTAGACACACCAAACATTGACTATGATATACCCATAACTCGTGGTTAAAATTACATTTCTGTGCTTTCCCAAGGTCAAAAATAGTGGCGCCTGAACTCACAGAAGTGATTATGTTCTAAAATCATAGATATATCCATGGATGGTGTTGATATTAGATTATGTTAGGTATGACGTTGAAAAATTGCATTTCTAATGCCATATGATGTCCCTTGTATAGACTAGAGATGAGCAGGGCCGGTTTTAGGCAAAGTGGGGCCCAGGGCAAAAGTTTAAAGTGGGGCCCCAAATGTTCACATATTGCACCATCACACAAACATTTCGGCTATATTTACATGCACTGAGTTCAGGCCATTAAACAAGTGTAACCGACAATATTGAAGTCGTTCGATGCTTGTTTCCCAGCCTTTTTACAGCAACTGAGAAAGAATGATGAGCACAGAACGATCAACAGTAGATCAATATGTCCACATACAGGATCATGTTATCAGCAGCCTGTCCTATAGTCCTCCATATAGTACAATGCAGCCCCCACAGGAATACAATGCAGCCCACAACAGGAGTATAATGAAGACCCCACAGAAGTACAATGCAGACCCCTCACAGGGGTATAATGTAGCCCCCTATAGTATAATTCAGCCCCATATGAGTATAATGCAGCCCCCATAGAGTATAATGCAGCCCCATAGACTATAATGCAGCCCCCATAGGAGTATAATGTAGCCCCATAGGCATATAATGCAATCCCCATAATGTGTAATGGAGCCCAATAAGAGTATTTATGCAGCCCCCCATGCGAGTATAATGCAGCCCAATAGGAGTATAATGCAGCCCACCCATAGGAGTATAATGCAGCCCAATAAGAATATTTATGCAGCCCCCATATGAGTATACTGCAGCCCCATAGTTGTCCAGGATTATGGCCACCACTTACTCACTGATTTAAAAAATAAATAAATACAATACTCACCTATTCTCGTTCCCACAGCATGGTGTGCACTAAATTAACATCATTGCTCCTGCTGTGCCAGAGGGAGAGGGAGGTTGATGGGAGAGGGAGCATTACATGACGCTCTCTCCTCTATCTTTTCTTTCAACTGTATCGGCATCTATGATGTCGATACAGCTGAATGCACAATCGGGGGGCACTAGCATTGGGCCGCGTATTCTGCCGCTATTAGCTGCACGCCACTGGCTGGGGGCTCCAGGGGTAGTGGGGGCCCTAGGCAGATGCCTATTCTGCCTGCCCCTAATGCTGACTCTGGAGACGAGCAGTTAACCTCAGGGGCAAGCATCTCCCCCTGCATTATTAGAACCTATATGCTAGAGAGGAGACCTGCAGAGAAACCTTGGTCTACTGTAGACTGGCTGGGTCCTGGTTAATTTACAAATCACAAAGGAGATGCTGCCAGGTGTCCAATTATATTTATTTCAGATTATTATTTATAGAATTCATAACTCTACGTAAAATAGAATATATGAGATTACTTATCTATAGAGAATGCTTTTTTTATTGAATTAGGTGCTTTTAGGATCACCGGCATTTTCTTTTTTCAAAACACAACATCTCTGGTGTATAGTATAGCTCCTTATGGTCTTTTTTATCTGCTTCTTTTCAGGACTTTAACCCCCCCCCCCCCCAAAAAAAAAAAAATAATAATAATAATAAATAAATAAATAAAAAACAATTGCACTTATGGAAAAAAAACATTCAATTTTTGTGGGAGTTCTTGGTGCGCTTTTATCCAGAATTAGGCCCAGCAGGAAGGAGACATATAAGTCCTCGCTTTCATTTTCATACCTTTTTAATCTACTTTGGGCTTTGACATTAAAAAAAAAACATGGAGTGTATTATAGTATGTGCACACTGAGTTTTTTTGCTGAGTTTGTGGAGTGGAAACTGAGCAGATGCTCTAACTTTTTGAGGAGATTTGTGCTTTAATGAGGATTTGGAGGGTTTCTGCTCAGTTTCTACTTAGTTTGTGCGCAAAAAAAGTCCTAGAAAACTTTGATGCAATATTGGTCTTAAATCAAACCTGTCAGCAGGATTTTGCTAAGTAAACTACAGACACTGCCAGGTTGCCGGCATTGCACTGATTAAAATGAAACATAGCTTGATGAAATCCGTCTTGTAGTTGTTGTTTAATCTTTATTTGTAGTTTAGAGTTATGGAGATGCTCGTGATTCGGGACAGTCTGTGGGCGGAGCTTTATGTGGTGCTCTGTTTACATATTCATCCTTATGGACTTACAACAAGTCACTAATCTTTCAGTGACCTGCCCCCTATTTTACATAATACATACAAATTGTTGGCTTGCAAAAAAAAATTTACATCCAGCAAGCGCTGCCACCATTTTTCCAGAGGAAAAAAATGTGGCTACAGGAAAATAGCGGCGCCGGTGGCAAATGTGCAGTAGCATCGCTGAACACATCCCTTGCTGAATGTACTTTTTTTTTCTCTAAGCCTACAATTTATGTGCAGTATGTAAAATAGGTGGCAGGTCACTGAAGGATAAGGATGTTAGCAGAGCACCATATAAAGCCCCGCCCACAACCCTGCCCACAGGCCGCCCTGAAGCACGAGAATCTCATTAACTGAAAACTACAAATACAGATTAAACAACAACCACAAGACGGATTTCATCAACCTATGTATCATTTTAATCAGTAGAATGCCGCCAACATGACAGTGTCTTTAGTTTACTTAGCAAAATCCTGATGACAGGTTCCCTTTAAGGAGGAATTTAGCGGCAACAAATCTGTAAGGTTTTTCACTGTTATTGTTAGTTTATTGCAAAATTTGGGAAGTTTGGTGTTATTAACTCCCATCCACTCTCAACACACAAATCTATTTCCCACTATAGTTATGACTAAAGGAAGAAATACAAAATGTAATTAACAATCTATGAAATGACAGTCATTACCATTAATGTCTTCAGGATGGATGACCAGTTGTTGTTCACACTGGTCATGAAGAGGAAGAGTGCTGGAGTCAGACAGTCTTGATTTTATAAGAGGGGCACACCTCTTAATGGATCTGGAACGTCTCAAAAGTGGCATACACCTCCGAGTTCCCCTCGCCAAAAAATCTCATCTTAGTCAGGGACTGGTATAAGATTTATGGCAGAAGATATATCACTATTGGTCATGGATTTGAAGAGCAAAAGTTAGCATGAGCCCATCCCTCCCCACCTTTGCACAGTTTGTTGGAGCTGGGTGAAAATAGCATAAGAAAGCAAAAGTCTCAAAATGTTAGCTCAGCCTCAAGTTGCACAAACATTTTGCAATTTCTCAAAGCTTTTTGCTCTAGAATTTTTTTTGTAAAAGATTTGATGAGTTGTGCCCCAAGTTTTAATCTATCTCCTGTGCCTTGAACATTGGCCTTATCATGACTATGAGAACTTATACAATAAATTTACAATATCATGGGAATCAGTTTATGCCAAAAAAATATAAAAATAAAATCGCAACATCGAACAATAATAAAAATTAAATCTGACTTTTAGCATGCAAAGAAGATTTAAAAAAAAAAATGTTCTGGTCCTAAGGCGTTAAATCATACTAATATCCTACGCTATTATTGCAGATAAATTGTATTTTTAGTAATAGTAAGAATTGACCATATATAAAAAAAAGAATTTGTTAATTTAGTTCAACAGAAAAGGAATCTGGAAAACTGAGGAGATAGAACAGGAAATACTACAAAAGAAAATACTGATTCTTGTGTTTCTATAGCTAGTAAGAAGTTCATACTTTGAAACTAATGGTTCCATTAAGAGACTCCAACGCCGGCCACATTTTTGTGTTGTGACGTAGGACACCAGTGTACAGGTGTGTGCGGCCCTGAACACCCTCTTACGGAAACATATTGCTAATCCCCTTTCACACATCAATTTTTTGCCATCAGTCACAATCCGTCTAATTTTGAAAAAAAAAAAGGGATCCATCGACTGATGTCACCAGATCAGTTTTTTCTCATAGACTTGTATTAGCGATGGATAGCGACGGATGGCCTAACGTTTCATCCATCGTTCGCCGGATCTGTCAAATTGTTTGCCCGGCGGCCAGAGACAACGCACATAGTAACGTTTTTTGTGTCCTGCGAAAAAACGGACAGCGACGGATGCGTTGCCATCCGTAGTTTTCTAGAATGGAAGCCTATGGCGCCGGATCCATCAATGTTTTTTTAAACTGAGCATGCTCCTATTTTTTTAGGATCCAATTAGCTGGATCAGCTAGTCGGATCCAGCGAAAAAAATTGATCCGTCGCATCAGTTTTTCACAATCTGCAACGGATCCGTTTTTTTTCAAAATTCGACGGATTGCGACAGATGGCAAAAAAAAATGATGTGTGAAAGGGGCCTAAAAGCTTTCACAACCTTCAGGAATCCAACTTGTGAGACATTGGCAGAAGGGTAGAGAATTTTTAGAGTGGATTTATTGATTACATTACTGAAAACCTTCATGCACCATGTAAGTAAAAGAAAAATGTGTAATGTTTTATTTACTTATTCTACAAAGCACATTTATCGCCTGCCCTTTCTAAAATAAAAAAAACCTCAAATTCTGAATTGTGATCAATGTGAAGGTGGTTGGATGAATGAGATAACCATGTATTAGAGGTCAGGTTTTCCCAAACAAGTGCTATTTTTCACACCTATAATATTCTAGGGGATAGTTCACATTGATTATTTTTTTCAGGGGAGTGATTCGAAGCACAAACACTTGTCCGATATTAATCCTATATTATATTATATTAATCCTAGTGTCAGATAAAACTCGTCAATGCAAATCTATAGATCCGTGCAAAAATCCGACTGCACCCAGATGTCATCCTAAGGGCTCATTTCCACATGCGAGGCACACGTCCGTATCTCGCATGTGGAAACCAAGCTGTGGAGCCGGCACTCCAGAGAGGAGCGTGCGGCCACATAGGAACACATGGAGCTGCACAGCTCCGCTCCAAAGTGCCGGCGCCAGAGCTTGGTTTCCACATGTGAGATACGGACGTGTGCCTCGCATGTGGAAATGAGCCCTAACACTGTCTGTCTTTTTACAGACTGGTAAGAGAAAAGCTAATGACACTCTGACCAAACTCTGATAGTAAAAACTAAGGGTTCATGCAAATTGGTCCGAGATTGGCTCGCAATGCACAAGTTGGCTGAGGGTCTTCTGACCTGAGTGCGACAGCGTCATGTATTTCTACGAGGCTGCCAAGCTCATGTCGGGACACCGGCAGCCAGCTGCTGCATTTTGGTACGATCTCGGACTGATTTGCATGGACATCTGCATGAACCTCAAGCACTGACCAAACTGATGATAAAAACTATCCTACACATGTTAGTTTGCTCCTTCTTACTCCACCTTTTTGCAGGCATACTATACACCGATATTTTACTCCAAAAGAATGGTTCACCGTGCATATGATTTTTTGTGATGTTTTTTATAAGTTCACATCCACTTTTCAAAACTTTTGAATGATATATAAAAGTGACCAAAACAAATAATAAATTGGGTGCACACTGCACAGGGTATAGGATAGTTTAACCATAACTTGAACCAGAATTTTTGTTGCATTTCCCTTTTTAAATTTCTTCCAATATGATAAATGTATTATCCTAATGAAAAAGTGCAAAACAGTAAATGCAACGGGTATGATGATCCCAGATGTTATCACACAGCTCTATAGCGCACCAACAACACTGACATTTTCTATGAAAGTAGCTTTTAGTCCATTAATGATTATTTTACTTCCTTTGGAAATTGTTCCCTGGAGATATCGTCTGGCAACATAATAAGTGCTTTATGGTTACTTAATGACAGCATGAATTTTTTATTATTTCTAATAAGATGGGAAAAAATGACAGATTGAAACATTCAATGACTTTCCCTGCCACATTTTAGTATTTCTTTGAAATCATATATGTGAAATAATGACAGAAAAAAAAATCTGAGCATACTTTCCAGATAAAGTTTATTGCTCAAAATACATAAAATTCAGAAACAGGCAAAGGTTTGGAATTTTATTATTATTTTTTTTCATTTTTTTAAACAACTGGTAATTTATTTTTCCTTTTAAAAAGTAGCCGCTATTTTAATTTTTATTTCATAAATCAGTAGTACACGTGAAAATATATGTAATATATCTTATCAGAGAAATCAGCTTCTGGACTGATCACTAATTTTCAAAATTCTCAATTCTTGGGGAAAATTTGTTTTCAGTGAAGACAGATTATTACATTGTTGAGATTGCAGATGGCAATTGTTACTTAAAGGGAACCCGTCACCCCCAAAGTTGAGGGTAAGCTAAGCCCACCGGCATCAGGGGCTTATCTACAGCATTCTGTAATGCTGAAGATAAGCCCCCGAAGTATCCTGAAAGATGAGAAAAAGAGGTTAAATTATACTCACCAGGGCGGGCAGGCGGTCCGATCCGGTGGACGTCATGGTCTGGTCCGGGGCCTCCCATCTTCTTACGATGACGTCCTCTTCTGGTCTTCATGCCTCGGCTCCGGCTTCAGCGTACTTTGTCTGCCCTGTTGAGGGCAGAGCAAAGTACTGCAGTGTGCAGGCGCCGGGAAAGGTCAGAGAGGCCCAGCACCTCAGTGCCTCAGTGTGAATAAGGGCAGACAAAAGGACTGGGCCCAACCAGTGGAACACCAGTCTGGGGAAGCCTTATATACAATTTGTGGCTCAGAAAAGGGAGGACACACCCCGGCTTACACAGAATGCAATAATACACAGAAAAAACACAAAAATTGAGCTTGACTTGAGTTGGTATACATGCAGCTCCATTTTAGTAGACTTCTCTGCCTCAGGATGGAGAGATGCAACGTTCTCCTAATAACATTGGTCTAGCAGAGTGAACAACCAGTATTCTTTTTTTGGCTAAGATGAATGTAACGCAAGGGTCATGGGAAAGGCAGTGGTACATAAAGTCTGCCATATGTGCCAAGCTCCCTCCAGCCAACAGTTCAGTGTCTCCACCATGATGACTGTTATGATCTGGTGGCCCAGGATAAGCATTAGACGTACTCTGGAGAAGGTGGTATCTATACTGAACGCGGACCCTAAACTTAACACCGCAACTAGAAGTAGCCGTGGGATGTACCTACTGATCCTAGACACCTCGACACAGCCGGAGGACTAATTAACACTATAGATAGAAAAGGGAAAACTATCTCGCCTCAGAGAAAATTCCCAAAGGATAGGCAGCCCCCCCACAAATATTGACTGTGAGAGGAGAGGGAAAAAACATACACAGGCTGAAAACAGGATTTAGCAAAGGAGGCCAATCTAGCTAAATAGGAAATATAGGACAGAGAACTATGCGGCCAGTATTAAAATACTAGGAAATATCCACGACAGAAAATACAAAAATCTCCACATCTAACTAAAGATATGGAGGATATATCTGCCTCTCCAGAGATTCCAGCTTGACTGCATAAATCCTTACACAGATTAAGCTGGACAAGAAAAAACATGAAATGCACTGAACAATGAGGCCCACAACATGTGGGCTGCAAACCAGCAGAACTTATCTTGGTGAAAAGACCAGGAAGCAGGAGAAACCATGAAGGGATGTGAATTCTCCAGAATACAATGGACAACTGGCACTGACCAAAGGGTGAGGCCAGACTAAATAGCCCAGTCCAGAGTGGACACACCTGATAACTGCTGTGAAGGACAGACAGCAGTGCTACCACTTATAACCAAAGGAGGGAGCCCAAGAACAGAATTCACAACAGTACCCCCCCTTGAGGAGGGGTCACCGAACCCTCACCAGAGCCCCCAGGCTGATCAGGACGAGCCAAATGGAAGGCACGAACCAAATCGTCAGCATGAACATCAGAGGCAACAACCCAAGAATTATCCTACTGGCCATAACCCTTCCACTTAACAAGATACTGAAGCCTCCGCCTTTAAAAACGAGAATCCAAGATCTTCTCAACAACATACTCCAACTCCCCATCAATCAACACCGGGGCAGGAGGATCAACAGAGGGAACGACGGGTACCACATATTTCCGCAACAAAGATCTATGAAAAACATTGTGGATGGAAAAAGAGGCTGGAAGGGCCAAACGAAAAGACACTGGATTGATAATCTCAGAAATCCTATAAGGACCAATAAACCAAGGCTTGAACTTAGGGGAAGAAACCTTCATAGGAACATGACGGGAAGATAACCAGACCAAATCCCCAACCCGAAGCCGGGAACCCACACGCCGCCGATGGTTAGCAAAACGCTGAGCCTCCTCCTGAGACAAGACCAAATTGTCCACCACATGAGCGAAAATTTGCTGCAACCTGTCAACCACAGAGTCCACCCCAGGACAATCAGAAGGCTCAACCTGCCCCGAAGAAAAACGAGGATGAAACCCAGAATTACAAAAAAAAGGTGAAACCAAGGTAGCAGAACTAGCCCGATTATTAAGGGCAAACTCGGCCAATGGCAAGAAAGCCACCCAATCATCCTGATCGGCAGACACAAAGCATCTCAAATAAGTTTCCAAAGTCTGGTTAGTTCGCTCAGTTTGGCCATTTGTCTGAGGATGAAATGCGGAAGAAAAAGACAAATCAATGCCCAGCCTAGCACAAAAGGCCCGCCAAAACCTGGAAACAAACTGGGAACCTCTATTGGTCACAATATTCTCCGGAATGCCATGCAAACGAACCACATGCTGAAAAAACAACGGAACCAACTCAGAAGAGGAAGGTAATTTAGGCAAAGGTACCAAATGAACCATCTTAGAAAACCGGTCACAAACCACCCAGATAACCGACATCCTCTGGGAAACCGGAAGATCTGAAATAAAATCCATAGAAATATGCGTCCAAGGCCTCTCAGGGACCGGCAAAGGCAAAAGCAACCCACTGGCGCGTGAGCAGCAAGGTTTGGCCTGTGCACAAGTCCCACAGGACTGCACAAAGGAGCTCACATCCCGTGACAAAGAAGGCCACCAAAATGACCTACTAACCAAATGTCTGGTACCAAAAATCCCAGGATGGCCAGCCAACACAGAACAGTGAACCTCAGAAATCACTTTGCTAGTCCATCTATCAGGAACAAACAGTTTCCCCACTGGACAGCGGTCAGGTTTATCAGCCTGAAATTCCTGAAGAACCCGTCGTAAATCAGGGGAGATGGCAGAAAGAATCACCCCCTCCTTCAGAATGCTGACCGGCTCAAGGACCCCAGGGGAATCAGGCAAAAAACTCCTAGAGAGGGCATCAGCCTTAACATTCTTAGAACCCGGAAGATACGAGACAACAAAATCAAAACGGGAGAAAAACAGGGACCATCGGGCCTGTCTAGGATTCAGCCGTTTGGCAGACTCGGGGTAAATCAGATTCTTATGATCGGTCAAGACCACAATACGATGTTTAGCCCCCTCAAGCCAATGTCATCACTCCTCAAATGCCCACTTCATAGCCAACAACTCACGATTGCCGACATCATAATTGCGTTCCGCAGGCGAAAACTTTCGAGAGAAGAAGGCACACGGTTTTATCAAGGAACCATCAGAATTCCTCTGAGACAAAACGGCCCCTGCCCCAATCTCAGAAGCGTCAACCTCAACCTGAAAAGGAAGAGAAACATCCGGCTGACGCAACACAGGGGCAGAAGTAAATCGGCGCTTAAGCTCCTGAAAGGCAGAAACGGCCGCAGAGGACCGATTCGTCACATCCGCGCCTTTCTTCGTCAAATCGGTCAGGGGTTTAACCACACTGGAGAAGTTGGCAATGAAACGGCGATAAAAATTAGCAAAGCCCAAAAATTTCTGAAGGCTCTTCACGGATGTGGGCTGGATCCAATCATGAATGGCCTGAACCTTAACCGGATCCATTTCTATAGATGAGGGAGAAAAAATGAAGCCCAAAAAAGAAACCTTCTGTACTCCAAAGAGGCACTTACACCCCTTCACAAACAAGGCATTATCACGAAGGATCTGAAATACCATCCTGAGTTGTTTCACATGAGACTCCCAATCATCCGAAAAAATCAAAATATCATCCAAATATACAATCATGAATTTATCAAGATAATTCCGAAATATATCATGCATGAAGGACTGAAACACAGATGGAGCATTAGAGAGTCCGAATGGCATCACAAGATATTCAAAATGGCCCTCGGGCGTATTGAACGCAGTTTTCCATTCGTCGCCCTGCTTAATACGAACAAGATTATATGCCCCTCGAAGGTCAATTTTAGTTAACCAACTAGCACCCTTAATCCTGGCAAACAAATCAGAGAGCAAAGGCAAAGGGTATTGGAATTTGACCGTGATCTTATTCAAGAGGCGATAATCAATACAGGGTCTCAAGGAGCCATCCTTCTTGGCAACAAAAAAGAAACCTGCTCCCAATGGAGAAGAAGATGGCCGAATATGCCCCTTCTCCAAAGACTCCTTAACATAACTCCGCATGGCGGCATGTTCTGGCACAGACAGGTTGAAAAGTCAGCCCTTAGGAACTTACAGCCTGGAATCAAGTCAATAGCACAATCACAGTCCCTATGCGGTGGAAGGGAACTGGACTTGGGCTCATCAAAAACATCCTGGAAATCTGACAAAAACTCAGGAACTTCAGAAGAGGAGGAGGAGGAAATTGACATTAAAGAAATGTCATCATGAACCCCCTGACAACCCCAACTAGTCACAGACATAGATTTCCAATCCAACACCGGATTATGCACCTGTAACCATGGAAACCCCAGCACAATAACATCATGCAGATTATGCAACACAAGAAAACGACAATCTTCCTGATGGGCTGGCGCCATGCACATGGTTAACTGTGTCCAAAACTGAGGTTTATTTTTAGCCAATGGTGTAGCATCAATACCCCTCAAAGGGATAGGACTCTGCAAAGGCTGTAAGGGAAACCCACAACATCTGGCAAATTCTAGGTCCATTAAATTTAAAGCGGTGCCTGAATCCACAAATGCCATGACAGAAAATGACGATAATGAGCAGATCAGGGTCACAGATAACAGAAATTTAGGTTGTAGAGTACTGATGGTAACAGAACTAGCGATTCTCTTGACACGCTTAGGGCAATCAGAAATAACATGAGCAGAATCGCCGCAGTAAAAACACAACCCATTCTGACGTCTGAATCCTTGTCATTCAGCTCTAGACACAATCCTATCACATTGCATAGGCTCAGGACTCCGCTCGGAAGAGAATGCCATAGTGTGCACAACTCTGCGCTCACGCAAGCGCCGATCAATTTGAATGGCCAGAGACATAGAATCACTCAAACCAGCATGCGTGGGGAACCCCACCATAACATCTTTAACGGATTCAGAAAGACCCTTTCTGAAAATTGCCGCCAAAGCGTCCTCATTCCATTTAGTCAACACAGACCATTTTCTAAATTTCTGGCAATATGATTCTGCCGCTTCTTGATCCTGACACAGGGCCAACAAGGTTTTCTCAGCATGCTCTACAGAGTTAGGTTCATCATACAATAACCCAAGCGCCTGAAAAAAGGTGTCTACATTAAGCAACGCCGGATTCCCAGGTTCCAGGGCAAATGCCCAATCCTGAGGGTCACCACACAGCAGAGAAATAACAATTTTAACCTGCTGGATGGGATCACCAGAGGAACGGGGCTTCAGAGCAAAAAACAGTTTACAGTTATTTTTAAAGCTCAGAAATTTAGACCTGTCCCCAAAAAACAGATCAGGAGTTGGAATTCTAGGCTCTAAAGCTGGAGTCTGAACGATATAATCAGAAATACCCTGTACTCTAGCAGCAAGTTGATCCACACGAGAAGCAAGTCCCTGAACATCCATGTCAGCGCCAAACTCCTGAACCACCCAGATGTAAAGAGGGAAAAAAAAACACAACAGAGTACAGAAAAAAAAATGGCTCAGCACTTTCTTTCCCTTCTTCTGAGATGCGGTTAACTCATTGTTGGCCAGTTGCATTGTTATGATCTGGTGGCCCAGGATAAGCATTGGACGTACTCTGGAGAAGGTGGTATCTATACTGACCGCGGACCCTGAACTTAACACCGCAACTAGAAGTAGCCATGGAATGTACCTACTGATTCTAGACACCTCGACACAGCCGGAGGACTAATTAACCCTATAGATAGAAAAGGGAAAACTATCTCGCCTCAGAGAAAATTCCCAAAGGATAGGCAGCCCCCCCACAAATATTGACTGTGAGAGGAGAGGAAAAAACATACACAGGCTGAAAACAGGATTTAGCAAAGGAGGCCAATCTAGCTAAATAGGAGAGATAGGACAGAGAACTATGCAGCCAGTATTAAAATACTAGGAAATATCCACCACAGAAAATACAAAAATCTCCACATCTAACTAAAGATATGGAGGGTATATCTGCCTCTCCAGAGATTCCAGCTTAACTGCATAAATCCTTACACAGATTAAGCTGGACAAGAAAAAACATGAAATGCACTGAACAATGAGGCCCACAACATGTGGGCTGCAAACCAGCAGAACTTATCTTGGTGAAAAGACCAGGAAGCGGGAGAAACCATGAAGGGATGTGAATCCTCCAGAATACAATGGACAACTGGCACTGACCAAAGGTTGAGGCCAGACTAAATAGCCCAGTCCAGAGTGGACACACCTGATAACTGCTGTGAAGGACAGACAGCAGCGCTACCACTTATAACCACCGGAGGGAGCCCAAGAACAGAATTCACAACAGATGACTACTCTGCATCTTCTCCTCCTCCTCCATCTTTTCCTACTCATTCCCCTCTTCAGCCCATCCCCATAGGAGAGACGAGATGAAGCTTATGGGGGTACTAACCTCTGTTTCTCTAAGCTGGCTCCTGTTCCTTCTCTTCTTCCTCAGCCTCCACCTCCTCATGGTTACCCAATTCGCGCTAAGCAGATGAGATGAGGGCTGGGTAGTATCTCCCTGCCTCATGTCTTCATCCAACTTCATCTGGTCCACATGCAATGATTAATTTTTATTTGGATCACTGTGCTGATGATGTCGTCATTGTTGCTCACCATCTTTGTGGAGTCCTCAAACTCTTGGAGAACCGCACAAATGTCTGTCATCCTTTTCCACTCAGTTGTTATGTGCGGAGGCTGACTAGAATACCAACAGGCCAATTGGAGCTCATATTCTAAAAGTGGTCTCTGCTGCTCACAAAGCCTTTCCAGCATGTGCAGTGTGGAGTTCCAGTGCGTTGTCATGTCGCACATCAGTCCGTGAGCTGGCACTTGCATGCACTGCTGCAGTACTGCCAAAGAGTCGGCAGCTGTAGCTGACTTGTGGAAATGGGAGCTGACGCGGTGTATCTTGACAAGAAGCTCTGGCAAATCTGGGTAGGTTTTGAGAAACCACAGAACTACCAAGTTGGACACGTGGTCCAAATGTAGGAGTGTTGAAGGAAATTTTCTACTCCTTCACACCCTAATTGGTTAAATGTATGGTATATGTTATATTAATGTATATTATTAGTAAAAGAAAGTAAAACTCTCTGGGGCTGCAGTCTAGTATTGAAAGGGTTAACTTTAACAGCCGCCACAGATTAGAGAGAGGGAACTGAGGGTTAGTGCCATATGTCAAGTTCAGTAATTCTACTTTCACACTTGCGTCGTGTGACGCACATCGCAATGTGTCGTTTTGGAGAAAAAACGCATCCTGCAAAGTGGCCCGCAGGATGCGTTTTTTCTCCATAGACTTGCATAAGCGACGATTGCGACGGATTGCCACACGTCGCATCCGTCGTGCGACGGATGCGTCGTGTTTTGGCGGACCGTCGGCACAAAAAAACATTCCATGTAACTTTTTTTTGTGCGTCGCGTCCACCATTTTCGACCGCGCATGCGCGCCCGAAACTCCGCCCCCTCCTCCCCGGACTGCAGAATGGGCAGCGGATGCGTTGTAAAACTGCATCCGCTGCCCACGTCTTGCAGTTATTTCACAGGTTCCGTCGGTACGTCGGCCCGACGCATTGCGACGGCCCGTACCAACGGATCAGTGTGAAAGTAGCCTAAGAGTGTAGTGAAGTATAGTGAAGTAACAGCAGGGGTCACAGGCAATAGGCTAATAGGAACAGTGTGAGCATGTTACTTGGGGCAGTGGATTGCCAAAGAACCCATCTGTGCAAATCCGTCTGTCGGCCTGGGAACCTCGAGATGGACATCAGTGCCTTTGGGTGCACTAAACCTACGGAGCTACAGGGAAAGATGGACTCAAATATTCAGAGACAGGAGGTGATGGAATCTTTGTGCACTGCTTGTGGTGGAGAAGAATTCCTAGTGTTAGAGGAGTTAGAAAGAGGGATACTCTACCCATACTGAGATCTACGGCTGAAGTTAAATTTGGTACCTGTGGAAAAGACTGTATCCCCTTGCCTGCTTGTAATGACCGAAAGCTGCCAAGTAAAGGTTTGACTGTTTTAACAAATTCAATTTCCACTGGATTGTTTGCTGCAAAGGTTCTGGAAGATGGGAGCCTGGAACAAGTGGAGGCCTATGAGCCACAAAAAAGTGTGATGCACCCCACATATTGCAGCACACTGGGACTGGGACACAATTTCTCTGTAGGGAGCCAAAGGATGCAGAAGCAGCAGCTAACCCACAACTACCTTGCTCAAGCACCTTACACAAGCATGGTACATGTGTGAGCTTGCCAAGGTTACCAGGTTACAACCATAATCACACATCACCATGTCTGGTTGTAGGTTTCAGAGGCCAGAACTACAGATCTTTTGGGTCTGTTATTCCTTTCAATAACTCTGCCGCGGTGTGCGGTTCGTCTCCTAGACAAAGCTTCAGCAGAGGCAGTTTCCGCTTAGTTAAGGCAGTGCTGCAGAGATTCGGCTTCTGGCTGATGTGGACTATGTGCTCTGAGATAGCACATCGGAGATGACGGATGAGCAGGAAGGGTTGTAAGAACTGGTGTAGGACGTGGAGGAATCACTGATAGAAGTAGGGCCAGCAATTCTCAGCATCAGTAGCACATGTGCCATGCCAGGGTGGGACTCAGGCCTGGCCTCCACAATGTTCACTCAGTGTGCCATCAGGGAAATATAGTGTCCCTGGCCACAAGCACTTGTCCATGTGTCAGTCGTTAAGTGGACAATCACAGTAACTGCATTGGTAAGGGCAGGGGTGATGTTCCTAGACACGTGCTGGTACAAGGCGAGAAATATTGGTACAAGGCGAGAAATATTGGCCGCTTGGGACTGAGTAGTGATGGACCAAATGTGTACACCTGTAGCAGGTCATTTTTTTAATTTATTTCTAACCAACGATACTTCACATGAGCCGAGTTCTATAGTATATATGACAATAGTTATTTTTTGAATAAACAAATTTGTATAACTGTACCAGGGCATATTTTAAAATTATTTCAAACAAATCAAATTTCACACAAAGCAGGTTCTACAGTTTATATGACAACAATCAATTTTTGAACAACCAAATTTGTACACCTGTAGCAGGGCATTATTTGCATTTATTTCTAACCAATGAAATTTCACACAAACCAAGTTCTACAGTTTTTTGGCAAAAGTCAATTTTTGAATTGAAGTGCATTGCATCCATAATTTTTTTTTTTTACTTTGATATACCACTGTAATGTAACAAGAACCACTTTACAGTGTATGGGTGACTCATTGAATCCATAAAAAAGTTTTGAAGGTTTTTTCAGTTTTATATACCGCCGTAATATAACAAGAACCACTTAGAAGGTATGGATGACTCATTGACCATAAAAAGTTTTGGAAAGGTTTTTTCAAGTTTTATATAGCACTGTAGTGTAGCAAGAACCATGTCACAGGGTATGGATGAATCACTGAATCAAGAAAACGTTTTGGAAGGGTTTTTTCAAGATTTACATAGCACTGTAAGGTAACCAGAATGTGAGGACTCTAGTCTGAACATTTTGATTACCTTTTGTGCATTACTGCCCTTTTCCAAGATGGCATATTTGGTCTCATGTGCACTGTGTCTTCCTGCTATATAACTACACCCCAGCCTTTAGTCTGTGCTAGAGTATTCTGCCTTGCATCCAGCTCCTGACGACTCCCTGGCTTTGCACCTGCACCTGCTCCTGTGAACCTGTGTGGAGATCCTGCTACTCGGCTCTGAGTTTCTGCTGCATACATCGGTTTCCAGTAATCCTCCATCTGGCTGCTTGTGTTTGTTTCCATCTGCATTTGCTGGACATGTAAGCTGTTGCTGCTCTGCTTAAACCTGAGACTTTTACCCAGGCCTCCCTGGTTGTGCTAAGATATTATTTGAACTGCCTTACAAGCATATCTATCTGTGTTTTGGACTACCAAGGACTTATTCGTGTCAAGTATCCTCAAGAATAATTGTGCTTCATAGACTTTCTGCGTGATTGCATTTTCCTCTGAAGTTCCCTATAGACTGCTAAGCTGCGTTTATATTTACACAAAGTGTTGTGGACTTGAGTTTCTCTCTGCACCTGTTTGAATCACCGTGTGATAATATAGACTTTATCACTTATAAAACTGTGTCCTGTAGTTGTCTTGTTACATGCAAAGAGTCTCCTGAGTTATCCCTTATAATCATTACAGGATACTCTAGCCTCAAAAGAGGAGACTGCTGGAACAATGACTGCAGAAAGCCGACTAGAGCAGGTGTTTTCCATAATTAGATCACTGCAGAAAGATGTGGAAGGTCTGCAAAAGAAGTTTGGAAGCTTTGAACACAATCAACAAGTGTTTGGACAATCTTTGCAGGACTTAAGCACCCGCATGGCAGCCCAGGAAAACAAATTTGCTGGCATAGAGTCCCAGTATGGACGGGCTTTTCAGGACATAAGGACACAAATGGCTGCAGAAGCAACTTTACCATCTGGGCAACCGCCACCAGCTAGTCCACCTAAGTTGCCCCCTGTTATGATCTGGTGGCCTAAGAGCAGCATGAGACGTACTCTGGAGAAGGTGGTACCTGTACTGACCGCAGACCCTGAACTTAACACCGCAACTAGAAGTAGCCATGGAATGTACCTAGCTCTCCCTAGACATCTCGACACAGCCGGAGGACTAATTACCCCTAGAGATAGAAAAGGGAAAACTATCTTGCCTCAGAGAAAATCCCCAAAGGATAGACAGCCCCCCACAAATATTGACTGTGAGAGGAGAGGGAAAAAACATACACAGACTGAAATGAGAATTTAGCAAAGGAGGCCACTTCTAGCTAAATAGAAAGGATAGGACAGAGTACTATGCGGTCAGTATTAAAACACTAGAAAATATCCACCACAGAAAATGCAAAATCTCCACAGCTAACTAAAGATATGGAGGGTATATCTGCATCTCCAGAGATACCAGCTTGGCTAAACAAGTCCTTATACAGACCAAGCTGGACAAGACAAAAACATGGAAAAGAACTGAACAATAAGGCCACAGCATGTGGACAGCAAAAATCAAGGCCAGAACTTATCTTTGTTGAAATGAACTGCAAAGCAGAAGAGACCAGGCAGGGATGTGAATAATCCAGGAACAATGGACAACTGGCACTGACTAAAGGGTGAAGCAAGACTAAATAGCCCAGTCAAAATTGCAAAAAGTGAACACACCTGATAAATGCTGCGATTCAGAGACAGCAGCGCTACCACTTACAACCACCGGAGGGAGCCCAAGAGCAGAATTCACAACAGTACCCCCCCCCCTTGAGGAGGGGTCACCGAACCCTCACCAGAGCCCCCAGGCCGATCCGGACGAGCCAAATGGAAGGCACGAACCAAATCATCAGCATGAACATCGGAAGCAACAACCCAAGAATTATCCTCCTGGCTATAACCCTTCCACTTAACAAGACACTGAAGCCTCCGTCTTGAAAAACGAGAATCCAAGATCTTCTCCACAACATACTCCAACTCCCCATCAATCAACACCGGGGCAGGAGGATCAACAGAGGGAACCACGGGCACCACATATTTCCGCAACAAAGATCTATGAAAAACATTATGGATGGAAAAAGAGGCTGGAAGGGCCAAACGAAAAGACACTGGATTGATAATCTCAGAAATCCTATAAGGACCAACAAACCAAGGCTTGAACTTCGGGGAAGAAACCTTCATAGGAACATGACGAGAAGACAACCAGACCAAATCCCCAACCCGAAGCCAGGAGCCCACACGCCGACGACGGTTGGCAAAACGCTGAGCCTCCTCCTGAGACAACACCAAATTGTCCACAACATGAGCCCAAATCTGCTGCAACCTGTCAACCACAGAGTCCACCCCAGGACAATCAGAAGACTCAACCTGCCCTGAAGAAAAATGAGGATGAAACCCAGAATTACAAAAGAATGGTGAAACCAAGGTAGCAGAACTAGCCCGATTATTAAGGGCAAACTCAGCCAATGGCAAGAAAGCCACCCAATCATCCTGATCGGCAGACACAAAGCATCTCAAATAAGTTTCCAAAGTCTGGTTAGTTCGCTCGGTTTGGCCATTTGTCTGAGGATGAAATGCGGAAGAAAAAGACAAATCAATGCCCAGCTTAGCACAAAAGGACCGCCAAATCCTAGAAACAAACTGGGAACCTCTATCGGACACAATATTCTCCGGAATGCCATGCAAACGAACCACATGCTGAAAAAACAACGGAACCAACTCAGAAGAGGAAGGCAACTTAGGCAAAGGTACCAAATGAACCATCTTAGAAAACCGGTCACAGACCACCCAGATAACAGACATCCTCTGGGAAACAGGAAGATCCGAAATAAAATCCATAGAAATATGCGTCCAAGGCCTCTCAGCGACCGGCAAAGGCAAAAGCAAACCACTGGCGCGGGAGCAGCAAGGTTTGGCCTGCGCACAAGTCCCACAGGACTGCACAAAAGAACGCACATCCCGTGACAAAGAAGGCCACCAAAAGGACCTACTAACCAAATCTCTGGTACCAAAAATCCTAGGATGGCCAGCCAACACAGAACAGTGAACCTCAGAAATCACTTTACTAGTCCATCTGTCAGGAACAAACAGTTTCCCCGCTGGACAGCGATCAGGTTTATCAGCCTGAAACTCCTGAAGAACCCGTCGCAAATCAGGGGAGATGGCAGAAAGAATCACCCCCTCCTTCAGAATACCAACCGGCTCAAGAATCCCAGGGGAATCAGGCAAAAAACTCCTAGAGAGGGCATCAGCCTTAACATTCTTAGAACCCGGAAGATACGAGACAACAAAATCAAAACGGGAGAAAAACAGGGACCATCGGGCCTGTCTAGGATTCAGCCGTTTGGCAGACTCGAGGTAAATCAGATTCTTATGATCGGTCAAGACCACAATACGGTGCTTGGCCCCCTCAAGCCAATGTCACCACTCCTCAAATGCCCACTTCATAGCCAAAAACTCACGATTGCCGACATCATAATTGCGTTCCGCAGGCGAAAACTTTCGAGAGAAGAAGGCACACGGTTTTATCAAGGAACCATCAGAATTCCTCTGAGACAAAACGGCCCCTGCCCCAATCTCAGAAGCGTCAACCTCAACCTGAAAAGGAAGAGAAACATCCGGCTGACGCAACACAGGGGCAGAAGTAAATCGGCGCTTAAGCTCCTGAAAGGCAGAAACAGCCTCAGAGGACCAATTAGCTACATCAGCGCCCTTCCTCGTCAAATCGGTCAGGGGTTTAACCACACTGGAGAAGTTGGCAATGAAACGGCGATAAAAATTAGCAAAGCCCAAAAATTTCTGAAGGCTCTACACGGATGTGGGCTGGATCCAATCATGAATGGCCTGAACCTTAACCGGATCCATTTCTATAGATGATGGAGAAAAAATGAAGCCCAAAAAAGAAACCTTCTGTACTCCAAAGAGGCACTTAGACCCCTTCACAAACAAGGCATTATCACGAAGGACCTGAAATACCATCCTGACTTGTTTCACATGAGACTCGCAATCATCTGAAAAAATCAAAATATCATCCAAATATACAATCATGAATTTATCAAGATAATTCCGAAAAATATCATGCATGAAGGACTGAAACACAGATGGGGCATTAGAGAGTCCGAATGGCATCACAAGATATTCAAAATGGCCCTCGGGCGTATTAAACGCAGTTTTCCATTCGTCACCCTGCTTAATACGAACAAGATTATATGCCCCTCGAAGGTCAATCTTAGTAAACCAACTAGCCCCCTTAATCCTGGCAAACAAATCAGAAAGCAAAGGCAAAGGGTATTGGAATTTGACCGTGATCTTATTCAAGAGGCGATAATCAATACAGGGTCTCAAGGAGCCATCCTTCTTGGCAACAAAAAAAAACCTGCTCCCAATGGAGAAGAAGATGGCCGAATATGCCCCTTCTCCAAAGACTCCTTTACATAGCTCCGCATGGCGGCATGTTCAGGCACAGACAGGTTGAAAAGTCGGCCCTTAGGAAACTTACAGCCTGGAATCAAGTCAATAGCACAATCACAGTCCCTATGCGGTGGAAGGGAACTGGACTTGGGCTCATTGAAAATATCCTGGAAATCTGACAGAAACTCAGGAATTTCAGAAGAGGGGGAGGAGGAAATTGACATCAAAGGAATGTCACCATGAACCCCCTGACAACCCCAACTAGTCACAGACATAGATTTCCAATCCAACACCGGATTATGTACCTGTAACCATGGAAACCCCAGCACAATAGCATCATGCAAATTATGCAACACCAGGAAACGACAATCTTCTTGATGGGCTGGCGCCATGCACATGGTTAACTGTGTCCAAAACTGAGATTTATTTTTAGCCAATGGTGTAGCATCAATACCCCTCAAAGGGATAGGACTCCGCAAAGGCTGTAAGGGAAAACGACAACGTCTGGCAAATTCTAAGTCCATCAAATTTAAAGCGGCGCCTGAATCCACAAATGCCATGACAGAGAATGACGATAATGAGCAGATCAGGGTCACAGATAACAGAAATTTAGGTTGTACAGTACTGATGGTAACAGAATTAGCAATTCTCTTGGCACGCTTAGGGCAATCAGAAATAACATGAGCAGAATCTCCGCAGTAAAAGCACAACCTATTCTGACGTCTGAATCCTTGGCGTTCAGCTCTAGACACAATCCTATCACACTGCATTGGCTCAGGACTCCGCTCGGAAGAGAATGCCATAGTGTGCACAACTCTGCGCTCACGCAAGCGCCGATCAATTTGAATGGCCAGAGACATAGAATCACTCAGACCTGCAGGCGTGGGGAAGCCCACCAAAACATCTTTAACGGATTCAGAAAGACCCTTTCTGAAAATAGCCGCCAAAGCATCCTCATTCCACTTAGTCAGCACAGACCATTTTCTAAATTTCTGGCAATATGATTCGGCCGCTTCTTGACCCTGACACAGGGCCAACAAGGTTTTCTCAGCATGATCCACAGAATTAGGTTCATCATACAATATCCCAAGCGCCTGAAAAAAGGTGTCTACATTAAGCAACGCCGGATTCCCAGATTCCAGGGAAAATGCCCAATCCTGCGGGTCGCCACGCAACAGAGAAATGACAATTTTTACCTGCTGGATGGGATCACCAGAGGAACGGGGCTTCAGAGCAAAAAACAGTTTACAGTTATTTTAAAAGCTCAAAAATTTGGACCTGTCCCCAAAAAACAGATCGGGGGTAGGAATTCTAGGCTCTAAAACAGGAGTCTGCACGATATAATCAGAAATACCCTGTACTCTAGCAGCAAGTTGATCCACCCGAGAAGCAAGTCCCTGAACATCCATGTCAGCGCCTAACTCTTGAGCCACCCAGAGGTGAAGAGGGAAAAAAAAAAACACAACAGAGTAAAGAAAAAAAAATGGCTCAGCACTTTCTTTCCCTTCTTTTGAGATGCGGTTAACTCATTGTTGGCCAGTTGTACTGTTATGATCTGGTGGCCTAGGAGCAGCATGGACGAGCTCTGGAGTAGGTGGCCTCTATACTGACCGCAGACCCTGAACTTAACACCGCAACTATAAGTAGCCGTGGGATGTTCCTGTCACTCCCTCGACACCTTGTCACAGCCGGAGGACTAACTACCCCTAAAGAAAGAAACAGGAAAACTATCTTGCCTCAGAGAAAATCCCCAAAGGAAAGACAGCCCCCCACAAATATTGACTGTGAGAGGAGAGGGAAATTACAAACGCAGACTGAAAACAGAATTTAGCAAAGGAGGCCACGCTACCTAGAAAGAAAAGACAGGACAGAGTACTGTGCGGTCAGTATTAAATTACTACAAAAATCCACCACAGAGAATACAAAAATCTCCACACCTAACTAAAGGCATGGAGGGTAACTCTGCGACTCCAGAGCTTCCAACTTGGCTGAATAAATCCTTACACAGACAAAGCTGGACAAGAAAAAACATAGCAATTCACTGAACTATAAAGTCCACCGCATGTGGACTGCAAAAACAAAGCCAGGACTTATCTTTGATGATTTGGACAATCCAGCAGGAGAAACCAAGCAGAGATGTGAATCCTCCAGAAAAACAATGGACAACTGGCACTCACTAAAGGGTGAAGCCAGACTAAATAGCCCCGTCCAAAGTGGAAGCACCTGATGACTGCTGTGAAGGACAAACAGCAGCACTACCACTTATAACCACCGGAGGGAGCCCAAGAGCAGAACCCACAACAGAATTCACAATATTTACCCACTGATGGTAGCAGCAGCTCCGAGAGATCCAGCATGCCAGTGCTACCCAGACTCACTAGAAGCGTAGCTAGAAGGCAGTGCACTACACCAGTGGTAGCAAGCATAGCGAGCCCTGCTAGGCCAATAGCAACCCCTGCACTACGGAGGTCTACGCGTAGCACCAGGAATCAGACTCCCCTTCGTTACAAAACTTGGAGGTATTAACTAAAGTTTCTAATTGTGTTTGTGTAAATATCTTTGTTACAAATTTAAAAATGGACAACGGACAGTGAATTGCTCCAAAAACTTTCAAAGGGACCCCTTTGTTTACCTGGGGTCCCTGCTGTTTTAAAAAAGTTACAACCACTGAACTGGGAGTCATGAACTGTGCATGACCAAAACTTTCACAACGTTCAAAAGTCCTCACCTCCCATAAAGGGAAGCACTGTTATGTTTAATTGTTTATGATATTTCAAATTTTATGTGTTCCCTGTTAACATGTATTGTTGTTCTTATTTTCCCAGTCCGGGAGTACTGGATTTAACCGGGGGGGAGTGCAGCGCCCCAGAGTCCTGGTCGTTGCAGTGATGTCGCTCTGCCACTAAGGGGAGTGATGTTACATCTGATTGCACTAAAGGAGTTCACCTGACCAGGTAACACACACACTGCACCTCACACTCCGGCCACCAGGGGGAGTGGTTCTATCTAGTAGGCCACTCCTCACGCTCTGGTAAAACTGGGGGTTGGACAGGAAGTCTGGGTGAATGTAGCTGGGAAGAGCTAGAGAGAGGACCTGTCAGGGGTGGGATCCTGGCAGAGTCCTAGAAAGAGACAAGAACGTTACGGAGTTGTGCCTGTGCCTTACAGCGGCAGACTTCTAAGAAAGGACAAGGAGCGAGGTTCATTGTGCAGGAGTGAGGAAAGGAAATACAGCAAAAAGGAGACAATACCAGAATGAGTCATGCCCCAAGAACAGCAACATCCTTCTGAGGCGTGCAGCCGGTGGCCGGAACGCTGAGAAAGTAAGAGACTCCACGCATTACTTTAAACTACGGCCGGGCAGTTAACCATAGGTTGGCTGTCTCACCATTACACCTAACGAAGACAACGGAGACAAACTGTGGGAGAGGGGCATCCCTAGGGTCCCTATAAAATAGCTCCAGGCCTACCCCGTCATACGGGTGCGTCCCATCCATATCATCTGGGGGGACAGAGAGAGAGAGAGACCAGAAATATACACGACAGTTGTGAGGACTATCTCGTGGTGCTCAGCAGGGAAGTACTACAACACACAGGCGCTAGAAGGTAGACACTGATTTCCACCTGCAAAGGGAACTCTGGATGTGCCTTCGGACCGGCCAGTCTCTTGCAGCCCTGTTAACAGTACTCCGGATAGCGAACCCTGAAGCCTTCAGTAAAGAGGTAAAGAGACTGCAACCTTGTGTCCTCGTTATTCCTCACGACCTGCACCACGCACTACCACCTACACCTTTCATTGGACGCCCCTTAGCAGGGTCACTGCCCGGGTCTAGCCACCGTGACAACCCCAGAACTGAGACCGAGAGGCCCGGTACTGAGTACCCCGTGGCCCTGTGTCTGGGAGTGCTCCACTATGTTAGCCATCTCCAAGGTGATTGGTTGGAATTACTGCCGTTAGCCGAATTTTCATACAATTCTCAGAGCGCCTCCACTAAGTTCACTCCTTTCTTTGCCAATCTGGGTTATCATCCATGTATCTTACCTAGGTCTCCTATTAATTCTCCGGTTCCAGAAGTTGAGGAAAGGCTGACTGAGATGAGGCAAAATCTGGAGGTTCTGAAGGAATCCCTGACCACGGCTCAAGAACGTTATAAGAGATCGGCTGATAGATTCCGTAAACCTGCACCCATGTTCAAGGTAGGAGATTCCGTGTGGTTATCAACTAAGAATCTGAAGTTAAACGTTCCTTCACAAAAACTTGGACAGAAATTCATTGGCCCTTTCAAGATCAACGGTATTGTGAGCTCTGTGGCCTGCCGGCTGAAGCTGCCTAGGACTATGAAGGTACACCCAGTTTTTCATGTATCTTTACTAAAGCCTGTATCTCCTAATACCTTCCAGGGACGTGTTGTGCCACCTCCGCAGCCTGTGGTGATTGATGGGCAAGAACAATTTGTGGTGGAGGAAATTCTTGATTCCAGTATTCGCAGGAATTGGCTCCAATATCTTATAAGATGGCAGGGATATCCCCCTGAGGAAGACTCTTGGGAACATGTGGAAAACATCAATGCCCAACAGAAGATCTCTCGTTTTCATCAAAGATTCCCTGAGAAACCAGGTCCAGGATCGTCCTGAGGCCGCTTCTAAGGAGGGAGTAATGTCAGGACTCTTAACATTTTGATTACCTTTTGTGCATTACTGCCCTTTTCCAAGATGGCGTCTTTGGTCTCATGTGCACTGTGTCTTCCTGCTATATAACTCCACCCCAGCCTTTAGTCTGTGCTAGAGTATTCTGCCTTGCATCCAGCTCCTGACGACTCCCTGGCTCTGCACCTGCTCCTGTGAACCTGTGTGGTTATCCTGCGACTCAGCTCTGAGTTTCTGCTGCATACATCGGTTTCCAGTAATCCTCCATCTGGCTGCTTGTGTTTGTTTCCATCTGCATTTGCTGGACATGTAAGCTGTTGCTACTCTGCTTAAACCTGAGACTTTTACCCAGGCCTCCCTGGTTGTGCTAAGATATTATTTGAAGTGCCTTCTAAGCATATCTATCTGTGTTTTGGACTACCAAGGACTTATTCGTGTCAAGTATCCTCAAGAATGATTGTGCTTCATAGACTTTCTGCGTGATTGCATTTTCCTCTGAAGTTCCCTATACAGACTGCTAAGCTGCGTTTATATTTACACCAAGTGTTGTGGACTTGAGTTTCTCTCTGCACCTGTTTGAATCACCATGTGATAATATAGACTTTACCACTTACAAAACTGTGTCCTGTAGTTGTCTTGTTCCACGCAAAGAGTCTCCTGAGTTGTCCCTTATAATCATTACACAGAACCACGTTCAGTGTATAAATGAATCATTGCATCCATAAAACATTTTTAAGGGTTTTTTGAGTTTAATATACCACCGTAATGTAACAAGGAGCACGTTACAGTGAATGGATGTATCACTGAACCCATAAAATGTTTCGGAAGTGTTTTTTCAAGTTTTATTTATCACCGTAATGTAACAAGAAACGTTTTAGGCCTCTTTCACACGTTCGTTTTTTTTTTTGTTTGTATACCATCTGTTTCTAAGGATTGCAAATACTGACACACACACCCATTGTATTCAATAGTGGGGCAGACAAGTTATGTTTTTTTACATGGACCATGTGTCCGTGTAAAAAACCGACAGACATGTCAGTTTTTTATGTGCACCACGGACAAACTGGTGCACACTGGTCACACATGGATGATATTCATGTGTCATTAGCGAGACATGTACAGGAACTTGAGAAAAAGCTGTACAGTTCGCACTGTTCCCATGCACCAGCTGCCCCTGTGATCAGTGCGACCAGGCGACAATGATGGGAGATGTATTCAGCACCCACTGTGTACATCCTGTGTAAAATTACAAATTAAACAAAAATATGGCATTGGCTACCGCATAATTTTCCTAAACAGCAGAGGGAAAGCCCATGGTTGGGGGCTGATGCTAATAATCTGTGAAACAGGACAATATCCCAAAAGGTTCCCAGGCTATCAATAACAGCTCACAGCTGTTTGCTTAGCCTCTACTGGTTATTTTACAACGGGACCCCAGAAAAAAATGACTGACATCACTGCTAGTGGTGTGAGAAAGTTCTCACGCTACTAGTGATGATATCAGTAAGGCGAACAGAGTTCATCAGCTGTGAACTCCGCTCACTTACTTTACATCACTGTGAGACACTGATGCTGCTGTATCACGCACAGCTCAGTGTCTCTGCTGGATGCCAGGCTAAACGCTCGTAGCATGACAGTGTTCAGCATAGCATCTACATGTAGTAGATCTAGACTCAACAAGGGAAAAATTGATTATTTTATTGTCGGACAGCTGAGAAATATGTTTTTTTTTAATTAATTTTTATGTCCCCTTTTACAGGGGACATAGGCATTGATGGATTATCTTCTCGTTGGACAGGTGAATATAACTTTGCTTTGTTATTGTTCATTTTTTCAAGTAAATGGGCAAAAGAAGGGGGTGTTTATTTCAAATAAAGGACTTTATTCAGGATGTGGGATTTTTTTACAATTTGACTATGGGGTTAGTAATGGGGGCATCTTATGGATGCCTCTCCATTACTAACCCCTGGGCTTGATGTCAGCTGCTAATACAAAGCTGACATCAACCCCAATAGTATTATCCCACTTGCCACTGCACCAAGGCATGTGGGAAGAGCGAGGCTAACCTCCAGATTTGGTGTATCTTATGGATGCGCCATTTCTGGGGCAGCTGAGAGCTGATGTTGGTAACCTGGGATGGGGGGGCAATATAACT
The DNA here is from genome assembly GCF_051348905.1 of Ranitomeya variabilis. NCBI lineage: Eukaryota > Metazoa > Chordata > Amphibia > Anura > Dendrobatidae > Ranitomeya > Ranitomeya variabilis. The sequence goes on along the minus strand of NC_135234.1, from coordinate 693,717,446 downwards.
GACCCCTTCCCAGGCTATTAATATTAACCCACAGCTGTGTGTTTTGCCGTTGCTGTTTTGAATTTATAGGGGATCCTACATCTTTTTTTTCTGGAGTCCTCCTGTAAAATAACCAGTAAAGGCCAAGCAAACAGCTGTGAGCTGTTATTAATAGCCTGAGAACCTTTTGAGATATTATCCTGCATTACAGAATATTAACATCAGCCCTCAGCTGTGGGCTTTCCCACTGCTGGTTATGAAAATTAAGTGGGAGCCCACGCCAATTTTTTTATTCAATTATTAATTTTACACACAATGTAAACAGCGGGTGCTGAATACAACTCCCATCATTGTCGCCAATCAGGCGACAATGATCAGAGCTGTCTTCAGCAGCTGGCTTCTGGGAAAAGCTAACTGTACTACTTTTCCCAGGCGCCTATACATGTCGCACGGGCACACAGATGCCTGACACAGATGTGACACAAGGACAGCAAACGGATACATGGATGTCACATACGTACACAGACCATGTATCTCACCAATACAGTTTTTTCTTCTACAAGAATCACCAGGATGTGTGAAGGAGGCCTTACAGTGCATGGTTGAAACACTGCATACATAAAAAAAATTTAAGGTTTTTATTTATTTATTTTACTCACTTATATATCGCCATTAATTCTACATGCAAACATGGGTAAAACATACAAACTCCTTGCAGATGTTGTCCATGTTTGGATTTGAACCCAGGACTCCAGCACTACAAGTCTGCAGTGCTAATCACTTTTTCAGTTTTATATACCACCGAAATGTAACATAATACTCTATGGATAAGTAATCGAATCCAGACAAATTTTTTATAACACAGAAATGTACCACAAATCACACAACATTGTTTGGGTGACAATATAGTAAATTCACACCAAAAAAATCTGGTCACGTACAGCTGCTATATATTTTATAACAGACTGTGAAACCCTCAGCATCTCTCCCTGCAACTGTACCTAGGCTGAATGCAGAAAGTATCTGATACAAACAGCAAAGCACTGGATTAGCCCTTATGAGGACTGTTAATATGATAGTTCAGAATCACCATCAGTATCAACAGAACTCTGATAAGTTTAGCTGTGCACACACAGCCCTAGCGAAACACTCTCTCCGTCCAATATGAACTGTCCCTGAGCTATGCAATGGTATCACTGTGCCAAGCACACCTTGCTTTTTAGCTTGGACATTTCTTGCATACTGGAGCCTCCCTGCGATCATTATCGGGACCATCTGTTTTTGCTCTACCCGAGCGACTGTTTTTACTTGGTTCATATACCCCATGGGGCATGCCTAGTATTACCTAGGCCCAGTAGTGTAGCTACCATGGGCAGAGGGGGGGGGGGTGGCCCAGAGCCCTGCACTATGAGAGGGCCCACCCAGAGCTACGCTACTGTAACTGCATCGGCGTGCACAGTGCGCCCATACAGTTACATTCTGCGGCAGAGCAGGGAGAATCGATCTCCCTGCTCTGCTGTCTGGCTGCTATGGTGCCCCTGAGCAGGTGGGGGGGCCCGATGCCAGCAGTGGGCCCCCGCCCATCATCGCAGGGTCAACTGTATCGGTATCCAGCCGATACAGATGACCAGGAGCGTTATGCTCCTTCTCTCATCATTCACCTGTCAGTGTCTGACGCAGTCGCAGACACTGACATCAGGCGCGATGACATCGCTACCCAGCACCCACTATCAGGAGATGAGCGGGAGCTCGGAGTAGTGTAACACCCCAGGTAACCGGTTGTTACAGTGATGTTGCCTTCCTTTCGGGGAGGGTGATGTCACGCTTGGAGGCAAGGGAAATTCTTTCTATCAGGTAAGGCACTCACATTCAACACATCTGAATCTAGGCCAGGAGGGGGAGCTCAGGACCCAGATTCAAGGAAGCTTCCTTAGACTTTATGTATCCTGGTCTGGAGGAGGATTCAGGGAGTCTGGGAGAGGAGTAGGACATCTGGAACAGACAGAACAGTCACAAGGGAGCTGCAACCCCTGGAAAGAGTGATAATTTGAAGGAGTTGAATAGTGGTGGAGCTTAGAGGGAAGAAGCACAGAGGAGGAAGAGGCTCAGGAGGGGAACAATGGAAGGACACCCTAGGAGCCAGAGCGTAGAAACTGGGTACTGGGAGCCCGAGGTCGTGTTGTTCTCCATGATGTGCGACAGAACCGGAGGGCATAGAACTGTATGTCAATTGCCCGCATCAAGTCTGAGGTGAAGCAGTAAACCTGAGAGCCCGGGTCGTGATAGAAACCCTATAAACAGGCTCGTACTGCCTATCGTACAGACATCTGTCTTAAGACAGGAGAGAGGGGACTTTGCTACCAAGCTTCAAGCGGCAGGGACCTCACTAACTAAAGTAGCACCAGTAGGAAAGGCTTACGGACCTCACTTGGGAGAGGGATCCCATATTGCCTCCAAGCCGGCCAGACCACAGCTACCCTGCACTTAGTACCCTGGACTGAGGACTGCTATCATCAGTAAACCATGTAAAGACTGCAAGCCTGTGTCCTCATTCATTGCCATACCATCCACCACACCATTGGTGCCCTACACTTGGGAAGCCCTGGGGACACCGCTTCACCTGTGGGAAGCGTCACCATCTTGCAATATACCATCAACCCAGAAGACCCCTTTAAGCAGCGTCGGTCCCCACTGACTGAACACCCCAGATGGAGTCACAATCAATAGACTTTATTCACAATACCCCTTCAAAGACCTTTCCCCTTTAATTGGGCACCCAGGGCCACGGACCAGGTCGCAGCCACCGTGACATCCTCTTTAAGTATTGGACGCGGTACCGAGTGCCCCATGGTGCGCGACTAAGTAGTGCAGGAGCCAGGAGGAAGAGAGGTGAATATTGGATTTATTTTATTTTTTTAATGAGCTGCCTTACAATGCAGTCGGCCTATGGGGGTGCTGCCTTGCATTACACTATGCCTATGGGGGGTGCCTTACATTACAGTCTGCCTATGGGGGGTGCTGCCTTACATTACAGTCTGCCTATGGGGGGTGCTGCCTTACATTACAGTCTGCCTATGAGGTGCTGACTAACATTACAGTCTGCCTATGGGGGGATGCTGCCTGACATTACAGTCTGCCTATGGGGGATGCTGCCTTACATTATAGTCTGCCTATGGGGGATGCTGCCTTACATTACAGTCTGCCTATGGGGTGCTGCCTTACATTAGTCTGCCTATGGGTGATGCCTTACATTACAGTCTGCCTATGGGGGTGCCTTACATTACAGTCTGCCTATAGGGGGTTGCTGCCTTACATTAGTCTGCCTGTGGGGGGTGCTGCCTTACATTACAGTCTGCCTATGGGGGTGCCTTAGATTACAGTCTGCCTATGGGGGGTTGCTGCCTTACATTACAGTCTGCCTATGTGGGGGTGCCTTACATTACAGTCTGCTGCCTATGGGGGGTGCCTTACATTAGTCTGCCTATGGGGGGGTGCCTTACATTACAGTCTGCCTATGGGGGTGCTGCCTTACATTACAGTCTGCCCATGGGGGGTGCTACCTTACATTACAGTCTGCCTATGGGGTGCTGCCTTACATTACAGTTGGCCTATGGGGGTGTTGCCTTACATTACAGTATGCCTATGGGGTGCCTTACATTACAGTCTGCCTATGGGGGTGCCTTACACTACAATCTGCCTATGGGGTTGCTACCTTACATTAGTCTGCCTATGGGGGGTGCTACCTTACATTACAGTCTATCTATGGGGTACTGCCTTACATTACAGTCTGCCTATGTGGGGGTGCCTTACATTACAGTCTGCTGCCTATGGGGGGTGCCTTACATTAGTCTGCCTATGGGGGGGTGCCTTACATTACAGTCTGCCTATGGGGGTGCTGCCTTACATTACAGTCTACCTATGGGGGGGTGCTGCCTTACATTACAGTCTGCCTATGGGGGTGCTGCCTTACATTACAGTCTGCCTATGGGGGGTGCCTTACATAAGTCTGCCTATGGGAGAGGCTGGTTTACATTACAGACAGCCTGGGGGTACATTATATTACAGTCTGCCTATGGCGGGCTGCATTATTTTACAGTCTGCCTATGGGGGCTGCCTTACATTACAGTCAGCTTATGGGGGCTGCATTATACTATAGAGTCTGCCTATGGGGTTCTGCATTATACTGTAGAGTCTGCCTGTGGGGGCTGCCTTATACTATATAGAGTCTGCCTATGAGGGCTGCATTATACTATATTGAAGACTATCTGGTGCATTATACTATATAGAGGCTATCTAGGGGGTCATCATACAGTGTGGAGATTACAGTGAGGGGGCCATCATACAGTGTTGGAGCCATCAAACAGTTTGGGGGATACTAAGGGGTCAGTATGTATACAGAGAGGGGGCATTATACTGTGTATAAGAGAGCATCATGCTGTGTATAGGGGAGCTGTACAGGGGGAGACTCGGGACATTATTAAATGTAAAGTGGGCACAACTTATTGTTATAGGGGAACTCAGGTTACTGTGACTGTCAAAGGGGCACACAGAGGGCAATATTACTTTATATGAGACAAAGTGTGGACACTGTTTTCAAATGCACTTGCACCCGGCATTATTATATTCTATAGGGCTGCTTTAGTATTTAGAAGGCACAGAGAACCACACAGCAGGTGCAGTATTAGGGACACATACGGCAGTAGCGGCTCAGTATTGGGGTATCAGCAGGATGAGGAGTTTGTGCAGGTTGGGGATAGATGGTGATGGGGCTGGAATATGTGAAGTAAAATGTGTCTTTGTTGTATTCTCTGCAGCCGAGTCCTGGCTGGAAGACGCTGTTACGTCGGTCTGCGCCAGATGGAAAAGACGTGAAAAGTGAACGATTCCATCAGAAAGAACGTCCGCTGTAAGGCACCAGCTATAACTGTGCAGTAATCAGCTATATGTTTTGTAGGACTGGTATTTACCACTGACCATATGGCAGTAATATCCATGTTGGTCTTTATATAGAGATTATTTTCAGTAACAGCGCAGTCATCTCCTACATCCACTATTAGGGTGCGTCACTGAGTGGTGATCAGAGTTACCTGGTTAGGGGCCCACTGAGAAGTTTTGCCACCCGGACCTAAAACCCTAGCTACGCCTCTGCCTAGGCCCATTTGCAGGCTACTTCACATAGTTTTTGTCTGCATCTCCATATGCGTTTCTTTACAGCAGCTCTCTTCTTTCCTTGCACACAGCAGAGATTTGGAGTGGTGCCAGGCTTACCCAACCCCCACACTTTGCCATTTAGCTTTCATATTTTTGATATACTTGTTGTAAGGCATTTATGGGGACTCCCATTAATTGCCCATAACTTCCTGACATTCAAAATTGTTTTCATCATGCATGCAATATCGGAATTTATTATTGGATAATACCTGGATTATTATATTTTCATGTGTGGTAATTTCACTCATTGTACTGCTGAATAATCGCATGACCATTTCATAATTTGGGGTTGTGTGTATGCAAGGAGCATTTCGCTATTGTTTATATATTGGGAAGGGTGTTGGTACATTGTCTCTTTACTTGTTTTTTAACCTTGTGTGTACTTTTTTGTGATAATAAAGATGTGTTTCTATTTTTATATGAGTGTGCACAGGCTGTTATGCAATGGTCTTTTCCTTGATTTGTCTGCCAAGCATGGTGGCATCTGCCCTTTTATAACTTCTGACGAGGTAATGTGGTTAACCAGTTACAGTAATGCCACTGTCAAGATGGCTACGGCATTGCAGTGACTGGCAGGCAATCCCCTCATGTTTATTTGCTGTGTAACAGGCAAAAAACATGTGGGGCGGGGATTCAAGTATTACAGTTAGGTCCATATATATTTGGACAGAGACAACATTTTTCTAATTTTGGTTATAGACATTACCACAATGAATTTTAAACAAAACAATTCAGATGCAGTTGAAGTTCAGACTTTCAGCTTTCATTTGAGGCTATCCACACTAAAATTGGATGAAGGGTTTAGTAGTTTCAGCTCTTTAACATGTGCCACCCTGTTTTTAAAAGGACCAAAAGTAATTGGACAATAGACTCCAAGACTATTTCATGGACAGGTGTGGGCAATCCCTTCAATATGTCATTCTCAATTAAGCAGATAAAAGGCCTGGAGGTGATTTGAGGTGTGGTGCTTGCATTTGGAAGGTTTTGCTGTGAAGTAAACATGCGGTCAAAGGAGCTCTCTGTCATGATCTGTACTTTTGCCCTGTCCTGTATTTGAATCATATGTATTTTCTTGTGCTTTGAGTTAATCTGTAACAATGTCTCCTTCCCCCAATACTTGCAGCTCTAAGCTATAATGTAATTAAGCTTTGTCAACATCACTAGGAAGGAATAGCCATTCTTCCTCACAGCAGGTGGCTAGTCAAATGTACATACTACTTCCAGCCGACTAGTCTGGAATCTTCTGGTGGACTCAGCCATTGAATAGAAGGTGTGACTAGGGTTGAGCGAAACGGGTCGTTCATTTTCAAAAGTCGCCAACTTTTGGCAAAGTCGGCGTCTCATGAAACCGAGCCGATCCCAGCGTTGCATCGGCCATGCGGTACGCGACTTTCGCGCCAAAGTCGCGTTTCAATGACGCGAAAAGCGCCATTTCTCAGCCAATGAAGGTGAACGCAGAGTGTGGGCAGCGTGATGACATAGGTCCTGGTCCCCACCATCTTAGAGAAGGGCATTGCAGTGATTGGCTTGCTGTCTGCGGCGTCACAGGGGCTATAAAGGGGCGTTCCCGCCGACCGCCATCTCACTGCTGCTGCTCTGAGCTTAGGGAGAGGTTGCTGCCGCTTCATTAGAAGCAGGGAGAGCGTTAGGCAGGGTCCATTAACCACCAAACCGCTTGTGCTGTAGCGATTTCCACTGTCCAACACCACCTTCGGTGTGCAGGGACAGTGGAAGCTACATTTTTTTTTTTCTCTCACCGCTGTAGCTCATTGGGCTGCCCTAGAAGGCTCCCTGAGAGCTGTATTGCCGTGTGTACGCCACTGTGCAAACCAACTGCTTTTTTCAAAGCACATATCCTCTTGTTCCTTCCTTTCTGCACAGCTATCTTTTTTGTTTGTCCACACTTTTTATTTAATTTGTGCATCAGTCCACTCCTTATTGCTGCCTGCCATACCTGGCTGAGATTACTGCAGGGAGATAGTAATTGTAGGACAGTTTCTTTTTTTTTTTTTTTTCGTGGGAGATTAAGATTGGCATTTCTACTAGAGTGCCATCCCTGTGTGTGCCATCTCTCATTCAGTGGGCCATAGAAAGCCTATTAATTTTTTTGCTTGATTTGGGTTCTAAAATCTACCTGAAAAAAAATCACTACATCAATCAGTGGGAGATTAATATTGCCCTTTCTGCTTGTGTGCCACTCCTGACTCCTGTGTGTGCCATCTCTCACTCAGTGGGCCATAGAAAGCCTATTTATTTTTTATTATTTGGTTTCTAAAGTCTCCCTGAAAAAGAAAAAAAAAAGAAAACAGTGGGAGATTAATATTGCCCTTTCTGCTTGTGTGCCACTCCTGACTCCTGTGTGTGCCATCTCTCACTCAGTGGGCCATAGAAAGCCTATTTATTTTTTATTATTTGGTTTCTAAAGTCTCCCTGAAAAAGAAAAAAAAAAGAAAACAGTGGGAGATTAATATTGCCCTTTCTGCTTGTGTGCCACTCCTGACTCCTGTGTGTGCCATCTCTCACTCAGTGGGCCATAGAAAGCCTATTTATTTTTTATTATTTTGTTTCTAAAGTCTCCCTGAAAAAGAAAAAATAAATAAAACAGTGGGAGATTAATATTGCCCTTTCTGCTTGTGTGCCACTCCTGACTCCTGTGTGTGCCATCTCTCACTCAGTGGGCCATAGAAAGCCTATTTATTTTTTATTATTTGGTTTCTAAAGTCTCCCTGAAAAAGAAAAATAAAGAAAACAGTGGGAGATTAATATTGCCCTTTCTGCTTGTGTGCCACTCCTGACTCCTGTGTGTGCCATCTCTCACTCAGTGGGCCATAGAAAGCCTATTAATTTTTTTGCTTGATTTGGGTTCTAAAATCTACCTGAAAAAAAATCACTACATCAATCAGTGGGAGATTAATATTGCCCTTTCTGCTTGTGTGCCACTCCTGACTCCTGTGTGTGCCATCTCTCACTCAGTGGGCCATAGAAAGCCTATTTATTTTTTATTATTTTGTTTCTAAAGTCTCCCTGAAAGAAAAAAAAAAATAAAACAGTGGGAGATTAATATTGCCCTTTCTGCTTGTGTGCCACTCCTGACTCCTGTGTGTGCCATCTCTCACTCAGTGGGCCATAGAAAGCCTATTTATTTTTTATTATTTGGTTTCTAAAGTCTCCCTGAAAAAGAAAAAAAAAATAAAACAGTGGGAGATTAATATTGCCCTTTCTGCTTGTGTGCCACTCCTGACTCCTGTGTGTGCCATCTCTCACTCAGTGGGCCATAGAAAGCCTATTAATTTTTTTGCTTGATTTGGGTTCTAAAATCTACCTGAAAAAAAATCACTACATCAATCAGTGGGGGATTAATATTGCCCTTTCTGCTTGCGTGCCACTCCTGACTCCTGTGTGTGCCATCTCTCACTCAGTGGGCCATAGAAAGCCTATTTATTTTTTATTATTTGGTTTCTAAAGTCTCCCTGAAAAAGAAAAAAAAAAGAAAACAGTGGGAGATTAATATTGCCCTTTCTGCTTGTGTGCCACTCCTGACTCCTGTGTGTGCCATCTCTCACTCAGTGGGCCATAGAAAGCCTATTTATTTTTTATTATTTGGTTTCTAAAGTCTCCCTGAAAAAGAAAAAAAAAAAACAGTGGGAGATTAATATTGCCCTTTCTGCTTGTGTGCCACTCCTGACTCCTGTGTGTGCCATCTCTCACTCAGTGGGCCATAGAAAGCCTATTTATTTTTTATTATTTTGTTTCTAAAGTCTCCCTGAAAAAGAAAAAATAAATAAAACAGTGGGAGATTAATATTGCCCTTTCTGCTTGTGTGCCACTCCTGACTCCTGTGTGTGCCATCTCTCACTCAGTGGGCCATAGAAAGCCTATTTATTTTTTATTATTTGGTTTCTAAAGTCTCCCTGAAAAAGAAAAATAAAGAAAACAGTGGGAGATTAATATTGCCCTTTCTGCTTGTGTGCCACTCCTGACTCCTGTGTGTGCCATCTCTCACTCAGTGGGCCATAGAAAGCCTATTAATTTTTTTGCTTGATTTGGGTTCTAAAATCTACCTGAAAAAAAATCACTACATCAATCAGTGGGAGATTAATATTGCCCTTTCTGCTTGTGTGCCACTCCTGACTCCTGTGTGTGCCATCTCTCACTCAGTGGGCCATAGAAAGCCTATTTATTTTTTATTATTTTGTTTCTAAAGTCTCCCTGAAAGAAAAAAAAAAATAAAACAGTGGGAGATTAATATTGCCCTTTCTGCTTGTGTGCCACTCCTGACTCCTGTGTGTGCCATCTCTCACTCAGTGGGCCATAGAAAGCCTATTTATTTTTTATTATTTGGTTTCTAAAGTCTCCCTGAAAAAGAAAAAAAAAATAAAACAGTGGGAGATTAATATTGCCCTTTCTGCTTGTGTGCCACTCCTGACTCCTGTGTGTGCCATCTCTCACTCAGTGGGCCATAGAAAGCCTATTAATTTTTTTGCTTGATTTGGGTTCTAAAATCTACCTGAAAAAAAATCACTACATCAATCAGTGGGGGATTAATATTGCCCTTTCTGCTTGCGTGCCACTCCTGACTCCTGTGTGTGCCATCTCTCACTCAGTGGGCCATAGAAAGCCTATTTATTTTTTATTATTTGGTTTCTAAAGTCTCCCTGAAAAAGAAAAAAAAAATAAAACAGTGGGAGATTAATATTGCCCTTTCTGCTTGTGTGCCACTCCTGACTCCTGTGTGTGCCATCTCTCACTCAGTGGGCCATAGAAAGCCTATTTATTTTTTATTATTTGGTTTCTAAAGTCTCCCTGAAAAAGAAAAAAAAAAGAAAACAGTGGGAGATTAATATTGCCCTTTCTGCTTGTGTGCCACTCCTGACTCCTGTGTGTGCCATCTCTCACTCAGTGGGCCATAGAAAGCCTATTTATTTTTTATTATTTGGTTTCTAAAGTCTCCCTGAAAAAGAAAAAAAAAAGAAAACAGTGGGAGATTAATATTGCCCTTTCTGCTTGTGTGCCACTCCTGACTCCTGTGTGTGCCATCTCTCACTCAGTGGGCCATAGAAAGCCTATTTATTTTTTATTATTTGATTTCTAAAGTCTCCCTGAAAAAGAAAAAAAAAATAAAACAGTGGGAGATTAATATTGCCCTTTCTGCTTGTGTGCCACTCCTGACTCCTGTGTGTGCCATCTCTCACTCAGTGGGCCATAGAAAGCCTATTTATTTTTTATTATTTTGTTTCTAAAGTCTCCCTGAAAAAGAAAAAAAAAAGAAAACAGTGGGAGATTAATATTGCCCTTTCTGCTTGTGTGCCACTCCTGACTCCTGTGTGTGCCATCTCTCACTCAGTGGGCCATAGAAAGCCTATTTATTTTTTATTATTTGGTTTCTAAAGTCTCCCTGAAAAAGAAAAAAAAAAGAAAACAGTGGGAGATTAATATTGCCCTTTCTGCTTGTGTGCCACCCCTGACTCCTGTATGTGCCATCTCTCACTCAGTGGGCCATAGAAAGCCTATTTATTTTTTATTATTTGGTTTCTAAAGTCTCCCTGAAAAAGAAAAAAAAAATAAAACAGTGGGAGATTAATATTGCCCTTTCTGCTTGTGTGCCACTCCTGACTCCTGTGTGTGCCATCTCTCACTCAGTGGGCCATATAAAGCCTATTAATTTTTTTGCTTGATTTGGGTTCTAAAATCTACCTGAAAAAAAATCACTACATCAATCAGTGGGGGATTAATATTGCCCTTTCTGCTTGTGTGCCACTCCTGACTCCTGTGTGTGCCATCTCTCACTCAGTGGGCCATAGAAAGCCTATTAATTTTTTTGCTTGATTTGGGTTCTAAAATCCACCTGAAAAAAAATCACTACATCAATCAGTGGGAGATTAATATTGCCCTTTGAGCTTGTGTGCCACTCCTGACTCCTGTGTGTGCCATCTCTCACTCAGTGGGCCATAGAAAGCCTATTTATTTTTTATTATTTTGTTTCTAAAGTCTCCCTGAAAAAGAAAAAAAAAATAAAACAGTGGGAGATTAATATTGCCCTTTCTGCTTGTGTGCCACTCCTGACTCCTGTGTGTGCCATCTCTCACTCAGTGGGCCATAGAAAGCCTATTTATTTTTTATTATTTGGTTTCTAAAGTCTCCCTGAAAAAGAAAAAAAAAATAAAACAGTGGGAGATTAATATTGCCCTTTCTGCTTGTGTGCCACTCCTGACTCCTGTGTGTGCCATCTCTCACTCAGTGGGCCATAGAAAGCCTATTAATTTTTTTGCTTGATTTGGGTTCTAAAATCTACCTGAAAAAAAATCACTACATCAATCAGTGGGGGATTAATATTGCCCTTTCTGCTTGTGTGCCACTCCTGACTCCTGTGTGTGCCATCTCTCACTCAGTGGGCCATAGAAAGCCTATTAATTTTTTTGCTTGATTTGGGTTCTAAAATCCACCTGAAAAAAAATCACTACATCAATCAGTGGGAGATTAATATTGCCCTTTCTGCTTGTGTGCCACTCCTGACTCCTGTGTGTGCCATCTCTCACTCAGTGGGCCATAGAAAGCCTATTTATTTTTTATTATTTTGTTTCTAAAGTCTCCCTGAAAAAGAAAAAAAAAAAATAAAACAGTGGGAGATTAATATTGCCCTTTCTGCTTGTGTGCCACTCCTGACTCCTGTGTGTGCCATCTCTCACTCAGTGGGCCATAGAAAGCCTATTTATTTTTTATTATTTGGTTTCTAAAGTCTCCCTGAAAAAGAAAAAAAAAATAAAACAGTGGGAGATTAATATTGCCCTTTCTGCTTGTGTGCCACTCCTGACTCCTGTGTGTGCCATCTCTCACTCAGTGGGCCATAGAAAGCCTATTAATTTTTTTGCTTGATTTGGGTTCTAAAATCTACCTGAAAAAAAATCACTACATCAAACAGTGGGGGATTAATATTGCCCTTTCTGCTTGTGTGCCACTCCTGACTCCTGTGTGTGCCATCTCTCACTCAGTGGGCCATAGAAAGCCTATTTATTTTTTATTATTTGGTTTCTAAAGTCTCCCTGAAAAAGAAAAAAAAAAGAAAACAGTGGGAGATTAATATTGCCCTTTCTGCTTGTGTGCCACTCCAGACTCCTGTGTGTGCCATCTCTCACTCAGTGGGCCATAGAAAGCCTATTTATTTTTTATTATTTGGTTTCTAAAGTCTCCCTGAAAAAGAAAAGAAAAATAAAACAGTGGGAGATTAATATTGCCCTTTCTGCTTGTGTGCCGCTCCTGACTCCTGTGTGTGCCATCTCTCACTCAGTGGGCCATAGAAAGCCTATTTATTTTTTATTATTTTGTTTCTAAAGTCTCCCTGAAAAAAAAAAAAAATAAAACAGTGGGAGATTAATATTGCCCTTTCTGCTTGTGTGCCACTCCTGACTCCTGTGTGTGCCATCTCTCACTCAGTGGGCCATAGAAAGCCTATTAATTTTTTTGCTTGATTTGGGTTCTAAAATCTACCTGAAAAAAAATCACTACATCAATCAGTGGGAGAAAAATATTGGCCTCAGGGCTTGTGTGCCACTCCTGACTCCTGTGTGTGCCATCTCTCACTCAGTGGGCCATAGAAAGCCTATTTATTTTTTATTATTTTGTTTCTAAAGTCTCCCTGAAAAAGAAAAAAAAAATAAAACAGTGGGAGATTAATATTGACATTTGTGCTTGAGTGACAGTCCTGCGTGTGTGGCATCTCTGTGATTTGGTGCCACAGAAAACAGAGTGTGTAACATTGTGCCTGATTTTCCTTGTGGTCTCACCAACCTGTTAAGGGATATTGAAATCATACTGAAGTTATAGCTCACCGTGTAAGTTGTTTGACAGCAACAAATAAAGTAACTTTGGTTAAGATTTTAAAACAAATAGGAAGTCTGGTGCAAGAGGTCGTCGTGGGCGTTCATTGTCAGCTGGTAATGATGGTAGTGGTAGTGGAGCATCAGGTGGTCGTGGGGATAAAAATATTCCACCTAAGTCTGGAGCTGTGGAGCCAGTTTCGTCGTCTGGCTACACAAGGCCTCGAACGCTCTCTTTTCTGGGAGTACGAAAACCGCTTTTAAAGGCGGAGCAGCAACAGCAAGTTTTGGCTTACATTGCAGACTCAGCCTCTAGCTCTTTTGCCTCCTCTTCTGAAACTGGTAAATGTAAAAGCAGCGCGTCGCTTGTGGATGTTCACGGTCAGGGACAAGTCGCTTCCTTGTCCTCTTCAGCAAAGACTACAACAAGAGAGAAGGATGCAGCAGGCGACACAACGGGTTACTCCATGGAGCTCTTTACACATACCGTCCCTGGCTTAGAAAGTGAAACACTTAACAGGCCATGCCCATTACAAGTAGATTCTGACATGGAGTGCACTGATGCACAGCCACAGCCAGAGTACTATGCTGCTCCTTTGACTCAGACCACCAAATTGCCCTCTCAGGGTACTGATCCACAATCAGACCCTGATGAGACTATGTTGCCCCGCCACGAACGCTATACCACCGACCGACACAGTGACACAGACGAAGTTGCACACGAGCTCGAAGAGGAGGTAATAGATGACCCTGTTGTTGACCCCGATTGGCAGCCATTGGGGGAACAGGGTGCAGGCGGCAGTAGTTCAGAAGCGGAGGTGGAGGAGGGGCCGCAGCAGGCATCAACATCGCAACAGGTTCCATCTGCCGGGCCCGTATTTGGCCCAAAACGCGTGTCAAAGCCAAAACCTGTTGGAGGACAGCGTGGCCATCCGGTTAAAGCTCAGTCTGCAATCCCTGAAAAGGGATCCGATGCTAGGAAGAGTGCAGTCTGGCATTTTTTTAAACAACATCCAATTGATCAGCGCAAAGTCATCTGTCAAAAATGTTCAACTAGCTTAAGCAGAGGTCAGAATCTGAAAAGTCTAAATACTAGTTGCATGCATAGACACTTAACCACCATGCATTTTCAAGCCTGGACTAACTACCAAACGTCCCTTAAGGTTGTAGCACCCTCGGCCAATGAAGCTAGTCAGCAACGCAACATCCCTTCCGTCACTGTAAGGCCACCATTTTCCGCACCACCGGCAGTATCTGTGCAGGTTTCTTTGCCAGCCAAAAGCAGTCAGGGTCAGGGAATCACCAGTTTTGTAGGAGGAAATATTGCATCTAGGGCACCGGCGGAAACAATACCGTCTCCAACCGTCTCTCAGTCTGCCATGTACACCGACACACCAGAAAGTTCCACGATCTCCAGCTCTCCAGTCCAGCTCACCCTACATGAGACTCTGGTTAGAAAAAGGAAGTACTTATCCTCGCATCCGCGTACACAGGGTTTTAACGCCCACATAGCTAGACTAATCTCGTTAGAGATGATGCCCTACCGGTTAGTTGAAAGCGAAGCTTTCAAAGCCCTGATGGAGTACGCTGAACCACGATACGAGCTACCCAGTCGACACTTTTTTTCCAGAAAAGCCATCCCAGCCCTGCACCAGCATGTTAAACAGCGCATCGTCCATGCACTCAGGCAATCTGTGAGTACAAAGGTGCACCTGACTACAGATGCATGGACCAGTAGGCATGGCCAGGGATGTTATGTGTCCATCACGGCACACTGGGTGAATGTGGTGGATGCAGGGTCCACAGGGGACATCAATTTCGGGACAGTTGTGCCTAGCCCATGGTCTAGGAAACAGTTGGCTGTAGGCGTTCGCACCCCCTCCTCCTCCTCCTCCTCGTCCTCCTGCAGAAGCTACAGCTCTTCCACAGACCGCAGTCGGCCAACCACTCCATCGGCAGATGACACTGTTGCACACCAGTTGTCCCATTATGGGCCAGCTACTGGCAAGCGTCAGCAGGCTGTATTGGCTATGAAGTGTTTGGGCGACAACAGACACACCGCGGAAGTTCTGTCCGAGTTCTTGCAACAAGAAATGCAGTCGTGGCTGGGCACAGTAGATCTTGAGGCAGGCAAGGTAGTGAGTGATAACGGAAGGAATTTCATGGCTGCCATCTCCCTTTCCCAACTGAAACACATTCCTTGCCTGGCTCACACCTTAAACCTGGTGGTGCAGTGCTTATTGAAAACTTATCCTGGGTTCTCCGACCTGCTCCTCAAAGTGCGTGGACTTTGCTCACATATCCGACGTTCGCCTGTACACTCCAGCCGTATGCAGACCTATCAGCGGTCTTTGAACCTTCCCCAGCATCGCCTAATCATAGACGTTGCAACAAGGTGGAACTCAACACTGCACATGCTTCAGAGACTGTGCCAACAGAGGCGGGCTGTTATGTTTTTGTGGGAGGATACACATACACGGGCAGGCAGTAGGATGGCAGACATGGAGTTGTCAGGTGTGCAGTGGTCGAAGATACAAGACATGTGTCAAGTCCTTCAGTGTTTTGAGGAATGCACACGGCTGGTTAGTGCAGACAACGCCATAATAAGCATGAGCATCCCCCTAATGCGTCTGCTGATGCAAAGTTTGACGCACATAAAGGATCAGGCGTCTGCACCAGAGGAAGAGGAAAGCCTTGATGACAGTCAGCCATTGTCTGGTCAGGGCAGTGTACAGGACGAGGTAGCGGGCGAAGAGGAGGTGGAGGACAAGGAGGATGATGGGGATGAGTATATTTTTAATGCGGAAGCTTTCCCGGGGGCACTGGAAATTGGTTGCGTGGCAAGGCCGGGTTCTGGTTTTTTGAGGGACACAAGTGACGTAGATTTGCCTGAAACTGCCCCTCAACCAATCACAACCGGAGATTTGACAACTGGAACTTTGGCCCACATGGCGGATTATGCCTTACGTATCCTAAAAAGGGACACACGCATTACGAAAATGATGAACGATGACGATTACTGGTTGGCCTGCCTCCTCGATCCACGCTATAAAGGCAAATTGCAAAATATTATGCCACATGAGAACTTGGAACTAATATTAGCAACCAAACAATCAACTCTTGTTGACCGTTTGCTTCAGGCATTCCCAGCACACAGCGCACGTGATCGTTCTCACACGAGCTCCAGGGGGCAGCAGACTAGGAGTGTTAGGGGTGCACACATCAGAAGTGGCGTTGGACAGAGGGGTTTTCTGACCAGGTTGTGGAGTGATTTTGCTATGACCGCAGACAGGACAGGTACTGCTGCATCAATTGAAAGTGACAGGCGACAACATTTGTCCAGTATGGTTACTAACTATTTTTCATCCCTTATCGATGTTATCCCTCAACCGTCATTCCCATTTGATTACTGGGCATCAAAATTAGACACCTGGCCAGAATTGGCAGAATATGCATTGCAGGAGCTTGCTTGCCCGGCAGCAAGTGTCCTATCAGAAAGAGTTTTCAGTGCTGCAGGTTCAATATTAACCGAAAAAAGGACTCGTCTGGCTACCCAAAATGTTGACGATCTAACATTCATTAAAATGAACCACAACTGGATTTCGAAATCTTTTGCCCCACCTTGCCCGGCTGACACCTAGCTTTCCTATGAAAAGCTCTTGCCTGTGGACTACTGTGAATTACTTTTCTAATGTCTAATTTTCTGCAGCTGATTGTCCAGCATACGACATGTTTACACCTCCCTAAATGGCCAAACTCCCCACACGGGGCCGTGGTATCGTGACTTGGCGCAAGCACCCGTGAGACTGCTGTTTGTCTGAAGAGGTGGGTGTGCTTGCTTTTGGTCGACGGCATTGCTACTGGGTCCCTCATAGTACAATAACGTGTCTCTGGCGGTGGTGGTGCGCACCCAACGTCAGACACACTGTTGTAACATGAGGGGCCCTGGGCCTGTACCGCCGGCCACAAGAGAGTTCACCCACCCCCAGGTCAAACATTGCTCTACCACTTCCACAGTTATCTCTCACACTTCCACCAATGTTTAGTCTATGCGCTGACATCCTTCCATACCTGCCACTGACAATACCATTGTGTTGACATGTATGATGGTACTTAACATAGTCAGGGGCAGTGTCCTCTATTTACCACAGTAAATACTTTGCGCTAAATTAGTAGGTCTGAAACAACGCAGAGGATCCCACCCCTGAACCTAATGATTGCACCCTTTAGTGTTTTTGTTTTGTTTTAATGCGAGACATTCACATTTAATTGTTGTTTTTGACTACTAACTGGCAGAAGCCTGTCTGCGGTCCCTCCTTCCACTAGGCCTCCACTGACCAGACCACTGCTGCCCGTGTACCCCTGGAAACAATTATAAAGTGCCTACAGCCAGCCCATTTTATTGTGTTAGGCCTTCGAAGCCTGTCTGCGGTCCCTCCTTCCACTAGGCCTCCACTGACCAGACCACTGCTGCCCGTGTACCCCTGGAAACAATTATAAAGTGCCTACAGCCAGCCCATTTTATTGTGTTAGGCCTTCGAAGCCTGTCTGCGGTCCCTCCTTCCACTAGGCCTCCACTGACCAGATCACTGCTGCCCGTGTACCCCTGGAACCTAATTTACAGTGCATAGAGCCTATTTTTTTATTTTTTTTAATATTAATAAAGCCATGATGGACTACGCTGTACCACGCTATGAGCTACCCAGTTGACAATTCTTTTGCGAGAAAAGCCATCCCACCCCTCCACCAGCATGTTAAAGACCGCATTGTCCTTGCATTCTGTCAATCTGTGAGTCCAAAGGTACACCTGACAACAGACACATGGACCTGTAGGCATGGCCACGGAAGGTTACGTGTCCTTTGTGGCGCAATGGGTTAATGTATTGGATGCATGGTCCACACAGGGGACAGCCTGCTAAGTCTGTCTGCAGTCCCTAATTCAAGTTGTCCTCAACTGAATACAGCTGAGCTTCTACCTTCTGGCTCTGATTAAGTTTTTTTTTTTTTTTTTTTTTTTTTTTAAATTGCTGGATGGGGCCTAATACCTCTGTTTGCTGCTCCCTGGTGTTTGTCCTCAACTGAATAAAGCTGAGCTTCTACCTTCTGGCTCTGATTAACTGCTGTTTTTTTAAAAATTGGTGGTTCCGGCCTACTAACGGTGTCTGCCCCTGCCTGGTGTTGTCCTCAACTGAATAAAGCTGAGCTTCTACCTTCTGGCTCTGATTAACTGCTGTTTTTTAAAAAATTGGTGGTTCCGGCCTACTAACGGTGTCTGCCCCTGCCTGGTGTTGTCCTCAACTGAATAAAGCTGAGCTTCTACCTTCTGGCTCTGATTAACTGCTGTTTTTTAAAAAATTGGTGGTTCCGGCCTACTAACGGTGTCTGCCCCTGCCTGGTGTTGTCCTCAACTGAATAAAGCTGAGCTTCTACCTTCTGGCTCTGATTAAGTTTTTTTTTTTTTTTAAATTGCTGGATGGGGCCTAATACCTCTGTTTGCTGCTCCCTGGTGTTTGTCCTCAACTGAATAAAGCTGAGCTTCTACCTTCTGGCTCTGATTAACTGCTGTTTTTAAAAAATTGGTGGTTCCGGCCTACTAACGGTGTCTGCCCCTGCCTGGTGTTGTCCTCAACTGAATAAAGCTGAGCTTCTACCTTCTGGCTCTGATTAACTGCTGTTTTTTAAAAAATTGGTTGTTCCGGCCTACTAACGGTGTCTGCCACTGCCTGGTGTTGTCCTCAACTGAATAAATCTGAGCTTCTACCTTCTGGCTCTCACTAAGTGCTGTTTTAAAACAAAAAAATGGTGTTTAGGGCCTACTAACGGTGTCTGCCCCTCCCTCATGTTGCCCTCAACTGAATAAAGCTGAGCTTCTACCTTCTGGCTCTGATTAACTGCTGTTTTTAAAAAAATTGGTGGTTCCGGCCTACTAACGGTGTCTGCCCCTGCCTGGTGTTCTCCTCAACTGAATAAAGCTGAGCTTCTACCTTCTGGCTCTGATTAAGTTTTTTTTTTTTTTTAATTGCTGGATGGGGCCTAATACCTCTGTTTGCTGCTCCCTGGTGTTTGTCCTCAACTGAATAAAGCTGAGCTTCTACCTTCTGGCTCTGATTAACTGCTGTTTTTAAAAAATTGGTGGTTCCGGCCTACTAACGGTGTCTGCCCCTGCCTGGTGTTGTCCTCAACTGAATAAAGCTGAGCTTCTACCTTCTGGCTTTCGGCCTATACTATCAGATATTAAACTGCATTTGGCCTACTAGTGTGGTTGGGCCCTTGAAACAGTGTCTGCTGCTCTTGGGTTTGCTACTCCACTGAACAAAGCAATGCCACCTGTTTAGTCCTGTTACCAATTTTGAACTGCATTTAGCCTACTTTATTCTTTGGCCCTATATCTGTTTCCTCTTCATCCTGCCCATTGCCCAGCCACTGCTAGATGAGTCTGCTGGTACATTGACCTAGACCACTACATTCCCCTTGCACTCTACACAGCCAGAATCTGACCCTGCTGAAAGTAAGGTTCCCCTTCCCGCATGTTATACCACCTTACACAGGGACAAAGAGGAAGGTGCAGATGAAAGTGCAGGTTCCTTCATCAGGTGGGGGGGGGCATACTCGTTGGCGACGTCACTGGCACAGGGCCCCTCAGAGTACGCAAAAGTGTCGCTGCTGGTGGGAGGCGCCCCCGCCATGCAAACACACCGCCGTACTTTGAGGGGCCCTGTGCCAGTGCCAATGCGAATGAGTGGGCCCCCCCTGCTTGCTCAGGATCACAGCACTTGCAACGTTGAAATACTTACCTCTCCCTGCTCCACCGCCGTGACGTAGTCCGCGTTTCCTGGGCCCACGAAAAACTTGAGCCAGCCCTACTCCCCCCACAACTTTGGCCAAATGACCCCCAATTTCCAATGCCCAACTATTATTATAAAGTTAATTAAGATTGACAAGCTTCAGAAACAAGAATGGATGTTTTTGGCATTAAAATGGGCACTGTAGGTGTTTTCCTGGCCTCCACTCACTGCCGACTATGCTTCCCCATTGACTTGCATTGGGTTTCGTGTTTCGGTCGATCCCCGACTTTTAGCGATAATCGGCCGACTGCACTCGACTCGACTCTGGACAAAATCGGGTTTCCCAAAACCCGACTCGATCTTAAAAAAATGAAAGTCGCTCAACCCTAGGTGTGACCCCTACCCCCCTTCATGGGCGGATCCCAGGAGCTCAGACAATCCATTCTTATGTTGAGATCAGATGTGAGTTGATGCTGGAAGGAGAAGGAGTGGGGATTCCTAGCTGAGGCAAGACCCTACGTTCATCTGTGACTGCGGAAGCGAGACTTGAGCTGAGGCCATATCTCGTCATTCGTGAGATTGTTTGGGATCTCTTGGACTCGTGTGGACTATAATTTTGTTAGCTGGCACAAGGATTATCGGGAGGTGCCCCCGAACCTGTTCCGTTGGACTGTTGGACTAATTGTGGACTCTGTAATCTACCTGCCTGTGTTGTTCCAGCGTTCTTGATAATAAATCTGTGGAATCATCCCTTGGCCTGTTGTCCCTTCTTGCTCTGCCGTACACCCCGTCACAAACTGGTGGCAAGCAGTGGGATCAGAGCAGAAGGAATGGAGGACAATGGCCCAACGTCTGGAACCAGCACCGCAGAGTACAAGAACTGGACTTTGGGGAGCCTACAATCAAAGGCCCGTGAAGTAGGAGTCCGTTTTAAAGGACTCTCCAAGGAGCAGCTAATTGAGGCTTTGGAAGGAGTTCGCCTGCAAGATGACGCTGAGGAGGGATCCTCACAGCAAATGGAGGAAAGACTGCAGCCGGAGGTAAATACCCACAAAAGTCAGTGGGTTGTATGGTACAAGGAGGAGTTGGCATTGCTGGGAGAGGAGCTCACCATCGCCGATAAGAAGGAGGCCATTCACAGAGCTCAGGAGAGGCAGAGGGAGGCCATTCACAGAGCCGAGGACAGAGCTCAGGAGATGGCATTGCTGGAGAGGCAGATCGCTTTGGAAGCAGCTAGAAGCTCCAGACAGACTGTAACCCCAGCACCCACCATGAGGGAACTCCCCAGAGTGTCCCGCAAAGACTTCAAGCCGTTTAATGAGGCTTCAGGCGACATTGAGGATTTCTTCCAGGACTTTGAGCATCAGTGTCGATTAATGGAAGTCCCGGACAGGGAGCGAGTCCGACATCTGGTGGGGCTCTTAGAGGGTGGAGCTGCCGCAGCCTATAGAGCTATGGGCCCTCGAGAGAACTGTGAGTATGCGGAGATTAAACTGACTATTCTTGAACATTATGCTGTGACGCCAGACACTTACAGGACTCAGTTCCGTACTTTAGCCTGCAATGAGGAAGTGTCTTTCAAGATGTATGCCCACAGACTCAAACAAATATGTAATCGCTGGCTGGAAGCAGAGGAGGCCTTAACCTGGGAGACCTTTCTCCAGGTTATCCTAAAAGAGCAGTTTTACTTCCAGTGCCCTGCTGAGATCCGGGAATGGGTGCGTGAGAGGAGACCAGCGACAGTGGAAGAAGCTGCATCTCTCGCTGATGAGGCTCTCACCATCAAGCCTCAGTGGAGGGTTCTGTTAGAGGATCGAGAGACACCTACCAGCTCCACAACACCGGTGGCCCCCAGTTCTTCTGTCCCCATTGTTCCCCGTTCCTCTAAGCCACCACCTCATGCTGATACCCGTGTAAATGTGCCTCCAGTTGCTTCTACTGCATTTTCTGGAATACGACGAGGAGAGGAAGTAGCAGAGCGCAGGTGTTATGGTTGTGGGCATCCGGGGCATCTGCAGGCCTCATGCCCAGCCAGCCCATGGAGGAGTCGTCCTCAAACCCCTACCGCACCTTCAGGTGGGAGCCAGCCTACAGGTTCCCTTACCCCTCGCCCAAGAGGACGCCTTGGATGGAGTGAGACCCAGCACAGATGCTATCGATGTGGGCAGCCGGGGCATCTGCAAGCCTCCTGCCCAGCTGTTCAAATGAGGATTGATCCTGTACCCAGTCGTATTATTAATTATGTACAGCCAAGTGCCATGGAGGAAGACGTGTCACCACTACGTGAGGACTGGCCTAGTGCCTCACCCACCCATGTTGCACCCCTAGGAGTTTATGGGGTGCGACCTGCAGCTATGATGACGTCTGCTCATCGAAGTAAGCACTTGCAGGAGGTCGTGCTGGATGGACAGAGACTTATTGGATTTTGTGACTCGGGGGCTTTCCTCACACTGGCTGATCCCCGAGTGGTTCGGCCTGAGGCAATCCATAGAGGACCTGGGATTGTTATTGAACTGGCTGGTGGACATTGGAGGACTATTCCCACAGCCACTGTGGATCTGAACTTTGGTTTTGGGGTCAGGCGATGTTTGGTTGGGGTGATGGGAGGTCTGCCTGCAGATGTTCTCCTGGGCAATGATGTGGGAGAGCTACGATGCCAATTCGTGGCTGCATGAAGCCACATGTAAGTTATGCTCTGCCTGTGTGTACTTAACCAGCGACCTGTAGAGGTCCCTAGTACGTACACAAATTGGGAGGGGAAGGGATTGTCATGATCTGTACTTTTGCCCTGTCCTGTATTTGAATCATATGTATTTTCTTGTGCTTTGAGTTAATCTGTAACAATGTCTCCTTCCCCCAATACTTGCAGCTCTAAGGGTACCGTCACACATTGAAATTTTCATCGCTGCGACGGCACGATTCGTGACGTCGCAGCGTCGTATGGTCATCGCTCCAGCGTCGTAGACTGCGGTCACACGTTGCAATCACGGCGCTGGAGCGATGCCGAAGTCCCCGGGTAACCAGGGTAAACATCGCTGTCACACACAACGATCCAGCGATGTCAGCGGGTGATCAAGCGACGAAAGAAAGTTCCAAACGATCTGCTACGACGTACGATTCTCAGCAGGGTGTCTGATCGCAGTAGCGTGTCAGACACTGCGATATCGTAACGATATCGCTAGAACGTCACGAATCGTAACGTCGTAGCGATGGAAATTTCAATGTGTGACGGTACCCTAAGCTATAATGTAATTAAGCTTTGTCAACATCACTAGGAAGGAATAGCTATTCTTCCTCACAGCAGGTGGCTAGTCAAATGTACATACTACGGAGCCGACTAGTCTGGAATCTTCTGGTGGACTCAGCCATTGAATAGAAGGTGTGACCCCTACCCCCCTTCATGGGCGGATCCCAGGAGCTCAGACAATCCATTCTTATGTTGAGATCAGATGTGAGTTGATGCTGGAAGGAGAAGGAGTGGGGATTCTTAGCTGAGGCAAGACCCTACGTTCATCTGTGACTGCGGAAGCGAGACTTGAGCTGAGGCCATATCTCGTCATTCGTGAGATTGTTTGGGATCTCTTGGACTCGTGTGGACTATAATTTTGTTAGCTGGCACAAGGATTATCGGGAGGTGCCCCCGAACCTGTTCCGTTGGACTAATTGTGGACTCTGTAATCTACCTGCCTGTGTTGTTCCAGCGTTCTTGATAATAAATCTGTGGAATCATCCCTTGGCCTGTTGTCCCTTCTTGCTCTGCCGTACACCCCGTCACACTCTCCATGCAGGTGAAACAAGCCATCCTTAAGCTGCGAAACAGAAAAAACCCATCCGAGAAATTGCTACATTATTAGGAGTGGCATTATCTACAGTTTGGTACATCCTTAGAAAGAAAGAAAGCACTGGTGCCCCCTTTCTGTCGCAGGCCGCATCAATTTAATTAAGATGATACTGCTTCCCAAACTCAATTATTGCTTTCAACATAGTGCTGTACCAATACCCAAGTCATTTTTCACAAAATTAAACTCCTTAATCATATCCTTTATATGGGGAAAGGCCAGACCCAAACTCAAACTATCTATTTTACAGAGACCAAAAAAGGGAGGTGGGGCGGCTTTAC
Source organism: Ranitomeya variabilis (assembly GCF_051348905.1). Classification (NCBI taxonomy): domain Eukaryota; kingdom Metazoa; phylum Chordata; class Amphibia; order Anura; family Dendrobatidae; genus Ranitomeya; species Ranitomeya variabilis. Next base: position 693,693,537 of record NC_135234.1, on the reverse strand, counting down.
CAGACCTCTATTTGTACTACCTTGCCGGGCAGGCTAAGGCGATAAGTAAGTGGATGCCTGATAGCTCCCTACCTAATTCTGAGAGTCATTTAATTCACTCTGCCCGGATTGATTGCCCACTGGGATTTTTGGAGATGGAGAAAGTTGGTACTTGTCGTCTGTTACCTATGCTCCGGCTGGCGAGATTGATATGGAGACAAATAAAAAGAATTATTAAATTTATGGATGTCATAGCCGAGATGCCACTGTGGAACAATGGTTATATACCTGAATTACTAAATCACCCATCCACTGATTTCTGGGTCTCCTATGGTGTTATCTCGGTAAGCGATGTACATAACCAGGGGATTTTTGTAACCTTTGAACAACTGCGAAATAATTACAACATCCCTGGGTCTCAATTCTTTAGGTATTTACAACTAAGGTCAGCTTTTCAATCACACATACGAAATGTAGGTACGGGTCGGGCGATCTCTTCTTTGCCTTTGATAGGTATCCTCAAATCGCAGGGTCCTCAAGGACTTATATCCTCTCTATATACATATCTACTATCCATGGGAGATGGGTCGGTCATCAACTCTGTCAAGGGGAAATGGGAGGAACTTCTTCCCGATGTACTGGGAGAGGAATGGGAGGATATTCTTGAATCTTCAACTAAAGTTTCCCCTTCAATCAATAATAGAATGACCCAGTTATATATCATATATCAGGCCTATTTAACCCCGACGCGACTCTTTAAAATGGGCCGCTTACATTCGTCAGATTGTTTATGATGTCATGTGCCCGATGCTGATTTTGTTCATATGATTTGGAGGTGCCCTGTAGTTCTTCATTACTGGAGAGAGGTGACGACATTATTAACATCGTTATTGTCGATCCCTGTCCCGCTTGAACCGTTAACCTGTTTGTTCGGGGTGTGGGATACGGAGACTTGGGATCATTACACTGGGATCTTTCTCCGAGAGACGCTCTTTTTGGCAAGGAAGGTATTGGCGTTAAGATGGATGGGTGGCTCCCCCCCCGACCCTTAGAGTTTGGATCGATCTGGTGAATTCAATTATCCCATATGAAAAAAACAATGTATCAAAATAGAGGGTGTCCAGGTAAATTCAAGAAAATATGGGGCAGATGGAACTCCTCTTGTCGTACTCTATAGCCTGCACTGACTAGACATCTATATAGGAAGGTGGGCTTGTGGCTTTTGGGGACATCGCTCATAGAGCAGGATTTAAATCTGTTTTCTTTTGGCGACTTACTGTTACTGTTAGTGGTTACAGTTGTTAAGTTGTATAATAGGTATTTTTTCTTATAAGGAACTAATGATTTACCATGCACATTTCATTATCTTTGTAACTTCTGATATGATGTTGTTTTACAACTATTTGTATTTCACGGTATAATTGATGATAATTGCAAATGTGTGCATTGTTTGTTTATACTGAAGTAATAAACGAATTTTAAAAAAAAAGAAAGCACTGGTGAACTCATCAATGCAAAAAGACCTGGGCGCCACGGAAGACAACAGTGGTCGATGATCGCAGAATAATCTCCATGGTGAAGAGAAACCCCTTCACAACAGCTAACCAAGTGACCAACACTCTCCAGGAGGTCGGCGTATCAATATCCAAATCTACCATAAAGAGAAGACTGCATGAAAGTAAATACAGAGGGTTCACTGTACGGTGCAAGCCACTCATAGGCATCAAGAATAAAAAGACTAGACTGGACTTTGCTAAAAAAAAATCTAAAAAAGCCTGCACAGTTCTGGAAGAACATTCTTTGGACAGATGAAACCAAGATCAACCTCTACCAGAATGATGGAAAGAGAAAAGTATGGCGAAGGCGTGGTACAGCTCATGATCCAAAGCATACCACATCATCTGTAAAACACGGCGGAGGCAGTGAGATGGCTTGGGCATGCATGGCTGCCAGTGGCACTGGGTCACTAGTGTTTATTGATGATGTGACACAGGACAGAAGCAGCCGAATGAATTCTGAGGTATTCAGAGCCATACTGTGTGCTCCGATCCAGCCAAATGCAGCCAAACTGGTTGGTCGCCGTTTCATACTACAGATGGACAATGACCCGAAACATAAAACCAAAGCAACCCAGGAGTTTATTAAAGCAAAGAAGTGGAATATTCTTGAATGGCCAAGTCAGTAGTGTTGAGCATTCCGATACCGCAAGTATCGGGTATCGGCCGATATTTGCTGTATTGGAATTCCGATACCGAGTTCCGATATTTTTGCGATATCGGGAATCGGAAGTGTGTGGTGCGTATGGTTCCCAGGGTCTGGAGGAGAGGAGACTCTCTCCTTCAGGCCCTGGGATCCATATTCATGTAAAAAATAAATAATAAAATTAAAAAATATTGATATACTCACCCCTCCGGCGGCCCCTGCTCTTAGCGGTGCCTCCGTTCCTAAGAATGCAGGGAGTGAAGGACCTTCGATGAGGTCGCGGCTTGTGATTGGTCGCGTGAGCGGTCACATGAGCAGTCACGCGACCAATCACAAGCCGCGACGTCATCGAAGGTCCTTAACTCTGCATTCTTATGAACGGAGGCAGACGCTGGGACCGGTGAGAGCCGGGGCCATCAGAGGGGTGACTATATCAATATTTTTTATTTTTATTCTTTATTTTATACATGAATATGGATCCCAGGGCCTGAAGGAGAGTTTCCTCTCCTTCAGACCCTGGGAACCATTCCGATATTTTGTGTCCCACTGATATGCATTGGTATCGGGTATCGGTATCGGCGATATCCGATATTTTTTGGATACCGGCCGATCCAATCTGATACCGATACCTTTGCATATTGGAAGGTATCGCTCAACACTGCAAGTCAGTCACCTGATCTCAACCCAATTGAGCATGCATTTCACTTGTTAAAGACTAAACTTTAGACAGAAAAGCCCACAAACAAACAGCAACTGAAAACCACCGCAGTGAAGGCCTGGCAGAGCATCAAAAAGGAGGAAGCACAGCGTCTGGTGATGTCCATGAGTTCATGACTTCAGGCAGTCATTGCCAATAAAGGGTTTTCAACCAAGTACTAAAAATGAACATTATATTTAAAATTATTGAATCTGTCCAATTACTTTTGGCCCCTTTAACCCCTTAATCCCATCTGACGTACTATCCCGTCAAGGTGACCTGGGACAATTCCCAGTGACGGGATAGTACGTCATACGCGATCGGCCGCGCTCACGGGGGGAGCGCGGCCGATCGCGGCCGGGTGTCAGCTGCCTATCGCAGCTGACATCCGGCACTATGTGCCAGGAGCAGTCATGGACCGCCCCCGGCACATTAACCCCCGGCACACCGCGATCAAACATGATTGCGGTGTACCGGCGGTATAGGGAAGCATCGCGCAGGGAGGGGGCTCCCTGCGGGCTTCCCTGAGACCCCCGGAGCAACGCGATGTGATCGCGTTGCTCCGAGGGTCTCCTACCTCCCTCCTCGCCGCAGGTCCCGGATCCAAGATGGCCGCGGCATCCGGGTCCTGCAGGGAGGGAGGTGGCTTACCGAGTGCCTGCTCAGAGCAGGCGCTGGTAAGCCTGCAGCCCTGCACAGCAGATCGTCGATCTGACAGAGTGCTGTGCACACTGTCAGATCAATGACCTGTAATGTCCACCCCTGGGACAAAGTAAAAAAGTAAAAAAAAAAATTCCCCACATGTGTGTAAAAAAAAAATAAAAAAAATATCCTAAATAAAGAAAAAATATATATATATTATTCCCATAAATACATTTCTTTAGCTAAATAAAATAAAAATAACAATAAAAGTACACATATTTAGTATCGCCGCGTCCGTAACGACCCAACCTATAAAACTGCCTCACTAGTTAACCCCTTCAGTAAACACCGTAAGAAAAAAAAAAACGAAGCAAAAAAACAACGCTTTATTATCATACTGCCGAACAAAAAGTGGAATAACACGCGATCAAAAAGACAGATATAAATAACCATGGTACCGCTGAAAATGTCATCTTGTCCCGCAAAAAACGAGTCGCCATACAGCATCATCAGCAAAAAAATAAAAAAGTTATAGTCCTGAGAATAAAGCGATACCAAAATAATTATTTTTTCTATAAAATAGTTTTTATCGTATAAAAGCGCCAAAACATAAAAAAAATGATATAAATGAGATATCGCTGTAATCGTACTGACCCGACGAATAAAACTGCTTTATCAATTTTACCAAACGCGGAACGGTATAAACGCCTCCCCCAAAAGAAATTCATGAATAGCTGGTTTTTGATCACTCTGCCTCACAAAAATCGGAATAAAAAGCGATCAAAAAATGTCACGTGTCCGAAAATGTTACCAATAAAAACGTCAACTCGTCCCACAAAAAACAAGATCTCACATGACTCTGTGGACTCAAATATGGAAAAATTACAGCTCTCAAAATGTGGTAACTAGGGTTGAGCGACTTTCATTTTTTTAAGATCGAGTCTGGTTTTGTGAAACCCGATTTAGTCCAGAGTCGAGTCGAGTGAAGTCGGCCGATTATCGCTAAAAGTCGGGGATCGACCGAAACACGAAACCCAATGCAAGTCAATGGGGAAGCATAGCCGGCAGTGAGTGGAGGCCAGGAAAACACCTACAGTGCACATTTTACTGCCACAAACATCCATTCTTGTTTTCTGAAGCTTGTCAATCTTAATTAACTTTATAATAATAGTTGGGCACTGGAAATTGGGGGTCATTTGGCAAAAGTTGTGGGGGTAGGGCTGGTTCAAGGTTTTAGTGGGCCCAGGAAACATGGACTACGTCATGGCGGTGGAGCAGGGAGAGGTAAGTATTTCAACGTTGCAAGTGCTGTGATCCTGAGCAAGCAGGGGGGGCCCACTCGTTCGCATTGGCACTGGCACAGGGCCCCTCAAAGTACGGCGGTGTGTTTGCATGGCGGGGGCGCTTCCCACCAGCAGCGACACTTTTGCGTACTCTGAGTGGCCCTGTGCCAGTGACGTCGCCAACGAGTATGCCCCCCCACCTGATGAAGGAACCTGCACTTTCATCTGCACCTTCCTCTTTGTCCCTGTGTAAGGTGGTATAATATGCGGGAAGGGGAACCTTACTTTCAGCAGGGTCAGATTCTGGCTGTGTAGAGTACAAGGGGAATGTAGTGATCTAGGTCAATGTACCAGCAGACTCATCTAGCAGTGGCTGGGCAATGGGCAGGATGAAGAGGAAACAGATATAGGGCCAAAGAATAAAGTAGGCTAAATGCAGATCAAAATTGGTAACAGGACTAAACAGGCGGCATTGCTTTGTTCAGTGGAGTAGCAAACCCAAGAGCAGCAGACACTGTTTCAAGGGCCTAACCACACTAGTAGGCCAAATGCAGTTTAATATCTGATAGTATAGGCCAAAAGCCAGAATGTGGAAGCTCAGCTTTGTTCAGTTGAGGGCAACACCAGGCAGGGGCAGACACCGTTAGTAGGCCGGAACCACCATTTTGTTTTTTAAAAAACACTTAATGAGAGCCAGAAGGTTGAAGCTCAGCTTTATTCAGTTGAGGGCAACACCAGGCAGGGGCAGACACCGTTAGTAGGCCGGAACCAGCAATGTGTTTAAAAACAGCAGTTAATCAGAGCCGGAAGGTAGAAGCTCAGCTTTATTCAGTTGAGGGCAACACCAGGGAGGGGCAGAAGCCGTTAGTAGGCCCTAACCACCATTTTGTTTTTTAAAAAACACTTAATGAGAGCCAGAAGGTTGAAGCTCAGCTTTATTCAGTTGAGGGCAACACCAGGCAGGGGCAGACACCGTTAGTAGGCCGGAACCACCATTTTGTTTTTTAAAAAACACTTAATGAGAGCCAGAAGGTTGAAGCTCAGCTTTATTCAGTTGAGGGCAACACCAGGCAGGGGCAGACACCGTTACTAGGCCAGAACCAGCAATGTGTTTAAAAACAGCAGTTAATCAGAGCCGGAAGGTAGAAGCTCAGCTTTATTCAGTTGAGGGCAACACCAGGGAGGGGCAGAAGCCGTTAGTAGGCCCTAACCACCATTTTGTTTTTTAAAAAACACTTAATGAGAGCCAGAAGGTTGAAGCTCAGCTTTATTCAGTTGAGGGCAACACCAGGCAGGGGCAGACACCGTTAGTAGGCCGGAACCAGCAATGTGTTTAAAAACAGCAGTTAATCAGAGCCGGAAGGTAGAAGTTCAGCTTTATTCAGTTGAGGGCAACACCAGGGAGGGGCAGAAGCCGTTAGTAGGCCCTAACCACCATTTTGTTTTTTAAAAAACACTTAATGAGAGCCAGAAGGTTGAAGCTCAGCTTTATTCAGTTGAGGGCAACACCAGGCAGGGGCAGACACCGTTAGTAGGCCGGAACCAGCAATGTGTTTAAAAACAGCAGTTAATCAGAGCCGGAAGGTAGAAGCTCAGCTTTATTCAGTTGAGGGCAACAACAGGGAGGGGCAGAAGCCGTTAGTAGGCCCTAACCACCATTTTGTTTTTTAAAAAACACTTAATGAGAGCCAGAAGGTTGAAGCTCAGCTTTATTCAGTTGAGGGCAACACCAGGCAGGGGCAGACACCGTTAGTAGGCCGGAACCAGCAATGTGTTTAAAAACATCAGTTAATCAGAGCCGGAAGGTAGAAGCTCAGCTTTATTCAGTTGAGGGCAACACCAGGGAGGGACAGAAGCCGTTAGTAGGCCCTAACCACCATTTTGTTTTTTAAAAAACACTTAATGAGAGCCAGAAGGTTGAAGCTCAGCTTTATTCAGTTGAGGGCAACACCAGGCAGGGGCAGACACCGTTAGTAGGCCGGAACCAGCAATGTGTTTAAAAACAGCAGTTAATCAGAGCCGGAAGGTAGAAGCTCAGCTTTATTCAGTTGAGGGCAACACCAGGGAGGGACAGAAGCCATTAGTAGGCCCTAACCACCATTTTGTTTTTTAAAAAACACTTAATGAGAGCCAGAAGGTTGAAGCTCAGCTTTATTCAGTTGAGGGCAACACCAGGCAGGGGCAGACACCGTTAGTAGGCCGGAACCACCATTTTGTTTAAAAACAGCAGTTAATCAGAGCCGGAAGGTAGAAGCTCAGCTTTATTCAGTTGAGGGCAACACCAGGGAGGGGCAGAAGCCGTTAGTAGGCCCTAACCACCATTTTGTTTTTTAAAAAACACTTAATGAGAGCCAGAAGGTTGAAGCTCAGCTTTATTCAGTTGAGGACAACTTGAATTAGGGACTGCATACAGACTTAGCAGGCTGTCCCCTGTGTGGACCATGCATCCAATACATTAACCCATTGAGCCACAAAGGACACGTAACCTTCCGTGGCCATGCCTACAGGTCCATGTGTCTGTTGTCAGGTGTACCTTTGTCAGTGTAGGCCTATTGGAAGGAGGGACCGCAGACAGGCTTCAAAGGCCTAACACAATAAAATGGGCTGGCTGTAGGCACTTTAAAATTGGTTCCAGGGGTACACGGGCAGCAGTGGTCTGGTCAGTGGAGGCCTAGTGGAAGGAGGGACCGCAGACAGGCTTCGAAGGCCTAACACAATAAAATGGGCTGGCTGTAGGCACTTTAAAATTGGTTCCAGGGGTACACGGGCAGCAGTGGTCTGGTCAGTGGAGGCCTAGTGGAAGGAGGGACCGCAGACAGGCTTCGAAGGCCTAACACAATAAAATGGGCTGGCTGTAGGCACTTTAAAATTGGTTCCAGGGGTACACGGGCAGCAGTGGTCTGGTCAGTGGAGGCCTAGTGGAAGGAGGGACTGCAGACAGGCTATCAAAGGCCTAAAATAACAAACAATAGGCTCATGGCAGTTTTACAGCGGTTACATGGATACACGGGCAGGCAGCTGGTGATGAGTGGAGAAATATTTAAAGTAGGGACCGCAGACAGGCTATCAAAGGCCTAAAATAACAAACAATAGGCTCATGGCAGTTTTACAGCGGTTACATGGATACACAGGCAGCTTGGTGGTGAGTGGAGGAGTATTTAAAGTAGGGACCGCAGACAGGCTATCAAAGGCCTAAAATAACAAACAATAGGCTCATGGCAGTTTTACAGCGGTTACATGGATACACAGGCAGCTTGGTGGTGAGTGGAGGAGTATTTAAAGTAGGGACCGCAGACAGGCTATCAAAGGCCTAAAATAACAAACAATAGGCTCATGGCAGTTTTACAGCGGTTACATGGATACACGGGCAGGCAGCTGGTGATGAGTGGAGGAGTATTTAAAGTAGGGACCGCAGACAGGCTATCAAAGGCCTAAAATAACAAACAATAGGCTCATGGCAGTTTTACAGCGGTTACATGGATACACAGGCAGCTGGTGATGAGTGGAGGAGTATTTAACCCCTTCACCCCCAAGGGTGGTTTGCACGTTAATGACCGGGCCAATTTTTACAATTCTGACCACTGTCCCTTTATGAGGCTATAACTCTGGAACGCTTTGACGGATCTTGGCGATTCTGACATTGTTTTCTCGTGACATATTGTACTTCATGTTAAATGTAAAATTTATTCGATATAACTTGCGTTTATTTGTGAAAAAAATGGAAATTTGGCGAAAATTTTGAAAAATTTGCAATTTTCCAACTTTGAATTTTTGTGCCCTTAAATCACAGACATATGTCACGCAAAATACTTAATAAGTAACATTTCCCACATGTCTACTTTACATCAGTACAATTTTGGAACCAAAATTTTTTTTTGTGACGGAGTTATAAGGGTTAAAAGTTGACCAGCAATTTCTCATTTTTACAACACCATTTTTTTTTAGGGACCACATCTCATTTGAAGTCATTTTGAGGGGTCTATATGATAGAAAATACCCAAGTGTGACACCATTCTAAAAACTGCACCCCTCAAGGTGCTCAAAACCACATTCAAGAAGTTTATTAACCCTTCAGGTGTTTCACAGGAATTTTTGGAATGTTTAAATAAAAAGTGAACATTTAACTTTTTTTCACACAAAATTTATTTCAGCTCCAATTTGTTTTATTTTACCAAGGGTAACAGGAGAAAATGGACCCCCAAAGTTGTTGTACAATTTGTCCTGAGTACGATGATACCCCATATGTGGGTGTAAACCATTGTTTAGGCGCATGGCAGAGCTTGGAAGGGAAGGAGCGCCATTTGACTTTTCAATGCAAAATTGACTGGAATTGAGATGGGACGCCATGTTGCGTTTGGAGAGCCCCTGATGTGCCTAAACATTGAAACTCCCTACAAGTGACACCATTTTGGAAAGTAGACCCCCTAAGGAACTTATCTAGATGTGTGGTGAGCACTTTGACCCACCAAGTGCTTCACAGAAGTTTATAATGCAGAGCCGTAAAAATAAAAAATCATATTTTTTCACAAAAATGATCTTTTCGCCCCCAATTTTTTATTTTCCCAAGGGTAAGAGAAGAAATTGGACCCCAAAAAATGTTGTGCAATTTGTCCTGAGTACGCTGATACCCCATATGTGGGTGTAAACCATTGTTTGGGCGCATGGCAGAGCTTGGAAGGGAAGGAGCGCCATTTGACTTTTCAATGCAAAATTGACTGGAATTGAGATGGGACGCCATGTTGCGTTTGGAGAGCCCCTGATGTGCCTAAACATTGAAACTCCCTACAAGTGACACCATTTTGGAAAGTAGACCCCCTAAGGAACTTATCTAGATGTGTGGTGAGCACTTTGACCCACCAAGTGCTTCACAGAAGTTTATAATGCAGAGCCGTAAAAATAAAAAATCATATTTTTTCACAAAAATGATCTTTTCGCCCCCAATTTTTTATTTTCCCAAGGGTAAGAGAAGAAATTGGACCCCAAAAAATGTTGTGCAATTTGTCCTGAGTACGCTGATACCCCATATGTGGGTGTAAACCATTGTTTGGGCGCATGGCAGAGCTTGGAAGGGAAGGAGCGCCATTTGACTTTTCAATGCAAAATTGACTGGAATTGAGATGGGACGCCATGTTGCGTTTGGAGAGCCCCTGATGTGCCTAAACATTGAAACTCCCTACAAGTGACACCATTTTGGAAAGTAGACCCCCTAAGGAACTTATCTAGATGTGTGGTGAGCACTTTGACCCACCAAGTGCTTCACAGAAGTTTATAATGCAGAGCCGTAAAAATAAAAAATCATATTTTTTCACAAAAATGATCTTTTCGCCCCCAATTTTTTATTTTCCCAAGGGTAAGAGAAGAAATTGGACCCCAAAAAATATTGTGCAATTTGTCCTGAGTACGCTGATACCCCATATGTGGGTGTAAACCATTGTTTGGGCGCATGGCAGAGCTTGGAAGGGAAGGAGCGCCATTTGACTTTTCAATGCAAAATTGACTGGAATTGAGATGGGACGCCATGTTGCGTTTGGAGAGCCCCTGATGTGCCTAAACATTGAAACTCCCTACAAGTGACACCATTTTGGAAAGTAGACCCCCTAAGGAACTTATCTAGATGTGTTTTGAGAGCTTTGAACCCCCAAGTGTTTCACTACAGATTATAACGCAGAGCCGTGAAAATAATTTTTTTTTTTTTTCTCAAAAATGATTTTTTAGCCCCCAGCTTTGTATTTTTACAAGGGTAACAGAATAAATTGGACCCCAAAATTTGTTTTCCAATTTGTCCTGAGTACGCTGATACCCCATATGTGGGGGGGAACCACTGTTTGGGCGCATGACAGAGCTCGGAAGGGAAGGAGCGCCATTTGGAATGCAGACTTAAATGGATTGGTCAGCAGCCGTCACGTTGCATTTGCAGAGCCCCTGATGTACCCAAACAGTACAAACCCCCCACAAGTGACCCCATATTGGAAACTAGACCTCCCAAGGAACTTATCTAGATGTGTTTTGAGAACTTTGAACCCCCAAGTGTTTCACTAAAGTTTATAGCGCAAAGCCGTGAAAATAAAAATTCTTTTTTTTTTTCACAAAAATGATTTTTTAGCCCCCAGTTTTGTATTTTCACAAGGGTAACAGGATAAATTAGACCCCAAAAGTTGTTGTCCAATTTGTCCTGAGTACGCTGATACCCCATATGTCGGGGGGAACCACTGTTTGGGCGCAGGACAGAGCTCGGAAGGGAAGGAGCGCCATTTGGAATGCAGCCTTAAATGGATTGGTCTGCAGGCGTCACGTTGCATTTGCAGAGCCCCTGATGTACCCAAACAGTACAAACCCCCCACAAGTGACCCCATATTGGAAACTAGACCTCCCAAGGAACTTATCTAGATGTGTTGTGAGAACTTTGAACCCCCAAGTGTTTCACTACAGTTTATAATGCAGAGCCGTGAAAATAAAACATCTTTTTTTTCCCACAAAAATGATTTTTAGCCCCCCAAATTTTTATTTTCCTAAGGATAACAAGAGAACTTGGACCCCAGAAGTTGTTGTTCAATTTGTCCCGAGTACGCTGATAACACATATGTTGGGGTAAACCCCTTTTTGGGCGCACGGGAGAGCTCGGAAGGGAAGGAGCACTGTTTTACTTTTTCAACGCAGAATTGGCTGGAATTGAGATTGGACGCCATGTCGCGCTTGGAGAGCCCCTGATGTGCCTGGACAGTGGAAACCCCCCAATTCTACCTGAAACCCTAACCCAAACACACCCCTAACCCTAATCCCAACGGTAACCCTAACCACACCCCTAGCCCTGACACACCCATAATTCTAATCCCAACCCTAATCCAAACGTAAATGTAATCCAAACCCTAACCCTAACTTTAGCCCCAACCCTAACTTTAGCCCCAACCCTAACTTTACCTCCAACCCTAGCCCTAACCCTAACCCTACCCCTAACCCTAACCCTAAACGTGACTGAAATACGTGGCACTGAAATACGTGGCACTGAAATACGTGGCACTGAAATACGTGGCACTGAAATACGTGGCACTGAAATACGTGGCACTGAAATACGTGATACGTGGCACTTAAATACGTGGCACTGAAACACGTGGCACTGAAATACGTGGCACTGAAATACGTGGCACTGAAATACGTGGCACTGAAATACGTGGCACTGAAATACGTGGCACTTAAATAAGTGGCACTGAAATATGTGATATGTGGCACTGAAATACGTGGCACTGAAATACGTGGCACTGAAATACGTGGCACTGAAATACGTGGCACTGAAATATGTGATACGTGGCACTGAAATACGTGGCACTGAAATACGTGGCACTGAAATACGTGCAACTGAAATACGTGGTACTAAAATATGTGGCACTGAAATACGTGATACGTGGCACTGAAATACGTGGCACTGAAACACGTGGCACTGAAATACGTGATACGTGGCACTGAAATACATGGCACTGAAATACGTGGCACTGAAATACGTGGCACTGAAATACGTGGCACTGAAATACGTGGCACTATGACTGTCAGAAAATGTTCATTAAACGGTTAGGGGTGAGGTTAGGGGTAGAGTTAGGGTTAGGGTTTGGATCCCTTTATCACCTTGATGGTGGTGGGTGGCTTTTCAGTGTGTTTTCTGTTTTTTTCGATAAAAATGCATGCGTTTTTAACGCAAAGAAACGCATGTGCTTAAAAACGCAAGAAAATACTGCAGGTTGTATTTCTGAAAATGAACGCATGCAGAAAAAAACCGCATGCGTTTGAAAACGCGACCAAACGCGTACAAAAAAACCGCATGCGTTTTCAATGTTAAATATAGGGAAAAAACGCATGCGTTTTTTTGTGCAAAAAACGCTGCAGACAAAAACGCAAGTGTGAAACCAGCGACGCTTTTTATAGCAAAAAAGTTTTTGCGTCTCCATATTTTGAGACCTATAATTTTTCCACATTTGCTCCACAGAGTCATGTGAGGTCTTGTTTTTTGCGGGACGAGTTGACGTTTTTATTGGTAACATTTTCGGACACGTGACCATTTTTGATCGCTTTTTATTCCGATTTTTGTGAGGCAGAATGACCAAAAACCTGCTATTCATGAATTTCTTTTGGGAGAGGCATTTATACCGTTCCGCGTTTGGTAAAATTGATAAAGCAGTTTTATTCGTCGGGTCAGTACGATTACAGCGATATCTCATTTATATCATTTTTTTATGTTTTGGCGCTTTTATACGATAAAAACTATTTTGTAGAAAAAATAATTATTTTGGTATCGCTTTATTCTCAGGACTATAACTTTTTTATTTTTTTGCTGATGATGCTGTATGGCGGCTTGTTTTTTGCGGGACAAGATGACGCTTTCAGCGGTACCATGGTTATTTATATCCATCTTTTTGATCGCGTGTTATTCCACTTTTTGTTCGGCGGTATGGTAATAAAGCGTTGTTTTTTGCCTCGTTTTTTTTTTTTTTTTCTTACGGTGTTTACTGAAGGGGTTAACTAGTGTGGCAGTTTTATAGGTTGGGTCATTACGGACGTGGCGATACTAAATATGTGTACTTTTATTGTTTGTTTTTTTTAATTTAGATAAAGAAATGTATTTATGGGAATAATATATTTTTTTTTTTTTCATTATTTTGGAATATTTTTTTTTATTTTTTTTTACACATTTGGAAATTTTTTTTTTTACTTTTTTACTTTGCCCCAGGGGGGGACAATACAGATCGGTGATCTGTCAGTTTGCATAGCACTCTGACAGATCACCGATCTGAGAGAAGTGCAGGCTGCTTCACAGTGCCTGCTCTGAGCAGGCGTCTGTGAAGCCACCTCCCTCCCTGCAGGACCCGGATCCGCGGCCATCTTGGATCCGGGTCTGGAGCAGGCAGGGAGGGAGGTAAGACCCTCGCAGCAACGCGATCACATCGCGTTGCTGCGGGGGGCTCAGGGAAGCCCGCAGGGAGCCCCCTCCCTGCGCGATGCTTCCCTGCATCGCCGGCACATCGCGATCATGTTTGATCGCGGTGTGCCGGGGGTTAATGTGCCGGGGGCGGTCCGTGACCGCTCCTGGCACATAGTGCCGGATGTCAGCTGCGATATGCAGCCGACACCCGGCCGCGATCGGCCGCGCTCCCCCCGTGAGCGCGGCCGATCGGCTATGACGTACTATCCCGTCGGCGGTCATACGGGCCCACCCCACCTCGACGGGATAGTACGTCAAATGTCGGGAAGGGGTTAAAGTAGGGACCGCAGACAGGCTATCAAAGGCCTAAAATAACAAACAATAGGCTCATGGCAGCTTTACAGCGGTTACATGGATACACAGGCAGCTTGGTGGTGAGTGGAGGAGTATTTAAAGTAGGGACCGCAGACAGGCTATCAAAGGCCTAAAATAACAAACAATAGGCTCATGGCAGTTTTACAGCGGTTACATGGATACACGGGCAGGCAGCTGGTGATGAGTGGAGGAGTATTTAAAGTAGGGACCGCAGACAGGCTATCAAAGGCCTAAAATAACAAACAATAGGCTCATGGCAGTTTTACAGCGGTTACATGGATACACAGGCAGCTTGGTGGTGAGTGGAGGAGTATTTAAAGTAGGGACCGCAGACAGGCTATCAAAGGCCTAAAATAACAAACAATAGGCTCATGGCAGTTTTACAGCGGTTACATGGATACACGGGCAGGCAGCTGGTGATGAGTGGAGGAGTATTTAAAGTAGGGACCGCAGACAGGCTATCAAAGGCCTAAAATAACAAACAATAGGCTCATGGCAGTTTTACAGCGGTTACATGGATACACAGGCAGCTGGTGATGAGTGGAGGAGTATTTAAAGTAGGGACCGCAGACAGGCTATCAAAGGCCTAAAATAACAAACAATAGGCTCATGGCAGTTTTACAGCGGTTACATGGATACACAGGCAGCTTGGTGGTGAGTGGAGGAGTATTTAAAGTAGGGACCGCAGACAGGCTATCAAAGGCCTAAAATAACAAACAATAGGCTCATGGCAGTTTTACAGCGGTTACATGGATACACAGGCAGCTTGGTGGTGAGTGGAGGAGTATTTAAAGTAGGGACCGCAGACAGGCTATCAAAGGCCTAAAATAACAAACAATAGGCTCATGGCAGTTTTACAGCGGTTACATGGATACACGGGCAGGCAGCTGGTGATGAGTGGAGGAGTATTTAAAGTAGGGACCGCAGACAGGCTATCAAAGGCCTAAAATAACAAACAATAGGCTCATGGCAGTTTTACAGCGGTTACATGGATACACAGGCAGCTGGTGATGAGTGGAGGAGTATTTAAAGTAGGGACCGCAGACAGGCTATCAAAGGCCTAAAATAACAAACAATAGGCTCATGGCAGCTTTACAGCGGTTACATGGATGCACAGGCAGCTTGGTGGTGAGTGGAGGAGTAGTGCAAGGAGTGTCTGTCCCAGTACTCCCAAAATATAAATAGATGTTAATGTCTCGCAAAACAACCAAAACAAAAAAAAAGGTGGCATACTTAGGTACAGGGGTGGGCTCATCTACTGAGTTTCTGACATAGTAATTTGGCAGTAACTATTTAATGGTGCCAATATAGGACACAGACACAGACTACTTTAAGTTGCATCATAGATGTCTACAAATTTGTATTGTCAGTGCCAGACATTGAATGATGTCAGCGAATAGACTAAAGATTGGTGGAGCTGTGCGACATAATTTTGCACGTGGTAGAGCACATTTTGAGCTGGGGTAGGGGGGAACTCTCTTGAGGCCGGCGGGACCGCCCCAGGGCCCCTCATGTTACAACGGTGTGTCTGACGTTGGGTGCGCACCGCCACCGCCAGAGACACTACATTGTACTATGAGGGACCCAGTAGCAATGCCGTCAACCAAAAGCGAGCACACCCACCTCTTCAGACAAACAGCAGTCTCACGGGTGCTTGCGCCAAGTCGCGATACCACGGCCCCGTGTGGGGAGTTTGGCCATTTAGGGAGGTGTAAACATGTCGTATGCTGTACAATCAGCTGCAGCAAATTAGACATTAGAAAAGTAATTCACAGGCAAGAGCTTTTCATAGGAAAGCTAGGTGTCGGCCGGGCAAGGTGGGGCAAAAGATTTCGAAATCCAGTTGTGGTTCATTTTAATGAATGTTAGATCGTCAACATTTTGGGTAGCCAGACGAGTCCTTTTTTCGGTTAATATTGAACCTGCAGCACTGAATACTCTTTCTGATAGGACACTTGCTGCCGGGCAAGCAAGCTCCTGCAATGCATATTCTGCCAATTCTGGCCAGGTGTCTAATTTGGAGGCCCAGTAATCAAATGGGAATGACGGTTGAGGGAGAACATCGATAAGGGATGAAAAATAGTTAGTAACCATACTGGACAAATGTTGTCTCCTGTCACTTTCAATTGATGCAGCAGTACCTGTCCTGTCTGCGGTCATAGCAAAATCACTCCACAACCTGGTCAGAAAACCCCTCTGTCCAACGCCACTTCTGATGTGTGCACCCCTAACACTCCTAGTCTGCTGCCCCCTGGAGCTCGTGTGAGAACGATCACGTGCGCTGTGTGCTGGGAATGCCTGAAGCAAACGGTCAACAAGAGTTGATTGTTTGGTTGCTAATATTAGTTCCAAGTTCTCATGTGGCATAATATTTTGCAATTTGCCTTTATAGCGTGGATCAAGGAGGCAGGCCAACCAGTAATCGTCATCGTTCATCATTTTCGTAATGCGTGTGTCCCTTTTTAGGATACGTAAGGCATAATCCGCCATGTGGGCCAAAGTTCCAGTTGTCAAATCTCCGGTTGTGATTGGTTGAGGGGCAGTTGCAGGCAAATCTACGTCACTTGTGTCCCTCAAAAAACCAGAACCCGGCCGTGACACGCAACCAATTTCCTGTGCCCCCGGGAAAGGTTCGGCATTAAAAATATACTCATCCCCATCATCCTCCTCGTCCTCCACCTCCTCTTCGCCCGCTACCTCGTCCTGTACACTGCCCTGACCAGACAATGGCTGACTGTCATCAAGGCTTTCCTCTTCCTCTGGTGCAGACGCCTGCTCCTTTATGTGCGTCAAACTTTGCATCAGCAGACGCATTAGGGGGATGCTCATGCTTATTACGGCGTTGTCTGCACTAACCAGCCGTGTGCATTCCTCAAAACACTGAAGGACTTGACACATGTCTTGTATCTTAGACCACTGCACACCTGACAACTCCATGTCTGCCATCCTACTGCCTGCCCGTGTATCCTCCCACAAATAAATAACAGCACGCCTCTGTTCGCACAGTCTCTGAAGCATGTGCAGTGTTGAGTTCCACCTTGTTGCAACGTCTATGATTAGGCGATGCTGGGGAAGGTTCAAAGACCGCTGATAGGTCTGCATACGGCTGGCGTGTACAGGCGAACGTCGGATATGTGAGCAAAGTGCACGCACTTTGAGGAGCAGGTCGGAGAACCCAGGATAAGTTTTCAATAAGCACTGCACCACCAGGTTTAAGGTGTGAGCCAGGCAAGGAATGTGTTTCAGTTGGGAAAGGGAGATGGCAGCCATGAAATTCCTTCCGTTATCACTCACTACCTTGCCTGCCTCAAGATCTACTGTGCCCAGCCACGACTGCGTTTCTTGTTGCAAGAACTCGGACAGAACTTCCGCGGTGTGTCTGTTGTCGCCCAAACACTTCATAGCCAATACAGCCTGCTGACGCTTGGCAGTAGCTGGCCCATAATGGGACAACTGGTGTGCAACAGTGTCATCTCCCGATGGAGTGGTTGGCAGACTGCGTTCTGTGGAAGAGCTGTAGCTTCTGCAGGAGGACGAGGAGGAGGAGGAGGAGGGGGTGCGAACGCCTACAGCCAACTGTTTCCTAGACCGTGGGCTAGGCACAACTGTCCCTAAATTGATGTCGCCTGTGGACCCTGCATCCACCACATTCACCCAGTGTGCCGTGATGGACACATAACGTCCCTGGCCATGCCTACTGGTCCATGCATCTGTAGTCAGGTGCACCTTTGTACTCACAGATTGCCTGAGTGCATGGACGATGCGCTGTTTAACATGCTGGTGCAGGGCTGGGATGGCTTTTCTGGAAAAAAAGTGTCGACTGGGTAGCTCGTATCGTGGTTCAGCGTACTCCATCAGGGCTTTGAAAGCTTCGCTTTCAACTAACCGGTAGGGCATCATCTCTAACGAGATTAGTCTAGCTATGTGGGCGTTAAAACCCTGTGTACGCGGATGCGAGGATAAGTACTTCCTTTTTCTAACCAGAGTCTCATGTAGGGTGAGCTGGACTGGAGAGCTGGAGATCGTGGAACTTTCGGGTGTGCCGGTGTACATGGCAGACTGAGAGACGGTTGGAGACGGCATTGTTTCCGCCGGTGCCCTAGATGCAATATTTCCTCCTACAAAACTGGTGGTTCCCTGACCCTGACTGCTTTTGGCTGGCAAAGAAACCTGCACAGATACTGCCGGTGGTGCGGAAAATGGTGGCCTTACAGTGACGGAAGGGATGTTGCGTTGCTGACTAGCTTCATTGGCCGAGGGTGCTACAACCTTAAGGGACGTTTGGTAGTTAGTCCAGGCTTGAAAATGCATGGTGGTTAAGTGTCTATGCATGCAACTAGTATTTAGACTTTTCAGATTCTGACCTCTGCTTAAGCTAGTTGAACATTTTTGACAGATGACTTTGCGCTGATCAGTTGGATGTTGTTTAAAAAAATGCCAGACTGCACTCTTCCTAGACTCGGATCCCTTTTCAGGGATTGCAGACTGAGCTTTAACCGGATGGCCACGCTGTCCTCCAACAGGTTTTGGCTTTGACACGCGTTTTGGGCCAGATATGGGCCCGGCAGATGGAACCTGTTGCGATGTTGATGCCTGCTGCGGCCCCTCCTCCACCTCCGCTTCTGAACTACTGCCGCCTGCACCCTGTTCCCCCAATGGCTGCCAATCGGGGTCAATAACTGGGTCATCTATTACCTCCTCTTCGAGCTCGTGTGCAACTTCGTCTGTGTCACTGTGTCGGTCGGTGGTATAGCGTTCGTGGCGGGGCAACATAGTCTCATCAGGGTCTGATTGTGGATCTGTACCCTGAGAGGGCAATGTGGTGGTCTGAGTCAAAGGAGCAGCATAGTACTCTGGCTGTGGCTGTGCATCAGTGCACTCCATGTCAGAATATACTTGTAATGGGCATGGCCTGTTAAATGTTTCACTTTCTAAGCCAGGGACGGTATGTGTAAAGAGCTCCATGGAGTGACCCGTTGTGTCGCCTGCTGCATCCTTCTCTCTTGTTGTAGTTTTTGCTGAGGAGTAGGGTTGAGCGACTTTCATTTTTTTAAGATCGAGTAGGGTTTTGGGAAACCCGATTTTGTCCAGAGTCGAGTCGAGTGCAGTCGGCCGATTATCGCTAAAAGTCGGGGATCGACCGAAACACGAAACCCAATGCAAGTCAATGGGGAAGCATAGTCGGCAGTGAGTGGAGGCCAGGAAAACACCTACAGTGCCCATTTTAATGCCAAAAACATCCATTCTTGTTTCTGAAGCTTGCCAATCTTAATTAACTGTATAATAATAGTTGGGCATAGGGAATTGGGGGAAAGTTGTGGGGGGAGTAGGGCTGGCTCAAGTTTTTCGTGGGCCCAGGAAATGCGGACTACGTCACGGCGGTGTTGCAGGGAAAGGTAAGTATTTAAAAGTTGCAAGTGCTGTGATCCTGAGCAAGCAGGGGGGGGGCCCACTCGTTCGCATTGCCACTGGCACAGGGCCCCTCAAAGTACGGCGGTGTGTTTGCATGGCGGGGGCGCCTCCCACCAGCAGCGACACTTTTGCGTACTCTGAGGGGCCCTGTGCCAGTGACGTCGCCAACGAGTATGCCCCCCCACCTGATGAAGGAACCTGCACTTTCATCTGCACCTTCCTCTTTGTCCCTGTGTAAGGTGGTATAACATGCGGGAAGGGGAACCTTACTTTCAGCAGGGACAGATTCTGGCTGTGTAGAGTACAAGGGGAATGTAGTGGTCTAGGTCAATGTACCAGCAGACTCATTTAGCAGTGGCTGGGCAATGGGCAGGATGAGGAGGAAACAGATATAGGGCCAAAGAATAAAGTAGGCTACATGCAGTTCAAAATTGGTAACAGGACTAAACAGGCGGCATTGCTTTGTTCAGTGGAGTAGCAAACCCAAGAGCAGCAGACACTGTTTCAAGGGCCTAACCACACTAGTAGGCCAAATGCAGTTTAATATCTGATAGTATAGGGCGAAAGCCAGAATGTGGAAGCTCAGCTTTGTTCAGTTGAGGACAACACCAGGGAGGGGCAGACACCTTTAGTAGGCCGGAAAAGCCTATTGCATTTTTTAAAATGGTAATTTGGAGCAGAAGGTTGAAGCTCAGCTTTATTTAGTTGAGGGCAACACCAGGCAGGGGCACACAGACAGACACCTTTAGTAGGCCGGAAAAGCCTATTGCATTTTTCAAAATGGTAATTTGGAGCAGAAGGTTGAAGCTCAGCTTTATTTAGTTGAGGGCAACACCAGGGAGGGGCAGAAGCCGTTAGTAGGCCCTAACCACCATTTTTTTTTTTAAAACCACTTAATGAGAGCCGGAAGGTTGAAGCTCAGCTTTATTTAGTTGAGGACAACACCAGGGAGGGGCAGAAGCCGTTAGTAGGCCCTAACCACCATTTTTTTTTTTAAAACCACTTAATGAGAGCCGGAAGGTTGAAGCTCAGCTTTATTTAGTTGAGGACAACACCAGGGAGGGGCAGAAGCCGTTAGTAGGCCCTAACCACCATTTTTTTTTTTAAAACCACTTAATGAGAGCCGGAAGGTTGAAGCTCAGCTTTATTTAGTTGAGGACAACACCAGGGAGGGGCACACAGACAGACACCTTTAGTAGGCCGGAAAAGCCTATTGCATTTTTCAAAATGGTAATTTGGAGCAGAAGGTTGAAGCTCAGCTTTATTTAGTTGAGGGCAACACCAGGGAGGGGCAGAAGCCGTTAGTGGGCCCTAACCACCATTTTTTTTTTTTAAAACCACTTAATGAGAGCCGGAAGGTTGAAGCTCAGCTTTATTTAGTTGAGGACAACACCAGGCAGGGGCACACAGACAGACACCTTTAGTAGGCCTGAAAAGCCTATTGCATTTTTCAAAATGGTAATTTGGAGCAGAAGGTTGAAGCTCAGCTTTATTTAGTTGAGGGCAACACCAGGGAGGGGCAGAAGCCGTTAGTAGGCCCTAACCACCATTTTTTTTTTTTAAACCACATAATGAGAGCCGGAAGGTTGAAGCTCAGCTTTATTTAGTTGAGGACAACACCAGGGAGGGGCAGAAGCCGTTAGTAGGCCCTAACCACCATTTTTTTTTTTTAAAACCACTTAATGAGAGCCGGAAGGTTGAAGCTCAGCTTTATTTAGTTGAGGACAACACCAGGGAGGGGCAGAAGCCGTTAGTAGGCCCTAACCACCATTTTTTTTTTTAAAACCACATAATGAGAGCCGGAAGGTTGAAGCTCAGCTTTATTTAGTTGAGGACAACACCAGGGAGGGGCACACAGACAGACACCTTTAGTAGGCCGGAAAAGCCTATTGCATTTTTCAAAATGGTAATTTGGAGCAGAAGGTTGAAGCTCAGCTTTATTTAGTTGAGGGCAACACCAGGGAGGGGCAGAAGCCGTTAGTAGGCCCTAACCACCATTTTTTTTTTTTAAAACCACTTAATGAGAGCCGGAAGGTTGAAGCTCAGCTTTATTTAGTTGAGGACAACACCAGGCAGGGGCACACAGACAGACACCTTTAGTAGGCCTGAAAAGCCTATTGCATTTTTCAAAATGGTAATTTGGAGCAGAAGGTTGAAGCTCAGCTTTATTTAGTTGAGGGCAACACCAGGGAGGGGCAGAAGCCGTTAGTAGGCCCTAACCACCATTTTTTTTTTTTAAAACCACTTAATGAGAGCCGGAAGGTTGAAGCTCAGCTTTATTTAGTTGAGGACAACACCAGGCAGGGGCACACAGACAGACACCTTTAGTAGGCCTGAAAAGCCTATTGCATTTTTCAAAATGGTAATTTGGAGCAGAAGGTTGAAGCTCAGCTTTATTTAGTTGAGGGCAACACCAGGGAGGGGCAGAAGCCGTTAGTAGGCCCTAACCACCATTTTTTTTTTTAAAACCACATAATGAGAGCCGGAAGGTTGAAGCTCAGCTTTATTTAGTTGAGGACAACACCAGGGAGGGGCAGAAGCCGTTAGTAGGCCCTAACCACCATTTTTTTTTTTTAAAACCACTTAATGAGAGCCGGAAGGTTGAAGCTCAGCTTTATTTAGTTGAGGGCAACACCAGGGAGGGGCAGAAGCCGTTAGTAGGCCCTAACCACCATTTTTTTTTTTAAAACCACATAATGAGAGCCGGAAGGTTGAAGCTCAGCTTTATTTAGTTGAGGACAACACCAGGGAGGGGCAGAAGCCGTTAGTAGGCCCTAACCACCATTTTTTTTTTTTAAAACCACTTAATGAGAGCCGGAAGGTTGAAGCTCAGCTTTATTTAGTTGAGGACAACACCAGGGAGGGGCAGAAGCCGTTAGTAGGCCCTAACCACCATTTTTTTTTTTAAAACCACATAATGAGAGCCGGAAGGTTGAAGCTCAGCTTTATTTAGTTGAGGACAACACCAGGGAGGGGCACACAGACAGACACCTTTAGTAGGCCGGAAAAGCCTATTGCATTTTTCAAAATGGTAATTTGGAGCAGAAGGTTGAAGCTCAGCTTTATTTAGTTGAGGGCAACACCAGGGAGGGGCAGAAGCCGTTAGTAGGCCCTAACCACCATTTTTTTTTTTTTAAACCACTTAATGAGAGCCGGAAGGTTGAAGCTCAGCTTTATTTAGTTGAGGACAACACCAGGCAGGGGCACACAGACAGACACCTTTAGTAGGCCGGAAAAGCCTATTGCATTTTTCAAAATGGTAATTTGGAGCAGAAGGTTGAAGCTCAGCTTTATTTAGTTGAGGGCAACACCAGGGAGGGGCAGAAGCCGTTAGTAGGCCCTAACCAAAGTTGAAGGCCAAATGCAGTTTAATTTCTGATACTATAGGCCGAAAGCCAGAAGGTGGAAGTTCCGATTTAGACAGTGGAGGACAATTTGAATTAGGGACTGCAGACAGACTTAGTAGGCTGTCCCCTGTGGACCATGCATCCACCACATTAACCCATTGCTCCGTAATGGACACGTAATCTTCCGTGGCCATGCCTACAGGTCCATGCGTCTGTTGTCAGGTGCACCTTTGTACTCACAGATTGCCAGAGTGCATGGACAATGCGGTCTTCTACATGCTGGTGGAGGGTTGGGATGGCTTTTCTCGCAAAAGAAGTGTCGACTGGTTAGCTTGTAGCGTGGTACAGCGTAGTCCATCATTGCCTTATTAATAGTAAATAAAATATATAACTAGGCTCTATGAACTTTTAAATAGGTTCCAGGGGTACACGGGCAGCATTGGTGTGGTCAGTGGAGGAGTATTGCAAGTAGGGGCTGCAGACAGGCTATCAAAGGCCTAAAATAACAAACAGTAGGCAGTCATGGCAGTTTTACATCGGTTACATGGATACACAGGCAGGCACTCCAGGCAGCATTGTGGTCAGTGGAGGAGTATTGCAAGTAGGGGCCGCAGACAGGCTATCAAAGGCCTAAAATAACAAACAATAGGCTCATGGCAGTTTTACAGCGGTTACATGGATACACGGGCAGGCAACTTGGTGGTGGTGAGTGGAGGAGTATTTAAAGTAGGGACCGCAGACAGGCTATCAAAGGCCTAAAATAACAAACAATAGGCTTATGGCAGTTTTACAGCGGTTACATGGATACACGGGCAGGCAGCTTGGTGGTCAGTGGAGGAGTATTTAAAGTAGGGACCGCAGACAGGCTATCAAAGGCCTAACATAACAAACAATAGGCTCATGGCAGTTTCACAGCGGTTACATGGATACACGGGCAGGCAGCTTGGTGGTGGTGAGTGGAGGAGTATTTAAAGTAGGGACCGCAGACAGGCTATCAAAGGCCTAAAATAACAAACAATAGGCTCATGGCAGTTTTACAGCGGTTACATGGATACACGGGCAGGCAGCTTGGTGGTCAGTGGAGGAGTATTTAAAGTAGGGACCGCAGACAGGCTTCAAAGGCCTAACATAAGAAAATGGGCTGGCTGTAGGCACTTTATAATTGGTTCCAGGGGTACACGGGCAGCAGTGGTCTGGTCAGTGGAGGAGTATTTAAAGTAGGGACCGCAGACAGGCTATCAAAGGCCTAACATAACAAACAATAGGCTCATGGCAGTTTCACAGCGGTTACATGGATACACGGGCAGGCAGCTTGGTGGTGGTGAGTGGAGGAGTATTTAAAGTAGGGACCGCAGACAGGCTTCAAAGGCCTAACATAAGAAAATGGGCTGGCTGTAGGCACTTTATAATTGGTTCCAGGGGTACACGGGCAGCAGTGGTCTGGTCAGTGGAGGAGTATTTAAAGTAGGGACCGCAGACAGGCTATCAAAGGCCTAAAATAACAAACAATAGGCTCATGGCAGCTTTACAGCGGTTACATGGATACACAGGCAGCTTGGTGGTGAGTGGAGGAGTATTTAAAGTAGGGACCGCAGACAGGCTATCAAAGGCCTAAAATAACAAACAATAGGCTCATGGCAGCTTTACAGCGGTTACATGGATACACGGGCAGGCAGCTTGGTGGTCAGTGGAGGAGTATTTAAAGTAGGGACCGCAGACAGGCTTCAAAGGCCTAACATAAGAAAATGGGCTGGCTGTAGGCACTTTATAATTGGTTCCAGGGGTACACGGGCAGCAGTGGTCTGGTCAGTGGAGGAGTATTTAAAGTAGGGACCGCAGACAGGCTATCAAAGGCCTAAAATAACAAACAATAGGCTTATGGCAGTTTTACAGCGGTTACATGGATACACGGGCAGGCAGCTTGGTGGTGGTGAGTGGAGGAGTATTTAAAGTAGGGACCGCAGACAGGCTATCAAAGGCCTAAAATAACAAACAATAGGCTTATGGCAGTTTTACAGCGGTTACATGGATACACGGGCAGGCAGCTTGGTGGTGGTGAGTGGAGGAGTATTTAAAGTAGGGACCGCAGACAGGCTTCAAAGGCCTAACATAAGAAAATGGGCTGGCTGTAGGCACTTTATAATTGGTTCCAGGGGTACACGGGCAGCAGTGGTCTGGTCAGTGGAGGAGTATTTAAAGTAGGGACCGCAGACAGGCTATCAAAGGCCTAAAATAACAAACAATAGGCTCATGGCAGCTTTACAGCGGTTACATGGATACACAGGCAGCTTGGTGGTGAGTGGAGGAGTATTTAAAGTAGGGACCGCAGACAGGCTATCAAAGGCCTAAAATAACAAACAATAGGCTCATGGCAGTTTTACAGCGGTTACATGGATACACGGGCAGGCAGCTGGTGATGAGTGGAGGAGTATTTAAAGTAGGGACCGCAGACAGGCTATCAAAGGCCTAAAATAACAAACAATAGGCTCATGGCAGTTTTACAGCGGTTACATGGATACACAGGCAGCTGGTGATGAGTGGAGGAGTATTTAAAGTAGGGACCGCAGACAGGCTATCAAAGGCCTAAAATAACAAACAATAGGCTCATGGCAGCTTTACAGCGGTTACATGGATACACAGGCAGCTTGGTGGTGAGTGGAGGAGTAGTGCAAGGAGTGTCTGTCCCAGTACTCCCAAAATATAAATAGATGTTAATGTCTCGCAAAACAACCAAAACAAAAAAAAAGGTGGCATACTTAGGTACAGGGGTGGGCTCATCTACTGAGTTTCTGACATAGTAATTTGGCAGTAACTATTTAATGGTGCCAATATAGGACACAGACACAGACTACTTTAAGTTGCATCATAGATGTCTACAAATTTGTATTGTCAGTGCCAGACATTGAATGATGTCAGCGAATAGACTAAAGATTGGTGGAGCTGTGCGACATAATTTTGCACGTGGTAGAGCACATTTTGAGCTGGGGTAGGGGGGAACTCTCTTGAGGCCGGCGGGACCGCCCCAGGGCCCCTCATGTTACAACGGTGTGTCTGACGTTGGGTGCGCACCACCACCGCCAGAGACACTACATTGTACTATGAGGGACCCAGTAGCAATGCCGTCAACCAAAAGCGAGCACACCCACCTCTTCAGACAAACAGCAGTCTCACGGGTGCTTGCGCCAAGTCGCGATACCACGGCCCCGTGTGGGGAGTTTTGCCATTTAGGGAGGTGTAAACATGTCGTATGCTGTACAATCAGCTGCAGCAAATTAGACATTAGAAAAGTAATTCACAGGCAAGAGCTTTTCATAGGAAAGCTAGGTGTCGGCCGGGCAAGGTGGGGCAAAAGATTTCGAAATCCAGTTGTGGTTCATTTTAATGAATGTTAGATCGTCAACATTTTGGGTAGCCAGACGAGTCCTTTTTTCGGTTAATATTGAACCTGCAGCACTGAATACTCTTTCTGATAGGACACTTGCTGCCGGGCAAGCAAGCTCCTGCAATGCATATTCTGCCAATTCTGGCCAGGTGTCTAATTTGGAGGCCCAGTAATCAAATGGGAATGACGGTTGAGGGAGAACATCGATAAGGGATGAAAAATAGTTAGTAACCATACTGGACAAATGTTGTCTCCTGTCACTTTCAATTGATGCAGCAGTACCTGTCCTGTCTGCGGTCATAGCAAAATCACTCCACAACCTGGTCAGAAAACCCCTCTGTCCAACGCCACTTCTGATGTGTGCACCCCTAACACTCCTAGTCTGCTGCCCCCTGGAGCTCGTGTGAGAACGATCACGTGCGCTGTGTGCTGGGAATGCCTGAAGCAAACGGTCAACAAGAGTTGATTGTTTGGTTGCTAATATTAGTTCCAAGTTCTCATGTGGCATAATATTTTGCAATTTGCCTTTATAGCGTGGATCAAGGAGGCAGGCCAACCAGTAATCGTCATCGTTCATCATTTTCGTAATGCGTGTGTCCCTTTTTAGGATACGTAAGGCATAATCCGCCATGTGGGCCAAAGTTCCAGTTGTCAAATCTCCGGTTGTGATTGGTTGAGGGGCAGTTGCAGGCAAATCTACGTCACTTGTGTCCCTCAAAAAACCAGAACCCGGCCGTGACACGCAACCAAATTCCTGTGCCCCCGGGAAAGGTTCGGCATTAAAAATATACTCATCCCCATCATCCTCCTCGTCCTCCACCTCCTCTTCGCCCGCTACCTCGTCCTGTACACTGCCCTGACCAGACAATGGCTGACTGTCATCAAGGCTTTCCTCTTCCTCTGGTGCAGACGCCTGCTCCTTTATGTGCGTCAAACTTTGCATCAGCAGACGCATTAGGGGGATGCTCATGCTTATTACGGCGTTGTCTGCACTAACCAGCCGTGTGCATTCCTCAAAACACTGAAGGACTTGACACATGTCTTGTATCTTAGACCACTGCACACCTGACAACTCCATGTCTGCCATCCTACTGCCTGCCCGTGTATCCTCCCACAAATAAATAACAGCACGCCTCTGTTCGCACAGTCTCTGAAGCATGTGCAGTGTTGAGTTCCACCTTGTTGCAACGTCTATGATTAGGCGATGCTGGGGAAGGTTCAAAGACCGCTGATAGGTCTGCATACGGCTGGCGTGTACAGGCGAACGTCGGATATGTGAGCAAAGTGCACGCACTTTGAGGAGCAGGTCGGAGAACCCAGGATAAGTTTTCAATAAGCACTGCACCACCAGGTTTAAGGTGTGAGCCAGGCAAGGAATGTGTTTCAGTTGGGAAAGGGAGATGGCAGCCATGAAATTCCTTCCGTTATCACTCACTACCTTGCCTGCCTCAAGATCTACTGTGCCCAGCCACGACTGCGTTTCTTGTTGCAAGAACTCGGACAGAACTTCCGCGGTGTGTCTGTTGTCGCCCAAGCACTTCATAGCCAATACAGCCTGCTGACGCTTGGCAGTAGCTGGCCCATAATGGGACAACTGGTGTGCAACAGTGTCATCTGCCGATGGAGTGGTTGGCAGACTGCGTTCTGTGGAAGAGCTGTAGCTTCTGCAGGAGGACGAGGAGGAGGAGGAGGAGGGGGTGCGAACGCCTACAGCCAACTGTTTCCTAGACCGTGGGCTAGGCACAACTGTCCCTAAATTGATGTCGCCTGTGGACCCTGCATCCACCACATTCACCCAGTGTGCCGTGATGGACACATAATGTCCCTGGCCATGCCTACTGGTCCATGCATCTGTAGTCAGGTGCACCTTTGTACTCACAGATTGCCTGAGTGCATGGACGATGCGCTGTTTAACATGCTGGTGCAGGGCTGGGATGGCTTTTCTGGAAAAAAAGTGTCGACTGGGTAGCTCGTATCGTGGTTCAGCGTACTCCATCAGGGCTTTGAAAGCTTCGCTTTCAACTAACCGGTAGGGCATCATCTCTAACGAGATTAGTCTAGCTATGTGGGCGTTAAAACCCTGTGTACGCGGATGCGAGGATAAGTACTTCCTTTTTCTAACCAGAGTCTCATGTAGGGTGAGCTGGACTGGAGAGCTGGAGATCGTGGAACTTTCGGGTGTGCCGGTGTACATGGCAGACTGAGAGACGGTTGGAGACGGTATTGTTTCCGCCGGTGCCCTAGATGCAATATTTCCTCCTACAAAACTGGTGATTCCCTGACCCTGACTGCTTTTGGCTGGCAAAGAAACCTGCACAGATACTGCCGGTGGTGCGGAAAATGGTGGCCTTACAGTGACGGAAGGGATGTTGCGTTGCTGACTAGCTTCATTGGCCGAGGGTGCTACAACCTTGAGGGACGTTTGGTAGTTAGTCCAGGCTTGAAAATGCATGGTGGTTAAGTGTCTATGCATGCAACTAGTATTTAGACTTTTCAGATTCTGACCTCTGCTTAAGCTAGTTGAACATTTTTGACAGATGACTTTGCGCTGATCAGTTGGATGTTGTTTAAAAAAATGCCAGACTGCACTCTTCCTAGACTCGGATCCCTTTTCAGGGATTGCAGACTGAGCTTTAACCGGATGGCAACGCTGTGCTCCAACAGGTTTTGGCTTTGACACGCGTTTTGGGCCAGATACGGGCCCGGCAGATGGAACCT
This sequence comes from Ranitomeya variabilis, assembly GCF_051348905.1. Taxonomy (NCBI): domain Eukaryota; kingdom Metazoa; phylum Chordata; class Amphibia; order Anura; family Dendrobatidae; genus Ranitomeya; species Ranitomeya variabilis. The sequence continues at coordinate 693,664,592 of NC_135234.1, read as the reverse complement.
GTTGCGATGTTGATGCCTGCTGCGGCCCCTCCTCCACCTCCGCTTCTGAACTACTGCCGCCTGCACCCTGTTCCCCCAATGGCTGCCAATCGGGGTCAATAACTGGGTCATCTATTACCTCCTCTTCGAGCTCGTGTGCAACTTCGTCTGTGTCACTGTGTCGGTCGGTGGTATAGCGTTCGTGGCGGGGCAACATAGTCTCATCAGGGTCTGATTGTGGATCTGTACCCTGAGAGGGCAATGTGGTGGTCTGAGTCAAAGGAGCAGCATAGTACTCTGGCTGTGGCTGTGCATCAGTGCACTCCATGTCAGAATCTACTTGTAATGGGCATGGCCTGTTAAATGTTTCACTTTCTAAGCCAGGGACGGTATGTGTAAAGAGCTCCATGGAGTGACCCGTTGTGTCGCCTGCTGCATCCTTCTCTCTTGTTGTAGTTTTTGCTGAGGAGGACAAGGAAGCGACTTGTCCCTGACCGTGAACATCCACAAGCGACGCGCTGCTTTTACATTTACCAGTTTCGGAAGAGGAGGCAAAAGAGCTAGAGGCTGAGTCTGCAATGTAAGCCAAAACTTGCTGTTGCTGCTCCGCCTTTAAAAGCGGTTTTCCTACTCCCAGAAAAGAGAGCGTTCGAGGCCTTGTGTAGCCTGACGACGAAACTGGCTCCACAGCTCCAGACTTAGGTGGAATATTTTTATCCCCACGACCACCTGATGCTCCACTACCACTACCATCATTACCAGCTGACAATGAACGCCCACGACGACCTCTTGCACCAGACTTCCTCATTGTTTTAAAATCTTAACCAAAGTAACTTTATTTGTTGCTGTCAAACAACTTACACGGTGAGCTATAACTTCAGTATGATTTCAATATCCCTTAACAGGTTGGTGAGACGACAAGGAAAATCAGGCACAATGTTACACACTCTGTTTTCTGTGGCACAAAATCACAGAGACGACACACACGCAGGACTGTCACTCAAGCACTAATGTCAATATTAATCTCCCACCTAATTTATGTTTTTTTTTTTTCAGGGAGACTTTAGAAACCAAATAATATAAAAAAAAAAAAAAAAAAAAAAAAAAAAAGGCTTTCTATGGCCCACAATTAGAGAGAGAGAGGTGGCACACCCAGGAGTCAAGACTGGCACACAAGCTGAAAGGGCAATATTACTCTCCCACTGTTTTTTTATGTATCTTTTGTTTTTTAAGGGAGACTTTAGAAACCCAATAATATTTAAAAAAATAAATAAATAGGCTTTATATGGCCCACTGAATGAGAGGGAGAGAGGTGGCACACCCAGGAGTCAAGACTGGCACACAAGCTGAAAGGGCAATATTACTCTCCCACTGTTTTTTTAGGTTTTTTTTTTTTTTTAAGGGAGACTTTAGAAACCCAATAATATTTAAAAAAATAAATAAATAGGCTTTCTATGGCCCACTGAATGAGAGGGAGAGAGGTGGCACACCCAGGAGTCAAGACTGGCACACAAGCTGAAAGGGCAATATTACTCTACCACTGTTTTTTTAGGTTTTTTTTTTTTTTTCAGGGAGACTTTAGAAACCAAATAATATTAAAAAAAAAAAAAAAAAAATAGGCTTGCTATAGCCCACTGAATGAGAGATAGCACACACAGCAGTGGCACACAAGCCCTGACTGAGGCCAATATTTTTCTCCCACTGATTGATGTAGTGTTTTTGTGTTGAGGTAGAATTTAGAACACAAATCACGGAAAAAATAAATAGGCTTTCTATGGCCCACTGAATGAAAGGGAGAGAGGTGGCACACCCAGGAGTCAAGACTGGCACACAAGCTGAAAGGGCAATATTACTCTCCCACTGTTTTTTTATGTATTTTTTGTTTTTTCAGGGAGACTTTAGAAACCCAATAATATTTAAAAAAATAAATAAATAGGCTTTCTATGGCCCACTGAATGAGAGGGAGAGAGGTGGCACACCCAGGAGTCAAGACTGGCACACAAGCTGAAAGGGCAATATTACTCTCCCACTGTTTTTTTAGGTTTTTTTTTTTTTTTCAGGGAGACTTTAGAAACCAAATAATATTAAAAAAAAAAAAAAAAAAATAGGCTTGCTATAGCCCACTGAATGAGAGATAGCACACACAGCAGTGGCACACAAGCCCTGACTGAGGCCAATATTTTTCTCCCACTGATTGATGTAGTGTTTTTGTGTTGAGGTAGAATTTAGAACACAAATCACGGAAAAAATAAATAGGCTTTCTATGGCCCACTGAATGAAAGGGAGAGAGGTGGCACACCCAGGAGTCAAGACTGGCACACAAGCTGAAAGGGCAATATTACTCTCCCACTGTTTTTTTATGTATTTTTTGTTTTTTCAGGGAGACTTTAGAAACCCAATAATATTTAAAAAAATAAATAAATAGGCTTTCTATGGCCCACTGAATGAGAGGGAGAGAGGTGGCACACCCAGGAGTCAAGACTGGCACACAAGCTGAAAGGGCAATATTACTCTCCCACTGTTTTTTTAGGTTTTTTTTTTTTTTTCAGGGAGACTTTAGAAACCAAATAATATTAAAAAAAAAAATAAAAAAATAGGCTTGCTATAGCCCACTGAATGAGAGATAGCACACACAGCAGTGGCACACAAGCCCTGACTGAGGCCAATATTTTTCTCCCACTGATTGATGTAGTGTTTTTGTGTTGAGGTAGATTTTAGAACACAAATCACGGAAAAAATAAATAGGCTTTCTATGGCCCACTCAGTGAGAGATGGCACACACAGGGATGGCACTGTAGCAGAAATGCCAATCTTAATCTCCCACAAAAAAAAACAAAAAAAAAAAAAAAAACTGTCCTACAATTACTATCTCCCTGCAGTAATGTAAGCCAGGTATGGCAGGCAGCAATAGGAGTGGACTGATGCACAAATTAAATAAAAAGTGTGGACAAACAAAAAAGATAGCTGTGCAGAAAGGAAGGAACAAGAGGATATGTGCTTTGAAAAAAGCAGTTGGTTTCCACAGTGGCGTACACACAGCAATACAGCTATCACGGAGCCTTCTAGGGCAGCCCAATGAGCTACAGCGCTGAGGGGAAAAAAAAAAAAAAATAGCTTCCACAGTCCCTGCACACCGAAGGTGGTGTTGGACAGTGGAAATCGCTGCAGCACAAGCGGTTTGGTGGTTAGTGGACCCTGCCTAACGCTCTCCCTGCTTCTGACGAAGCGGCAGCAACCTGTCCCTAAGCTCAGATCAGCAGCAGTAAGATGGCGGTCGGCGGGAACGCCCCTTTATAGCCCCTGTGACGCCGCAGACAGCAAGCCAATCACTGCAATGCCCTTCTCTAAGATGGTGGGGACCAGGATCTATGTCATCACGCTGCCCACACTCTGCGTTCACCTCCATTGGCTGAGAAATGGCGCTTTTCGCGTCATTGAAACGCGACTTTGGCGCGAAAGTCGCGTACCGCATGGCCGACAAGCACAGGGGTCGGATTGGGTTTCATGAGACGCCGACTTAGCCAAAAGTCGGCGACTTTTGAAAATGATCGACCCGTTTCGCTCAACCCTACTGAGGAGGACAAGGAAGCGACTTGTCCCTGACCGTGAACATCCACAAGCGACGCGCTGCTTTTACATTTACCAGTTTCGGAAGAGGAGGCAAAAGAGCTAGAGGCTGAGTCTGCAATGTAAGCCAAAACTTGCTGTTGCTGCTCCGCCTTTAAAAGCGGTTTTCCTACTCCCAGAAAAGAGAGCGTTCGAGGCCTTGTGTAGCCTGACGACGAAACTGGCTCCACAGCTCCAGACTTAGGTGGAATATTTTTATCCCCACGACCACCTGATGCTCCACTACCACTACCATCATTACCAGCTGACAATGAACGCCCACGACGACCTCTTGCACCAGACTTCCTCATTGTTTTAAAATCTTAACCAAAGTAACTTTATTTGTTGCTGTCAAACAACTTACACGGTGAGCTATAACTTCAGTATGATTTCAATATCCCTTAACAGGTTGGTGAGACCACAAGGAAAATCAGGCACAATGTTACACACTCTGTTTTCTGTGGCACAAAATCACAGAGATGACACACACGCAGGACTGTCACTCAAGCACTAATGTCAATATTAATCTCCCACCTAATTTATTTTTTTTTTTTTCTCAGGGAGACTTTAGAAACCAAATAATATTAACCCCTTCATGACCCAGCCTATTTTGGCCTTAATGACCTTGCCGTTTTTTGCAATTCTGACCAGTGTCCCTTTATGAGGTAATAACTCAGGAACGCTTCAACGGATCCTAGCGATTCTGAGATTGTTTTTTCGTGACATATTGGGCTTCATGTTAGTGGTAAATTTAGGTCGATAATTTTTGAGTTTATTTGTGAAAAAAACGGAAATTTGGCAAAAAATTTGAAAATTTCGCAATTTTCACATTTTGAATTTTTATTCTGTTAAACCAGAGAGTTATGTGACACAAAATAGTTAATAAATAACGTTTCCCACATGTCTACTTTACATCAGCACAATTTTGGAAACAATTTTTTTTTTTTGCTAGGAAGTTTATAAGGGTTAAAATTTGACCAGTGATTTCTCATTTTTACAACAAAATTTACAAAACCATTTTTTTTAGGGACCACCTCACATTTGAAGTCATTTTGAGGGTTCTATATGGCTGAAAATACCCAAAAGTGACACCATTCTAAAAACTGCACCCCTCAAGGTGCTCAAAACCACATTCAAGAAGTTTATTAACCCTTCGGGTGTTTCACAGCAGCAGAAGCAACATGGAAGGAAAAAATGAACATTTAACTTTTTAGTCACAAAAATGATCTTTTAGCAACAATTTTTTTATTTTCCCAAGGGTAAAAGGAGAAACTGGACCAGGGACGTTGTTGTCCAATTTGTCCTGAGTACGCTGATACCTCATATGTGGGGGTAAACCACTGTTTGGGCGCACGGCAGGGCTCGGAAGGGAAGGAGCGCCATTTGACTTTTTTAATGAAAAATTGGCTCCAATCTTTAGCGGACACCATGTCGCGTTTGGAGAGCCCCCGTGTGCCTAAACATTGGAGCTCCCCCACAAGTGACCACATTTTGGAAACTAGACCCCCCCAAGGAACTTATCTAGAAGCATAGTGAGCACTTTAAACCCCCAGGTGCTTCACAAATTGATCCGTAAAAATGAAAAAGTACTTTTTTTTCACAAAAAAATTATTTTAGCCTCAATTTTTTCATTTTCACATGGGCAACAGGATAAAATGGATCCTAAATTTTGTTGGGCAATTTCTCCTGAGTACACCAATACCTCACATGTGGGGGTAAACCACTGTTTGGGCACATGGTAAGGCTCGGAAGGGAAGGAGCGCCATTTGACTTTTTGAATGGAAAATTATCTCCATCGTTAGCGGACACCATGTCGCGTTTGGAAAGCTCCTGTGTGCCTAAACATTGGAGCTCCTCCACAAGTGACCCCATTTTGGAAACTAGACCCCCCAAGGAACTCATCCAGAGGCATAGTGAGCACTTTAAACCCCCAGGTGCTTCACAAATTGATCCGCAAAAATGAAAAAGTACTTTTTTTTCACACAAAATTTCTTTTAGCCTCAATTCTTTCATTTTCACATGGGCAACAGGATAAAATGGATCCTAAAATTTGTTGGGCAATTTCTCCTGAGTATGCCGATACCTCATATGTGGGGGTAAACCACTGTTTGGGTGCACGGCAAGGCTCGAAACGGGAGGCGTGCCATTTGACTTTTTGAATGGAAAATTAGCTCCAATCGTTAGCGGACACCATGTCGCGTTTGGAGAGCCCCTGTGTGCCTAAACATTGGAGCTCCCCTACAAGTGACCCTATTTTGGAAACTAGACCCCCCAAGAAACTTATCTAGATGCATAGTGAGCACTTATAACCCCCAGGTGCTTCACAGAAGTTTATAACGCAGAGCCGTGAAAATAAAAAAATAATTTTTCTTTCCTCAAAAAAGATTTTTAGCCCAGAATTTTTTATTTTCCCAAGGGTAATAGGAGAAATTGGACCCCAAATGTTTTTGTCCAGTTTGTTCTGAGTACGATGATACCCCATATGTGGGGGTAAACCACTGTTTGGGCGCACGGCAGGGCTCGGAAGGGAAGGCACGCCATTTGGCTTTTTGAATGTAAAATTAGCTCCAATCATTAGCGGACACCATGTCGCGTTTGGAGAGCCCCTGTGTGCCTAAACATTGGAGCTCCCGCACAAGTGACCCCATTTTGGAAACTAGACCTCCCAAGGAACTAATCTAGATGTGTGGTGAGCACTTTGAACCCCCAAGTGCTTCACAGAAGTTTATAACGCAGAGCCATGAAAATAAAAAATAATTTTTCTTTTCTCAAAAATGATTTTTTAGCCCACAATTTTTTATTTTCCCAAGGGTAACAGGAGAAATTGGACCCCAAAAGTTATTGTCCAGTTTCTCCTGAGTACGCTGATACCCCATATGTGGGGGTAAACCACTGTTTTGGCACACGTCAGGGTTCGGAAGGGAAGTAGTGACGTTTTGAAATGCAGACTTTGATGGAATGCTCTGCGGGCGTCAGGTTGCGTTTGCAGAGCCCCTGATGTGCCTAAACAGTAGGAACTCCCCACAATTGACTCCATTTTGGAAACTAGACCCCCAAGGGAACTTATCTAGATGTGTAGTGAGCACTTTGAACCCCCAAGTGCTTCACAGAAGTTTATAACGCAGAGCCGTGAAAATAAAAAATGTGTTTCCTTTCCTCAAAAATATTTTTTTAGCCCAGAATTTTTTTATTTTTGCAAGAGTAACAGGAGAAATTGGACCCCAAAAGTTGTTGTCCAGTTTCTCCTGAGTACGCTGATACCCCATATGTGGGGGTAAACCACTGTTTTGGCACACGTCGGGGTTCGGAAGGGAAGTAGTGACGTTTTGAAATGCAGACTTTGATGGAATGCTCTGCGGGCGTCAGGTTGCGTTTGCAGAGCCCCTGATATGCCTAAACAGTAGAAACCCCCCACAAGTGACCCAATTTTGGAAACTAGACCCCCCAAGGAACTTATCTAGATGTGTGGTGAGCACGTTCAACCCCCAAGTGCTTCACAGAAGTTTACAACGCAGAGCCGTGAAAATAAAAAATCATTTTTCTTTCCTCAAAAAAGATGTTTTAGCAAGCAATTTTTTATTTTCACAAGGGTAACAGGAGAATTTGGACCCCAATATTTGTTGCCCAGTTTGTTGTGAGTACGCTGATACCCCATATGTGGGGGTAAACCACTGTTTGGGCACACGTCAGGGCTCGGAAGGGAAGTAGTGACATTTGAAATGCAGACTTTGATGGAATGGTCTGCGGGCGTCACATTGCATTTGCAGAGCCCCTGATGTACCTAAACAGTAGAAACACCCCACAAGTGACCCCATTTTGGAAACTAGACCCCCGAAGGAACTTATCTAGATGTGTGGTGAGCACTTTCAACCCCCAAGTGCTTCACAGAAGTTTATAACGCAGAGCCGTGAAAATAAAAAATAATTGTTCTTTCCTGAAAAATTATGTTTTAGCAAGTAATTTTTTATTTTTGCAAGGGTAACAGGAGAAATTAGACCCCAACAGTTGTTGCCCAGTTTGTCCTGAGTACGCTGGTACCCCAAATGTGGGGGTAAACCACTGTTTGGGCGCACGTCGGGGCTTGGAAGGGCGGGAGCACCATTTGACTTTTTGAACGCAAGATTGGCTGGAATCAATGGTGGCGCCATGTTGCGTTTGGAGACCCCTGATGTGCCTAAACAGTGGAAACCCCTCAATTCTAACTTCAACACTAACCCCAACACACCCCTAATCCTAATCCCAACTGTAGCCATAACCCTAATCACAACCTTAACCCCAACACACCCCTAACCACAACCCTAACCGCAACACACCCGTAACCCTAATTCCAACCCTAATCCTAACCCTAATCCCAACCGTAACCCTAATCCCAACCCTAACCACAACTGTAACCCCAACACACCCCTAACCCTATCCGTAACCCTAACCACAAGCCTAATCTTAACCCTATTTCAAACCCTAGCCCTAATTCCAACCCTAACTCTAATTCCAACCCTAACCCTAAGGCTATGTGCCCACGTTGCGGATTCGTGTGAGATTTTTCCGCATGATTTTTGAAAAATCTGCAGGTAAAAGGCACTGCGTTTTACCTGCGGATTTACAGCAGATTTCCAGTGTTTTTTTGTGCAGATTTCACCTGCGGATTCCTATTGAGGAACAGGTGTAAAACGCTGCGGAATCCGCACAAAGAATTGACATGCTGCGGAAAATACAACGCAGCGTTTCTGCACGGAATTTTCCGCACCATGGGCACAGCGGATTTGGTTTTCCTTAGGTGTACATGGTACTGTAAACCTGATGGAAAACTGCTTCGAATTCGCAGCGGCCAATCCGCTGCGGATCCGCGGCCGATCCGCTGTGGATCCGCGGCCGATCCGCTGCGGATCCGGTGCCGATCCGCTGCGGATCCGCTGCCCATCCGCTGCGGATCCGCTGCGGATCCGCTGCGGATCCGCTGCCGATCCCCTGCCGATCCGCTGCGGATCCGCGGCCGATCCGCTGCCGATCCGCTGCGGATCCGCGGCGGATCCGCGGCCGATCCGCTGCCGATCCGCTGCGGATCCGCTGCCGATCCGCTGCGGATCCGCGGCCGATCCGCTGCGGATCCGCGGCCGATCCGCTCTGTGTGCACATGCCATAACCCTACCCCTAACCCTAACCCTACCCCTAACCCTAACCCTACCCGTAACCCTAACCCTACCCCTAACCCTAACCCTAGTTCTAACCCTAGTTCTAACACTAACCCTAGTGGAAAAAGAAAAAAAAATATTTTCTTTATTTTATTATTGTCCCTACCTATGGGGGTGATAAAGGGGGGGGGTTTATTTATTATTTTTTTATTTTGATCGCTGTGATAGAACCTACCACAGCGATCAAAATGTACCTCTAATGAATCTGCCGGCCGGCGGGCGCACTGAGCATGCGCCCGCCATTTTGGAAGATGGCGGCGCCCATGATGGAGGCGGACGGGGACCGGGAGCCTCGGTAAGTATAAGGGGGGGGAGATCGGGGCACGGGGGGGGAGATCGGGGCACGGGGGGGGCGTCGGAGCACGGGGGGGTGACATAGGAGCAGGGGGGGACCGGGCAGGAGGACGGGGGAGCGGACAGCAGGACGGGGGAGCCGGCAGGCGGACGGAGGGGACCGGACCTTATAACGGAGCACTGGGGGGGCGATCGGTGGGGTGGGGGGGGGTTACATTAGTGTTTCCAGCCATGGCCGATGATATTGCAGCATCGGCCATGGCTGGATTGTAATATTTCACCAGTTTTTTAGGTGAAATATTACAAATCGCTCTGATTGGCAGTTTCACTTTCAACAGCCAATCAGAGCGATCGTAGCCACGGGTGGGTGAAGCCACCCCCCCTGGGCTGAAGTACCACTCCCCCTCTCCCTGCAGATCGGGTAAAATAGGAGTTAACCCTTTCACCCGATCTGCAGGGACGCGATCATTCCATGACGCCACATAGGCGTCATGGGTCGGATTGGCACGGGTTTTCATGACGCCTATGTGGCGTCATGGGTCGGGAAGGGGTTAAAAAACAAACAAAAAAAAAACAACAAAAAAAAGGCTTTCTATGGCCCACAATTAGAGAGAGAGAGGTGGCACACCCAGGAGTCAAGACTGGCGCACAAGCTGAAAGGGCAATATTACTCTCCCACTGTTTTTTTAAGTTTTTTTATTATTATTTTCAGGGAGACTTTAGAAACCAAATAATATTAAAAAAACCAAAAAAAAAATAAATAGCCTTTCTATGGCCCACTGAATGAGAGAGAGAGGTGGCACACCCAGGAGTCAAGACTGGCACACAAGCTGAAAGGGCAATATTACTCTCCCACTGTTTTTTTAAGGTTTTTTTTTTTTATTTTCAGGGAGACTTTAGAAACCAAATAATATTAAAAAAAACCAAAAAAATAAATAGCCTTTCTATGGCCCACTGAATGAGAGAGAGAGGTGGCACACCCAGGAGTCAAGACTGGCACACAAGCTGAAAGGGCAATATTACTCTCCCACTGTTTTTTTATGTATTTTTTGTTTTTTAAGGGAGACTTTAGAAACCCAATAATATTTAAAAAAAAAAAAAAAAAAAAAGGCTTTCTATGGCCCACTGAATGAGAGAGAGAGGTGGCACACCCAGGAGTCAAGACTGGCGCACAAGCTGAAAGGGCAATATTAATCTCCCACTGTTTTTTTAAGTTTTTTTTTTTTTATTTTCAGGGAGACTTTAGAAACCAAATAATATTAAAAAAACCAAAAAAATAAATAGCCTTTCTATGGCCCACTGAATGAGAGAGAGAGGTGGCACACCCAGGAGTCAAGACTGGCACACAAGCTGAAAGGGCAATATTACTCTCCCACTGTTTTTTTATGTATTTTTTGTTTTTTAAGGGAGACTTTAGAAACCCAATAATATTTAAAAAAAAAAAAAAAAAAAAGGCTTTCTATGGCCCACTGAATGAGAGAGAGAGGTGGCACACCCAGGAGTCAAGACTGGCACACAAGCTGAAAGGGCAATATTACTCTCCCACTGTTTTTTTATGTATTTTTTGTTTTTTAAGGGAGACTTTAGAAACCAAATAATATTTTAAAAAAAACAAACAAAAAAAGGCTTTCTATGGCCCACAATTAGAGAGAGAGAGGTGGCACACCCAGGAGTCAAGACTGGCGCACAAGCTGAAAGGGCAATATTACTCTCCCACTGTTTTTTTAAGTTTTTTTTTTTTTATTTTCAGGGAGACTTTAGAAACCAAATAATATTAAAAAAACCAAAAAAATAAATAGCCTTTCTATGGCCCACTGAATGAGAGAGAGAGGTGGCACACCCAGGAGTCAAGACTGGCACACAAGCTGAAAGGGCAATATTACTCTCCCACTGTTTTTTAATGTTTTTTTTTTTTTCAGGGAGACTTTAGAAACCAAATAATATTAAAAAAACCAAAAAAATAAATAGCCTTTCTATGGCCCACTGAATGAGAGAGAGAGGTGGCACACCCAGGAGTCAAGACTGGCACACAAGCTGAAAGGGCAATATTACTCTCCCACTGTTTTTTTATGTATTTTTTGTTTTTTAAGGGAGACTTTAGAAACCCAATAATATTTAAAAAAAAAAAAAAAAAAGGCTTTCTATGGCCCACTGAATGAGAGAGAGAGGTGGCACACCCAGGAGTCAAGACTGGCACACAAGCTGAAAGGGCAATATTACTCTCCCACTGTTTTTTTATGTATTTTTTGTTTTTTAAGGGAGACTTTAGAAACCCAATAATATTTAAAAAAAAAAAAAAAAAAGGCTTTCTATGGCCCACAATTAGAGAGAGAGGTGGCACACCCAGGAGTCAAGACTGGCACACAAGCTGAAAGGGCAATATTACTCTCCCACTGTTTTTTTATGTATTTTTTGTTTTTTAAGGGAGACTTTAGAAACCCAATAATATTAAAAAAAAAAAAAAAAAAAAAGGCTTTCTATGGCCCACAATTAGAGAGAGAGGTGGCACACCCAGGAGTCAAGACTGGCACACAAGCTGAAAGGGCAATATTACTCTCCCACTGTTTTTTTATGTATTTTTTGTTTTTTAAGGGAGACTTTAGAAACCCAATAATATTTAAAAAAAAAAAAAAAAAAAGGCTTTCTATGGCCCACAATTAGAGAGAGAGGTGGCACACCCAGGAGTCAAGACTGGCACACAAGCTGAAAGGGCAATATTACTCTCCCACTGTTTTTTTATGTATTTTTTGTTTTTTAAGGGAGACTTTAGAAACCCAATAATATTAAAAAAAAAAAAAAAAAAATGCTTTCTATGGCCCACAATTAGAGAGAGAGGTGGCACACCCAGGAGTCAAGACTGGCACACAAGCTGAAAGGGCAATATTACTCTCCCACTGTTTTTTTATGTATTTTTTGTTTTTTAAGGGAGACTTTAGAAACCCAATAATATTAAAAAAAAAAAAAAAAAAATGCTTTCTATGGCCCACAATTAGAGAGAGAGGTGGCACACCCAGGAGTCAAGACTGGCACACAAGCTGAAAGGGCAATATTACTCTCCCACTGTTTTTTTATTTATTTTTTTTTTTTTCAGGGAGACTTTAGAAACCAAATAATAAGAAAAAAAAATATAAATAAATAGGCTTTCTATAGCCCACTGAATAAGAGATAGCACACACAGCAGTGGCACACAAGCCCTGACTGAGGCCAATATTTTTCTCCCACTGATTGATGTAGTGTTTTTGTGTTGAGGTAGAATTTAGAACACAAATCACGGAAAAAATAAATAGGCTTTCTATGGCCCACTCAGTGAGAGATGGCACACACAGGGATGGCACTGTAGCAGAAATGCCAATCTTAATCTCCCACAAAAAACAAAACAAAAAAAAAAAACAGGGACTGTCCTACAATTACTATCTCCCTGCAGTAATCTAAGCCAGGTATGGCAGGCAGCAATAGGAGTGGACTGATGCACAAATTAAATAAAAAGTGTGGACAAACAAAAAAGATAGCTGTGCAGAAAGGAAGGAACAAGAGGATATGTGCTTTGAAAAAAGCAGTTGGTTTCCACAGTGGCGTACACACAGCAATACAGCTATCACGGAGCCTTCTAGGGCAGCCCAATGAGCTACAGCGCTGAGGGGAAAAAAAAAAAAAAATAGCTTCCACTGTTCCTGCACACCGAAGGTGGTGTTGGACAGTGGAAATCGCTGCAGCACAAGCGGTTTGGTGGTTAGTGGACCCTGCCTAACGCTCTCCCTGCTTCTGACGAAGCGGCAGCAACCTGTCCCTAAGCTCAGATCAGCAGCAGTAAGATGGCGGTCGGCGGGAACGCCCCTTTATAGCCCCTGTGACGCCGCAGACAGCAAGCCAATCACTGCAATGCCCTTCTCTAAGATGGTGGGGACCAGGATCTATGTCATCACGCTGCCCACACTCTGCGTTCACCTTCATTGGCTGAGAAATGGCGCTTTTCGCGTCATTGAAACGCGACTTTGGCGCGAAAGTCGCGTACCGCATGGCCGACAAGCACAGGGGTCGGATCGGGTTTCATGAGACGCCGACTTAGCCAAAAGTCGGCGACTTTTGAAAATGATCGACCCGTTTCGCTCAACCCTAGTGGTAACGCAAAAAATATTTTTTGCAATGAAAAGCGTCTTTCAGTGTGTGACGGCTGCCAATCATAAAAATCCGCTAAAAAACCCGCTATAAAAGTAAATCAAACCCCCCTTCATCACCCCCTTAGTTAGGGAAAAATAAAAAAATTAAAAAATGTATTTATTTCCATTTTCCCATTAGGGTTAGGGCTAGAGTTAGGACTAGAGTTAGGGTTAGGGTTAGGGCAAGGGTTAGGGTTAGGGTTAGGGCTAGGGTTGGGGCTAGGGTTGGGGCTAGGGTTAGGGTTGGGGCTAGGGTTAGGGCTAGGGTTAGGGCTAGTGCTACGGCTAGTGTTAGAGCTAGTGATAGGGCTAGGGTTATTGCTAGGGTTAGGGCTAGGGTTAGGGCTAGGGTTGGGGCTACAGTTAGGGTTGGGGCTAAAGATAGGGTTAGGGTTTGGATTACATTTACGGTTGGGAATAGGGTTGTGTGTGTCTGGGTTAGAGGAGCAGTTAGGGTTACTGTTGGGATTAGGGTAAGGGGTGTGTTTGGATTAGGGTTTCAGTTATAATTGGGGGGTTTCCACTGTTTAGGCACATCAGGGGCTCTCCAAACGGGACATGGCATCCGATCTGAATTCCAGCCAATTCTGCGTTGAAAAAGGAAAACAGTGCTCCTTCCCTTCAGAGCTCTCCCGTGTGCCCAAACAGGGGTTTACCCCAACATATGGGGCATCAGCATACTCAGGACAAATTGGACATCATCTTTTGGGGTCCAATTTCTCTTGCTACCCTTTGGAAAATACAAAACTGGGGGCCAAAAAATAAGTTTTGTGGGAAAAAAAGGATTTTTTATTTTCACGGCTCTGCGTTGTAAACTGTAGTGAAACACTTGGGGGTTCAAAGTTCTCACAACACATCTAGATAAGTTCCTTGGGGGGTCTAGTTTCCAATATGGGGTCACTTGTGGGGGGTTTGTACTGTTTGGGTACATCAGGGGCTCTGCAAATGCAACGTGACGCCTGCAGACCAATCCATTTAAGTCTGCATTCCAAATGGTGCTCCTTCCCTTCCGAGCTCTGTCATGCGCCCAAACAGTGGTTCCCCCCCACATATGGGGTATCAGCGTACTCAGGACAAATTGGACAACAACTTTTGGGGTCCAATTTATCCTGATACCCTTGTGAAAATACAAAACTGGGGGCTAAAAATCATTTTTGTGAAAAAAAAAAGAATTTTTATTTTCACGGCTCTGCGTTATAAACTGTAGTGAAACACTTTGGGGTTCAAAGCTCTCAAAACACATCTAGATAAGTTCTTTAGGGGGTCTACTTTCCAAAATGGTGTCACTTGTGGGGGGTTTTAATGTTTAGGCACATCAGGGGCTCTCCAAACGCAACATGGCATCCCATCTTAATTCCAGTAAATTTTGCATTGAAAAGTAAAATAGCGCTCCTTCCCTTCCGAGCTCTGCTATGCGCCCAAACAGTGGTTTACCCCCAGATATGGGGTATCGTCGTACTCAGGACAAATTGCACAACAACTTTTGGGGTCCAATTTCTTCTCTTACCCTTGGGGAAATAAAAAAATGGGGGCGAAAAGATCATTTTTGTGAAAAAAATGATTTTTTATTTTTATGGCTCTGCATTATAAACTTCTGTGAAGCACTTGTTGGGTCAAAGTGCTCACCACAAATCTAGATAAGTTCCTCAGGGGGTCTACTTTCCAAAATGGTGTCACTTGTGGGGGGTTTCAATGTTTAGGCACATCAGGGGCTCTCCAAATGCAACATGGCGTCCCATCTCAATTCCAGTCAATTTTGCATTGAAAAGTCAAATGGCGCTCCTTCCCTTCCGAGCTCTGCCCTGCGCCCAAACAATGGTTTACACCCACATATGGGGTATCAGCGTACTCAGGACAAATTGTACAACAAATTTTGGGGTCTATTTTCTCCTGTTACCCTTGGTAAAATAAAACAAATTGGAGCTGAAATAAATTTTGTGTGAAAAAAAGTTAAATGTTTATTTTTATTTAAACATTCCAAAAATTCCTGTGAAACACCTGAAGGGTTAATAAACTTCTTGAAAGTGGTTTTGAGTACCTTGAGGGGTGCAGTTTTTAGAATGGTGTCACACTTGGGTATTTTCTATCATATAGACCCCTCAAAATGACTTCAAATGAGATGTGGTCCCTAAAAAAAAATGGTGTTGTAAAAATGAGAAATTGCTGGTCAACTTTTAACCCTTATAACTCCGTCACAAAAAAAATTTTGGTTCCAAAATTGTGCTGATGTAAAGTAGACATGTGGGAAATGTTACTTATTAAGTATTTTGCGTGACATATGTCTGTGATTTAAGGGCATAAAAATTCACAGTTGGAAAATTGCGAAATTTTCAAAATTTTCACCAAATATTCGTTTTTTTCACAAATAAACGCAAGTTATATCGAAGAAATTTTACCACTATCATGAAGTACAATATGTCACGAGAAAACAACGTCAGAATCGCCAAGATCCGTTGAAGCGTTCCAGAGTTATAACCTCATAAAGGGACAGTGGTCAGAATTGTAAAAATTGGCCCGGTCATTAACGTGCAAACCACCCTCGGGGCTTAAGGGGTTAAAAACAGGGTGGCACATGTTAAGGAGCTGAAACTCCTAAACCCTTCATCCAATTTCAGTGTGGATACCCTCAAATGAAAGCTGAAAGTCTGAAATTCAACTGCATCTGAATTGTTTTGTTTAAACTTCATTGTGGTAATGTCTATAACCAAAATTAGAAAAATGTTGTCTCTGTCCAAATACATATGGACCTAACTGTATATCCGTGCACCCAGACAATGCTCGTTGGAGTGCCGAGCACCCAGATACTCGATTGATAACTGAGTATCACCGAGCACGCTCGCTCATCCCTAGTTCCAAGCATTATCTATTGTTTCTTCTTCCCATCATTCTGGTACATGTTGATCTTAGTTTCATCACTCCAAATAATGCGATTCCAAAACTGAGCTGGCTTGTTTAGATTTTTTTTTAGCAAAGTCTATTCTGCACAGTAACCTACGCACAGTGTCAGATTGGCGCCGTTATACTGAATACAATGGGGCTGGTAATCTCAGACTGGAAAGGGTCCCCCAGGAAAAAAATAGCAGCCCGCAGCAACCCCCTAAAAAAAAGGCACATCTATTAAATACACCAATTCTGGTGCTTTACCCGGCTCTTCCTACTTGTCCCATGGCGGTGACAAGTGGGGCTCATATTTGTGGGGTTTATGTCACATTTGTATTGTCAGGTGACATCAAGCCCACGGATTAGTAATGGAAAAGCATCTATAGGACGTCTATCCACAAATATGAACCCCACTTGCCACCGCTACAAGGCAAGTGGGAAGAGCTGGGCAAAGTGCCAAGATTGGCCCATCAAATAGATGCACTTTTTGTGGTCAGCTGCAGGCTACTATTTTTAGGCTAAGGGGACCAATATCCATACACAAAACATACACAGCATGCACAGTGTGCACAGCAAGCGGAGGTTAAGGAGCTCACGGCCCAGTGTGAAGAGATTGACGGCGTCCCTGCATGGTGTGGCAAGAGAAACTATGCAGAGATGCAGGCAGCAGTGTTGCATATTGAATGGTGGCTTGGTGAATATATAAGTAGCTTGGTGTCCATAAAATATCTCCATAAAAGGAAAGGAGCCCAAACACATTTCCTGCACAGGTGTCCCAAACTGTGCCAAGATCCTTTACATAGGAAAATGCAGTCGTATATAGTCTTTTCTTATTCTTTGATTCTGGATCACTCACTCGAGTTCCAAATTAACTAAAACTAAAAACTGTACACCAAATATCTTATCCTTTATCTATAGCACTTGAGGTTTTCTATCCTTACAATTATTATTATTCATGAATACAGTACAATGTATGGTTCTGTATGTAAAAAAAAATCCAACCACTTTAGTAGATTTGTTCTATATAGTGGGAAATGAGAAATATTATCTATCCCCCTTGCTGTGCCATAAGAAGTTCAGCTAAATATTGATATTGAAGGCAGATGGGAGCTGGGTGGGACTTCCTTTACTTCTACTTTCCAAACATTTGTGGAAATTCACACCATGTTCTCTTCTTGAATTTTTTCATACTTAGAATAGTTTTGGGTTTGTCCCAAGCAGATGTGAATTCCTTCATTGAGTTATACACATCTCCTCCCCTTGGACTCGATTCCATGATTTCCTCACTATACTTTCAGTACCCATCTTCTCCACTACTCTCCATGATTAATGTGCAAGGCTTTTTCAAAAACTTTCCTGCACATTGTGAATAGACATGTGCAATTTCATGTAAACCCAGCAACAAAGAGTTTTGGAAAATGATTTTGACTTTTTATTTATAGACCCAAATACAGTGCAAATTAACAGGAGGTTGTGTGATCATTTCCACCTTCTCCTTTCCAAATGTTTATCCCATCATTTTTTTTGTTTAAAGTTAGGATTTTAGAAGTGAATGTAAAATGGGTGAATATTCTTCTTTTTTGTTTTTATGAAGCAATCCCCTTCTGGAAACCAAGGATGATTTTCAACATCGCATTTCCAGAGTCATAGATTTTTACAATTTTCCATCTACAGCTTTGGCTAAAATTAAGAAACCACTACAAAATGTTCAGTTTGTCTGATTTTTCTCTTTATAGGTATATTTTTGAGTAAAATGTAAATTTTTCTTTTAGTCTATAAACTTCTAACAACATGTCTCCGAATTTCCAAGCAATAAATTTTGTATTTTTTTTTCTGAAAAAGAAATATGGTCAAAATTTTAAAAAAAAAGTGATTTCAGACCTCAAATAATGCAAAGAAAACAAGTTCATAATCATTTAGAAACAACAATACTAATGTTTAACTCAGGAAGAGGTCAGATATCAATATTTTGTGGAATAACTGATTTTTAATCACAGCTTTCATGCGTCTTGGCATGCTTTCCACCAGTCTTTCACACTGCTTCTGGTGCAAAAATGTAAGCAGTTCTTCATTGTTTAATGACTTGTGACTATCCATCATCCTCTTGAATACATTCCAGAGGTTTTCAATGGGGTTCAGGTCTGGAGATTGGGCTGCACATGACAGGGTTTTGATGTGGTGGTCTCTTAATTTTTGACAGAGCTGTATATAGACATGTGAGAGCTGGATTTTGGCTTAGTGAATTGTGATTTTTTTGAAGCATCAATTTTAGGGTAAATTCGTGCCAATAACCTCTGGCTTTCAGTCATAGAGGCATGGCCGGAGATGCTTCAGTCACCACTGACTGACTGACAGCCCGGACAGCAGTGCATCAGTATAGAGCCAGGGCATGCTTACGATTCCCACTTACTATGTCCTAGCCGTTGACTGAAGCCATGCTGGCTGCACCTCTATAACTGAAAGCCAGGATCTGATGGGAGGAATAAGGTTAATTGCCTTCCAGTAGCCAAGCCATCAATATGGAAGCAGCTCAGTTTAAAGAGTAACTGTAGTTTATATTTTTAATTCAGAAATCAATAATCCACGTAAAAATAAGAAACTTTGTGATATCAGAGAAATCTGCTTCTTTCGCCACCAGGACTGATCATTCATTCTCAAAATTCTCAATTTGTGGGTAAAATCTTTATTCAGCGAAGACACATTTTTGCATCACTGAGATAGGAGTTGCTGCTGATTAAATTTTATGAAGAGTGAAGGGGGAAACTGGAGGGAGAAGCTGGAGCTCCCCCTCTTCCTTCCAATCTACATAGAACCTTATCAATAGTAACGCAAGTCATAAAGAAAAAAAGTTTGAAGCGGCACCACTCTCTTGCAGAGGATATCTGAAGGTGTATTACAAGGAGGAACCAATGCCTCCACAGACGTATTTAAATACAGCGGTGCTAGCGTAAGAAAAAACAGTCTCAAATGTCGAACCAAAAAAGAATAAACGCAGCACTCACCGGCACCGTGGTAGAAATCTTCTTTATTGCGGTGTAAAATACAACATCTTCACGGCACGGGGGAGTGAAGTGACAGGAACAAGTGAGGCGAGACGACGGCCGTTTCGCGCTGAACGATAGCGCTTCTACGGGTCTCAATCGTAACGGCCATCTTCTGTTACCTTACTGAGATAATCTTTCTTCACTGATAACAAATGTTAACAGTAACTAGAGAATTCTGAATGTGAAATATTAATCCAGGTGAAGAAAGAATCAAATTTCTCTGATAAGGTATATTGCAAAGTAATGTTTTTCATGTCCATTATTAATTTATAAAATAAAAATTAAAATGACAGTTAAGAATGCTATTAAGCTGCAGATTAACTCCATAAGCTTAAGAGCATTTTTTTACATATCAGATTACTTTTAAGTTTTACTGACTTGTTCATTTACAATAATTTTTTGGGTGGAGGGGAGATGCAAGGATACAATTTTGTCATTGCGTTTAACCCTTTAACAACCACAATGTGCATTAAAACGGCAGACATTAGGGGTCTTATTCCTTACCTCTGATCATGAATAAGTCAATAACCTCCCCCACCCATGGGTTTAATTACCACGGAGGACAGGTGTACATGATAGCCGACACCCTGTGGTATTGACCCTGGCGGGTTTTAGAAAAGATCAAGACTGATTAACCCCTTAAATACCGCTATAGATTGCCACAGTGGTATCTAAGGCTACTTTCACACTAGCGTCGGTACGGGGCCGTCGCGCTGCGTCGGCCTGACGTACCGACGCATACTGTGCAAGCGCCACACAACAGGGGCAGCGGATGCTGTTTTTCCATGCATCCGCTGCCCCATTGTGAGATGCGGGGAGGTGGGGGCAGAGTTCCGGCCGCGCATGCGCGGTCAGAAATGGTGGACCGTCGGCACAAAAAAACGTTACATGTAACGTTTTTTGCTGCCGGCGGTCCGCCACAACACGACACAACCGTCGCACGACGGTTGCGACGTGTGTCAATACGTCGCAATGCGTCGCTAATGTTAGTCTATGGGGAAAAAACGCATCCTGCAGATGACTTTGCAGGATGCGTTTTTTCGCCAAAACGACGCATTGCGACGTATGCAAAAAAAGCTAGTGTGAAAGTAGCCTAAGTGGTAAAAAGGGGGATGAAAGACCCTCTGACAGGATTGATGCCCCACAAACGTAATCGTAGGTGCTGATCGTTGCCATGGACCCTAGAGTACGGTGGCCTGTAATATTTTGATATAAGCATGTCCGGCCACGTACCCAAACAGTAGTTTTTGACCACTATGGGCTATCTGTGTTTGGAAGAAACTGTATAACAAATTATGGGGTCCGTTTTTTCCTATTATCCATTGTGAAAATTAGGAATTTTAGACTAAAACATCTTAAGAGAAAAAACGTAATTTAGGTTTTCACATCCACATTTTAAAAAAGTTCTGTGAAGCACCTCAACATCCCCTTAGATTAATTATTTGATGGGTCTCCAAAATAAGGATACTTGTGGGTGTTTCCGCTGTGGTACCTGAGGGACCCTGGAAATAAGACATGGTATCAGCAATCTATTCTAGCCAAATTTACTTTCCAAACACCAAATATCGCTTCTTCCCCTCAGAGCCCTGCCTTGTGTCCAAACAGAACTTTTTGACTACATGAGGGGTATTGCCACGCTCAGAAGAAAGTGGGTAACAAACTGTCCACTTTTTCATGTTACCTCTTGAAAAAGTGAAAAATTTCATGAATTTTTTTTTTTTTTTTTTTTAATATGACGACCTAATCAAATTCTGTGTTCTACATGTGAGTTCAAAGTGCTCACTATACCCCTGGATAAAATTCATTAAGAGTGTAGTTTCCAAAATGGGATTACTTGTGGGGGTATTCTACTGTTTGGGTGCCTTAAGGGCCCTCCAAATGCATCATGGTGCCTGCAACCAAATTTGTGTTCTAAAATTTAAATGGTGTTTCTTCCCTTCCAGGCCCCTGCCATTTGTCCAAGCAGAGGTTTCTGACCACATGTGGGGAAGCAGCATGCTCAGAAGAAACGAGATAAATAATTGGATCCATTTTTCTGTCCTATTCCTGTAAAAGGAAAAAAAAATGGGGCTAAAGTAACATCTTACAGTAAAAATTACAATTTTTTTTTCATTTCACGTGTATTAATTCCGGTTTAGCACCAAAAGTGTAAAAAAAAAATATTGACAGTAATTTTGAAGTATTTGAGGGGTGTGTTTTTTAAAATGTTATCACTTTTGGGAGTTTCTATATATATATATATATATATATATATATATATATATATATATATATATATATATATATATATATATATATATAGACCCCGCATAGTCCATTTAAATCTGAATAGGTCACTAAAGAAACAGGGTTTGTAAATTTCTTGAGAAATTTTGCTTCTAAACTTTTCTCATCTAATAACCTAAATATAAAAATAAACTGAAAAATTGAAAATGAAAAATGATACAGATGTAAAGTAGATCTATGGTAAATGTTATTTATTAATTAATTTGTACGGCATGACTAACTGGTTTAAGTGTATCAAGATTAATAGTTTAAAAACAACATATTTCAAAATGTTCTCAAATTCTGATTTTGTCACAAAAACACAAAGCATATTGACTTAAATTTATCACTAAAATAAAGTACAATTTGTCACACAAAAAAACAGAATCACTTGGAGATGTTGAAACATTCTACATAAAGTGATGCTGGTCAGATTTAGAAAAATTTGGCCTGGTCACTAAGGTTAACCTTGGCTCAGTCATTTATTGCATCACTATATTAAGAGAATAACAACTTTTTATTTATTTTCAGTGACAGATCTCTTTAAAGACTTATTTTTTGCAGGATGATTGACGCCTTAGGCTAGGGACACTCTGCGTCTGTGGCCAATGTCGACTGTATATGCTCAGGAGATACTGTATACATCTGAAAGTGTCCATTCTCAGGATGGATGCCTAGCTGTCCATACACTATATGGACCCATTGTAGCGAAAACATACAGCATTGTCTGCTGGGTATTACTGTCCAGTTAACAAAATAGTATGCAGACCCATACCGGCCAGCTACTGTAGAGGCCAAGAGAACACACTTTTGACCTTGTTTGATTAATCATTTGCAACTTTTTGAAAAGTTGCAAATACACTTCAGTCCCTCACCAACCCTGGAGTGATTTTATTCACGAACTGTGTGCACCTTTTTGATAAATTTGGTGCAAAAAATGTCAGCGAATACGGCAAGACAAAAACAAAGTGACTTCAAATGATGACTTTTTGCTGAGCCGTGTTGTTCAGCGAATGATGGGGATCTCAGCACTTGAACCCCAACTAATGAAAGCTTAAAACACATCAAAGTTGTGTGAAAGTGGAGTTTCTCTTTACTTTAAGGAATTATTAGAACTGTAGGTAAGCATGGAGAATTGTGCAGCAGCCATCATCTTTTCCATGTAAACACTTACCTGTCTGTCACCTTCAGCCCTTAGACACTCACTAGAGTGCTGCTAAGTAAAAGCCCTTTGTGCACTATGTATCGGCAGCCATACAGCGCAGCATAGCTCAGTTATCTCAGGCTACTATAAATGTTTTCTTATGCGCTCTGTTTACTCTCATATATGTTATGCACTTAAGAAATGAAATAGGTTTACATTATATTAACAAAACACTCAGTAATAAAAGCGTTACTTTCTATGATTGACCCTTTCAACTGGATGCCACAGTAACCATGGCACACAGTGAGGACAAATGGAAGAATTGATGCTCCAGTTAACATGGTAACAGATGAAGCAACACTATTCCAGAAAATAGATTATATGGCTGCATAGTCCCCTGCCTGCACCTTCTCCACTACACACTACTGATCACTGTGCGTGATGTAAACACCTTAATGGGGATTTCCCACAAGCAAACGTAATTTTAAAATTGATTTTAATCAATACATTTTAGAATAATAATAATTTCCATAACTAGATGTTTAAAAAAATGTTCATGTGCTGAGATAATCTTATAAATGTGCCCCTGCTGTGTACTGTGCTGCCTGAGTGAAAGGAAATTATCTGTGGCCAATGCAATCTCCGGCCTCCTGCGATCTATCTCCTGTGCTGTGCTGTGACCTAACTGTGATTACAGCAGCAGTTTCCCAATCCCTGTTCCACCCCATCACCCCACCCCCAATCCAATTGTATTTTTGGTGCACTCGTTTGAGCTTTATTGGCGTGCATGGTGAAGTCCGCCGAGCATTCGTGCTCTTACTGTGGCCGCAGCGCACTGATCAGTAACAATTAGTGTTGAGCATTCCGATACCACAAGTATCGGGTATCGGCCGATACTTGCGGTATCGGAATTCCGATACCGAGTTCCGATATTTTTGTGATATCGGAAATCAGAATCGGAAGTGTGCGGTGCGTATGGTTCCCAGGGTCTGGAGTAGAGGAGACTCTCCTTCAGGCCCTGGGATCCATATTCATGTAAAAAATAAATAATAAAAATAAAAAATATTGATATACTCACCCCTCCGGCGGCCCCTGCTCTTAGCGGTGCCTCCGTTTCTAAGAATGCAGGGGTGAAGGACCTTCGATGACGTCGCGGCTTGTGATTGGTCGCGTGAGCGGTCACGCGACCAATCATAAGCCGCGACGTCATCGAAGGTCCTTAACTCTGCATTCTTAAGAACGGAGGCACCGCTAAGAGCAAGGGCCGTCGGAGGGGTGAGTATTTTATTTTTATTCTTTATTTTATACATGAATATGGATCCCTAGCTCAACACTAGTAACAATGCGTACTCAGGGGAAACTGCACAACAATTTTTGGGGTCCATTTTCTCCTGTTACCCTTGTGAAAATAAAAAAAAATTGAGGTCAAAAACATTTTTGTATCAAATTATATATTTTACATTTTCACGGCTCAACATTCTAAATTTCTGTGAAGCACCTTGGGATTCAAGGTGCTCATCACAAATCTAGATAAATTCATTGGGGGTCTAGTTTCTAAAATAGGGTCATGTGTGGGGGTTTCCACTAGTAGGCACATCAGGGGCTCTTCAAACGCGACATGGGGTGCGCAGAGCATTCAATCAAAGTCTGCGCTCCAAAACATTAGTCATTCCTTTCTGAGCCCTACCGTGCACCCAAGCAGTAGTTTTCCATCACATACGTGGTATCAACGTACTCAGGAGAAATTGTACAACAAATTTTGGGGTCTATTATCTCTTGTCACTCTTTTGAAAATAAAACAAATTGGGGCTAAACGAACATTTTTGTAGAAAAAAAGTTTTTTTTTTTTTAATTTCATGGCTTAAAATTATAAATTTCTGTGAAGCACCTGGTGGTTCAAGGTGCTCACCATACATCTAGATAAATATCTTGGGCAGTCTACTTTGCAAAATAGGGTCACCAGTGTGGGGATTCCACTGTTTAGGCACATCAGGGGCTCTTCAAACATGACATAACGCTCGCAGACCATTCCAACAAAGTCTGCACTCCAAACTGTCACTCCTTTCCTTCTGAGCCTTGCCGTGCGCCCAAACAGTAGTTTTTCACCATATATGGGGTATCAGCACACTCAGGGGAAATTTAAACATTTTTTAGGTCCCTTTTCTCCTGTTACCCTTATAAAAACAAAAAAAAGGGGCTAAAAACGTTTTTGCGGAAAAAATGTGATTTTTTTTATTTTCACGGCTCAAAGATATAAATTTCTTTGAGGCATTTGGGGGGTTCAAGGCGCTCACCACACATCTACAGTTGAAACCAGAAGTTTACATACATTATATAAAAAGACACATGCATGTTTTGGGGTTTTTTGACTGAATCATGTTTTTTCAGAGATTTACACATAAAACCCAATGTAAGTACTCAGTGTAGTCAAAGCGATACAGCAGCTTTATTCTTCGTGTCAGTACGATTACAACTATATCATATTTATGTAGCTTTAAGTTTTGCTGCTTTTACACAATAAAAACAATTTGATAGAAAAAAATTTCTGCATCGTTTTACTGACACCTATAGCTTTTTTATTTTTATGCTGATGAAGCTGAATAATGGATGAAGGGTTTAGGAGTTTCAGCTGCAATGAAATAAAATATGGTTGATCTATAACAAGCTTGAACCAAGTAGCGTAGTATTCACCTTGTAGAACAGTATGACATCCAACTAAATTGGAAAGCCCGGAAATACTCTTTTCTAAAGATTACCGTACATACAAACAAACAAATTCTAGAATATATTTTATTAATGAAACAAGCAATGTTCTTCATTTGCCATTTAGCTGGAGATGGGAAGTTTCTCGGGGTCCAAGTATACACAGTTCTTCAGAACTAGGAGTGAAAGAAAAAAAAAGGTTGCGATTGGAGAGCAGGAACTGCACCTCCACTTCAGTTGATGTAAACGTCACATTCTCTGAGAAGATCCTCTTTTTTATGAAAGTAATCATGGAACCAGTCTATGTGATCTTTCTTCTGTTGGACAGTAAGGTACGGATTTTTGGAAAGGCCACATATTACCAGCTCCATAAAATGTCTGATTGGACCATGCTTTGGGAAGTCTTCCAAATACTTTTCCAGGAATATGTGCTCATGGAACTCTACCTTCTGCTCCTCATCAAGACCTGCAAGAGAAATTATATCACCATGAGTGTCTAAAGTTGGCATTTCAAGAACAGGACACAGTATTTGCTGCCCTGTACTTTTATAATTTATATACTACAAAAAAAAAAAAGCACGAAACGTGCATCAATTTGTTGTTATTTGTAGGAGAAGGGTCACACTATGGGTGTTCAAGGATTCAGGTAATAACATATTTTGAATTCGCAAATTTTTGATAGTTTTTTTATTGGAGCATTCTGGCCAGAAATTGTACATAGTCAAGCCTTTTTATGACAGACTATAACGTTATCCGTATATACTAATATATTGGACTATTTGTACTTATCAAATAGTTAAGTGTTGGCACCTTATGTAATCATTAATAGTGTTTGTCTTTGACCAGATTTTTTATTATGAAATTTAAAACAAAGTACACAACCAATAAACAGCTGGAGAACTGTGACAGCAAATCTGCACATCAAACAAGGACCTGCTGTAAAGTACAAGGTTTTCCAGCTTGTTTGTGCTTATAAAACACACACATACACGTGTGTGTGTGTGTGTGTGTATATATATATATATATATATATATATATATATATACACACATATGTATGTATATATATATATATATATACACTCACCGGCCACTTTATTAGGTACACCTGTCCAACTTCTTGTTAACACTTAATTTCTAATCAGCCAATCACATGGCGGCAACTCAGTGCATTTAGGCATGTAGACATGGTCAAGACAATCTCCTGCAGTTCAAACCGAGCATCAGTATGGGGAAGAAAGGTGATTTGAGTGCCTTTGAACGTGGCATGGTTGTTGGTGCCAGAAGGGCTGGTCTGAGTATTTCAGAAACTGCTGATCTACTGGGATTTTCACGCACAACCATCTCTAGGGTTTACAGAGAATGGTCCGAAAAAGAAAAAAAATCCAGTGAGCGGCAGTTCTGTGGGCGGAAATGCCTTGTTGATGCCAGAGGTCAGAGGAGAATGGGCAGACTGGTTCGAGCTGATAGAAAGGCAACAGTGACTCAAATCGCCACCCGTTACAACCAAGGTAGGCCTAAGAGCATCTCTGAACGCACAGTGCGTCGAACTTTGAGGCAGATGGGCTACAGCAGCAGAAGACCACACCGGGTACCACTCCTTTCAGCTAAGAACAGGAAACTGAGGCTACAATTTGTACAAGCTCATCGAAATTGGACAGTAGAAGATTGGAAAAACGTTGCTTGGTCTGATGAGTCTCGATTTCTGCTGCGACATTCGGATGGTAGGGTCAGAATTTGGTGTAAACAACATGAAAGCATGGATCCATCCTGCCTTGTATGGAGCATCTTTGGGATGTGCAGCCGACAAATCTGCGGCAACTGTGTGATGCCATCATGTCAATATGGACCAAAATCTCTGAGGAATGCTTCCAGCACCTTGTTGAATCTATGCCACGAAGAATTGAGGCAGTTCTGAAGGCAAAAGGGGGTCCAACCCGTTACTAGCATGGTGTACCTAATAAAGTGGCCGGTGAGTGTATATATATATATACACACATATGTATGTATGTATGTATGTATGTATGTATGTATGTATGTATGTATGTATGTATGTATGTGTATATACACACACACACACACACACACACACACACACACACACACACACACAGAGTTCGGTCCAAATATATTTGGACAGAGACAACATTTTTCTAATTTTGGTTATAGACATTACCAAAATGAATTTTAAACAAAACAATTCAGATGCAGTTGAAGTTCAGACTTTCAGCTTTCATTTGAGGGTATCCACATTAAAATTGGATGAAGGGTTTAGGAGTTTCAGCTCCTTAACATGTGCCACTCTGTTTTTAAAGGGGCTAAAAGTAATTGGACAGATTAAATAATTGTAAATAAAATGTTCATTTCTAGTACTTGTTCGAAAACCCTTTGTTGGCAATGACTGCCTGAAGTCTTGAACTCATGGACGTCACCAGACGCTGTGTTTCCTCCTTTTTGATGCTCTGCCAGGCCTTCACTGCGGTGGTTTTCAGTTGCTGTTTGTTTGTGGGCCTTTCTGTCTGAAGTTTAGTCTTTAACAAGTGAAATGCATGCTCAATTGGGTTGAGATCAGGTGACTGACTTGGCCATTCAAGAATATTCCACTTCTTTGCTTTAATAAACTCCTGGGTTGCTTTGGCTTTATGTTTTGGGTCATTGTCCATCTGTAGTATGAAACGACGACCAATCAGTTTGGCTGCATTTGGCTGGATCTGAGCATACAGTATGTCTCTGAATACCTCAGAATTCATTCGGCTGCTTCTGTCCCGTATCACATCATCAATAAACACTAGTGACCCAGTGCCACTGGCAGCCATGCATGCCCAAGCCATCACACTGCCTCCGCTGTGTTTTACAGATGATGTGGTATGCTTTGGGTCATGAGCTGTACCATGCCTTCGCCATACTTTTCTCTTTCCATCATTCTGGTACAGTTTGATCTTGGTTTCATCTGTCTAAAGAATATTCTTCCAGAACTGTGCTGGCTTTTTTAGATGTTTTTTAGCAAAGTCCAGTCTAGCCTTTTTATTCTTGATGCTTATGAGTGGCTTGCACCGTGCAGTGAACCCTCTGTATTTACTTTCATGCAGTCTTCTCTTTATGGTAGATTTGGATATTGATACGCCGACCTCCTGGAGAGTGTTCTTCACTTGGTTGGCTGTTGTGAAGGGGTTTATCTTCACCATGGAGATTATTCTGCGATCATCCACCACGATTGTCTTCTGTGGGCACCCAGGTCTTTTTGCATTGATGAGTTCACCAGTGCTTTCTTTCTTTCTCAGGATGTACCAAACTGTAGATTTTGCCACTCCTAATATTGTAGCAATTTCTCGGATGGGTTTTTTCTGTTTTCGCAGCTTAACCCCTCTGTGACCTTAGACGTACTATCCCGTCGAGGTGACCTGGGCCTATCTGACCCTCGACGGGATAGTACGTCATAGCCGATCGGCCGCGCTCACGGGGGGAGCGCGGCCGGGTGTCAGCTGCATATCGCAGCTGACATCCGGCACTATGTGCCAGGAGCGGTCACGGACCGCCCCCGGCACATTAACCCCCGGCACACCGCGATCAAACATGATCGCGATGTGCCGGCGGTGCAGGGAAGCATCGCGCAGGGAGGGGGCTCCCTGCGGGCTTCCCTGAGCCCCCCGCAGCAACGCGATGTGATCGCGTTGCTGCGAGGGTCTTACCTCCCTCCCTGCCTGCTCCAGACCCGGATCCAAGATGGCCGCGGATCCGGGTCCTGCAGGGAGGGAGGTGGCTTCACAGAAGCCTGCTCAGAGCAGGCACTGTGAAGCAGCCTGCACTTCTCACAGATCGGTGATCTGTCAGAGTGCTATGCAAACTGACAGATCACCGATCTGTATTGTCCCCCCCTGGGGCAAAGTAAAAAAGTAAAAAAAAAAATTTCCAAATGTGTAAAAAAAAAAAAAAAAAAAAAAAAAAATTCCAAAATAATGAAAAAAAAAAAAATATATTATTCCCATAAATACATTTCTTTATCTAAATAAAATAAAAAAAACAATAAAAGTACACATATTTAGTATCGCCGCGTCCGTAACGACCCGACCTATAAAACTGGCCCACTAGTTAACCCCTTCAGTAAACACCGTAAGAAAAAAAAAAAAAAAACGAGGCAAAAAACAACGCTTTATTATCATACCGCCGAACAAAAAGTGGAATAACACGCGATCAAAAAGACTGATATAAATAACCATGGTACCGCTGAAAACGTCATCTTGTCCCGCAAAAAACGAGCCGCCATACAGCATCATCAGCAAAAAAATAAAAAAGTTATAGTCCTGAGAATAAAGCAATACCAAAATAATTATTTTTTCTATAAAATAGTTTTTATCGTATAAAAGCGCCAAAACATAAAAAAAATGATATAAATGAGATATCGCTGTAATCGTACTGACCCGACGAATAAAACTGCTTTATCAATTTTACCAAACGCGGAACGGTATAAACGCCTCCCCAAAAAGAAATTCATGAATAGCTGGTTTTTGATCACTCTGCCTCACAAAAATCAGAATAAAAAGCGATCAAAAAATGTCACGTGTCCGAAAATGTTACCAATAAAAACGTCAACGCATCCCGCAAAAAACAAGATCTCACATGACTCTGTGGACTCAAATATGGAAAAATTACAGCTCTCAAAATGTGGTAACGCAAAAAATATTTTTTGCAATGAAAAGCGTCTTTCAGTGTGTGACGGCTGCCAATCATAAAAATCCGCTAAAAAACCCGCTATAAAAGTAAATCAAACCCCCCTTCATCACCCCCTTAGTTAGGGAAAAATAAAAAAATTAAAAAATGTATTTATTTCCATTTTCCCATTAGGGTTAGGGTTAGGGCTAGAGTTAGGAATAGAGTTAGGGCTAGGGTTATTGCTAGGGTTAGGGCTAGGGTTAGGGTTAGGGCTAGGGTTGGGGCTAAAGATAGGGTTAGGGTTTGGATTACATTTACGGTTGGGAATAGGGTTGGGTGTGTCTGGGTTAGAGGAGTGGTTAGGGTTACTGTTGGGATTAGGGTAAGGGGTGTTTTTGGATTAGGGTTTCCGTTATAATTGGGGGGTTTCCACTGTTCGGGCACATCAGGGGCTTTCCAAACGGGATATGGCATCCGATCTGAATTCCAGCCAATTCTGCTTTGAAAAAGGAAAACAGTGCTCCTTCCCTTCCGAGCTCTGCCGTGTGCCCAAACAGGGGTTTACCCCAACATATGGGGTATCAGCGTACTCAGGACAAATTGGACATCATCTTTTGGGGTCCAATTTCTCCTGCTACCCTTGTGAAAATACAAAACTGGGGGCCAAAAAATAAGTTTTGTGGGAAAAAAAGGATTTTTTATTTTCACGGCCCTGCGTTGTAAACTGTAGTGAAACACTTGGGGGTTCAAAGTTCTCACAACACATCTAGATAAGTTCCTTGGGGGGTCTAGTTTCCGATATGGGGTCACTTGTGGGGGGTTTGTACTGTTTGCGTACATCAGGGGCTCTGCAATTGCAACGTGACGCCTGCAGACCAATCCATTTAAGTCTGCATTCCAAATGGCGCTCCTTCCCTTCCGAGCTCTGTCATGCGCCCAAACAGTGGTTCCCCCCCACATATCGGGTATCAGCATACTCAGGACAAATTGGACAACAAATTTTGGGGTCCAATTTATCCTGTTACCCTTGTGAAAATACAAAACTGGGGGCTAAAAAATCATTTTTGTGAAAAAAAAAAAAGAATTTATTTTCACGGCTCTGCGTTATAAACTGTAGTGAAACACTTGGGGGTTCAAAGTTCTCACAACACATCTAGATAAGTTCCTTGGGGGGTCTAGTTTCCAATATGGGGTCACTTGTGGGGGGTTTGTACTGTTTGGGTACATCAGGGGCTCTGCAAATGCAACGTGACGCCTGCAGACCAATCCATTTAAGTCTGCATTCCAAATGGCGCTCCTTCCCTTCCGAGCTCTGTCATGCGCCCAAACAGTGGTTCCCCCCCACATATGGGGTATCAGCATACTCAGGACAAATTGGACAACAACTTTTGAGGTCCAATTCATCCTGATACCCTTGTGAAAATACAAAACTGGGGGCTAAAAAATCATTTTTGTGAAAAAAAAAAAAGAATTTATTTTCACGGCTCTGCGTTATAAACTGTAGTGAAACACTTGGGGGTTCAAAGCTCTCAAAACACATCTAGATAAGTTCCTTAGGGGGTCTACTTTCCAAAATGGTGTCACTTGTGGGGGTTTTTAATGTTTAGGCACATCAGGGGCTCTGCAAACGCAACATGGCATCCCATCTTAATTCCAGTCAATTTTGCATTGAAAAGTAAAATAGCGCTCCTTCCCTTCCGAGCTCTGCTATGCGCCCAAACAGTGGTTTACCCCCACATATGGGGTTTCGTCGTACTCAGGACAAATTGCACAACAACTTTTGTGCTCTAATTTCTTCTCTTACCCTTGGGGAAATAAAAAAATGGGGGTGAAAAGATCATTTTTGTGAAAAAATATGATTTTTTATTTTTACGGCTCTGCATTATAAACTTCTGTGAAGCACTTGTTGGGTCAAAGTGCTCACCACACATCTAGATAAGTTCCTTAGGGGGTCTACTTTCCAAAATGGTGTCACTTGTGGGGGGTTTCAATGTTTAGGCACATCAGGAGCTCTCCAAACGCAACATGACGTCCCATCTCAATTCCAGTCAATTTTGCATTGAAAAGTCAAATGGCGCTCCTTCCCTTCCGAGCTCTGCCCTGCGCCCAAACAATGGTTTACACCCACATATGGGGTATCAGCGTACTCAGGACAAATTGCACAACAATTTTTGGGGTCCAATTTCTTCTCTTACCCTTGGGAAAATAAAAAATTGGGGGCGAAAAGATCATTTTTGTGAAAAAATATGATTTTTTATTTTTACCGCTCTGCATTATAAACTTCTGTGAAGCACTTGTTGGGTCAAAGTGCTCACCACACATCTAGATAAGTTCCTTAGGGGGTCTACTTTCCAAAATGGTGTCACTTGTGGGGGGTTTCAATGTTTAGGCACATCAGGGGCTCTCCAAATGCAACATGGCGTCCCATCTCAATTCCAGTCAATTTTGCATTGAAAAGTCAAATGGCGCTCCTTTCCTTCCGAGCTCTCCCATGCGCCCAAACAGTGGATTACCCCCACATATGGGGTATCAGCGTACTCAGGACAAATTGTACAACAAATTTTGGGGTCTATTTTCTCCTGTTACCCTTGGTAAAATAAAACAAATTGGATCTGAAATAAATTTTGTGTGAAAAAAAGTTAAATGTTCATTTTTATTTAAACATTCCAAAAATTCCTGTGAAACACCTGAAGGGTTAATAAACTTCTTGAAAGTGGTTTTGAGTACCTTGAGGGGTGCAGTTTTTAGAATGGTGTCACACTTGGGTATTTTCTATCATATAGACCCCTCAAAATGACTTCAAATGAGATGTGGTCCCTAAAAAAAAATGGTGTTGTAAAAATGAGAAATTGCTGGTCAACTTTTAACCCTTATAACTCC
Organism: Ranitomeya variabilis; assembly: GCF_051348905.1. Lineage (NCBI taxonomy): Eukaryota > Metazoa > Chordata > Amphibia > Anura > Dendrobatidae > Ranitomeya > Ranitomeya variabilis. Next base: position 693,631,801 of record NC_135234.1, on the reverse strand, counting down.
GTCACAAAAAAAAATTTTGGTTCCAAAATTGTGCTGATGTAAAGTAGACATGTGGGAAATGTTACTTATTAAGTATTTTGCGTGACATATGTCTGTGATTTAAGGGCATAAAAATTAAAAGTTGGAAAATTGCGAAATTTTCAAAATTTTCGCCAAATATTCGTTTTTTTCACAAATAAACGCAACTTATATCGAAGAAATTTTATCACTATCATGAAGTACAATATGTCACGAGAAAACAATGTCAGAATCGCCAAGATCCGTTGAAGCGTTCCAGAGTTATAACCTCATAAAGGGACAGTGGTCAGAATTGTAAAAATTGGCCCGGTCATTAACGTGCAAACCACCCTCGGGGGTGAAGGGGTTAAGGATGGCTTGTTTCACCTGCATGGAGAGCTCATTTGACCGCATGTTTACTTCACAGCAAAACCTTCCAAATGCAAGCACCATACCTCAGATCACCTCCAGGCCTTTTATCTGCTTAATTGAGAATGATATAACGAAGGGATTGCCCACACCTCTCCATGAAATAGCCTTGGAGTCAATTGTCCAATTACTTTTGGTCCCTTTAAAAACAGGGTGGCACATGTTAATGAGCTGAAACTCCTAAACCCTTCATCCAATTTTAATGTGGATACCCTCAAATGAAAGCTGAAAGTCTGAACTTCAACTGCATCTGAATTGTTTTGTTTAAAATTCATTGTGGTAATGTCTATAACCAAAATTAGAAAAATGTTGTCTCTGTCCAAATATATATGGCCCTAACTGTATATATATATACCCAAGCTGTTTAGCATCTATTGAGGCTTCTATATTCCACTAGTAACTGATAAGGATTCCCATTCCGCTTTTACAGAATCCCGATGATGACTTGTGCCTTGAGGGCCTTTACATGATGGAGGAAGAAGGAGGTTCACCTGCTTCTCACAAGCCGCATGAGATCTGTTACATCCTCAATAACACCTTTATTCTCCTCTGTACTTCCACCAAACAATTCACAATATTGTTAGCGGAATTAATAGGTAACTCCACCCAAAGTCAAAAGTAAAAGCGATTTGGGTCACTTCGGGTCAGCACAACAAACACTTCTGCTCTTCTGATCTGCTCTGATGGATTACTTGCCAAGACTAAGGATTACCAGAACATTCTGGGGAAAGCTATATTTTAAAGAAAATCCTGCAACAAAGCAGTGATGTTGGCCATGATGCCTTTTTTCATCTCTTCTTACGAAACAGAACAACATTAATGATAACAGCATTCACAGCTAAAAATTTTCTTGAAGTCCTTTTTTAAAGATAAATATATTAAATACCGTATTTTTCCGGATTACAAGACGCACTTTTTTTTCTCTCTCAAATTTGGAGGGAAAATGGGGGTGCTCTTATAATGTGGATATACCTTACCGGTACCGTTGCTGTAGGCTGCAGGCTGAGGGGGGCTCCGGCGCTTCTGCGGGGGGCTCTGCCGACATTTTGTGAAAGGTCAGAGCCCCCGCAGTTCCATAGTGCCGAGATCTCCATCTGCACCCCCTCATCCCAGCCTGCAGCATCACCCCACTCCTGCCTCCCCCACCAGCGACCCTGGAACCCTGCTTCACAGCAGCCACCAACCCCAGTAAGTAACAAAACAGTGTGTAATATATACGGTATATATTTAATTATTATAGAGTTTTTTTGCTTTCTTGGCCTTTTTTCAAAGAATATGAATGATAGCACCAAAACTTTTTTCTCCACTCATGGATATTGGTTGGGTGCAGCCATTTATTTTCAAACTACTGTGGATTCTCTCTTTAAATCATAATGTCAACCCAAAATATCCAAATGACCCTGATCAAAAGTTCACATACCTTGGTGATTTTGGCCTGATAACAAGCAAAGTTGACACAAAAGGGTTTGAATGGCTATTAAAGATAATATCCTGTTTGCTTGTAATCAGTGTGTGCATAAAAGCTGAGTGAGCTTCTGGGATCCAGACAGACTCTTGCATCTTTCATCCAGCCAATGACGTTTCTGGATTGTGAGTCATGGGGAAAGCAAAAGAATTGTCAACGGATCTACGGGAAAAGGTAGTTGAACTGTATAAAACAGGAAAGGGATATCAAAAGATATCCAAGGAACTTACAATGCCAGTCAGCAGCGGTCAAACTGTGATTAACAAATGGAAAATCAGGGCCTCTGTAAAAATAAAACCACGGTCAGGTAGACTAACAAAACTGTCGTTCACAACTGCCAGGAAAATTGTTTGGGAGGCAAAAAAAAACCCACAAATAACATCAGCTGAAATCCAGGACTCTCTGAAAACTAGGGTTATGGCTGTTTCAAGATGCACAATAAGGAGGCACTTGAAGAAAAATGGGCTGCATGGTCAAGTCGCCAGAAGACAGCCATTACTGCGCAAATGCAACAAAGTATCTCGCTTACAGTACGCAAAACAGCACAGACAAGCCTGTGCTGAACTTTTTGGCCACAACCATAAATGTTACATTTGGAGAGAGGTCAACAAGGCCTATGATGAAATGAACAACAATCCTACAGTAAAGCATGCAGGTGGATCGCTGATGTTTTGGGGATGTATGTGCTACAAAGGCACAGGAAAGTTGGTCAAAGTTGAAGGAAAGATGAATGCAGCACGTTATCAGCAAATACTGGAGGCAAATTAGCTCGGAAGCTGCCCATGGGACGTACTTGGACGTTCCAACATGACAACGATCCAAAACACAAGGCCAAGTCGACCTGTCATTGGCTACAGAGCAGAACAAAGTGAATATCATTGAGCCACTCTGGGGAGCTCTCAAGCGCGCAGTTCATGCTAGACAGACCAGGAATTTACAGGAACTGGAGGCTTTTTGCCAAGAAGAGTGGGCAGCTTTACAATCTGCGAAAATAAAGAACCTCATCCACAACTACCACAAAAGACTTCAAGCTGTCATTGATGTTAGAGGGGGCAATACACGGTATTAAGAAATTGGGTATATGTACTTTTGATCAGAGTCATTTGGATGTTTTGGGTTGTCATTATGATTTAAATAGAGAAAACACAATAGTTTGACAATAAATGACTTCACCCAACCACAAACTGTGATTGGAGAAAAAGTTTTGGTGTTATCATTCATACTCTCTGAAAAAAGGCCAAGAAAACAAAATTATGCCGGGGTATGTAAACTTTTGAGCACAACTGTAATATAATATAATATAAATATATATATATATAATATATATATATATATATATATATATATATATATATATATATATATATATATATATATATCTATCTATCTATCTATATAACTATATATCTATCTATCTATCTATCTATATATATATATACACACACACACATACAGTGGGGCAAAAAGTATTTAGTCAGTCAGCAATAGTGCAAGTTCCACCACTTAAAAAGATGAGAGGCGTCTGTAATTTACATCATAGGTAACCCTCAACTATGGGAGACAAACTGAGAAAAAAAAATCCAGAAAATCACATTGTCTGTTTTTTTATCATTTTATTTGCATTTTATGGTGGAAAATAAGTATTTGGTCAGAAACAAAATTTCATCTCAATACTTTGTAATATATCCTTTGTTGGCAATGACAGAGGTCAAACGTTTTCTGTAAGTCTTCACAAGGTTGCCACACACTGTTGTTGGTATGTTGGCCCATTCCTCCATGCAGATCTCCTCTAGAGCAGTGATGTTTTTGGCTTTTCGCTTGGCAACACAGACTTTCAACTCCCTCCAAAGGTTTTCTATAGGGTTGAGATCTGGAGACTGGCTAGGCCACTCCAGGACCTTGAAATGCTTCTTACGAAGCCACTCCTTCGTTGCCCTGGCGGTGTGCTTTGGATCATTGTCATGTTGAAAGACCCAGCCACGTTTCATCGTCAATGCCTTTGCTGATGGAAGGAGGTTTGCACTCAAAATCTCACGATACATGGCCCCATTCATTCTTTCATGTACCCGGATCAGTCGTCCTGGCCCCTTTGCAGAGAAACAGCCCCAAAGCATGATGCTTCCACCACCATGCTTTACAGTAGGTATGGTGTTTGATGGATGCAACTCAGTATTCTTTTTCCTCCAAACACGACAAGTTGTGTTTCTACCAAACAGTTCCAGTTTGGTTTCATCAGACCATAGGACATTCTCCGAAAACTCCTCTGGATCATCCAAATGCTCTCTAGCAAACTTCAGACGGGCCCGGACATGTACTGGCTTAAGCAGTGGGACACGTCTGGCACTGCAGGATCTGAGTCCATGGTGGCGTAGAGTGTTACTTATGGTAGGCCTTGTTACATTGGTCCCAGCTCTCTGCAGTTCATTCACTAGGTCCCCCCGCGTGGTTCTGGGATTTTTGCTCACCGTTCTTGTGATCATTCTGACCCCACGGGGTGGGATTTTGCGTGGAGCTCCAGATCGAGGGAGATTATCAGTGGTCTTGTATGTCTTCCATTTTCTAATTATTGCTCCCACTGTTGATTTCTTCACTCCAAGCTGGTTGGCTATTGCAGATTCAGTCTTCCCAGCCTGGTGCAGGGCTACAATTTTGTTTCTGGTGTCCTTTGACAGCTCTTTGGTCTTCACCATAGTGGAGTTTGGAGTCAGACTGTTTGAGGGTGTGCACAGGTGTCTTTTTATACTGATAACAAGTTTAAACAGGCCCCATTACTACAGGTAATGAGTGGAGGAAAGAGGAGACTCTTAAAGAAGAAGTTATAGGTCTGTGAGAGGCAGAAATCTTGATTGTTTGTTTCTGACCAAATACTTATTTTCCACCATAAAATGCAAATAAAATGATAAAAAAACAGACAATGTGATTTTCTGGATTTTTTTTTCTCAGTTTGTCTCCCATAGTTGAGGTCTACCTATGATGTAAATTACAGACGCCTCTCATCTTTTTAAGTGGTGGAACTTGCACTATTGCTGACTGACTAAATACTTTTTTGCCCCACTGTACATACACTGCTCAAAAAAATAAAGGGAACACTAAAATCCCACATCCTAGATATCGCTGAATGAAATATTCCAGTTGTAAATCTTTATTCATTACATAGTGGAATATGTTGAGAACAATAAAACCTAAAAATCATCAATGTAAATCACAACGAATATCCCACGGAGGTCTGGAGCTGGAATGATGCTCAAAATCAAAGTGGAAAATGAAGTTACAGGCTGATCCATCTTCAGTGGAAATGCCACAAGACAAGGAAAAGATGCTCAGTAGTGTGTGTGGCCTCCACGTGCCTGTATGACCTCCCTACAACGCCTGGACATGCTCCTGATGAGGCGGCGGATGGACTCCTGAGGGATCTCCTCCCAGACCTAGACTAAAGCATCTGCCAACTCCTGGACAGTCTGTGGTGCAACGTGACGTTGGTGGATGGTGCGAGACATGATGTTCCAGATGTGTTCAATCTGATTGAGGTGTGGGAAATGGGCGAGCCAGTCCATAGCTTCAATGCCTTCATCTTGCAGGAAATGCTGACACACTCCAGGCACATGAGGTCTGGCATTGTCCTGCATTAGCAGGAACCCAGGGCCAACCGCACCAGCATATGGTCTCACAAGGGGTCTGAGGATCTCATCTCGGTACCTAATGGCAGTCAGGCTACCTCTGGCGAGCACATGGAGGGCTGTGCGGCCCTCCAAAGAAATGCCACCCCACACCATTACTGACCCACTGCCAAACCAGTCATGCTGAAGGATGTTGCAGGCAGCAGATCGCTCTCCACGTCGTCTCCAGTCTCTGTTACATCTGCTCAGTATAAATCTGCTTTCATCTGTGAAGAGCACAGGGTGCCAGTGGTGAATTTGCCAATCCTGGTGTTCTGTGGCAAATGCCAAGCATCCTGCATGGTGTTGGGCTGTGAGCACAACCCCCATCTGTGGACGTTGGGCACTCAGACCATCCTCATGGAGTTGGTTTCTAACCGTTTGTGCAGACACATGCACATTTGTGACCTGCTGGGTTCATTTTGCAGGGCTCCGGCAGTGCTCCTCCTGTTCCTCCTTGCACAAAGGCTGAGGTAGCAGTCCTGCTGCTGGGTTGTTGCCCTCCTACGGCCCCCTCCACGTCTCCTGGTATACTGGCCTGTCTCCTGGTAACGTAGTGTCCAGCGGCGGGAGGCGCTGACAGACACAGCAAACCTTCTTGCCGCAGCTCGCAATGATGTGCCATCCTGGATGAGCTGCACTACCTGAGCCACTTGTGTGGGTTGTAGAGTCCATCTCATGCTACCACGAGTGTGAAAGCACAACCAACATTCAAAAGTGACCAAAACATCAGCCAGAAAGCATTGGTACTGAGATGTGGTCTGTGGTCCCCACCTGCAGAACCCACTCCTTTATTGAGTGTGTCTCGATAATTGCCAATAATTTCCAACTGTTGTCTATTCAATTTGTACAAAAGCATGTGAAATTGATTATCAAATTAGTGTTGCTTCCTAAGTGGACAGTTTGATTTCACAGAAGTTTGATTTACTTGGAGTTATATTCTGTTTAAGTGTTCCCTTTATTTTTTTCATCAGTGTACATTTTTACTACCAAAATTTTGTTTTAGCCCCAGATTTTACATTTTCACCCAATAAGTGGGTAAAAATGGCACCAAAATTTGTCCCACAATTTCTACTGAACGTGACAATACCCCAATCCCCCATATGTGGCTGTACAGTACTACTTAGCCATATGGAGAGACTCAGGAGCAATCTAGCGCTATTTGCCTCTTGGTGCGCAGACTTTCCTACAACAGTTTGCGGATTCCGTATACAGAGTCCCCAATTGCTAGAAGAGCAGAATCCCCCCTCAATTGACTCCATTTGAGAAACTATACCCCTTGGGGAATTTATCTACAGGTGTAGTGACTATTTTGACGCCATGGGTATTTTCCAGAAATAAGCAGCAACGAATGTTGCCAAGTGAAAATTGCAAACTGCCGTTGTAGTGACCAGGACGCTGTAGTGACCAGTATGTTGCAGTCACCAGTACGTTATGCTCAGCCCATGCTTCTGGAGCCATGCACCCGCAAGTTAGGTGGGCTCTCATCGCTTCAGAAATGCCAAACATGGATGCAATATGTTTGTTTAGGTACAATGTGGGGCTCATAAGTGAGGGTGGAATTTGGATTTGAGTGTGGAGAATTTGCTGAATTTATTTTGGCGGGTGAGGAGCCATATTACTTTTCCAGAGCCTTTGTACTACCAGTAACGTGGAAGTCCAGTATATTTCCATTAACGGACCTGGGCCAGGGCTTGCTTTTTTTGTGGATTTAGTTGAAGCTCTTGTTGGGAACATTTTACATAAAATTTTGGATCACAGTTATCCAGCGTTCTGCGCTGACCACTTACTTTGGGGTTTCCATCTAAATCTCTTAGTGACGCGATTCAGATGAAACCCCCCGAAGGGATCCATTCACTTTAATGAGGCAGCAGAGTTACTCTGAACTAGAGATGAGCAAATGTGCTCAGGTTCCCTCTTATTCGGCAAGCTGCAGAGGGAACCAGGCTTCCTGGATCGCGCTGGTCGATCAGCTGATCGGCGCCACAGCTGCATGTGTCGCGGCTGTGTCACAGTCACGACACACACATGTTTGTTGGGCTTTCCATGCATGTGTCATGACTGTGACACAGCAACGGCACATGGAACTGCAGCGACGATCAACTGATCGGCCGCTGCGATCCAGGAAGCCGGGTTCCTCCTGTAGATTGCCGAATAAGAGGGAACCCGAGCAAATTTGCTCATTTCTATTCTGGACACAGTCTGACCTCTGTTCAGCGGTGTCCTTTTTTAAAAAAAAAAAAAAAGTTCACAAAACTGTGGCCGACAGCACTTTTATGCAATCCTAAAAAGACACCGCAAGATCATAGGTCACAGTGCCTCCATCTGCCTTATTATAGGGTCTTCAGCCAGAGGTTCCGTCTGAATCATGTATTTCAGAAATTTACACGAAAACCACGATGCAAGCACTCCGCGCAAAAAGCAGAATAAATATGTGTCCCGAGCCTTACTGCGATTTTTGGGATGCAGAATGTGGTTTTATTTATGTTTTACGCCGTTCCTTGTGCGGTGTCAGTGACTAGGTGACTTTATTCTTCGGGTCGGTGCAATTACAGCGATGATAGATTTATAACGGGCTTTTTTGTTTGTCTACTGTCATACACTAAAAGACGTTTTGTATTGCAAAAAATGGTTTTTGCATCACCATATTTTGAGCGCTATAATTTTTCCCACAGAGTCATGTGAGGTCTTGTTTTTTGCGGGACGAGCTGACGTTTTTATGGGTACCATCTTCGGGCACATGACATCTTTTGATCACTTTCTATTCCGATTATTTTTTTTAATTTATTTATTTTTTTTTTTTGGGGGGGGGGGGGTATTGGCTTATGCCGGCCCGTGTGTGGTAAAATTGACAAGGCAGTTTTATTCTTCGGGCCAGTAGGATTACAGCGATACCTCAATTATATCTTTTTTTTATGTTTAGGTGCTTTTAGACCTTAAAAACTTTTATGGACAAAATTATTTTTTGCATCGCCTTATTCCGACAGCTGTAACTTTTTTATTTTTTAAATGGAGGAGCTGCATGGTGGCTTGTTTTTTGCAGAACAATGTTTATTTACATCGGTCATTTTGATTGCGTTTTACTCCACTTTTTGTTCTGTGGTATGATGAAGCATATTTATTTATAGATACAATATCTTGATTTTTTTATTATAATTTTTGATTTTTTGATTTTTTTTTTGTATTTTTACAATTACGGTATTTTAAAAAAGGTTTTGCTTTTCTTTTACTTTTTTACTTTGTCCCACTATGGGACTATCATTTTTTGCATTATGACCGCTTCTACAGCATGGGGATGCAGCAGCATCCCTATGCGGTATAAACTGTCAGCTCTGCATTGCGCGTGATCAGCAAGTTTCCTAGCTCTGGTGACCCGGATGTCGTCCTGACGACATCGGGTCACCATGGCAATGATTGGGACCCCACGTCACACCGTGGGGTCTATGATCCAAAGGCAGAGGGACTTTCAGTCCTCTGCCGGCTCCCGGAATGCTGTGATCTTGTCCCATCGCAGCATTTTGGGGGTTAAAGTGCCGGGAGCGGTGCGTGACAGCTCCTGGCACTTAGTGTCGGATGTCAGCTGTCAGAATCAGATTAATATGTCAATGTCAGAAATGGGTTAATTTAGTGAACAAATGAACAATTGGTGGAGAAAGGATGAAACTGACTGACGTCTTTTTTTCAACCTATGTAACTATGAATATTGTAAATACTAAAACATATAAAAATAACCTACAAATTTAGAGTAGCTGTAACACTACTGACCTGAATCATGTCGCCATTTCATTTTTACGGCACAATGAATGCCTTAAAGACAATACCTCAAAAGCAATGGCAGAATTGCCCAAACCCCCCACAACAATTTTCCTGTGTTTTTTCTTTCAGTATATTCTATGGTAAAAATCAATAGTATCACTCAAAACAAAAAAACTCTCTTGCAAAAAAACAAGTCCTCATAAGGATATGTCGATAGGAAAAAAAATGTTATGGCTCTTGGGAAAGAGAATGGAAAAAGCAAATGGGCAAATGAAAGAAAAACAAAACCTTTTTCACCCACCACAAAAAAAATGTTGGTTTATATGTACAATAAATAGTATCCCCGAACCAGGACATGTAACGACAGAAGGGTAATGGGTTTGGTCAGGCAGTAAGTTGTAAATGCAGCAAGAAGTGGCTTTCCCAACACTTCTGTGTACACGGCCGGTACGGTAGTAAACTCGCAATCAGACACCGGAATGGATGACGGCTCCGGCAGTGGACAGATTTTCCTTTCCCATAGACAGTAAGAGAGCATTCATTGGCTTTCAATGCTTTTCTTTCCACAAACAATTCTTGCTACTTTAATTTATCGTATTGTTGTCACTTGCCGGGAACTTTCACGTCATATTATCCTCTCTTGTTTGCCGCGCTGTCTCCTGCTAAGAGGCTCCCCAGGCTCTGCCTTTCTCCGGGCCCTCGAGAACCAATTGGCACAGCCTGCAAATGAGCCTTCTGACATGTTGGTAATTGGATGTGGACCACTGACCTAGAACCAGCTTTATACCCCGAACGATCCCTGCTGCTCCGAGAGAATGGATGTACTAAACAGCCACACACATTCCTGATGATTGTTGGCTCCTTTATAACTTGTAGCCGTACGGATCTTTTCTTCAGTAACCGTCTGCAGAGCAGCATAATGGGGTGCAGGGCACTGCTGTAAGGTAGCAGCCTGGGAATTCGCGGACAGCCAGCCTCGCAGATTAGGACTCACTTCATCAGTTGTAACAAGCGACAAAGCCGATTTCTACTATCCCAAGGCAGAGATTCATCACCAAGGCCGCTGCATTTATAAATACAGTTTTACACACGAGCTGGGGTCAATGCTATTTACTGATAGTGCACGAATAGATTATAGGTGCAGATCAGATTTCATAGGTCGAATCTGTGGTTTCACCTTTGTTTAACCCCTTAAAGGGCTTTTCCAGTTTTAGAAAAAACCCTGTTTCCCAGTATCATTTTTTCTAATTTGTAAATAAATTGTCCCTTACTCACCCTACCATGGTCCGTCGCGGAGTCTCGCCCGCTGTTCCCAGTGTCAGTTATTGTCTGCAGTGCTGAAGTCACGTCGCGGCAGTCAATCACTGGTTCTGTCCAAGTTGATGACACGAGACTCACAGCTCATCCATTGGTTGCATTATGTCGACGTGCCATCAGCACTCCAGATAATACACCGGGAGCAGCGGCCGAGACTCACTCAGCTGGGCCCAGGGGAGAGTGAATAAAGCATCAATGCTGAGCCGGCTGTCAGTCAGTGCTGGGGCGCGGTTACAGCCGCCACTCACTATGTACTGATTGGTGACTTAATGCTGCGACGGCCGCTCCTCTATGACCGAAAGCTGAGACGGCCGGGAGGAATAAAGCTGATTACCTCTCAGAAGTCAAGCTTTTGGCGTGGCAGCTACATGGCTTTAGAATGCTATTAACCTGCAAATGAACCCCATATAAGCAGGTTAATAGAACTTTGGGACATGACAGGTTCCTTTTAGAGTTGTTCTGTTTGGTTTTTGAATACCTTTATATCTTTTTCCTATTCCTTTATCTTTTAAGTATTATGTGCAACAAAATGACAGTATTGCAGTAAATGGTGAAAATAAGAGTACAAAGATCGCGCCAATGACAGCCTTCAGCAGTGACCCCGGCTTCCACTGCAATCTATTTGCACGATCACATAGCGAGGGATGAGGCAGTCATGAGCATTAGAATGGACGCCGGATCACGACACTCAAATGCTACTTTAGTACTGGAGCAGGTGCCGGCAGTGTTAAGGTACAGCTCCACACGTGCTTGACATCCGGCATACATATAAAGCAAACGTCATGAAGGGGTTACGTCCCAGTCACGTCATCAGGCATGATTGCTGTAGAGAATCACCTAGGTCAGTACTTAGGTGCAATAGTCTCACGTATCAATGTGACATCATAGCTGAAAACATTGGAGCAGGGGCCCCGGATTCAGCAGCGGGGGCCCTTCTTTTATTGACCTGTATAGAAAGCGGATATGGTAATCCAGACAGCAATTATAATCATGCCCTGTTGTTAGCTTACCGGCTTCATTGTCAATGGGAAAACTCCAGAGTTTTCCTTCTTTTGTCCATTGTATCATCTCTTCAAATCCATTCCTCGGAGGATGCTCAAAGATGAAGGCAATCTCCTTCGCCAGCTCTAGATCCCAAAGAGTAGGTGGCATGTCTGATAATAGTAAATGAGATAGAAGCATTTTAGCTATCTATTCAAGAAATCACACAAGTAGAAGTGGAAAAACGGCCATAAATCAATAGGGAGACCACAGATCTAATACTATATATATGTATCTCAAAAAGATTCCCCCACAAATATTCACAGAACGCTCTGATGCAAGCAATGGAACTGGATAGGAAAATGTAATCTATCGGGTGTTGCAGCATTATATATATTCCTCCAAAACTGGTTATCTGCGGGCCACCGCACACTCAGAAAACTTTTGGCATGTCTGAAGTTTTCATTAGGGAGTCTGGGTGCCGAAACCCACAGTGATGGTTAAAAGGTAGAGGCGTTCAGCTAAGTGCTACTCAGAGACTAATGACAAGCTCTAAGGGAAGTCTCAATAGTGCAGCTTACATCTAGCACTAGGCCAAGTTATTCTGCCCCTTTGTTTTAGTAATTACTCTGTTAATCTCCTTTTCTTTGTTTATATTGAAACCGTCAGTATGCTTCTGAAGCTCATTTTGTCCCCCTTGCTCTTCATCAATGTCCAGCGTCTGGCTGCAAGACAACTGACTGCAGCAGGAGCCTCTCCCTCTGTCTTGTCTCCAGTAGGCACCTATGCTGTAGAAAGGGATTTTTTTCCCCATTATATATATATATAATATTCATCATGTAAAATAGGCGGCAGGTCAGTAAGAGATCAGTGACCTGTCAGAAGCCATACTGGTGAATACTTAAGCAGAGCACCACATGAAGACCCCCACAGGCCGCCCAGGAGCACAAGCATATTATTAACTCAAAACTGAAAATAAGGATTAAACAACAACCACTAGATAGAGTTCATCACCAGGTATGATTATAATCAGTATAACGGCGCCGACCTGACACTGTAGGTTACTGAGCACAATCCTGCTGACAAGTTCCCTTTAAAGAGCACATGTTCTGTGCAGAAACAAGGCACCTGAACCCAAGGAGGGAGCTGCATTCACTCTACTATTGCAGTAGGGTCAGGTATGGCTTTGGCTTTAGAAGTGGAGTCTGAATACCGAATATCTTGTCAAAGAAGTCAAAGTTCTCTATCCATCAGGTAGAAGGCAAGCTTATTTGGAATTAGTCCTATACTGCTGTACAGGTGACTAATAGACATACGATGTTGCAATTCCTGGAATAACCTACAAATTCGGGGAAAATCATGTAAATTGCACATGGATCTAGAATTACAGCGAGAGCACAGGAGAACAAGGCGCACAAAGGTTTTGATCCATGAGATTCCGCAAGAAGAGAACAGTCTGAGAAATTACGTGTCTAGACTTTGGCATTTAAACTTGGTCAAATTATATTTCCATTTTATAATGACTGTCTTCCTTATGTTTTCCTGAAATTACAAGAAGACTTCCGAGCCCTTTACCAGCAGTCAGAAGGATGCTACAGCCAGACAAGAAACGCTGAGCTTTTCATCTAGACCAGTGAAGTGACCTCTAGTCCTTAGTAACAATGGTGCATAATTGTGAATCAAAAGAGATGATTAAAGAGACTCCATAAAAATGATGCTTTTCTCATCGGTAAGGTGCACACTCATTACACAGTCTCTACTCTTCCAGAATTGCCATAAGCAAGACAGCACAGCCTCACCTCCAGACAAGACAGCCTCACCTCCAGACAAGACAGCACAGCCTCACCTCCAGACAAGCAAGACAGCACAGCCTCACCTCCAGACAAGTAAGACAGTACAGCCTCACCTCCAGACAAGACAGCCTCACCTCCAGACAAGCAAGACAGTACAGCCTCACCTCCAGACAGCACAGCCTCACCTCCAGACAAGACAGCCTCACCTCCAGACAAGCAAGACAGCACAGCCTCACCTCCAGACAGCACAGCCTCACCTCCAGACAAGACAGCCTCACCTCCAGACAAGCAAGACAGTACAGCCTCACCTCCAGACAAGACAGTACAGCCTCACCTCCAGACAAGACAGTACAGCCTCACCTCCAGACAAGACAGTACAGCCTCACCTCCAGACAAGACAGTACAGCCTCACCTCCAGACAAGACAGTACAGCCTCACCTCCAGACAAGCAAGACGGTACAGCCTCACCTCCAGACAAGACAGCACAGCCTCACCTCCAGACAGGCAAGACGGTACAGCCTCACCTCCAGACAAACATTGCCAATTTTTCCTCTGGAGAGTCACATTCAAAACTTTTCCAATTTCCAATTCAAGTAAATGAGAATTTTTCCCAGAATCACGTGTTGACTTCTTCTATTCCTGCTCCGCTTACTTTTGCATAGGAGGCGAAGTGTGCCGATGACGTTACAACCTCACATACCTGCACGAGTACTGCTACAACGAACAGGACACCTGCACAATTCTTTCTAATGGTGGGTGCTTCTCATCAGGTATGTGGGCTCGTAAGATCATAGGCACCGCTCACCACCAGTAGAAGTGAAGAAGGCCAGACAACCCCTTTAATAGCCGAAGACACAAAAACACATACTGCTGTACCAAGTAGTCCGTATATATGAAACACAAAAAGTGGAAGACTTAAAGGAGTGTCCAAAGGATGGGTGATAACTTGATGATGGGTGGATGTCCACCTGCTGGGGCCCGCACTGATCAGCAGATTGGGGAATTTTTATCCCAGTTTTAAGATGGAGCAAGAGGTCTTACACCGAATCACCAATCCATTTATTCTCTATGGGGCAGGCCAGTTGGAAAAGTGGTGCAGTGTCCGACCATGGGCACGGCTCCACCACGACCATGGGCACGGCTCCACCACGACCATGGGCACGGCTCCACCACGACCATGGACACGGCTGCACCACGACCATGGACACGGCTGCACCATCATTATGGGGACAACTTGGATAGGTGAGAATTGGATTGGTGACAACTCTTATAAGATGACAAAATAAATTAGATCCTGACAATTTTAGCAGCATTGATGGCAATCTATTGTGCAACAGTTTCCCACCTATGCCCGCAGGACCAGATGCTGAAAAAATAAGGAAAAAAAAAAAAAAACACTTCAGACTGTGGTTTCAGAAGTGGCTTGTTTTCTTCTCCCCATTTAATAACAAAGCATGCATTTCTATGATTGTGGGAGTTCAGAGCGAATATTTTAGCGCCTCTTAGTATATTAGTACCGTACTTTTTTATTTTACTTTTTCTGTATTTGATTTTACAGCGTTTTCTTACCTGTCACTTGATTTTTTGTCCTTTTTTTTTTTTCTTTTGCACATATTAGGCTTATAGTTTGTAAAGAACGCAACCCAGATTTAATAATAATGATATCTCATAACTTCACTAAATATCTATTTTGATACATTACAAATAAAATTGGATTTACCGTATTTACTTTTTTCAGCATCTTTACCCAAAAAGGTCTGAAAAGTCCAATGGGTACTAACTATCCAGGCTTATTTCACTGATAGTTGCCATTATTAAAGCTGTGCTGGACCCAGCATAGGATCCTGTTTGCAAAGTATCATCCACGCCCAATATAGACTAAAGAGAATATTCCAAAGACATAGGACTAAAATAAATATATTGGACCACAAAATAAATTCAAATAGAAATGCTTGTAGTAATACAGATAGCAATTAGTACCGTAGTACTAAATATTAAAAATTAAAACAAGTGCCTGTGCACAATATAATAAAAAGTTGATAAAATGATTATTTTATGCTGATGTATAGGTATGACGGACCAGGAGATATAAAAATGAATCAACCAATCATATTATATGATCCAGGTATAAAATTCCCCAAAAAAACAAATATAAAAATAAGAATCAAAAATTCGTTAAAAGAGTGAAAAAGATAAATATTAATATTCATATAGGTGAAATATGTGGGAAAAATTCCCATCAGCATGGGATAAACTATTCAAAATGTCACAGTGCAAAGCAATGAGCTGATAAAGATATTAGTGTCAAAGAACAAAAGTGCACAAATGGGATCAATACACGTGGGCATATACCTCTAAGGCCGTCAAATTCCCGGCACAGCGCACTTGGCTCACTGGACATAATGATGTTTGAATAAGACACGGACTAGGTGGAAATGTAACCTACCGCTATACCCAGCGCTACTTGCCAACTCTTTGGATTCTCGAGTTCAGCCGACATCCGTGCAAGAACACCGACTGCGCATCTTTTCTACTATATAACAATGCCCGGGTCTGGACAGGAGGGAGAAGATCGGGACTAAAGAGGGCTATGTTGTTCATAAACTGCTGGGCATTGATGGCACGAATTTTCTGATTACAGCTTCCCCTAATCCATGGGGATTATTTTATCTCACTTTATTTTACTCTATGATATTGGTGCCAACTAAACCCCTTTTCAGTCTCCAGATAATTATGACAAGTTAGACGAGTTCATTGTCAAAATGTCACACTAGTTTTTAATTTTGGGACGGAGAGCAAAGCAAAAATCATGCCAGAGACGTCAGGGATCAAATTATCTCTTGGTATTTCCTGCTGGTTGTGAAGATGTATTTTGCAATCCCATTTCCAGTGCAGAAACACAGCAGCAGACGCAGCGAGTTACCATCCAAAGACATTCCATAGGAAACTCTATATCACAGACATCTCCTCACACCCAGCAAGTGCGTCCAAGTCAGATCCCGATCTCAGATTTCATCACAAACGGTGAGAAGTGGCGGTAAAGGTGCAACGAGACATTAAATAGGCCAAAATACTCATTCTGTTCTGTATATCCTGCTTTATCCCGGTCTTCTGCCTCAAATTATTTATAACTTATAAAATATTTCCCGGATCCACGCATTCCTTGACCGTGACACCAAAAAAAACACTAGTGCATGCCCTTATCATCTCCCCCTTGACTACTGCAACCTCCTACTCTCTGGCCTCCCCTCTAGCACTCTGGCACCACTCCAATCCATCCTACACTCTGCTGCCCGACTAATCCACCCCCCTAATCCACATCTCCCCGCTACTCCCCAGCCTCTCCTCTCTGCCAAGCCCTTCACTGGCTTCCTATTGCCCAGAGACTACAGTTCAAAACCCTTACAATGACATACAAAGCCATCCACAATCTGTCTCCTCCATACATCTGGGACATGGTCTCCCGGTACCTTCCTTCACGCAACCTCCGATCCTCTCAAGATCTCCTTCTCTACTCCCCTCTCATCTCTTCTTCCCACAACTGCATCCAAGACTCCTCCCGTGCTTCCCCCTACTCTGGAACGCTCTACCCCAACACATCAGACTCTCGCCTACCATCGAAACCTTCAAAAAGAACCTGAAGACTCACCTCTTCTGACAAGCCTACAGCCTGCAATGATACTCAACCTACTGAACCACCGCACAACCAGCTGTACCCTCTCCTAGTGTATCCTCACCCATCCCCTGCAGACTGTGAGCCCTCGCGGGCAGGGTCCTCCCTCCTTATGTACCGGTGTGCCTTGTTTAGGCTCACGTTTAATGTACTTTTCTATATTTGCCCCCTATTCACATGTAAAGCACCATGGAATAAATGGCGCTATTTAAATGTATACTAATAATATTATTATTATTATTATCATCATCAACCTTCCCTGAGCTGGAGAGGTAAAAAAAAAGCTGGAAACCCCCCTATAAGTGAGGGTACACATGAACATGAATACAACCTGCCGGATCACTAGGACCCCCTGACAGGAGACGGTCAGGTTATCATTAGCAGGGGATCTCACCATGTTCATATGTATTGACAAGTGAAGGCCCCATACACGAGAGACTAATGTCGTCCGAAACCATCGACATTTACGGGTTCGCCAACGGTCTAATGTGTAAGGGGGCACCGGCCGGCTGATGGTAGAGACGGAAGATATGTTGATCGCACTCTATTTCGGACTGCCGATAGCATTTGTTCTTCGTGAGATAAGCCGCCGGCCGACAGGCAATTTGGTGGCTTTTCATGGAGAAAGCAGGAGCGCTCGGCAGAACGGGAGAGTCGGCTGTTCAGCAGACCGCCATCTAACATGTATGGCCAGCTTTATAGCTACAAAATATTTTATCCAAGGTATTTTCTATATTTACAAGGATCATATCATCTTATCACCAGAGATCCTAAACAGCTATAATACCAGAGAACAGAAAAGATGTGAATTCTACAAAAATGTGATAATTCGGATAGTAATAGGATAACATTTTTTAGCAATGACCAACATCTCCATTAGTATAGCCAAAATACAAGTGGCCAACAAATCCCATACAAAGAATGTAAAACGTACCGCAGACACTGCTTCAGCCAATGTATGCCACTGCTCGTAAGAATCCGAGAATGTAGTGGGGGGAAAACTGAAATTACTTTAGTCCTGTGTGTCCGGCTGTCACCGAATGTTCGTCAGCAGCTTCCTGTAATTGATTTAAGACTAATCTGAACCCATCATTGCATGAGACATGTAACTAATACAACTTTGTCTCATTATAAAAGAGATGCAGCTCTCACAGCTCTGCTGTACTGCAGCTCTCACGGCTCTCCTGTACTGCAGCTCTCACGGCTCTCCTGTACTGCAGCTCTCACGGCTCTCCTGTACTGCAGCTCTCACGGCTCTCCTGTACTGCAGCTCTCACGGCTCTCCTGTACTGCAGCTCTCACGGCTCTCCTGTACTGCAGCTCTCACGGCTCTCCTGTACTGCAGCTCTCACGGCTCTCCTGTACTGCAGCTCTCACGGCTCTCCTGTACTGCAGCTCTCACGGCTCTTCTGTACTGCAGCTCTCACGGCTCTCCTGTACTGCAGCTCTCACGGCTCTCCTGTACTGCAGTTCTCACGGCTCTGCTGTACTGCAGCTCTCACGGCTCTGCTGTACTGCAGCTCTCACAGCTCTGCTGTACTGCAGCTCTCACAGCTCTGCTGTACTGCAGCTCTCACAGCTCTGCTGTACTGCAGCTCTCACAGCTCTGCTGTACTGCAGCTCTCACAGCTCTGCTGTATTGCCACATGAGCTGCCTGTGAGATGGAAGCTGAGAGGAACCTGCAGATGTGTGAGGTATAATCACACACCGCTCTGCAGTGAGATCAGGAGAGCAGCCATCACACATCATACTGTAGCACGGCGGCTCAGTGGATAGCACTGCAGCCTTGCAGCGCTGGAGTCCTGGGTTCAAATCCCACCAAGGACAACATCTGCAAGGAGTTTGTCTGTTCACCCCGTGTTTGCTTGGGTTTCCTCCGGGGACTCTGATTTCCTCCCACATTCCAAAGACATACTGATAGGGAATCTAGATTGTGAGCCCCAATGGGGACAGTGCCGATAATGTCTGCAAAGCGCTGTGGAACTAATGGCGCTATATAAGTGAGTAAAATAAATATATATATATATATATATATATATATATATATATATAAAAAACGAGTGTTTGTGTGTGTGGACGATGATGTCATAATGGTTGCCATGGCGACAATGATGTCATAATAATAATAGGTTGCAATGGGGACAGTGATGTCATAATAGGTTGCAATGGGGACAGTGATGTCATAATGGTTGCCATGGTGATGATGTCAGAATGGTTGCCATGTCGAAGATGATGTTATAATAGGTATATGGGCATGGAACTATGGGATGGAGGATGTGTGATGGGTATATGGGCACTGGACTATGGGATGGAGGATATGTATGGTGGGTATATGGGCACGGGACTATGGGATGGAGGATATGTATGATGGGCATATGGGCACAGGACTATGGGATGGAGGATGTGTGATGGGTATATGGGCACGGGACTATAGGATGGCGGATGTGTATGATGGGTATATGGGCACGGGACTATGGGAAGAAGGTTATGTATGATGGGGTATATGGGCACGGGACTATGGGAAGGTTATGTATGATGGGTATATGGGCACGGGACTATGGGATGGAGGATAATCATTATAATTTGTTATAACTAACCACAGTTAGTATGCCCGGGCAACGCCGGGCTCTTCAGCTAGTAAATAAATAAATACTGGTAACCATCATACATCACACTGGTAACTATTACATGTCTCACACTGGTAATGCCCCCTCATATTTATAATAATTTGTGATGAGTGAGTATACTCGTTGCTCCGGTTTTCCCGAGCACGCTCGGGTGGTCTCCGAGTATTTGTAAGTGCTCGGAGATTTCGTTTTTGTTGACGCAGCTGCATGATTTACGGCTGCTGGACAGCCTGAATACATGTGGGGGTTGCCTGGTTGCTAAGGAATCCCCACATGTAATCAAGCTGTGTAGTAGCCATAAATCATTCAGCTGAGGCGATGAAAACTAAATCTCTGAACACTAACAAATACTCGGAGATCACCCGAGCGTGCTCAGGAAAACCCGAGCAACGAGTACACTTGCTCATCGCTAATAATAATCTCTGGAGGCAGATTCTCAGAGAGATCTATGCCCGGCCCATAGATCTTAAAAGTTTATTTACATAAACACAATTTCTCTGGAATAAGACATCAGATCACTCATATCTAAGCGCCATTTTATTCAGCTTCCTTTGACCCACATGCCCATGTAGACAGCATAGGAGGGATGATCCTGCTGACAGATTTCCCTTAAACGAGTATTTCGGTCTATGCAAGTTATCAGCTATCGACAAGTCACTGCTAGGACCCTCAGCGATCACACAATGGATTGTGGCTAGGAGGAGTTGTATGGAGTGACATGTGCCGTGCAGATCCAACCAAAGTCTACAGTGCTGAAAATGCAATTATAGACTAGTGCGTGCACAGCCTGCCACACCATTCAACGCCTCCTACGTCTACATGCAGGGCAGAACGGGATACAAGAGCTGCTGTTCTGGTGATTACCGGAGTCCTAGCAGAGGAATCCAAACCAATAGCACACACATGTGCAGTGCATAGATAATCTCTTGCTAGCACTGCTTTCTTACTCAACACCTGTGATCATGGCCACCAGCCTGCCCCTTAGCATATGCATGCAATATCTGGCCATACTTACACTTGTCTATCCAATGAATGGTGGGACACGTAGTCACAGCCGGCGGCACTGATTTCTACAAACCAAATGTCAGATAGAAGCTGCACTTGGCTATTCATGGCAACAACTACAGCACTAACAAAGGCGATCACCCAGCTTTACACAGGACACGAATAGCATTAAATCTGCCACGTAAAGTTATATCCCACCAGTGCCGATCGCAAGACGAACAATGGTCACTGTAAGATCTCCAAGATTTGCACTGGTCAGCTGGGGCTCATGTGTTGGCGATCGGTCGTACAGCACAACATTATTAGTATATAGAAAGCTCGTAAATCTACGCGAGTTCACAACCTAAAGAAAATAAACTAAGAAGTGTCAGTCTTCCAAAGTCATAAGTGTTGTAACTTGTTCCCATAACACTCCCAGAAGATGAGACGGGGTGATTGACGGGAAGAAACGTATGCTGGGTGTCACAATATTGAATGATGCTCTTCACAAAGCAGAGGTGTTTAATAAGAATGCGTGAAAAATGAGAATTTAGCAAAGCTGATCCTGTTTTCTGCCGCTACCTGCCTGATCAGATACAGCCATAAAACAGTGTGTTCATTGGGATCATACAGGCTGATGCATGAAGGCTTGGTTTTATGAGATGAAACGCTGGTTAACTTGATGGGCATGTAGCCCAATAAAAGCTAGATCCCGTCTTACTAATTGACAAATCATCCTGAGTTTTCTCACCTTTCTGCTATATGTCCCGGGCAGATTATAGGAAGCCTGACACTAACTCCTAATGCTCAGCACTCCCAGATAACCTGGCTTTATTACCGAGGGCAGACAATATATTTAAAGAGGCACTGGCCCTATAAAGTATAACTTATATATGATTCATAGCAGTGTGTAGGGTTTAAAAACCACAATATTGGAGGATCAAAGTAGTGTAAACAGTGTTATATAAAAAAAAAAATAATTTATCTAGTGTAGAACAGTACACAGAAAAAAAAAAAGAGGAGGGGAGGAAGGGTATGCAGCTGCAGTGGTTCATTTAGTGCCCAACTCATCAATGTGTTTTCACCAGAATTCTGAAATGCTAAAAATCTGTCATCTTTGGGGGGTTATAGTGCCAAATTGGGCACAGCTGGGGTGGGAGGAGTGTGACAAAGCCCACCTGATAAATTAACCAAAATGTATGCCACCTTTGTGATGTAAATTATGCCAGAAATGTACGCCAGGTCCTGGCTGGAGTAACATTTGGGGCGGAGGAGCACAGCAGCTGTAAGATGCAACGGATTCATTAAGAGGCGAGTACATTTTAATGAATGAGGCGCATCCTATTCCAGTGCTCCTTTCATGATGCCCGGCATGTAGACGTGCGTTGTGAAATTGTGGCACGACGTGGGCAGCGGATGCAGTTTTACAACACATCCGCTCCCCAGTGTAAAGTCCGGGGATGAGGGGGCGCAGTTTCGGCCGCGCATGCGCGGTAGAATATGGCGGACGCGACGTACGAAAAAACGTTCACTTAAACGTCAAATACCGACGGATCCAGTGCACGACGGACACGGCGTATGGCCATACGTCGCGATCTGTCGGCAATACAAGTCTATGGGCAAAAAACGGATCCTGCGGGCACATTTGCAGGATCCTTTTTTTGCCCAAAACGACGGATTACTAAAAACGTAAGTGTGAAAGTAGCCTTAGTGTGTCAGTGGAATGGCAACCGAGGGACGAGTAGCAGCAATCCGAGGGCACAGGGCACACACTGCTGCTTTATAAACGCTAGAAAGACTTCACCTAGTCTGCATAGAACAGAGAAAATATGCATTGACAGAAATGGGCAGGGGGAAGGAATAAAAAGCTGCACATATAATACAACATGGTCACCGTGGGTCCGGCTTCAGAAAGCGAGCAAGCAGCTAGCAAGCACAAAGCGGCAGCTATACATTTTCCCATAACCCATGTAGGAAATGGACAGGCCTGACCCAGCGGGTACCCCCTCTATGACAAGCATAGTATTGGATAACTGACCTGTGACAACTGGTGCCTCCGCGGGAGCAGAAACAGGGAATATCCGGAGACGTTTTCCAGTGTGTAGCGATCTGAAAAAACACACAATTGTTAGCATGGACTTTACGCAGTGACTGAAATTCTTCCTTCTTCATATATACAAAAAGTAGCCCAAACAGAGGACCGACTCCTGGTTATAGCGACTAATGCAAATCACTGACAGAGGCCGTCTTCTCAGCGGGATTCCCAAGTGCTGAAATGTCTTAAAAGAGAATCGGTCACTAGGTGTTTGCAACCTAATGGGAGAGCAGCATAATGTAGAGACCAGGGCTGTGGAGTCGGTGAACATTGTGGTGGAGTCGGTATGAAATGGACGGACATCTAGATTATAGAATACATTGGGTACAGTAGTACAATGCAGGATGTGCTGTAAATGTCTTCATAAGAGTTTGGGAAAGTTATGAAATGTCCTATAAATGTCTGTTCTGTTCCTGATCTCAGGATCTCTGCTGTTAGTGGAGATGAACCTGTGCTGCACTTTATGTACATGCTCAGTAGTGAGGCAGGGCTGTGGGGTTGTAGATGAGATGAATCTGTGCTGCACTTTATGTACATGCTCAGTAGTGAGGCAGGGCTGTGGGGTTGTAGATGAGATGAATCTGTGGTGCACCTTATGTACATACTCAGTAGTGAGGCAGAGCTGTGGAGTCGTACTTGAGATGAATCTGTGCTGCACTTTATGTACATGCTCAGTAGTGACCAGAGCTATGGGGTCAGAGAAATTAAGAAAATCGGAGGTTTGGCTTACCGACTCCAAAGCCCTGGTAGAGACAGAAACATGATTCCAGCAATGTGTCACTTTCTCAGCTGTTTGCTGTAGTTTTATCAACATGAGATTATTACTAAAGGACTAGTAAACTTGCTGCTATATAGTCCTTCATATTCATGTGCTCTGTATAACCCCACCCCCACTACTGATTGGCTGCTTTCTGTCTACACTGTGCATAGGCAGAAAATTGGCAGAGGTGTAGGCGGAGTTATACAAGGACCAGCATTTAGAAGACTGGGAGAACTGCACAGAAAACAGTTTTGAATCAACACTGCACCAAGTAGCCCAGAAACTGCTAAATCAATGGAATCAGGCTGTTGGAAGCAAAAACTTGGTAACAGATTCCCTTTAAGGGAATATTTCTGCAGGCTTTTGCTATGCAATCCGACAGCAGCTTCATGTAGGGGCAGAGACGTTTATTCCACCAACGTGTAAACTTAAGTTTACTGGTTGCAGTTTTCTCTGCTGCAGATCTAGCAGAGCTCTGAATGCTGAGCCCTGTGTAACCGGCCCACACCCCTGACAGCTTCCTGTGTGCGCTGTATAGTGACAGAAAGCTGCTAATCAGGTATTTGGTTTGCTTGGACCAAGATGCACAAGACACCTAGTCCTCTAGTGATTGTTCTATCAGCATTGAATTCTGTGTTGAAACAGTAGAATACGCATACTAGGTGACATCTCTGTAATCGGGGTCTATTCCACTGCATCAAGGTGCACTCAGATGCCACTTAAAATTATTTTAACTTTTAATTTTTTTCATGCACCTCAAACTAATTTAGAAATTACATTTGATGAGTCCACAGTATGGAGGCAGTAAGCACTATCTGGTAGAGAAATGAGACTTTGGGGCAACACGGCGACTCAGTGGTTAGCACTGCTGGTTTGCAGCGCTAGGGTCCTAATCCCACCAAGGACAACATGTGCAAGGAGTTTGCATGTTCTCCTCGTGTTTTCCTGGGTTTCTTCTGGGTTCTCCGGTTTCCTCCCACACTCTAAAGACATACTGATAGGGAATCTAGATTGTGAGCCCCAATGGGGACAGTGATGATGATGATGCCTGTAAAGCGCTGCGGAATATGATGGTGCTATATAAGTGAGCATAATAAAGAGTGTTGGTAGGAGTCCGACCCCCAGCAGACTGACAGGGCATCCCCTTCATTGTCTACCAGGCAGAGCACAATATATTAGGTAGAGGCTGTGCCTGATGCTGCAGTTTAATCCCATTCAAGTGAACAGGACTGAGCCACATTTATAGGCAAAGATTACACCAAATGCACAGAAATGTCCTTGGCAATAAATTGTCATTTCCCACAAATTGCCTTTCGATTAATACAAAATATTGACCTATTATGATAAAAAAAAAAAAAAGTGGACACGGATTAAAAAAAACTCCTACAATTTTCCACGTAAGGCAAGCCTGCATAGGTCTGACTGCAGATCTCTGGGAATACTTACCTATGATACCTGGCAAATGGCCTAGAAGATGAGCAAGGTTTGCTGCATTATTACAAAGCAAAATCAAAGGAATATAAAATGTCCCCGAATTAAATCCTTCATATATAATATGGGCAATTAGGCTTTGCAGGCCGATTCCCAGCATACGTCTCGTAAAATAGCTCCGAGGAGCTCTCATTACTTTAGATATGATTGCCTGTAATTGAAATGCTCAGAGGAGAAAATCTTTTTAATGGGGCAGCTGCTAATTGGGTACGAGGGGTGAGTCACATGTGAGTTATTAACCCAGACTTGTCCTAGCGCTGGGGAATAAGCCAGTCCGTGGATGAAGAGCGAAGAACAAGTTTCCTCGGCGTGTGCTTACCCGGCCGCCCACTCCTGGCTTTGCAAGTGCCTGATGTTTAGTAAATGCAGGCGATTCACTTCATTGCTAGTTTACATGCTGGAATTAACGATGCTCAGGAATAAGCTATTGGCACCATAAAGAGTAAAGCCGCCCTCGTGTTCAGGTGACAGAACCCTGCCTTACACAGACACATTAAAAAGACAATTTTCCATCATTTATTTTGTAACCTTCTTAATGGGGGAAGTAGGTGTCTGGGATAAATCAGGTCCTTGGTGAAGCCCCTATAACACCTGCAGCGTGTCCACCATACAGATCATCTGGTCTTCACACGGTATTAAATCATCATAACATAAGCACCTACTACAAGTTCAGAAAAATTCCCCAAAAAATAGCAAAAAATTAAATAAAAGACTTTCTTCAAAAAGAAGACAAACAGTAGAGTAACTAACTTTTTTTTGCTGTCATTACCATCAAATTGCAGCCATTGTATCATTATTATTATCCAGCAATATATAGTCCTACTGGCTGCAGCGTGTTATTGTATTCTACGGCCATGTTCACACATACTTCTTGGCTATCGGCCTTGCAAAGAGTTATTTTCTAGTAATAAGTGAACGTGCTGAGATAAGATGTTATCTGAGCATGCTCTGGTGCTGAGTGTCTTGTGCCTTCGGGATGCTCGGAAAATATGATCAAGACCCCGCGGTTGCATGTCTCACAGCCGTTTGACAGCAACAAAATATGCAGGGCAATCCCCACATGTGTTACGCCTGTCGAAAAGTCGCGAGACATGCAGCCGCCGGGACGTGAACATATTTTTTGAGCACGTCGAAGACACTCCGCACAAGAGCATGCTCAGATAACACCTTATCCCAGCACATTCGCTCATCACTATTATTTTCCTGTACAGGTTCCTGGCTAGCTCACAGCAGAGAGCAGGGACTCAATGATCTCCAAATCAGCGAGGAACAATTATCTAAAAGTTTGGAGGTGGGCTGTGAGTTTCCCTTGCCTTCCCACACAAAAAAAACAAAAAACACTGCTTCTTTTCTGGAGGGTGACTTTATTAAAAAAGGACCCATCATGTATGTGACCTATGGCTGCATGATTCTGCAGGTAAAAGTAGGGAATATCTTCAATATCATGCACTAATTACCGTAGTCACTGAAGGAGCAGTTTTGGCCACAAATGGAAGACAAAGCAAAAAAATCCAGTCTTCCGTTATTTTAGGTTTTTTTTTCTTCTTATTTCAATAGTAGAAGTAGAAATAAGAATCATTGTGATATATCTTCTTATCAGAGAAAGGAGTTTCTTTCTTACAATTCTCAATTCCCGGGTAGAACCTGTCTTCAGTGAATAGAGACTTTCCCCTATTATGGAGATAGAAGATGACAGTTGGTGCCCATAGAGTTCTATGGAGACGTGTAGTAACTTCAGGAGAACTTGCGGCGGACTGTCTGTCGGCCTCTAGCTCCTCCTCACAGTCCATGGAATTTTACAAGCACCAACTGCCATCTATCTCAGAGATAAAGCTCACCCATAAACCGAGACTGAAAGCTCAGTCCAGGAGGAGAAAGCGGATTTCTCGGATAAGATACATTACAAAGTTGCTTACTTTCATGTCTACTATTGATTTATGAAATAAAGATTAAAAAAGGAGCTTTAATCTGCAGATTTTTCCTACTAAACATCTGGGAAGTGTAGCATTACATAGTGGGTACTAAAATAAAAGGCTTTCGCTACCAGAGCAGGAGGCAATTTAAAGGTGTAAATTAAAGGGGTCATCCAATACTACAAAGCTGACAGTCTATCCTTAGAATGGACAATTCATATTAGATCGGTGAGGGCCCCACTGTCATTATCTGATTGAAGGGTTTGCACCCGGTCCACGGTTTACCAGGCATAGCGCCACACTTATGGCAGTGGTGGTGTCTGGTATTGCAACCAAGTACCATTTATTTGAATAGGACTTAATGGCAGCCAAATGGGAAATAAGATGTTAACCATAAAGGCTCCAGCAGATTGGGATAATGCTTAAAAAATGTTGTACGGCCCTTTCATCAATTCTCATTCAAAAGTATATTCTCCACGCAGAGCATGGAAGACATGAGTGATTTAGGTCTAGATACATAAAATGTAAAATTAAAGCCAACGCCACCACCGTGCGGCTAAGACGCAGGACAGGGCTGGGAGGGGTTAAGCGTTCCTCTCCACAAAGAGCTTAATGAAGCCATTGGGAGCACTTGCTGAATTCTGTGTAACAAGTCGCTGCGGAGAGCATGAATTCTTCCAGTTTGGGATAAGCCGATTACAAAGCAGGGTTTTCATTTTCTCCCCGCTGCCCATGAATACAACTTTTGTTTCAATTCCCATAAAAAAAACACACACACACACACACACAGATGCTTTACGAATTACCAAGAGTTCAGATTAGTCTCCTCCAAAATGGATCACGCTGCGACGTACCGCAGCAACAAGTACGACCACTTCACATGCAGCAGCAACTTTCGATTTAAAAGAGGTCCTGTAACCAGGTCACAAGTGTCCAGTTTTTGCACTTATTTAACCCCCGCTGCTCCCGTTTTTATATATTTGTAATCCACGATACGTTTCTAGAGATATGGGCCTCTTTATATGGTGATAGGTCTATGCTTTTTAACAAGTGGGTGTGGCCTACAGAATTATCTGGGGGTGTGCCTTTAGACAGGTTTTTTTTAATCAATGCCCCCATGAAAATAAAAATTTGCATCAAATAGGAAGGCAGGTATCTATGGAACCATACAGTGGATTAAAAAAAAAAAGAAACTGAAAGAATAGAACACGGAATACTCAGAGGACAAATAAGAATAAAGTTAGAGAAGAAAACTGCCCACTTCGACAGGTCCTCACTTTAAAGGGTGAAGGTGGATAAGAAGAGAGACCAGGAGAAATGCTACAATACTGGATATAGATTATATATATATATATATATATATATATATATATATATATATATATATATACATACATACATAGATAGATAGATAAAAAAGAACACAGCAGCACATGTACATGAATCTAGGCCATGTGAAAACACAGACAAATATTAATCTCAAAAATATTTCACAATTTTTTATTTTTTTTTAATTTTTTCATAAAACTTACAGTAATAGATGAAATGAAGATTCTTAGCGCATAAATTGGCCAATTCATGTGTGCCCATCAACCACGGCCAGGTGATCTCCCTCTGATGGGTCCTACTCTACCGTACATGCCACTTTTGGGCCACCAGCCTACAACTATGGACAAAACATGTCACTCTGGGCTAAACCTACAATTTATGGGCAGGTAGAGTTGATTACCGCCACCTGCAAGGTCAATGGGAGGAGTGCAAGATCATCTATATGATGCAGTTTGCAGCTTTGCACGTGTTCACATTAGGAGTGCTGGTTGGCTTTTTTTTCTCTATTTAGTTATTGGATGTGGCTGCATCCAGACTGATCGGAGTCGAAAGTTTGGCTTACCGACCCACAGCCCTGCCTACTCCTATACAGCAGAAAAACCAGGAGCATTTGGCGATAAGCCCAGCAGGAGCCATTTCCTAATTTTGCATTTGGAAAACGGAGGGAAGAAATAGATGTAATAAAGATGAAGTTAATAATAGAGTTTGCAATGAAACGACAAAGGACGTCAATTCTAGGTGTAAATTATATTTTGATGATTTATTTTCTTTAACATGGATATAACTCAGCTAAGGACAGATTTTCACAATTAGTTGTATCCATAGAACAATTTTATACTTCCATATTCATGAGATCTGTATAACCACACACACTGATAGGTAGCTTTCTGCCTATGCACAGTGTACACAGAAAGCTGCCAAACAGGGGTGTGGCTTGGGTTATACAGAGCTCAGCATTCACAGAGCTGGTAGATCTGCAGCAGAGAAAACAGTGATTTCATCAAAACTGTATCAAGTAGCCCATTAAGTGACATCGCTGGAAGCATGGTCTTTGTCAGATTATATATTCATATACACACACACAGTGGGGAAAATAAGTATTTGATGCTTTGCCAGTTTAGCAAGTTTTCCCACCTACAAGGAATGGAGAGGTCTGTAATTTTTTATTGTAAGTACACTTCAACTGTTAGAGACAGAATCTTAAAAAAACATCCAGAAAATCACATTTTATGATTTTTAAATAATTAAATTGCATTATATTGCATGAAATAATATTTGGTACAGAAACCTTTGTTTGCAATTACAGAGGTCAGACTTTTCCTGTAGTTCGTGACCAAGTTTGCACACGCTGCAGCAGAGATTTTGGCCCACTCCTCCATACAGATCCTCTCCAGATCTTTCAGGGTTCGGGGCTGTCGCTGGGCAGCATTGAGTTTCAGTACCCTCCACTCCAAAGATTTTCTATTGGGTTCAGGTCTGGAGAATGGCCAGGACACTCCAGGACCTTGAAATGCTTCTTACGAAGCCACTTCTTAGTTGCCCTGGCTGTATGTTTCGGGTCATTGTCATGCTGGAAGACCCAGGCATCCTCAATGCTCTTACTGAGGGAAGTAAGCTGTTGGCCAAATTCTCGTAATACATGACCCCATCAATCCTCCCTTCAATACAGTACAGTTGTCCTGTCCCACCATGCTTCATTATTGAAATGGTGTTATTGGGGTTGTACTCAGCCTTCTTCCTTCAAACACGACTAGTGGACTTGATACCAAAAAGTTCTATTTTGGTGAAGGTCATTGGTCACTGACCACATGACAACCTCCTATTCCTCCTCTGGATCATCCAGATGGTCATTGTCAAACTTCAAACAGGCCTGGACATGTGTTGGCGAGAGCAGGGGGACCTTGCGTGTCCTGCAGGATTTTAATCCATGACGGCATAGTGTGTTACTATTGTAATGTTTGAGCCTGTGGTCCCAGATCTCTTCCGGCCATTCGCCAGGTCCACCCGTGTAGCTCTGTGCCGACTCCTGACCTTTCTCAGAATCATCCTTACCCCACGAAGCGAGATCTTGCATGGAGCCCTAGACCGAGGGAGATTGACAGTCATCTTGTGTTTCTTCCATTTTCTACTAATTGTGCCAACAGTTGTTGCCTTCTCATTAAGCCGATTGCCCATTGTCCGGCAGCCCATCCCAGCCTGGTGCAAGTCAATAAATTTTCGTCCCGGGTGTCCTCAGACAGCTCCTTGGTATTGGCCATGGTGGAGAAATTAGAGTGTGATTAAGTGTGCAAACAGATGTCTTTTATATAGGTAACGAGCTTAAACAGGTGCAATTAATTGAGGTAATGAGTGCAGAGTAGGAGGCTTCTTAAATAAAAACTAATAGGTCTGTGAGTCATAATTCTTGCTGGTTGGTAGGTGATCAAATACTTATTTCATGCAATAAAATGAAATTTAATTACCGTATGTAAAAAAAAAAAAAAATAATCAAACAATGTGATTTCTGTTTTGTATTTTAAGATTCTGCCACTCATAGTTGAAGTGTACCTACGATAAAAATTACCGACCTTTGGATAGATGTAGATATAGGTGTGTGTGTGTGTGTGTGTGTGTGTGTCATGTCTAGAATGAAGTTGCTCTGGTGAGGCATGACGTCAGGGAAAAGGGAGGAGCCTCATGGATTACTTCACTGCGCTCATAACAGGAAGTTGCTGTGCACCTGTGAGGGGAAAATGAGAGGAGTGAGGGGAAAAATGAGAGGAGTGCGGTGCTGCTGCAGTATGAGGCTGTATATAGAGAAGAGTGAGGCGCTGCAGGTGGAGGCTGTGTATAAGGCCACATTCACACGTTCAGTATTTGGTCAGTATTTTACCTCAGTATTTATAAGCCAAAACCACGAGTGGGAGAAAAATACAGAAGTGGTGACGTGTTTCTAATATATTTTTCCTCTTATAGTATTTGTAAGCTAAAATTTGGAGTAAAACAATCAGAGAAAAATGTATTAGAAACACGTCACCACTTCTGTTTTTTTCTCCCACTCGTGGTTTTGGCTTACAAATACTGAGGTAAAATACTGACCAAATAACATGTGAACGAGATCTAAAGGCGAAAAGTGTGGTGCTGCAGAAGGAGGAGGCTGTGTCTACTATACGCTTTATTGCATTTAGTGCAATTTCTCTTGACAGATCTGCACGCTTACACTTACTCATACATTACACTTTAAGCAATGAATAATTATGGGGATGTGAACAACTGCTTTTTTGGCTGTGAAATGTCCCCTCTCCAAAGAAAATAATAATAGTAAAAAAAAAAATTATTGTTCTGTTTTCTGATCCCTTAAAAGTTCCCGCAGGATGTGAATAACCCAGTGGACAGTTACATAACCCATGACTTTGCCCACAGAAGAGAAATGCATTACGTAGTTTGGAAATGTTATTTTGCTAGGGCCACCTTAACACTTCGGCAATGGAACAGCACCAATGACAGAGGGGAAAAAAAATGAAAATAAAGTTTAAGAATTCTCTTTTGAAGCCCAAGCAAATATCCTGAGCCGCACACATCCTGTCCGGCCTCTCCTCGGTCATTGTACATTTCCACTGAAAACTTTTCATTATAAGATATTCTGTCGTTGCCACAGTAACCGTCCCCTCCCTGCCCGGAGCGCTGCTTCCCCCGCTGTTTTGAATTCTGACTTGGCATAAAGGTTGCAGCTGCCATTTCAAATATCGGAGAACATGCCAGCATCTCTGACCTATTTTAATTCAGTTTACATCTTAACTCAAGTGGAGGATGGCAGGAAAATACACGGCTAGCAGTGAGACGGATGAAATAATGCTGTGTCACTGTCTGCGCTCACACCTACAGCCCAAATTAACTGCCTGGATTAAACATTGCATCCAGGACTCGTTTTTTCCCTCTAGACCTTGATTTAACCTCTCAAAGTCTAGGGTGATTTCATCTAAATTCTACATACTATCCACACACACACTGCTCAAAATAAATTATGGGAACACAAATAACAGAATATAACTACAAGTAAATCAAACTTCTGTGAAATCAAACTGTCCACTTAGGAAGCAACACTGTTTGACAATCAATTTCACATGCTGTTGTGCAAATGGAATAGACAACAGATGGAAATTATTGGCAATTATCAAGACACACTCAATAAAGGAGTGGTCCTGCAGTTGGGGACCACATCTCAGTACCAATGCTTTCTGGCTGATGTTTTGGTCAGTTTTGAATGTTGGTTGTGCTTTCACACTCGTAGTAGCATGAGACGGACTCTACAACCCACACAAGTGGCTCAGGTAGTGCAGCTCATCCAGGATGGCACATCAATGCAAGCTGTGGCAAGAAGGTTTGCTATTTCTGTCAGCGTAGTGTCCAGAGGCTGGAGGCGCTACCAGGAGACAGGCCAGTACACCAGGAGGCATGGAGGGGGCCTGTATGTATGTATGTATGCATGTATATATGTATGTACAGTACAAACCAAAAGTTTGGACACACCTCATTTAAAGATTTTACTGTATTTTCATGACTATGAAAATTGTACATTCACACTGAAGGCATCAAAACTATGAATTAACACATGTGGAATTATATACTTAACAAAAAAGTGTTAAACAACTGAAAATATGTCTTATATTCTAGGTTCTTCAAAGTAGCCACCTTTTGCTTTGATGACTGCTCTTAACACTCTTGGCATTCTATTGATGAGCTTCAAGAGGTAGTCACCGGGAATGCAGAGGGTTCACTGCACGGTGCGAGCCACTCATAAGCATCAAGAATAAGAAGGCTGGACTGGACTTTGCTAAAAAAAAAAAACATCTAAAAAAGCCAGCACAGGTCTGGAAGAAGATTCTTTGGACAGATGAAACCAAGATCAACCTCTACCAGAATGATGGAAAGAGAAAAGTATGGCGAAGGCTTGGTACAGCTCATGATCCAAAGCATACCACATCATCTGTAAAACACGGCGGAGGCAGTGTGATGGCTTGGGCATGCATGGCTGCCAGTGGCACTGGGTCACTAGTGTTTATTGATGATGTGACAGGACAGAAGCGGCAGAATAAATTCTGAGGTATTCAGAGCCGCCATACTGTGTGCTTAGATCCAGCCAAATGCAGCCAAACTGATTGGTCTTCATTTCATACTACAGATGGACAATGACCAAAAACATAAAGCCAAAGCAACCCAGGAGTTTATTAAAGCAAGGAAGTGGAATATTCTTGAATGGCCAAGTCAGTCACCTGATCTCAACCCAATTGAGCAGCATTTCACTTGTTAAAGACTAAACTTCAGACAGAAAGGCCCATAAACAAACAGCAACTGAAAACCACCACAGTGAAGGCCTGGCAGAGCATCAAAAAGGAGGAAACACAGCGTCTGGTGATGTCCATGAGTTCAAGACTTCATGCAGTCATTGCCAACAAAGGGTTTTCAACCAAGTACTAGAAATGAACATTTTATTTAAAATTATTTAATCTGTCCAATTACTTTTGGTCCCTTTAAAAACAGGGTGGCACATGATAAGGAGCTGAAACTCCTAAACCCTTCATCCAATTTTAATGTGGATACCCTCAAATGGAAGCTGAAAGTCTGAACTTCAACTGCATCTGAATTGTTTTGTTTAAAATTCATTGTGGTATTGTCTATAACCAAAATTAGAAAAATGTTGTCTGTCCAAATATATATGGACCTAACTGTACAACACTTTCACCAGCACCATACTCCTCTCCTGAGGCACAGCCTCAGCTACACATGCACTGACGCTGGTCTGTGCTCAGTACACTACATCCTCATCTGTAGCCTGTACAGTGAAATTAAATTTATTGTTTACATCATGTGACCTTGTTACCTTAGCTGACTACTGGCGGCATACAGGATTACTGGGTGCTACAGCTTTAGCCCATAAGTGCCTGAACAAAGGAAAATGTAGACCAATAACAATAGCATCCAACAAGTCCTTGACCACTCCCACTTGGCGGAACAGGGAGCCACAGTCTGAGCGTATGTCAACCTGGGCCAAGGGATAGTTCTTGGTGTCTCCAGATGCACCTTACACCCACCCCTTTCGCATGGGCTAGCACATGTGGAAGTGTGGCCCTTACCAGGGTCAACAAACTCCCTGAATCCCAAAGTCCAGTCATTTGAACACCATTCACAGCCACCTGGCATCCCGGAGGTCCCTCGCCAGAATGCAGAATAGCACAGGGTAGGCGAGGTAGGCGTTGCGATGGCCTATGCTGGTGTTGGTCAGAGTACTTACCGAGCTGTTTCGCTTACGGATAATGGCCACCGCAGGGTACTACACATCCGCCTCCTATTGATTTGAATAGGAGGCAGATGTGCCAGTACCAGAAGATGGAGCAGCTTGGAAAGATGTACTTCCGGCCAGTGATAACAGCTGATCGGCGGGGGGCCAGGTGTTGGACCCTAGCCGATCAAACATCGATTACCTATCCTAAGAATAGGTCATTAATGTAAAAGTAGTGAACAACCCCTTTAATCCTCTGTGCTCTGTCAATAGAGGAGAGTTATTTATTCTTCCGTCACAAGGCTTGTCCCACAGCTCCGGTATTGTTCCTTACTATGCAGTTCCTCTCTCAGTTGAGATACAGGTCGCAGGAGCTGCATTTCTTCAGATTGAAGCCCGTCCCGACACATGATTAGGACGGCCTGCTGTTTGAATTATGTGTCGTGCCATTATATTTCACTTTTGGAGATCTGCAAGTTCCTTGGGGTTTGTGGGCATTAGTTTACACATTGCTCTCATAAGGTGCAGATTTGAAATAGGTTTGACATCAAGACTGGGGCTGAGTCAAGCAACACCTTAATTATTTTCTTTTCCAGCCTGATATAGATTTGCTGGTGTACCTGGGATCATTGTACCATTGCTTGACCCAGTTTAGGCAAAGCTTGAACTTTTGTATGGATGTCCTCAAATTTGGCGTAGAATACTTTATTATATGAAGGAGTTTGTTGTCAACTCCATGGCGGCCAGGTGCCCAGGTTTCAGCAGACGAATCATAACCCTGCCACCACTGTGCTTGACTGTAACCAAGAGGTGTTTGTGCCTATATGCTGTTTATGGACTTCACCATTATGGCCAAACATGCACACCTTGGACTGATCTGTTCAAAGGACATGGTTCTGGAAATTATTGTATATTTGTTCATATAAACTTGTTTACTGTAAACGATATTTATAACCCTGTATGTAACCCCTTTCTCATGTACAGCACCATGGAATTAATGGTGCTATATAAATAAATAATAATAATAATAATATATAACTTTGCAAACTTTAGACATGCTGCCATGTTTTTTTTTTTTGTTTGTTTGTTTTTAGAAAGAACAGGCTCTCTCCTGTAAACCTTTCCAAACAAGCGACACTTGTTCAGTCTTTTTCTGATTGTACTGTCATGAACTTGAGTCTTTTGAGTCTGGGCTGTAGATCATGGGGTGTATTTACAATTTCTCTTAAGCATTGCATGCTATGACCTTGGGGTGAATTTTCTGGAACACCCACTTCTGGTAAGATTATCGTCAACTGCTTGAATGTTTTCCACTGTGAATGACCTTTCTCACTGTGCGTTGATGGTCTCCAAATTGTGTGGAAACTGCCTAATCACCCTTTTCCAAATTGAGGAGCAGCCACAGCTTGTTCTCTGACATCACTGCTGATGTCGCTCTTTGGCAAACTGGCAAAAAGTCTGAAACTGGAGTAGCATTTGGGGCATCGAAAACATTGGCAGACTTGATGAAATTAAAGGGGAGCGTAGCCATGCTCCCCACCCCCCGCCATGTCTCCTCCCCATCTCCTCCCATTTTAGCGGAGTTGGTTGTAAGTGGCATAAAAAGTCACAACATTTTGGTGCAACATCGCGCTGTGCAAACATTGTAACATTTTAACACTTTTCAACACACTTGTGACATACAGTATCTCATAAGTGAGTACACCCCTCACATTTTTTGGAAATATTTTATATCTTTTCATGGGACAACTCTGAAGATATGACCCTTTGATACAATGTAAAGTAGTCAGTGTACAGCTCGTATAACAGTGTAAATTTGGTGTGCCCTCTAAATAAGGCCTCTTTCACATTTCTGTCTTTTCAGATCCGTTGCAATGCGTCGTTTTGGGAAAAAAACAGATCCTGCAAATGTGCCCGCAGGATCCGTTTTTTTCCCATAGATTTGTATTAGCGACAGATCACGACAGATGGCCACATGTCGCATCAGTCGTGCGACGGTTCCGTTGTATTTTGGCGGACCGTCGTCTGGAAAAAACGTTCAATGTAACGTTTTTTGTCTGTGTCGAAAAAACGTACAGCAACGGATCCTGCGGCGTACGTCGTTGGCTAGAATGGAAGCCTATGGGCGCAGGATCCGTTGCTCTCCGTCAAATGACGGAATCCAGCAACAGATTCTGTTTTTTACACTGAGCATGCCTGGAAGGATTTCTATTCCTTTAATTTAACCCATTTTTCCTGCAGCTGCTGCATCGACAGATCCGTCAAAAAACAGGATCCAGTGCATCCGTTTTTTACAATCTATACAGGATCCGTCTTTTCAACACTTTAAGGCTACTTTCACACTAGCGTCATGCACTGCACCGCTATGCGTCGTTTTGTAGAAAAAACGCATCCTGCAAAAGTGCTTGCAGGATGCGTTTTTTCTCCATTGACTTGCATTAGCAACGCAGTGCGACGCATTGACACACGTCGCAACCGTCGTGCGACGGTTGCGTCGTGTTGAGTCGGACCGTCGCCACCAAAAAACGTTGCTTGTAACGCTTTTTGGTGCGTTGTTCCAGTCTTTTCCGGAACTCCGCCCCCGCCTCCCCGCACCTCACAATGGGGCAGCGGATCCGCTGCCCACATTGTGCGGCGCATTCACTGCTAGCGTCGGTACGTCGCAACGACGCAATTCGTCGTGCGTCGTCCGACGCTAGTGTGAAAGTAGCCACTTTAACGGATTGTGACTGATTCTAAAAGACGGAAGTGTGAAAGTAGCCTAAGTCAACAAACACACAGCCATTAATGTCTAAACCACTGGCAACAAAAAGTGAGTACACCCCTAAGTGAAAATGGACAAATTATGTCCAACTTGCCATTTTTCCTTGCCAGTGTAAAGTGACTCACTAGTGTGGAAATATTTAGAGGGCACACCAAATGTACAGTTATACAAGCTGTGCGCTGATTACATTACTTTGTACATTTATCATATGTTGTCCATAAAGTGAGTAACTGCCACTTCATACCATGGGATGCAAACAAATTCGGACTTACATAACAGTAACCGAGAAAGAGAACCAGAAAAATAAATATAAAACCAAAATTGTATTAATCAGAATTAAAATAACACATAAAGGAATCTCAATAGCAGAGTTTCCAGAAGGAGGAAGGCATGCTATCCTGTATGGTACATAAAGAGTTAATATATGATATTAGTGTGCTCAAGCCAAGCAAAATATAAATCCAGCCGATACAGATCACAATAAAGGGGTTCCTGCCTGTGGAATATTTGTGGTCTATAAAAAATTCATCACTAGACAGTCAAATAATAATAACCAAACCCTAAATATATCAAATGTAAAATACATGTAGAGTATAAAAATATATAGACCATATATATAGCCCACTAGTTTATCCAAGGCAGTGACACAAGTACCCATGACAGATCAGAAAGGAGTGTCCAATGAACAATAAATGGATAATTAGAAAAATAGCAGGGTACGATACCCAACTATGGAGCTGGAGCACAAAGTGTGGATAGATGGCGCTTCCCCCTCACCCCCAACGTACATTTCGCAGTCGTTTCAACCAGGGGCGTGTACTAGATTAATCTAATTTTTGTTATATCCACTCTACAGTGCGGTATTGGTAGAAGTTATTCTCATAATCTATTAATTTGAAATATTGTTGTTGATCTTATTCTCAACAGTAGGTTTAGGATTCGTTACTGTGGGATTACTAGTCTGATATTCCCTCCTTTACATTGATATGCTGTCAGGGTATGTGCACACGTTGCAGATTTGCCTGCAGAATTTTCTGCTCAGAATCTGCACGTCTTGGCAGAAAGCGCAAGTAAAAATCTGAGCATTTTTGACGGGGATTTGTATGCGTTTTTGTAACCTAAAGATCTATTATTCAAAAAATAAAAAAATAAAATTGTGATGTCATTTCTTTGTCCAACCTCTTATTTTACATACTCCATGGAAGAATAGTGTTTACACACACACACACACACACACACAGAGATATACAGAGATAGATAGATAGATAGATAGATAGATAGATAGATAGATAGATAGATAGATAGATAGATAAAATGGTACATAAATAAAGACACACACACACACACACAAAATCTGCAAGCAATATCTTTAACCCCTTCATGACCCAGCCTAGTTTGGCCTTAATGACCTGGCCGTTTTTTGCAATTCCGACCAGTGTCCCTTTATGAGGTAATAACTCAGGAACGCTTCAAGGGATCCTAGCGATTCTGAGATTGTTTTTTCGTGGCATATTGGGCTTCATGTTAGTGGTAAATTTAGGTCGATAATTTCTGAGATTATTTGTGAAAAAAACAGAAATTTGGCGAACATTTTGAAAATTTCGCAATTTTCACATTTTGAATTTTTATTCTGTTAAACCAGAGTTATGTGACACAAAATAGTTAATAAATAACATTTCCCACATGTCTACTTTACATCAGCACAATTTTGGAAACAAATTTTTTTTTTGCTAGGAAGTTATAAGGGTTAAAATTTGACCAGTGATTTCTCATTTTTACAACAAAATTTACAAAACCATTTTTTTTTAGGGACCACCTCACATTTGAAGTCATTTTGAGGGTTCTATATGGCTGAAAATACCGTACCCAAAAGTGACACCATTCTAAAAACTGCACCCCTCAAGGTGCTCAAAACCACATTCAAGAAGTTTATTAACCCTTCAGGTGTTTCACAGCAGCAGAAGCAACATGGAAGTAAAAAATGAACATTTAACTTTTTAGTCACAAAAATTATCTTTTAGCAACAATTTTTTTATTTTCCCAAGGGTAAAAGGAGAAACTGGACCACAAACGTTGTTGTCCAATTTGTCCTGAGTACGCTGATACCTCATATGTGGGGGTAAACCACTGTTTGGGCGCACGGCAGGGCTCGGAAGGGAAGGAGCGCCATTTGACTTTTTGAATGAAAAATTGGCTCCAATCTTTAGCGGACACCATGTCGCGTTTGGAGAGCCCCCGTGTGCCTAAACATTGGAGCTCCCCCACAAGTGACCCCATTTTGGAAACTAGACCCCCCAAGGAACTTATCTAGAAGCATAGTGAGCACTTTAAACCCCCAGGTGCTTCACAAATTGATCCGTAAAAATGAAAAAGTACTTTTTTTCTTCACAAAAAAATTATTTTAGCCTCAATTTTTTCATTTTCACATGGGCAACAGGATAAAATGGATCCTAAAATTTGTTGGGCAATTTCTCCTGAGTACGGCGATACCTCATATGTGGGGGTAAACCACTGTTTGGGTGCACGGCAAGGCTCGGAAGGGGAGGCGCGCCATTTGACTTTTTGAATGGAAAATTAGCTCCAATCATTAGCAGACACCATGTCGCGTTTGGAGAGCCCCTGTGTGCCTAAACATTGGAGCTCCCCTACAAGTGACCCCATTTTGGAAACTAGACCCCCCAAGGAACTTATCTAGATGCATAGTGAGCACTTAAAACCCCCAGGTGCTTCACAGAAGTTTATAACACAGAGCCGCGAAAATAAAAAATAATTTTTCTTTCCTCAAAAAAGATGTTTTAGCAAGCAATTTTTTATTTTCACAAGGGTAACAGGAGAAATTGGACCCCAATATTTGTTGCCCAGTTTGTTGTGAGTATGCTGATACCCCATATGTGGGGGTAAACCACTGTTTGGGTGCACGTCAGGGCTCGGAAGGGAAGTAGTGACATTTGAAATGCAGACTTTGATGGAATGGTCTGCGGGCGTCACGTTGCATTTGCAGAGCCCCTGATGTGCCTAAACAGTAGAAACCCCCCACAAGTGACCCCATTTTGGAAACTAGACCCCCCAAGGAACTTATCTAGATGTGTGGTGAGGACGTTCAACCCCCAAGTGCTTCACAGAAGTTTACAACGCAGAGCCGTGAAAATAAAAAATAATTGTTCTTTCCTCAAAAATTATGTTTTAGCAAGT
Source organism: Ranitomeya variabilis (assembly GCF_051348905.1). Lineage (NCBI taxonomy): Eukaryota > Metazoa > Chordata > Amphibia > Anura > Dendrobatidae > Ranitomeya > Ranitomeya variabilis. Next base: position 693,591,319 of record NC_135234.1, on the reverse strand, counting down.
AATTTTTTTTATTTTTGCAAGGGTAACAGGAGAAATTGGACCCCAACAGTTGTTGCCAAGTTTGTCCTGAGTACGCTGATACCCCATATGTGGGGGTAAACCACTGTCGGGGCTTGGAAGGGAGGGAGCACCATTTGACTTTTTGAACGCAAGATTGGCTGGAATCAATGGTGGCGCCATGTAGCGTTTGGAGACCCCTGATGTGCCTAAACAGTGGAAACCCCTCAATTCTAACTTCAACACTAACCCCAACACACCCCTAACCCTAATCCCAACTGTAGCCATAACCCTAATCACAACCCTAACCCCAACACACCCGTAACCCTAATCCCAACCCTAACCCTAATCCTAACCCTAATCCCAACCCTAACCACAACTGTAACCCCAACCCACCCCTAACCCTATCCATAACCCTAACCACAAGCCTAATCTTAACCCTATTTCCAACCCTAGCCCTAATTCCAACCCTAACTAATTCCAACCCTAACCCTAAGGCTATGTGCCCACGTTGCGGATTCGTGTGAGATTTTTCCGCACGATTTTTGAAAAATCTGCAGGTAAAAGGCACTGCGTTTTACCTGCGGATTTACAGCGGATTTCCAGTGTTTTTTTGTGCGGATTTCACCTGCGGATTCCTATTGAGGAACAGGTGTAAAACGCTGCGGAATCCGCACAAAGAATTGACATGCTGCGGAAAATACAATACAGCGTTTCCGCACGGAATTTTCCGCACCATGGGCACAGCGGATTTGGTTTTCCATAGGTGTACATGGTACTGTAAACCTGATGGAAAACTGCTACGAATTTGCAGCGGCCAATCCGCTGCGGATCCGCGGCCAATCCGCTGCGGATCCGCAGCCAAATCCGCACTGTGTGCACATGCCCTAACCCTACCCCTAACCCTAACCCTAACCCTAGTTCTAACCCTAACCCTAGTGGAAAAAGAAAAAAAAAATATTTTTTTTTATTATTGTCCCTACCTATGGGGGTGATAAAGGGGGGGGGGGTCATTTACTATTTTTTTTTATTTTGATCACTGTGATATAACCTATATATAGCACCCCAGCACCCAGCCTCCCCAGAATTGGCACATCTGTACGATGCGCCAATTCTGGAACTTAGCCTCTCTGTTCCCACTGCCCTGTAGCAGCGGCATATTGGGTAATAAGGGGTTAATGTCACCGTTGATTGTAAGGTGACATTAAGCCTGGTTAATAATGGAGAGGTGTTAACCCCCTTTACCCCCAAGGGGGGTTTGCACGTTAATGACCAGGCCAATTTTTACAATTCTGACCACTGTCCCTTTATGAGGTTATAACTCTGGAACGCTTCAACGGATCCCGTTGATTCTGACACTGTTTTCTCGCGACATATCGTACTTCATGATAGTGGTAAAATTTCATTGATGTTACCTGCGTTTATTTGTGAAAAAAACGGAAATTTGGCGAAAATTTTGAAAATTTTGCAATTTTCCAACTTTGAATTTTTATGCAATTAAATCACAGAGATATGTCACACAAAATACTTAATTAGTAACATTTACCACATGTCTACTTTACATCAGCACAATTTAGGAACCAAAATTTTTTTTTGTTAGGGAGTTATAAGGGTTAAAAGTTGACCAGCAATTTCTCATTTTTACAACACCATTTTTTTTTTTTTTAGGGACCACATCTCATTTGAAATCATTTTGAGGGTCTATATGATAGAATGGTGTCACACTTGGGTATTTTCTAAAAACTGCACCCCTCAAGGTGCTCAAAACCACATTCAAGAAGTTTATTAACCCTTCAGGTGTTTCACAGGAATTTTTGGAATGTTTAAATAAAAATTAACATTTAACTTTTTTTCACACAAAATTTACTTCAGCTCCAATTTGTTTTATTTTACCAAGGGTAACAGGAGAAAATGGACTCCAAAAGTTGTTGTACAATTTGTCCGGAGTACGCCGATACCCCATATGTGGCGGTAAACCACTGTTTGGGCGCATGGCAGAGCTCGGAAGCAAAGGAGCGCCGTTTGACTTTTCAATGCAAAATTGACAGGAATTGAGATGGGACGCCATGTTGCGTTTGGAGAGCCCCTGATGTGCCTAAACATTGAAACCCCCCCACAAGTGACACCATTTTGGAAAGCAGACCCCCTAAGGAACTTATCTAGATGTGTGGTGAGCATTTTGACCCATTAAGTGATTCACAGAAGTTTACAATGCAGAGCCGTAAAAATAAAAAATCATATTTTTTCACAAAAATGATCTTTTCGCCCCAATTTTTTATTTTCCCAAGGGTAAGAGAAGAAATTGGATCTGAAAAGTTGTTGTACAATTTGTCCTGAGTACGCCGATACCCCATATGTGGGGGTATACCACTGTTTGGGCGCAAGGGAGAGCTCGGAAGGGAAGGAGCGCCGATTGACTTTTCAATGCAAAATTGACAGGAATTGAGATGGGACGCCATGTTGCGTTTGGAGAGCCACTGATGTGCCTAAACATTAAAACCCCCCACAAGTGACACCATTTTGAAAAGTAGACCCCCTAAGGATTTAATTTTTCGATAACTAAGGGGGTGATGAAGGGGGGTTTGATTTACTTTTATAGCGGGTTATTTAGCGGATTTTTATGATTGGCAGCCGTCACACACTGAAAGACGCTTTTTATTGCAAAAAAATATTTTTTGCGTTACCACATTTTGAGAGCTATAATTTTTCCATATTTGAGTCCACAGAGTCATGTGAAGTCTTGTTTTTTGCGGGACGAGTTGACGTTTTTATTGGTAACATTTTCAGGCACATGACATTTTTTGATCGCTTTTTATTACGATTTTTCTGAGGCAGAATGACCAAAAACCAGCTATTCATGAATTTCTTTTGGGGGAGGCGTTTATACTGTTCCGCGTTTGGTAAAATTGATAAAGCAGTTTTATTCTTCGGGTCAGTACGATTACAGCGATACCTCATTTATATCATTTTTTTTATGTTTTGGCGCTTTTATACGATAAAAACTATTTTATAGAAAAAATAATTATTTTGGCATCGCTTTATTCTGAGGACTATAACTTTTTTATTTTTTCTTTGATGATGCTGTATGGTGGCTTGTTTTTTGCGGGACAAGATGACGTTTTCAGCGGTACCATGGTTATTTATATCCGTCTTTTTGATCGCATGTTATTCCACTTTTTGTTTGGCGGTATGATAATAAAGCGTTGGTTTTTGCCTCTTTTTTTTTTTTACGGTGTTCACTGAAGGGGTTAACTAGTGGGACAATTTTATAGGTCGGGTCGTTATGGACGCGGCGATACTAAATATGTGTACTATTGTTTTGCTTTTTTAAATTTAGATAAAAGAAATGTATTTATGGGAACAATATATTTATTTTTTGGGGGGAATTTTTTAAAATTTTTTTTACACATGTGAATATTTTTTTTTTTTACACTATAACATTGCCCCAGGGGGGGCATCATGTTATAGTGTAAGATCGCTGATCTGACACTTTGCTGTGCACTGTGTCAGATCGGCGATCTGACGTGCACAGCTCCAGGCTTCCCGGCGCCTGCTCTGAGCAGGAGCTGTGAAGCCACCTCTCTGCAGGACCCGGATGCCGCGGCCATTTTGGATCCGGGCCTGCTGCAGGGAGGAGGAGGTAAGAGACCCTCGGGGCAACGCGATCACATCGCGTTGCTCCGGGGGTCTCAGGGAAGCCCACAGGGAGCCCCCTCCCTGCGCGATGCTTCCCTATACCGCCGGAACACTGCGATCGTGTTTGATCGCAGTGTGCCGGGGGCGGTTCGTGACCGCTCCTGGCACATAGTGCCGGATGTCAGCTACGATCGGGCGCGCTCCCACTATGAGCGCGGCCGATTGCATATGACGTACTATCCCGTCGGTGGTCATACGGGCCCACCCCACCTCGACGGGACAGTACGTCTAATGTCAGAAAGGGGTTAATAAGACGCCTATCCATTATTAGTCCTATAATTATTAATGGGTTAAAAAAAAGACACAGCCAGAAAAAAGTATTTTAATGAAAAAAACAGTACAAATATTTTCATAATTTTTATTCCGTGCCTAATCCAATCGAAGCCATCGATCACCTGCAAAAAATTTAAAAAAAACAAACAAATACTCCCTGTTCCGACGTAGCCCCTCTTTAATAACGAGTGTCCTACAACGATCTCCCCTATAGAGTGGTCACATCAGCAGATGTCATCGCTCTACAGGGCCTCAGATGACGCACTGACCAGAGATAACCCTCCCGCAGTGTAGCATCGGAGTTCAGTTTACAGCACTACAGCCGTGGGAAAATTCTCACATTGTAGTGCCGCAAGTGACAGGTGAACTCAGGTGACCTGTCGGCGGCGGGAGTGATGCAGTGCATCTGCTGATGTGACAGCTCTCCACGGGAGATCGTCGTGGGACAATCGTTATTAATTGGATTACGTCAGACACAGGGAGTATATTGTTTATTATTTTAATTTTATTTGCAGCTGATCGATAGCTTCGGGGATTAGGTGTATATGGCAAGTATGTACTGTATGTGTTTTTTTTACTACATTCCCATCATTGGCTAATGGTGTCACTGTAGCAGGCATAGCCGGATGTGATAAGTAGTCCCATCGGATGCCTGCCTACACACAGACACACACACAGCCCCGCACACAGACACCGGCACACACACACACACACACACACACACACACACACACACACACACACACACACGCACATAGCTCTGCCCCCACACTTCCCTCCTCCCGATCTGCAGCGTTTCTCGAACCCACATCCGCAGATCTGTTTTACATCTGCGGTTTTGCTGCGGATGGGCCTGACTCAATTGAAGTCAATGGGTGCAGAAACGCTGCAGAGCCACAAAAAGAATTGACATGCTGCGGAAAATAAAACGCTGCAAATCTGGGCGTTTTTTTCCACAGCATGTGCACAACAAATCTCCACTTCCCATAGATTAACATTGCTTGTGCACTACATTGCGGATTTGATGTGAATCCGTGAGGCCAAAAACAATGCGGATCCGCATCTAAACCTGCAACGTGTGCACATAGCCTTATAGTTCTCAAGCCTATAGGTTCATTCCTATATCTCCTGCACTGTGTGGCCGCGGACCATCACTCACTGCCTGTTACAACACCTTGCTATTTAAAAAACATAACCAGCTGCCTCCCTATGCTATTTTCATATGTTTTAAATAGCAAGGTGTTGTAGTGGTTGTTGCTGAGAAAAACCAACAACTATATATAAAATTAATAAAATTATGAGAATAACTTCTACCAATTCCACACTATAAAGTGGATATAACAAAACTTACGGTAGATACATCTAGTAGTTGTGGATCTTGAATCCCGGATTGTGGTCAATAAAATCATCTACAGATCCATAAAATGATAGGTGGATTGATCCCCTCATTACTTCTCAAGATCAGTAGACTTCATATAGTGACCAACACAAACCTTGTGGTTTTATAAATGCACTTACGGTTTTAAATTATCAAATAAAATAATTTTTAGTCACTCACAGAATCTTTAGTTAGGGTCTATTTGGTATTGGCAATATATTCAAGGTTGTCCCATGAAAAGATTTATCAAAATATTTACAAATATGTGAGGGGTGTACTCCATATGTTTTTGTATTATTAAATCCTGATAAGCAAACCATAGAAGCCAGAGGGTGTACTTAATTTCTCTCATGTCACTATAAAAAAAAAAAAATAAATAATAAATAATACCGTATATAATAAATAGATGCCAATATTACTTAAAGGGGAGCACGGTGGCGCAGTGGATAGCACTGCAGACTTGCAGCGCTGGAGTCCTGGGTTCAAATCCCACCAAGGACAACATCTGCAAAGAGTTTGTATGTTCTCTCCGTGTTTGCGTGGGTTTCCTCCCACATTCCAAAGACATACTGATAGGGAATTTAGATTGTGAGCCCCATTGGGGACAGCGATGATAATGTCTGTAAAGCGCTGCGGAATATGTTATCGCTATATAAAAATAAAGATTATTATTATTATTATTATTATTGGGAGCCTGGCAGGCTATTCATGCAGCCTCCATATGGGCAGCACGATTCAGACTGGCTGTGTCATTGCATCCGGGTGTTCTACTGTGAAACACTGCGGTATTACAGAGATAACATACTTTGAAAAGCCGGCCGAGCCTAGGCGTCACGGACAACAAGTCCTGCCAGGCCTATGTGAGCTTCTAAGGACAGACCTGTCAGTCTGGAGAGTAAGGTGGGTAGAAGCTGCCGGGCCCAGCACAAGTCAGCAGAGATGCACTGTATGCAGCGGGCTTTTCAGAGTTTCTTCATCTATGTAATAACACAGTTACACTCGGATTCCTGCGTTTCGAGCAGCGTGGATCTCCTATCAGGTTCCACTAGCATGGTCACTGTCTTTTCCTGTACCGGCAAAAAAGCATGGTCTCGATGCCCTTATTCCAGTCACGCACCATTCTAATCTGTCCAGGAATTGTCCCTATTCTTATAATCTTCTCGACTTTCTCTTTACCAACAATCTATAGGAACTGGAAAGTTTCACCCCCCTCAGTTTTCCACTACTGCCCTGCCTAGTAGTCGATAGCTTCATTCCCCTGATGACGCCTTGCGCCGAAACATGTTGGGGAGGCTAATGGCTGATTTTAACTGCATGTGCTAGGCAGGGTAATAGTGGATTAATAGGCAGGGAAGCACAATATATGGTCTATGAGGCAGTCAACTGAGCAAGCTAGTGGAATCTGAACTACTAATATTTATGAAAAAGTCCAGGTAGAGATTGATCTTAAAGCAGATCTAGAAAGTTTGGAATTTGTGTTTCTAGGAACAGGCTTTGTTCTATACATATTCGTGACTGATCACTGCATGTATGGGTTGTGTGGCATAAGCACTACAAGATGGCGATCTCATGAGCCCGGTACCTAGGCATACCGCTATATACATATACTACTGGATTCCTTTTTTCCTACTTATCTGTACAGGTCCGTGCAGTGAGAAAACTGTCTACAAGATTATTATATATCCAGAAACAGGATTACCGGTTTAATAATACCCTCCCTGGTTCCACGTGTTTCTAAAGAAAGGTGGCTACTTTGAAGAACCTAGAATATAAGACATAATTTCAGTTGTTTCACACTTATTTGTTAAGTATATAATTCCACATGTGTCAATTCATAGTTTTGATGCCTTCAGTGTGAATTTACAATTTTCATAGTCATGAAAATACAGAAAAAATTTTAAATGAGAAGGTGTGTCCAAACTTTTGGTCTGTACTGTATATAATTTTTTTTAAAAATATTTTACTACTTTTGCAAAACAAATTTCCGGGTGGGGATCATTATATTCTGAGACCAGTGACTTTCACTTTCTTCATAGACATTTGTGAGGAACACAGTTTATTTGGTGCCATTGAGGTAAATGTGATATTTTCTTTTCTTTTCATCAGGTCTTTGAGGGACGGCCAGTTCTAGGTAAAGCCATTATTGTGCAAAATTTAAGCAATTTCTTGATAATGTCTTCACAGTCTTCCATGGTATCTAATGTAAGAAAAATAAAATCCATGTTGCCCCCCCCCCCTTCACCCCAGGCCATACATGAAGAATAAGGGAGACGGGTGCCACATGCAGCATACAACTAGTAATTGTCAGAAATTCCTGTAGCATCTGTAATATTGGTGTCGTTCAAAAGTACAGCCGATCCTGCAAAAATTCAAGCCCTCATATGCTATAATGATGGAAAAATAAAAAAACGTATGGCTCTTGGAAGAAGGGGGGGGGGGGGGGGAAAGACGGAAAATGGCCATGTCAAGGAGCTAAAAACCATTGTTCTCGGCAGCACATTGTGCAATCACGACGTGCTGCGGAGAACAACGATACTCTCTGCGCACTTGGGCTATTAAAGGCCGGCTGATAGGCTGGCATGTAGCCAACTGGCGGTCTTTTAATGGCCGTGGTCGTTAGTGTAAATCCATCGTTGCAGAGCCGCTACCTGTAATGGAGCAGATGCTAGATATTCCTCTCTCAGAAATGGCAAAAAAAGCCAATTCAAATATCAGATTATTGATGAACGAGCAAAAAGGTTTACGCTTTGTATAAAACCCAGATGCTGTAAATCCCCGTATCCGGAGAAGCATCACAGGATTTCTCTTTGAACTAAAACCAACATGTCCAACTGCATAAAATAGGATTTACGTCCTCTTATTATTAGGCGTTAAATGAATTTTCATGCAAATGATGGCACTTAGCCCCCGGCTGTGTGACACATAAGAGCAGCCTGCTCTGCCCAGCGACACTAGGCTGATCGTCCGCCTGCCATAATCCCGCAGCTATGGAGGGGTCACGCTTATCACTGCCACAGAACCTCTTTGTTTATCCAGACAGAAGTTCTGCAGCGACTTACAGATCAGCCTTGAGTATTATTGTCCCGCATTGGCAATTATTTACTTTCCCAACTCGTGTGAACACAGTAATCTCTGTCTCCATCTCACGCCTCACACTACAGAAGAGCCTGAAGGACAAGACTGTCTGTGTCTTATAATTAGCTGCGACAGGTTAGAAGGGAGAAAACCCAAAAATTATACCATACCCACCACTGAGAATCCAGTCATCTCCATTTAATGTGAGTAACTAATTAGTCTCAGTCTATAGACGCCACCGCAGGGCAGGTCCTACCCCGGAGTGTGGTGTGTGACTGCCACCAACAGGCCAGGGGCAGCACTGCAGATTCACAGACACTGGCTACAATCATAACTACCAGCTGTTCGGGGCAGGTCCTACCCTGGAGTGTGGTGTGTGACTGCCACCAACAGGCCAGGGGCAGCACTGCAGATTCACAGACACTGGCTACAATCATAACTACCAGCTGTTCGGGGCAGGTCCTACCCCGGAGTGTGGTGTGTGACTGCCACCAACAGGCCAGAGGCAGCACTGCAGATTCACAGACACTGGCTACATTCATAACTACCAGCTGTTCGAGGCAGGAGCATCGCTCATAAGAATCAGACAAGACAGAAGTGTTATCAAAAAGCGACTCTTGTGCCTTCTCTCCTGTGTACTCAGTTGTCAGACAACCAAGATTTCCCATTAAATGACCTCATAGCACTGGCAGCATAACTGTACAATGGCCCAGGTTTATGTACTGGGATCGCCAGTACATAGTGGATAGGTGGAGTCCCTCAGGTGTCTAATATTTTTACCTATCCCTTAAGGGAATAAATATTAATAATTAAGAAATGTGTATAAAGGGGTTCTCTGCACAATACCTATACTTCCTACTTCCCTATGGGCAGTCATGGGGTTAAAACCATAAAATACAGCAAAATTTGTGAACCTGCAGATAATCAGTGGAGGCAGCGCTCTATGCACTGGGGGGAGGCAGCGCTCTATGCACTGGGGGTGGGCAACGTCACCACTTTCCCCCCAGGCTGACAGCACGGGACCAGAATGCAGGGGTGAGTATGCCATCTTGTACTGCTTTACCTCCATGGCTGCCCCTAGTGAATTTCACCCATTGAGCTGACAACCATCAGCCTCCTTATACCTTTTATTAATAATCACCGTGTTATACCCGAAACACCTCATATTTGTGCTAAAAAGTGATATTAACCCCTCCCTGCCTTGTGCAGTCAGTCATTGCTACAGCTTGCTGGGATCTTGTCCACAGCGGCGTTCCTGACCCTCCAGAATATCCAAAGAGAAGTCTGTCTGCTCCTCACCCCTTGGATATCAATCACTCCGCTGTAGGCGATACTAGCGCCCATGTTCCCCCGGACTGGTCTGCTACCCACAGGCAGGGAGGATTTAACATCGTTTTTTCAACACACACATGTAACGTTTAGGCATGACACAGTGATTATTGGCGGATAAATCACTTCTAATAAGGCCACGATCACACGTTCAGTATTGTACATCAGTATATCCTGACCAAACACTCCACGTGTGAACACTCCTAGAGGTATTGTGAGCCCCAATGGGTACAGTGATGATAATGTCTGTAAAGTGCTGTGGAATGAATGGTTCTGTATAAGAGAGTAAAGTAAATACATGTATCACTTGTTCCTTGTCACTTACTTTTTGGAGGCATCCCTCATGAACTCTCGCTCTTCAGCTGACATTTGCTTGCTGGTTTTGAGCGATTGTTTTTTCACCTTCATCCCGGAGATGACTTTACTGCAAGACAAATAATAAATGGGACGATAAGCAGAAGTGAACAAGCAGACAACAATGTCCAGGAAACATTCCTGTATGACTACTCCTACAGAATCTGTCCCACCGTGGAGAGGCTCAGAAGTGTTGGCACCCTTGAAATTGTTCCAGAAAAAATTATTATTATAAAGTATTTGTTCCAGAAAAATTAATGCAATTACACGCTTAGTAATAGACATGTTTATTTCCTTTGTGTATATTTGAACACCACAAAAGAGAGAAAAAAGGCAAATTGGACATCATTTCACACAAAACCCTCCAAATGGTCCAGAAAAAATTGTTGTCACCTTTCCAAAATTGTGGGTAAGCAACTTTGTTTCAAGCATGTGATGCTCATACAAACTCACTTGTGGCAAGTAACATGACTGTTGATACTTTTCCTCACTATGGGACTTTGATTGCTTCGATAATACACTGCTTTTCTTCTGTCTTGCAGTGACCTAAGGGCCGGTGTTAGACCTTCAGCTGTGTTGGCAACCCATGATCACCACAACCACCTCACAGAAACATAGAGGAAGACGTCGCCTATGTAACTCTCAATTAACCCACTTAGGTGCCACAGTCAATATTGACTGCAGCATCTGAGGGGTTTCTCTCCTACTTGGAAGGAACATTTTTCTGAAAAGGGTTGCTGCAGCCGTTGGATGCATTGGTTGGTGGTGGGTATGACTAAAGGTGGGGAGTGAGAAATAAGTACACTGCTGATACAATATTGCTCAATTTATTGATATTTTATTATTTTTTTTGCCAGGATCCACCACATAATATAAACAAGCCCTGTAATGTGCACTCGGCCCCTGCTTGAAGACTGGCTGATATTGTATATAAATATCATTAAGAAAATTATAAAAATCTATTTGATCAGACCACAGCCTGCCTACAGATATACCAGTCTAACAGGAGCAGCATATAGAAGAGATCCGGACAATATTTCAAGTACTTTTTTCCTCATTTTTCTTATTTGCCATCCATATGGATTCGCTTATATGGCAAGGTACAACAAAACCCACACAAAACGTTACTGAACGCTGAAATCTGCCATGAGATAGCTTGACGTATAATTTACAAGCACAAAATAAACCTCCAGTAATGGGAATATCAGAAATTCAAAGTAATAAAAAATGATTTATAGCCGTGGAGCACTACTGCCCCCAAGTGGTGAAAATAAGACTTTATGCATTTTCTGCTCTCTAGACATGAGCGAGCACTACAAAGCTTGGCTGCTCGTTACTGAAACCAAACAATTCCTAGTGCTTTGATGCTCGTTTTGAGTAATGAGTAAAAAGCCAAGCAGTTTTCCAGCAGACCTTACAAGGAGGTCTGAGGACAGTGGAAATGTTGAAATGCATGGAAAAAGTGGTAAATGGAAGGAGAACAGCATGGGGAAGACCCCAGTAAGCATCTCTGACTCCCCGATCACTGCTGAGAACAATTGTATCACACTTTTACTCCACTTTAAGGACTGACAATAAAACATTCAAAAAGTTCAGTTTACAGGAAAAAAATAAAATTTAAGAAACATTTTCCCTACATAATGACTTGCCTAGAAGGCAAAATTTAAGAAGGATTAAAAAAATGTTTTATTAAAATTCCATTTTTGTTTATTTAATTAAAAAATTGGAAATGTCGGTGTAATTTATGAAGAAAGCAAGAACTGCCCAAAATTAGGGACTCCGATACACCCTGTATTAGAGAGATAAAAGAGGGCCTCATACACAGTCTGTTCAAACTGTCATGTACAGGTACTCCTAGACTCATAAAGGCTATGCACTAAGTGCAAATCTTGCCAAACATTACAAGCAGGGTCATCCATACAGCCTTGAAGGCACCAACTGTAGAGACTCATTCAATTATTGTGAAGAAAGTGTAGCTGTGCTACTACTACACTCATAAAAGCTCTGCACTCGGTGTAAAGCATGCCAAAAATTACAAGCAGGGTTATCCATACACACTTGAAAGCACCAACTGGCGTGTCTCATGAAAAGAAAATTAAGAAAGTGTAGTTGTGGTACTTCTACACAAAAAGTGCAAAGCCAGGAAAAAATTATAAGGAGGGTCATCCAGTCATCCATAGACTCTAGAAGGCAACAACTGGCGGCCTCAGTCAAATATTGAATATTATAAACTTTTTGTGCTATTGTCATTTAGTGATGTTGAAAAGTCAGATCTAATCCAGTCTTTGTTCCTTTTTATCGCAGTGAACTTGTCAGCATTCTCTGCTGACAGGCAAAAGCGCCAGTCCGTTGTGACCCCCTTTGTGGAACTAAAAACTGCTCAGACAAGACGCTAGCAGCAGTGCAAAACATCACCTCCAAGGCATAGAGGGACAGCTCATGCCAGCTCCTGTTCCTCCTCCTCAATGTTACCCAATCCGCACTGAGCAGATGAGCTTAGGCTGGGCAGGATAGTATCTCTCTATTGCATGTCTTCCTCCATCCCCACCTGCTTCGCATGCAAAGCTTCATGTTTAATTGTGAGCAGAGATTGTTTAAGTAGACACAGAAGAGGGATCATTGCGCTGACTATAGCATAATCGCCGCTCACCATCTTTGTGGAGTCATCAAAGCCTTGGAGAACCGCACAAATGTCAGAAATCCATACCCACTCTTCAGTTGCTATGTGCGGAGGCTGACCAGAATAAGGACAGGCATGTTGGAGCTGGTATTCCACAACTGACCTCTGCTGCTTACAAAGCCTTGCATACATGTGCAGTGTAGAGTTCCAGCACATGGTGACGTTGCACACCAGTCGGTGAGCGGGCACTTGCACGCGCTGCTGCAGCACTGCCAGAGCGGAGGCAGCTGTAGATGACTTGCGGAAATGGGCACAGAGGCGGCGGTATCTTGACCAGAAGCTCTGGCAAATCTAGGTATTTTTCAGAAGCCGCTAAACTACCAAGTTGAGCACGTGTGCCAAGTATGTACGTGTGTAAGCTTGCCAAGCTTCACAGCTGCCAACAGGTTACGGCCATTATCACACATGACCATGAATGGTTGTAGGATCAGAGGAGAGACCCACAAATCTGTCTGCTCTGATATTCCTTTCAACAACTTTGCCATGGCGTGCGGTTTGTCTCCTAGACAAATGAGCTTCAGTAGAGCCTGTTGCCACTTCGTTGAGACAGTGCTGCAGAGCTTCCAGCTGATGTGGACAACGTGCTCACAGATACCACATCACAGATGGAAGATGAGGAGGAGCAGGAGGGGGTACAGGAACTGCTGTAGGAGGTGGAGGAAACCCTGATAAAAGTAGGGCAGGCAACCCTCGGCGTCGGTAGCACGTGCCGTGCCAAGGTGGGACTCAACCCCAGCCTTCATAATATTCACCTAGTGTGCCGTCAGGGAAATGTAGCGTGCCTGGCCACAAGCACTTGTCCAGGTGTCGATCGTTAAGTGGGCAATGCCAGTAACTGCATTGATGAGGGCACAGGTGATGTTCCTAGACACGTGGTGGTACAAGGCAGGGACGCCACACTGGGCGAAAAAGTGACAGCTGGGGATTGAGTACCTGGGGATGGCTATGAGTCGGCTGAAACCCTCGATGTCAACAAACCTAAACTGCTTTGGACCTATAGGACAGAGGCTGGAAAAGTTCTCTTTTGTTCCAAGGCCTGGTGGTAGAGACAGCCGAACGCTGTGCTGGGGCAAGGCTTTGGAAGAGCCTGATGATGGTGCGTCAGAATGTGCAAGGATAGGTGCAGAGCGGGAGGTATCTGCGCCAATGTCAGACAGGGGACTGGGAAGAAGCACTTAGAACAGGGGACGAGGCAGTGGTGCCATTCGCTAGCAGTGCTGACACCAATCATGGACCCAATCGTTCGTCCCAGAGTCGGGTGCTTAGATGACATGCCCCTGATCAGGCTGGTGGTGGTTAGGTTCTTAGTGGTCAGGTCCCTGCTGACCTAAGCTATTTAATAAAATCCCAGACTGGGGAACACAACTCTTTGACAGAGTAATTCATGAGCATAGGTGCTCTGAGGAACAGTTGCCCGCCTTCTCCCTCTCTTCCCCACTGTCTATTCCTGCCTGCTTCAGTGCTACTGATCTCTCCCCCTCAGCACTGCTGGCCTCGCTCTGCATGCCAGATTCCCAGGTTGGGCTGGCGACTTCGTCAACCACCACCTAGTCTTCCACCGCTGCACCCTGGTCCTTCTGACTTGGTGTCTTGACAAACTGACTTAGCGGCAACTGTGTCTCATCATTATCACTAAACAGCATGTTCTCCTGTCCCTCTTGGAACATGCAGGGACAGAGGCCACAATCAAGAAGTGATATTGTAAAGAACTCCTAGTATTGTCCAAGCGTGGGATCACTGGTCTACTGGGACTTGACATGGTGGGATAAAGTGGAGGATCAGGATGAAGATGAAGTGATCCAGACTGTTGGTAGGTAAGAATGGACAGCGTGGAAGACTGGGTGGTGCTGGCAAGCATGTTGGAAGCATTATCTGCTATCCAGCCAACCACCAGTTCGCACTGGTGTGGCTTCAGAAGTGGGACAGGAAACTATGTGTTGTGGATGGGTGTGTTGCTTGTACTCCAACAACAGGTGTAGTCAGACCTGCCACATGTCCACGGCATCCATCATCAGCACTTCCACTTCCCAGTCCCTTACTGCATGCATTTTCTAATTGCTTGGTATCTGGAAACCAAGTTTAATTTTTAATTAAATAAATTAAAAGAATTGGTCACCTGCAGAAGTCAAAGTGGTTGTTTGGAGTTTAAAGGGAACCTGTTAGCAGAGTTATGCATAGTAACCTACACACACTATGAGGTCAGCGCCGTTATACTGAATAAAATGACAGAAAAAAGACTGGCACATCCAAACTAGTGTGAATAGGTGAATACCAGGAGCAGCTACCTCCATACATAATATACAAAAAAGGTTGCACTCCATCGTGCCAAAGCATGTCTAATATGAAATACATGAAATATGAAAAGCAAAATGGCTTCTGAACATTAGGAAAATATTTGAGAGATGCTTTGCACAGAATTTGATCAAATAGTGTGAGCCCATCAACCATCGTCAAGGTGGTCTCATTAAACTGATGGGTCCCTGACCTCCCTGATGGGTCCCTCCCTTTTCCTAATGTTCAGAAGCCATTTTGCTATTCATATTTCATGTATTTCATATTAGACATGCTTTGGCACGATAGAGTGCAACCTTTTTTGTATATACTGAATAAAATGATACCTTGGTTGATGAAACCCGTCTTGTGGCTGTTTCTTAATCTTTATTTTCAGTTTTGTGTTAATGAGATGCTCGTGTCCTAAGGCAGAGCTGGGTATGTGGTGCTCTGATTATATATTCGTAATCCAGACTGCTGACAGGTCACTGCTCCCTCACTGACCTGCCTCCTAGTTTGCATAATGAATACCAGCACATACTGAATTAAAAAAAAATAGAATTAGACTTACCGGTAATTCGGTTTCTAGGAACCTTCCACGACGGCATATGGAGGTTGTCTCTTTGCCCTAATGGGAAACAGGAAATACAGAGCTGTTAAAAGGACCTCCCACTTGCTAGTGACTTACAACTGAGACCATAGCACCGGTTTACCTTCTGAATCCCAGATTTAATCCAGGAATATATATATATAGGGTGGGAAATTAGCACCGTCATGGAAGGTTCCTAGAAACCGAATTACCGGTAAGTCTAATTCTATTTTCTCTAGTCACCTTCCACGACAGCATATGGAGGAATAGCAACTAATTTGGTACTAGGGAGGGACAACGGCCTGGAGAACCTTACGGCCGAAGATTAAGTCCTTATTGGACAATACATTTAATCTATAATGTTTGGAGAAGGTATGAAGTGAGGACCACGTCGATGCCCTGCAGATCTGCTCCGGAGATGCGCCTGCTCTTTCTGCCCAGGAAACTGATGTAGATCTGGTTTAGTGAGCCTTGATCCCTACTGGAGGTAGTTTATTTTGAGCAAGATAAGCTTGTGTTATAGTTTTTTTGATCCAGGTAGCAATGGTACTTTTAGCTACCTTCTTCCCTTTATTTTGTCCTGAGAGATGGATAAAAAGGTTATGATCATTTCTGTGAGCGCGGGTCTGATCTAAGTAGTGTAAGATAATACGCCGAACATCAAGAGTGTTGAATTTCTTTTCTTCCGAATTTGCAGGTATATGGCAAAGAGTTGGTTGAACGATCTCTTGGGAACGGTGGAAGTCAGAGACTACTTTCTGAAGAAAAGATGGGTCAAGACAAAGCACTATTGAATCATCTCTAACCAGTAGATAAGGCTCTCTTATTGATAAGGCCTGTAGTTCATCCACTCTTCTAGCCGAAGTTATGGCTACCAAAAAAAACAGTTTTATATGCAAGATTTTGTGGAGAACAGGAAGACAAAGGTTCAAAAGGTGGACTTGTAAGTCCTTGGAGCACCACATTGAGATCCCATGGAGGAACTATAATCTGTTTTCTAGGGTTCATTCTAATTGCTGAGGTCAAATCTTTTGATCCAGCGATGACCTGCTAGATCTTGGTCAAAGAGAGCTGATCGCAGAGAGCTGGACCTTCAGAGTACTGGGTCTAAGACCGATCTCTCAGCCTTTTTGTAAGAAATCTAGTACCCTAGGTATATTTGGCTTGAGAGGGTCTGGAAGGTTAGGTAGACAAAAGGATGAAAACTTTTTCCAGATCTTATTGTAGATGGCGTTTGTTACTGGTTTCCTGGATTTTTGCAGGGTAGCTATGACGGGGTTTGATACCCCTTTTGCTTTCAGCACCTGGGCTTCAGTAACCACGCCGCTAAGTTCCATCTCTGAGGGTCTGAGTGGAGAATGGGTCCCTGAGAGAGGAGATTGTCTTTTACTGGTAACATTACCGGCCCGTCCACCTGTAGCTGGATGATCAAGTTGAACCAACTTCTTTTGGGCCATAATGGAGCTATCAAAATAGTCGGGGTCCTTTCTATCCGTATCTTCCGCAGAACCGTTGCAAGAATTGGGATTGGTGGAAACGCGTAAGCTAGATGAAAATGCCAATTCTGGACTAAGGCATCCACTCCTCTGGGATAGTCTCTTGGGTTCAAGGAGAAGAAAGTTTCGACTTTTGCGTTTTGGTGAGAGGCAAAGAGGTCGACTTCTGGGAGACCCCACTTGCGTACTAGCATGTTGAAGGTTTGATAATCCATGCTCCATTCGCCCGGTTGAATGTCCTGGCGACATATATAATCTGCCTGAATATTGGCCGAACCTTTCAAGTGAATTGCCATCAGGGACAGTAAGTGTTTTTTGGCCCAACAAAAAATTCGAGCTGAGATTTTCTTTAGGCTGATGAATTTTGTACTGCCCTGGTGCTTGATATGAGCCACCGTGGTCATGTTGTCTGAATATATCTGAACATGTTGTCCAGAAATCTGATGACTTGCTGCTAACAGGGCCTCTCCAACGGCTTTGAGCTCTCAAATTTGATGATTTCCCTCTGATCGACTGGTCCCAAAGACCTTGATAAGGAACATGGTTTATCATGGCTTCCCAGCCCCTCCTGCTGGCATCCGACTTGATCGTGGTTAGTGGAAACTGAATACTGAATCTAATTCACACCCTTGAGGAGGTTTCTGGAATTCATCCACCATGCTAAGGATGCTTTCACTCACCCTGGTGTGTGAATCCTTTTGGTTAAAGTACCAGGACGACTGTCCCAATTGTCTAGAATGTGGGCCTGAAGGATTCTTGAGTGGGCTTGAGCCCAAGCCACCGACTGTATACAGGCTGTCATGGAGCCTAAGAGCGACATTCCCTCTCGGAGAGTAGGAGATCTCATCACTTTGAATTTTCTGATCTTTACTACCAATGGTAGTCTGTGATCGTCTGGAAGAAAGGACATTTGTTTTGCAGAATCCAGAAGTACTCCCAAAGATTTCCTGTTTTTTGACAGTTGAAGCTGGGATTTTTTTTATATTTGGAACCAACCCGGAGACCTCAATATCTCTAAAGTGGTTGACACATGGGATATCAGGGTCACCTAGGTGGGAGCTACTATTAGGAGATCGTCCAGATAGGGCACTATACAGACACCTTGTTTCCGAATAAATTACACCGCCTCTGCCATTATCTTGGAGAACACTCTCGGTGCTGATGAAATGCCGAAGGGAAGGACTCCAAACTGATAGTGCTCCACTTGACGACTCCCCTGTATCGCAAATCTGAGATATTTTCTGTGTCTCGGGTGAATAGGAATGTGAAAATATGCATCCTTTAGGTCGATGGTTGCCATAAAGGAGTGATGCCCTATCAGACGAATGGCTGATTTTACAGACTCCATCTTGAACTTGCGATATTTCACATGTTGATTTAGACCCTTTAAGTTTATAATGATACGGACGTCCCCTGATGGTTTGGGTACCAGAAATAATCGGGAATAATGTCCTAGCCCCCATTCCGATTGAGGAACTGGCGAGATCACGTTTGATTTCACAAGGTCCCTGAGACCTAATGTCAATAAATTGTGATCTTTTGATGCTGGAAGGGTAGTAAATTTAAGACCCTGAGGGGGGGAGGAAATTAACTATCAACAGGCCCTCCTTGATGACATTGAGAACCCAGTGGGAACTGGTGATGTTTTCCCACTGACCAGCATATTTTGAGAGTCTTCCACTCACCGGGTCGGAGTCATTGTTTGTCCTGTTGGGATTGCTGCTGCTGCTGTTGTAGGACAAAAATATTTTTTTCCCTCTACCCTTTGCGTAGCTCCATCTGCCAGTTTTGCCTTTACCTCTCGCTTGAGAGGGCTGAGAATGTGGGGCACGAAAAAAACATTTCCTAGGTGGTTTTTGCTCCGGGAGTGCCTTTTTCTTGTCAGTAGCTTTGTCAAGAATGTCATCTAAGGCTGGACCAAAGACATATTCCCCTTTAAAGGGTATGGCACACAATTTGGCTTTAGAAGTAATATCGCCACTCCATATTTTAAGCCAGAGAGCTCTTCTGGCAGAGTTGGAAAACACTAGGGACCTGGCGGCAACTCTAACAGATTACAGAGAAGGATCCGCCAGGAAACCAGAAGCCCTATGTAGAATAAGGAGTGAATCTAACATTTCACCTCTTGAAGTACCCTGAGATATATGGGTTTCCAATTTCTCTAGCCAACGGGAGAGGGCCCTAGCTACACAAGTAGAGGCAATGTTAGCCTTAAGGACAGATGTAGAAGTTTCCCATGACTTCTTCAGAAGACTTTCAATCTTCCTATCCATAGGATCCTTCAATTGTGAAGAATCCGCAAAAGGGAGCGCTGTTCTCTTGGCAACTCTAGCCACCTGAACATCAACCTTGGGAATGTCCAATTTAACAAATTCACCCTCTAGAGGAAATCTATGATTCATTTCTGAGGGGTTGCTGAGGCGTTTCTCAGGTAGTTCCCATTCCTGATCAATCATACTAATGATATTAGCGTGTACTGGGGACCCCAACCTTTTCTCTGATCTAATCCCACCGAACATTTGATCCTGTATGGACTGTGGTTCAGGTTCCTCTTCTAGTCCCATAGTGTTACGAACAGCAGACACTAGATTCTCAATGCATTCTGAGGAGAAGAGGTATTTTCTGACCTCAGCCTTAGGTAATACTGGATCTTCCCAACCAACGGACGAGGTATGAGAGAGGTCTGAATCAGAATCAGATTCCACAACCTGCATCTTCCTCTTTTTAGCTGGAGAATG
Organism: Ranitomeya variabilis; assembly: GCF_051348905.1. NCBI lineage: Eukaryota > Metazoa > Chordata > Amphibia > Anura > Dendrobatidae > Ranitomeya > Ranitomeya variabilis. The sequence goes on along the minus strand of NC_135234.1, from coordinate 693,571,443 downwards.
TGGTGGCTGTGGGGAAGTGAGAGCTGCCAAGGAAGATTATACCTCCTGTTTTACAAGAGAGCGTATTTAATCTAACAGAGATGGTTGCTCGGCTTTCACTATCCTGTCAGTGCACGGCTGGCAGAGTTTTTTATCCCAGCGAGGAGGGAATTTAGTGTTACAGACCGGGCACTTCTTCCTATAGGCGGCTTTGGGGGCAGACTTTTCTCCCTAAAATAAAAGGGAGAGAGGAGTGAGGACAGATAATCCCCCTAAAAGGTACTACCTCTCGGACCCCATCCCTGCATACACTCACTGTAGCAAGGGTAGCGCTGGGCTCTGCAGACGCCATCCATACTGAGGGTATTCAGCCTTACCTCAGTGGTGACTTCTGCAGGATTTTATAGACCTCCGTCCCAGCACCTGCCTCCAGCGATCGTACACTCCCCCTCCCCCTTCTGGATCCATGTGTCAGACGCCATTAGGCCTTACACGCCGGCCGGCGAAACCCGGAAGTACCGGCTTCAGGGGAATACGAAAACCTGAAGTGACGCGCGCGCGACTGCTGACATCACTTCCGGAACGCCGAGCACTATGGAGGAGGAGAAGCCGGGAAGCTCAGAGAGGATCCCGGCTGGGGATCCCAGGCCTGCTTTGCCCTCTTGGGGGTGCGGGAAGGGGTCCCGAGGTACCTGGACGCAGGACGACGGGAGCAGTACAGGAGGCGGCTAGGCGCGACCACCAGCTGCCCCGCTTAACAGGCAAAAGCCTGTACAAGGTACTGCAGTCGCCGGCCACTACAGCACATGGAACACCTCTCCCTGTCCCATGGGGAACAGGAAAGACACTGGCAAGTGGGAGGTCCTTTTAACCTCTCTGTATTTCCTGTTCCCCATTAGGGCAAAGAGACAACCTGCATATGCCATCGTGGAAGGTGACTAGAGAAAAAAAATAATAATAAAATAAAAGATTCTGCAGGCAGGTGCCGGCCGTAGCACCCATGCTGCAGCATAATCGCATGGTTGATGTGCATTTTTATCCCTTTTGCAGATTTACTTGAGCAAGGAAGTTAATAAAAAAAAAAAATCTTTTTGGAAATGGCGCCCACCGTGCCTGTGCAGTAGCAGCTAGCGGTTTGTATAGAGATCCGATAGCTGCTGTTGCACAGATACCGGCGGATCCATCTTTATTCAGTATGTGATGGTATTCATTATGCAAACTAGTGGGCAGGTCAGTGAGGGAGCAGTGACCTATCAGCAGTCTGCATTACGAATATATAATTAGAGCACCACATACACCAACCCCGCCTTAGGACACGACCATCTCATTAACACAAAACTGAAAATAAAGATTAAGAAACAACCACAAGACGATTTTCATCAACCAAGGTATAATTTTATTCAGTATAACTGCGCCGACCTGACACTGTCTGTAGTTTACTATGCAAAACCCTGCTGACAGGTTCCCTTTAACACCACCGTAGTTTAACCCCTTCAACCCCGGAGCTTTTTCCGTTTTCGTTTTTCGCTCCCCTCCTTCCCAGAGCCATAACTTTTTTATTTTTCCGTCAATATGGCCATGTGAGGGCTTATTTTTTGCGAGACGAGATGTACTTTTGAACGACATCATTGGTTTTACCATGCCGTGTAACAGAAAACGGGAAAAAAATTCCAAGTGTGATGAAATTGCAAAAAAAGTGCAATCTCACACTTGTTTTTTGTTTGGCTTTTTTGCTAGGTTCACCAAATGCTAAAACTAACCTGCCATTATGATTCTCCAGGTCATTACGAGTTCATAGACACCTAACATGTCTAGGTTATTTTTTATCTAAGTGGCGAAAAAAAATTCCAAAGTTTGCTAAAAAAAAAAAAAAAAAAAAAAAAAAAAATTGCGCGATTTTCCGATACCCGTAGCGTCTCCAATTTTCGTGATCTGGGGTCAGGTGAGGGCTTATTTTTTGCATGCTGAGCTGGCGTTTTTAATGATACCATTTTGGTGCAGATACGTTTTTTTTGATCGCCCGTTATTACATTTTAATGCAATGTCGTAGTTTTTTTTTCTCGCTACGACATTTAGCGATCAGGTTAATCCTTTGTTTTTATTGATAGATCGGGCGATTCTGAACGCGGCGATACCAAATATGTGTATGTTTGATTTTTTTTTTTAATTGTTTTATTTTGATTGGGGCGAAAGGGGGGTGATTTGAACGTTTATATATTTTTTTATTTTTTTTTTTATATTTTTAAACACTTTTTTTTTTGTAATTTTGGCATGCTTCAATAGCCTCCATAGGAGGCTAGAAGCATGCACAACTCGATCGGCTCTGCTACATAGAGGTGAAGCACAGATCACCTCTATGTAGCAGAAATGCAGGTGTACTTTGAACGCCGACCACAGGGTGGCGCTCAAAGCAATCGGCCATCAACAACCATAGAGGTCTCAAGGAGACCTCTGGTTGTTATGGCAATGCACCGCTGACCCCCGATCATGTGACGGGGGTCAGCGGTGCGAGAATTTCCGGCCGGGAGCGCTAGTTAAATGCCGCTGTCAGCGTTTGATGGCGTCATTTAACTAGTTAATGGGCGCGGGCGGATCGAGATTCCGCTCGCGCTCATTGTGCGCACATGTCAGCTGTACAAAACAGCTGACATGCCGCGGCTTTGAGGTGGGCTCACCGCCGGAGCCCACCTCAAAGCGGGGGATCTGCCAGCTGACGTACTATTCCGTCAGATAGCAGAGAGAGGTTAACAGAAATCACGCATTACTCTATGGATGAGTAACTGAATCCACAAAATTTTTTCAACGCTTGTTTTGGAGTGTTATAAAACACAGAAATGTTCCACAAAGCACAGAATAATCTATGGATAACAATAGTGTACATTTTTTCACCTAAGTAAAAATGTGGTTAACTGTCACGCTATACGTCTAGCTACAGACTGAAAAGCCCTAATCCCTGCATAGAGACTGTATTCAGCCACTCTTCCTGCTCCAGTAAAAGTACCTTCACACGAAACGACTTTACAACGAGAACGACAACGATCCGTGACGTTGCAGCGTCCTGGATAGCGATATCGTTTAGTCTGACACGCAGCAGCGATCTGGATCCTGCTGTGATATCGCTGGTCGCTGAATAAAGTTCAGAACTTTCTTTGGTCGTCAGATCGGCGTGTATCGTCGTGTTTGAAAGCAAAAGCAACGATGTCAGCAATGTTAAACATGGAGCTAACGACCTGTGAGAACAATAAGTGCGTCACCGCTACGTCACAGGATCGCTCCTGCGTCGTTCTGGAGCTGCTGTGTTTGACATCTCTACAGCGATGTAAACAGCGACGCTGCAGCGATCGGATCGTTGTCGTTCTCGTTGTAAAGTCGTTTCGTGTGAAGGTACCTTAACACTCTTTTCCTCTCTAGGCTAAATGCAGAATGTATCTGATACAAACAGCAAAGCAAACGATAATCCCTTAGAAGGGCTGTTAGTATGATGGCTCAGCCTCAGTGTCAACACTGCAGGACTCTGGTTTGTTATACTGTGCACACACAGGTCTAGACAAGTACTCTCTCCCTCCACTCAGAACTATCACAGAGCTGTGTAATGGTGTCAGTGTGCCGACGCCTGTCCTTTTATTACCCCTGATGATGTCACACGGCCAGCCAATCACAGTAGTGCCACAACCAAGATGGCTATGGCATTGTAGTGACACACAGACAATAAGCATGCCGGGATTGCCTGCGTAACAGGCGCCAAACATACGGGGCGAGGACTCGAGTTTCAAATTCGAACACCGACTAAAGCTCGCCGAGCACATACTAGCACCCAGATGCTCGAGTGATAGAGTATCACCGCGCACGTTCGCTCATCCTTACTGATGGCCAATGTCTGAATTATTTGGTCTCTAACATGCATTAAGGCTAGTTCACACCTTTAGAACCGTGAAAGTCTGTACTCAGAATCCTCTGTGGCCCCATAGACGTGAAGCTCCTTGAGGATAGCCATCCATTTCTACAAAAAGTCACAAAGAAACGCCAGCATAAAATGCATAATATCCCCAAGCACAGAGTGGTAACCACTACCAGAAGCCATTATAGCTTTATAGGGGCGACTGCACCACCTACAGATTGAATGAGCTGTGTGTATTGTCCTGAAGGTGCAATCTTTACTCCAGGTACAACTCTACTAAATGAAAATGCAGGTTTGGGAGCTTGGAGGATATGCTTCTTGTCAAGCTGATGGCTACCTTATGAGCATGTTTAACGGGGATGTCCAACTATTAAATATCATGACCACTGCCCAAAACTAACAGTAAATGAACAAGATATTTTCTGACATTATGGCGCCACCTGGTGTTTAAAGTGTATAACGATTTTTTTTTTTGACCACCCATAGAATTGATAAGACGAGTCTTATCTAATTTAAGTAAAAGAGAAGTGCATACTGCAATTTTTTTCACACGCAGATTGGGTCAGTAAAAAAAGAAAAGATAAATGGCTCATCTGCACTGTCCCATTGAATAAAGTTGGTCCAAGTACTGTCTGGGTTTTTTTTTCACAGACAGCACTCAGACTGAAAATACGGCTGTGTGAATGAGCCCTAACACAGAAGCGAGTGGGAGAGCAGTCCAGCCTCAGCAGGAGTTCTGATGGACTTTTGTTAGGCTTGCAAGGCACTCGGCAGCCCTGATGACATTGCATGGCCAGGACACCAGTATCATTGCATTAGGCCCATCCTCTTCATTAGAATAAAAGATTTGTATGATACCTGCCGATTATCCACATATCCTAGCATCTACCAACGTAACGTCATCTGCCCTCATGTAATCTCCAGTTCTCAAAAGACCTCCTTCTCTCCTCCACACTTATTAGTCCCTCACCCAATCGCCTCCAAGACTTCTCCCGGATATCCCCCATCCTCTGGAATTCTTTGCCCCAACAAGTCCAATTATCCACCACATTTGGATCCTTCAGACGGAATCTGAAAACCCACTTCTTCAAGAAAGCTTACAGCCTGCACTGACCCCGCTGCCACCTCAACCTATTGTCTCCTTCCCCACCATCCTGTAAAATGTAAGCCCGCAAAGGCAGGGTCATCTCCCCTGTGTACCAGTCTACCATTGTTAGCTTGTCTACTGTAAGTGATATTTGTATTTTGTATGTAACCCCTTCTCATGTACAGCACCATGGAATTAATGGTGCTATATATATATATATATATATATACACTCACCGGCCACTTTATTAGGTACACCATGCTAGTAACGGGTTGGACCCCCTTTTGCCTTCAGAACTGCCTCAATTCTTCGTGGCATATATTCAACAAGGTGCTGGAAGCATTCCTCAGAGATTTTGGTCCATATTGACATGATGGCATCACACAGTTGCCGCAGATTTGTCGGCTGCACATCCCAAAGATGCTCCATACAAGGCAGGATGGATCCATGCTTTCATGTTGTTTACGCCAAATTCTGACCCTACCATCCGAATGTCGCAGCAGAAATCGAGACTCATCAGACCAAGCAACGTTTTTCCAATCTTCTACTGTCCAATTTCGATGAGCTTGTACAAATTGTAGCCTCAGTTTCCTGTTCTTAGCTGAAAGGAGTGGTACCCGGTGTGGTCTTCTGCTGCTGTAGCCCATCTGCCTCAAAGTTCGACGCACTGTGCGTTCAGAGATGCTCTTAGGCCTACCTTGGTTGTAACGGGTGGCGATTTGAGTCACTGTTGCCTTTCTATCAGCTCGAACCAGTCTGCCCATTCTCCTCTGACCTCTGGCATCAACAAGGCATTTCCGCCCACAGAACTGCCGCTCACTGGATTTTTTTTCTTTTTCGGACCATTCTCTGTAAACCCTAGAGATGGTTGTGCGTGAAAATCCCAGTAGATCAGCAGTTTCTGAAATACTCAGACCAGCCCTTCTGGCACCAACAACCATGCCACGTTCAAAGGCACTCAAATCACCTTTCTTCCCCATACTGATGCTCGGTTTGAACTGCAGGAGATTGTCTTGACCATGTCTACATGCCTAAATGCACTGAGTTGCCGCCATGTGATTGGCTGATTAGAAATTAAGTGTTAACAAGAAGTTGGACAGGTGTACCTAATAAAGTGGCCGGTGAGTGTATATAAATAAACAAATAATAATCTGCGCCAATCACCTTCTGATGAGGGAGTGGCACAATAGAACCCTTATAACTAAATGGTTACAATAGTATACGAATTATATAAACTGTGACCCCAATTCATCAGCTCTGGGGGGGGGGGTTGTTTTTCATAGGTTTTTTCCTATCTTGCTTTTCTGTTTTTGCTGGTGAAATTTGAGCCAAATTCATTGATTTTCGTTGATGTTTGAGGAAAATGGCACAAATGAAAAGATATTTATATGCCTCGCAAAAACCAGAAACATCTGGATAATGAAACTCATATTCACATTGTAAAACAAACCCCAAAACCTACAAGTACAGAATGAAAGCTAGGAAAAATAAATTATAGGAAAGCCATAATGAAATCAGAACAAAAAATAAAAATGCCTGCAAACTTTTACACCAACAAAAGGAACAGAAAGCATGATGAATTGGGACCTGTGACTTACATTCACTAAAGTTATCCACAAAATACCATAATTCCCAAACCCTGTGTCACATCTACAAGGGTCCGTGAAGCTTACAAGGTCACCAATGATCACCAGCTCACTAGCAAACATATCTACATATGTCAGATTTGCATCATTGCATATGACACCTCATAAAATATGAATATGCCAGAAATACATCAACTCCTAACCTGATGTTATCACTTCCTTTCCTTCTGATTTCCTCAGCCATTTGCTTGTGCAGGCGCAGCTGTTGAAGTAGTTCAGACTCCACTTGTTTTTGTTGGGAAGGATAGGTTGATGCCACTGCAGATGCTGCATCCGATAGTTCTTTGCTCACTGGCTTCTCCCTAAAAGAAAGAGGCAAATAGCATCAGGTCACATTTTGAAGTCTGTACAAATGTAAATGGAAAAAAAAAGAAACACAAAGTTATAAATGTTGCAAAAACAAAAGGACTTTACAATATGGATTTCAGCGCAGCTTGCACACTCATCGGTCTGCATCACATGTAGTAGAGGGGGTTTCAGCACCCCCGTTTTCATATTTCTGAAAATTCACACACAGATTTTTGAGTGCACCATTACAAAAAAAATGCTGCAGAAATAAGTAGCATGCTATTCAATACTGTGAATCTTGTATGAAAAAGTCAATGATTAGTCACCCTTAATGTTAATGCGGCTAATTCTCCTGTCAATCTACTATAAAATAAAAGCTGCAGAACGCCTCGAAATCCTCGGTCCACTACTGCATAGGAGCTCAACAATGGAGCATAAAGAAATTACATTTCAGATGTGCAATTCCAGAACTTGTGAACACACCCCAATACAGAATGTAATTCAGGACCTTTAAAGGGTTAACACTGATGCATATCCACAGAATATGCCAGAAATGCATGAAAGATGAGCGTCCTACAGCTGGGATCTAGAACTACCTGGAGAACTGGGGCCGTCACACACCACTGTCAGAGCGGAGGTGGTCGATTACTTTCTATGCTCAGCAATGTTCAGCGCTCCCATGTGCAGCTACTTCATAGAACAATAAAGCCCTTTTCTAGATAGAAGTGGATCCAATTGGTGAGACCCACATCTATCAGATGTTGATGGCAAATCCTGTTCATATGACATAAAATTTAACAAAATGGGAATTCCCCTTTAAGCTTCATAGTTCTACACCAGAAGCGTCATCAGGACAAATCTCTTACTCTGGGTGACTTTCCTCCGCCACCATCTGGAACATTCTGCTGGCGCTTTCTATGTTGTCTGGATTCTCTTGACTTTGCAGTTTTGGATTTTTCTTCTTTAACGCCTGGAATTTCTTCTTTGAGGTCACTTCAACTTTCATGCCACTTAGCAGAGCACCGAGGCCATTCGGCTCCGGCGGTTTGGATGAATCATCCTTGTGCGCCGTCTTGTTCTCTGCTTCATCAGAAGGCTTTCCTGTGCCTTTGTCGTCAGGGGGAGATTTCTCAGACCAGAGGACATTGCCAACAGAGAGCCGTCTACAGGCCAGATCCGCAAACCTACAGGAACAAGACCAGAACATGTAAGTCATAACAGTACAAGCTCCAGTACCCATACCACACAGCAGGCCCACCGGTGCCAGCACCCACACTGCACTGCGGGGTCACTGGCACCAGCACATCACTGCAGGCCCACTGGTGCCAGCACCCACACCGCACTGCAGGCCCACCAGCGCAGAAACCCCCACATTGTGGGCTCACTGGCACCAGCACCCACACCACACTGCGGGCCCACTGGTGCCAGCACCCACACCGCACTGCGGGCCCACCGGTGCCAGCACCCACACCGCACTGCGGGCCCACCAGCACTAGAAACCCCCACACTGTGGGCTCACTGGCACCAGCCCCCATACAGCACTGCGGGCACACCAGCGCCAGAAACTCCCACATTGTGGGCTCACTAGCACCAGCGCCCACACCGCATTGCAGGACCACCTGTGCCAGCACCCACACCGCACTGCAGGCCCCAGAAACCCCCACACTGTGGGCTCACTGGCACCAGCACCCACACCGCGGGCCCACCAGTGCCAGAAACCCCCACACTGTGGGCTCACTGGCACCAGCCCCCATACAGCACTGCGGGCCCACCAGCGCCCACACCGCATTGCAGGACCACCTGTGCCAGCACCCACACCGCACTGCAGGCCCCAGAAACCCCCACACTGTGGGCTCACTGGCACCATCGCCCACACCGCACTGCAGGCCCAACAGTACCAGAAACCCCCACACTGCGGTCTCAGTGGCGCCAGCTCGTACATGTCACACTGCCCAATCCACGCTGTAACATTCACACCACACTGCGATTACTCCTCACTGTGGACTCACTGATTTTCAGAACATTATGGAGGCCACAGAGGGGAATACAGGGTTAACCCTCTGTGTACTGCACTCCTCTCAGCGCCATCATGGCCTGATGATGAGTCTCACAGGCAATGGTGAATTTAAAAACGAAGTGACAGGGAATAACTGAATGCAACACAATCATTTCCTATTATCCATAGCCCTGGGTTCAGAGCAGCCCCCTGCACCCTGCCGCCGTCCTCACCCGGGGCTGCTATCATGGAGGCTCCTACCTGTGGCCTGTGAGGCGCCGACAGGAGATGCCGCCTCCGCACAGTGACAGCACAGCCCGCCGATACATCTCCAGCCCGCACAGCACACCAGCGTGACCCTGACCTGGGGGAACACAAAGAAGAGAGCACGCGTCCTGCTCTATCAATGCCCCGGCTGGGAACATGCGCTCGGTGAAAGGTTCCCCCCGTGGGATCATCGTACTACACGTCACGGGCGGCACAGGAGAGAGACGCCGCATCTCAGGATGGCGACAAAAAGGCTCCTACAGGCGACGAGTCCTTCACGATCATTGTCTATAAAGGGTTAATGATGGAAGTACAGGATAGTCCTGCAGCATGACCACATAGACAGTTCTGTATGGTAGGAGGCAGGAAGCTGCGCTGCCCACACATCCCCACACAGCACATAGTGGCTGCGAAAGTATTCTCCCTCATGACAATTCTCCTTTTTCACCTCATGTCATCCCTTGTGTCTGTCCACCACTTGTAATTGCCCCACCAATAATGCCTCTCAGCCGGGTCTTGGTACCTGGTGGATGCAGATGTTGCCTTGACAACGCTTCATGAATGCCCCCACCCAAGTAATTATTGATGGGTCACCCCCCCCCCCCCCCATTGTGGGGTTAAACCTGTGACTCTTGACGTGTATTTACGGGCCACATTCCACCATGCTCATTCAGCCATCAAAGGCTACGTTCACATTTGCGTTCTGTGCCGCAGCGTCGCCGCATGCGTCATGCACCCCTATATTTAACATGGGGCGCATGGACATGCGTTGCACTTGCGTTTTGTAACGCATGCGTCACTGTGGTGCATGCGTCAGGGCGCAGAGGACGCAGCAAGTTGCAGTTTTTTCTGCGCCCAAAACCATGCAAAAATGGACGCATGCGTCACAAAACGCTGCGTTGTGCATGCGTTTACATTTGCGTTGTGCATTGCGTCGCCGACGCTGCGGCGCACAACGCAAATGTGAACGTAGCCTTACTGCTTGCTCACTTCTTTCCCCCTGTACTACATAGGTCAAATTCTGGCCGGCTGGGTGAGTATATTTGGCCCTCAATGCCGGACAGGTCCTCCGCCCTTCCTCACACATTCAACATCATAGATGGTGAGACAGGTGAAAGCAATGATGGAGGAGGAGGCATCAGCAGACGCTTCCTCTCTCATCATTCCCCCTCTGCGTCTGACCCTCAGCATAGCGGGAACTATGACGTTACAACGCACTCACTGTACCGAGGTGTACAGAGGATCTGGAGACACCATAAAGAGACCGAAGGAATGGGCAAAGGTGAGTATTTTTTTTTAAATGTGGGGTCTATTATACTGTGTGGAGCATAATGTGGCCCATTATACAGTTTGGGGCACATTATACTGTATGGAGCACTATGTGAGGGCCATTATACTGTATGGAGCACTATGTGAGGGCCATTATACTGTATGGAGCACTATGTGGGGGCCATTATACTCTATGGAGCACTATGTGGGGGCCATTATACTGTAGGGAGCACTATGTGGGGGCCATTATACTGTATGAAGCACTATGTGGGGCCATTATACTGTATGAAGCACTATGTGGGCCCATTATACTGTATGAAGCACTATGTGAGGGTCATACTGTATGAATAATAATAATCTTTATTTATATAGCGCCAACATATTCCGCAGCGCTTTACAGTTTAACAATTTCAAACACAACAGTCATAGGTAACAACATTAACAATACAATAATTAAAGCACAATAAGACGACCCTGCTCGTGAGAGCTTACAATCTACAATGAGGTGGGGGAGATACAAAGTACAGGTGTGTATTTACAATGATGTATTTACAATGAGGGTCCAGCCATCTTCAGGGGGTGGGGGGTAGATGGAGATAGTGACTGGGCTACACACACACAAATATGAAATGACTTTGATTAGTGAATGTGATAGGCGGCTCTGCACAAATGTGTTTTGAGTGAGCGCCTAAAACTATGCAAGTTGTGGATGGTCCTAATACCTTGGGGTAGAGCATTCCAGAGGATTGGCGCAGCACGGGAGAAGTGTTGGAGTCAGGAGTGGGAGGTACGGATTAGTGCAGAAGTTAGTCGAAAGTCATTTGCAGAGCGCAGCGGTCGGTTAGGCCGGGTAGACTGAAATGAGGGAGGAGATGTAAGGGGGTGCCGCACTGTGAAGAGCTTTGTGGGTGAGAACAAGTGCTTTCAATTGGATTCTATAATGAATGGGCAGCCAGTGTAACGACTGGCGAAGAGCGGATGCATCTGAGTAACGATTAGCCAGATGGACGACCCTGGCTGCTGCATTAAGGATAGACTGGAGAGGGGAAAGTCGAATAAGGGGGAGGCCAATTAATAGAGCATTGCAGTAGTCCAGGCGGGAGTGGATCAGGACGACAGTAAGGGTTTTTGTTGTCTCCTTGGTGAGAAAAGGGCGGATTCTAGAGATGTTCTTTAGGTATAAGCGGCACGAGCGGGCAAGAGATTGTATATGGAATGTGAAGGAGAGATTGGAGTCAAACAAAACACCCAGACAGCGCGCCTGCTGCCAGGGTGTTATTATGGTGCCACCCACGGAGAGGGAAATGTCAGATTTAGGGAGGTTAGTAGAAGGCGGGAGCAGAAGAAGTTCAGTTTTGGAGAGGTTGAGTTTCAGATAGAGAGCGGACATGATGTTGGAGACTGCAGACAGACAGTCAGTGGCGTTCTGCAGTACAGCGGGGGTAAGGTCAGGGAATGAAGTGTATAGTTGTGTGTCATCAGCATAAAGATGGTACTGAAAGCCAAATCTGCTGATGGTCTGTCCAATTGGGGCTCTGTAGAGGGAGAAGAGAAGGGGGCCAAGGACTGAGCCCTGAAGTACCCCAACAGTGAGAGGAAGAGGAGATGAAGTGGAGCCAGAGAACAGAACACTGAAGGAGCGGTCAGAAATGTAGGAGGAGAACCAGGAGAGATCAGTGTCCTTAATGCCTAGAGACTGGAGCCTAGAGAGTAGGAGAGGGTGGTCAACAGTGTTGAAAGCTGCAGAAAGGTCGAGGAGAATGAGCAGAGAGTGGTCACTGTTACATTTTGCTGTCAGAAGGTCATTGGTCACCTTGATGAGTGCAGTTTCTGTCGAATGTAGGGGGCGGAAACCGGACTGTGAAGGGTTTAGGAGGGAATGAGTGGAGAGGTAACGGGTAAGGCGGGAGTAGATCAGGCGCTCCAAGAGTTTTGAGATGAAGGGGAGATTGTAGACTGGTCTGTAGTTATTTGTGCAGGATGGGTCGAGGGCGGGTTTTTTTAGTAATGGAGTAATGATAGAGTGTTTGAAGGAGGAGGGGAAAATGCCAGAGGAGAGGGAGAGATTAAAAATTGTAGTTAGGTGAGTTGTGACGACTGGAGAGAGAGACTGGAGGAGGTGTGAGGGAATGGGGTCGGTGGTGCATGTATTCGGAAGAGGAGAGGAGCTTGGAGACTTCTTCTTCTGTGATGGGATCGAATGTGGAGAGTGAGCCAGGGGAGATACAGGGAGGGATGGGAGTCATTGCACTTGGTGTCTGGGAGCGGAATTCCTGACGGATATTGTCTATTTTCTCTATAAAGTGGGAAGCCAGGTCATCAGCACCAATGTCTGTGATAGGGGCTTGTGCTTTTGGCCTGAGAAGGGAGTGAAAGGTGTCAAAAAGTTTCTTGGGGTTGTTGGATAGTGAAGAGATCAGGTTGGTGTAGTAGGACTGTTTGGCGAGGTGAAGGGCAGAGTTATAGGTCCTTAACATAAATTTGAAGTGTATGAAGCACTATGTGGGCTCATTATACTATATGGAGCACTATGTGGGGGTCATTATACTGTATAGCGCACTATGTGGGGACCATTATCCTTAATGGAACACTTTGTGGCCAATATACTGTATGGAGGGCTGTGTAAGGGGATTGCAGATGGAGAATCATACTGTGATTGGGTCACCTTTCTTTGTCGGGGGGATTGAGAGGGGGGTACAGTAGGATCATACTGTGCATGTGGAGAAACTGTGGAGGTACCGTATCATACTTTGGGGACAATTTTGTTTGCATCATACTTTATTATCTGTATTATTCAAGGTTTTATTCTTTGTTATTACATATTTAAATTAGTCCATTGGGCCATATGTTTTTTATTACTCTTGCATAACATATTATATTTTTCCTATATTTTATTTTAAGATCTATTAATTAAAATGTACTTTGTTCATGGAACAACCCCTTTAAGTTGGTTTCCACATGAAAAAGTTCATAGTTATATTTGATGATAAGGAAAAACTTCCTCAATTGTAGAGATTTTTTGTAATAAATATCAAGGTTGACCCACGACCTTGTCTGAGATTTTAATTTTGTCTCTCTGTGTATTTGAGTTTGACACCCTGACCTATATAGGTGAAGCTGTCAGGGAATTTATATCATATGCACCCTATTGCGCTATCTTTCCACACCCCTGTGAGCTTTTACCATTCTGGGCCCGTTATTGACATTCAGCCATACCCCTCGGCTAGAGGTTCTGATCTCTATAGCAAGCGCTATTGACTGACGTCTTCATTGACACCATCACGTGATTTGTCACGTGCTTTTATGGAGGCGCGATAACATGCAGCCTTCTAGCTATGATGCCTCACACCGGTATTGTTTTTATTGCCTTGATGCGCAGCTTCCTGCTAGCCCTCAGAGGCTGTTTGGAATGCCATATGTGGTATTTTACATGCCACGTCCAGGTCATTGCCACTGCACGGCCCTGCTTAGGACCTGTTCTCACTTTGGTTGAAAATTCCTCCCCTGAGTGTATACACTGCCCTGATGAGGTCTCGCTAATGAGGCTGAAACGCGTAGGGAGTAACTTTGGGGGTCATACAGACTAGGTCTACTGCATATGTCTACAGACTAACATTAGAGCTTGTTTTTTGCAAGACAGTTTAGCATTTTTGATCACTTTTTATTCAGGTGTGTCAGTATGATGAAAAAGCAACTGTCACGATTCCGCCACTCGGTGTGTCCTAGGGACGCAGTGAGTTACAGCTCAGCTGCCCTGTGGATAGCAGAGGCATGTCAGGCTGTCAGTGCTAGGTTTGGATTTCCTCCAGGTGTTTTCCTGTACAGATAATTGCCCAGCTATTTGTGCTTACCCTGTGCTCTATATTTTGATATTCTGATCATTTGTTGCCAGACCCTGGATATGCCTAACTGTATGTTTGTATAACCACTTTTGCCTTTGACATATTCTAACTTTAGGTACCAGACCCCAGACTTTGCCCATGACTGTCCGTTTGTCTTATCCCTCTGTCTTTGACGTACCTTTCTGGTTTTTCACTTTGGACCTCTTGACAACTCTGCCTCACGGCTAATCCGAGAGCAATCAATAGTGTCACAATGACAATTTTTTTGTGCTTTTTATTATTTTATTTTTTTTACGGTGTTCACCATGCGGAATAAATAACATGACTTTTATTGATTGTTATCTTTGTTTTTATCACAAAGGCTGCGTTTTTAGTGACAAAACAGCTTTTCATGATTTTTGTGAGCTTTTTTTGTGGGGGGGGTTTTTACCTTTTCACTAAGTTCCACTGTGAGACGTATAATTTTTACTTTGATTATTGGTTTCATGCATTGCAGTACTAGTGTACTGCAGTGCCTGAGACCTGTCAGTGATTCACTGGCTTTGCCTATATTCCCTGGTAGAACAGGCCAAATTAACCCCTGTCTAGATTTAACTTGTGTATACTCTGGCCCAGGCCAGAGTATACCCCGGGGGATAAACTGTCCTAGGTCAGACTACCCGGGGGTGTAAAATCGCCTAAGCCAAACTATGCTCCTGCAGGCTACAATGCACTCTATTTTATGAGCCCTTGAAAATTAGATAAATTTTAGATGCCATTTTTTTTTACATTTTTTTTTACTAATTTAAAACTGACTTAGGTTGTGTGCACACGTAGCATATTTTTCGCGTTTTTTTGCAGGTTTTTCGCTATAAAACCGCGAAAAAAGCGCTACCATTAAGCATCCTATGTAATAGAATGCATTCCGCATTTTTTGTGCACATGCTGCATTTTTTTCCTGAGCGGAATCGCATTCCAGAAAAAAACGCAGCATGTTCATTAAATTGCGGAATCGCGGCGATTCTGCACCCATAGGAGTGCATTGATCTGCTTACTTCCTGCACGGGGCTGTGCACACTATGCGGGAAGTAAGCAGATCATGTGCGGTTGGTACCCAGGGTGGAGGAGAGGAGACTCTCCTCCACGGACTGGGCACCATATAATTGGTAAAAAATAAAAGAATTAAAATAAAAAATAGCGATATACTCACCCTCGATGTCCCCCGCAGTCTTCCGGCCTCTCCGCTGCACGCTGCCGCTTCGGTTCCTATAGCTGCTGGGCGGTGAAGGACCTGCAATGACGTCACGGTCTTGTGATTGGTCGCGAGACCGCATGTGACCGGTCACGCGACCAATCACCGTGACGTCATCACAGGCCCTTCACCGCACAACGGCTATAGGAACGGACGCCGCTGAGGTCTGCAGGTGAGTATAACCATTTTTTTTATTTTTTTTATTATTTTTAAACATTCTATCTTTTACTATAGATGCTGCATAGGCTGCATCTATAGTAAAAAGTTGGTCACACTTGTCAAACACTATGTTTGACAAGTGTGACCAACCTGTCAATCAGTTTTCCAAGCGATGCTACAGATCGCTTGGAAAACTCTAGCATTCTGCAAGCTAATTATGCTTGCAAAACGCTAGTTTTCTGCGGGTATATGCATGCTAGTTCTGCATGCGATATACCCGCGGCAGGAGGCGCAGAATTGCAGCGGAAATTTCCGCGGAAATTCTGCAACGTGTGAACTTAGCCTTACACGTAGTGTGAAGGTATTTGTGTTAGTAATCACATGATGAAGATTGATCCTACAATACAATGTGACTGTTAAGGGACAACAGTCCTTACATCTGAGATTATACTGTTGTCCTGTAAGATAAGTGCTGTTACCATAGAATGCATTTGTAATTTGATTTTAGCACTTCATTGATTTTCTCACCGTCTCTGATTGGTGGAAAAGTGTGCCGATCTCTTTCTAGCATACTCAGACACACAGCTGCTTGTAATATGTAACTACTGAGAAGTGCGGTAGATTCTTTACCTTTGTGGAACTCTAAAATTTGACTGATTAAAGTTTTTCTCGATCAAGTAATAAAAATCTGTGTTTAGAAGTTTAATATTTAAGTCAGTTATCTTCTCACATAACTTACCTGACAAACCTGAACCCTCAATAAAATGTTGAAAAATCTGTTAGCCAGCATAAGGACGTGGGGGTTGCCTGGTTGCTAGGGAACCCCCACATGTACTTATGCTGGCTAACAGATGTAAATCATTCAGCTGCGGCAATAAAAACTAAATCTCCGAGCACTAAAAAATACTCGGAGGACCCCCGAGCGTGCTCGAGAAATCTCGAGTACCGAGTATATTCACTCATCACGAGTTCCGACGCAATGTGCACATTTTTAAATGTTTTTATTTGTACTGTTTAGTTTTTAGTGCTTGCTATATAATAAAATAAACTGATCTTTTGAACCTGTCTTTCCTTCTTTTTTAGTTGCATATGTTTTACATGTGTTTTGGTCAGCGCTCCATTATTATACAGGTGGTGACTAACCCATTGGGATTTTTTGGAGTTTCATCGCTCCATCTAATCATTTCCTGGATGTCGCAGCCTCATAGTCTAAGAAATTGGGAGTCAGAAGCTATGATACATTGTGGATGTGCCACAAATGTCCGCTAATAGTTCTAATAAAACCTTTAGAATTACCCATAATTAAACCCATTTAAAAACCTAATCACACCCAAATAACCATGTTGGTTACCCACCAGTTCTTTGTGACCCACTCAGTGACACATAGACTTTCAGTATTTTTGCAACACTGAACAGAGGGACAGATTAAGTTTCATTGAAACCCTCAGAATTACAAATTCGGTGTCATCCTGATCAAAGTTTGGGCCCCTTCCCACACGTATAGAAGAGGTAGCTGCTTATGCATGTGGCCCGCTCTACAGGAATCAGTGGGAGATTAAGAGATAACAGCCAGCAATTACCTTGGATTTCAATGGACAAAGTCAAATGTATGATTGGCCATCTCTCCATCTCTGGCTGGACAGAATCAATTAATGGGTATAAGGTGGCTCCAGTTTTATTGACATAAGCAGGGTATACACTACCCACATGCCCAAAGAGAGATTGCAAGACCTGCATGGCTAGCCTGGTAGAAAGTGGACGCATTATAGAATATCAAAGGGAATGAGCTGCGGCCTACGAGGTGTATGATGGGCGCCTTTGCACACACTGAACAACCAGTTCTCCTGATCCAGCTTTGATCAAACAGCTAATTTGCAAGAATTAGCTTGGACAGGAAGAGTGGCTGGTAAAAGCCCCTAGGGACCCAAAATAGAGATGGTTCAGAGCACGTGTCGCTTGTGCACTCCCAATAATCCAGACATGACTACACCAAATGCTGATGGTCTTTACCACCTCACAGGGCTCTGTTAGCATGGATGACTAAGTACCACCACTCGTTGCATCATGGTGGGGCCAATCATTTAATACACCTTCACACTTTCTTTTTTCCCCTCTTGTTTGATTAACAACTCTGGCTTCATAGAGCCGGAGATTCTTTTCTTATCGGCCTTCGGCTCGATCTGAGCCATGGTTACTTGATGGACCAATGATCTGTAGGAGGATCAATCTTGTGCAAGCCAAGAGAGAGGTCCAACAGGGTCTTCTCCACCGTTATTTTGATAGTATCAAGCCATCGGGTTGCTGGTCTTCATCTTCGCCTTGTTTCTTTTATTCTTCCGACCATGTTGTCCTTCTTCAGTGATTGCACTCTTCGTATGATGTGTCCAAAGTAGGCAAGTCATAGCTTGATTATCCTTGCTTCAGGTGGCATTTCTGACTAGATGTGACAAAAAAGGGAGGAGGAATTTGTAAACAAGCATATGGTAAGGTGTATTTATATGGTTGGCCACGCCATGAAGCAACGAGCGCCTGTACTTGGTTTGTACAGTCATTCTGCGCTGACAGTCCTTGTAACCTGGCACCACTGGTTGATGGAGATATAGCAACAGCTGCAGCTATGGTGGAGAGACAGCAGATGGCGCTGTGCTAACTGTTACATCTCGCTGCTATACGTAGTAGTTCCGCTACACTGAACTGTATTATGTCTCAATCTTTGTTAATATTAGTTTCTCCTGTTATCTTCTGCGTGACAATGAAGATAATAGTTCCTGTATGTCCCAAGTAAAACCATTCATTCTCTCATCAATCCTGATGGTTCTGTTGAAATCTGAAACACTGCTTTCTAACACTTCAAGGTTTTAAAGTGCCTCTTTCATTACATGGAACCTCCAAAAATGCTATTAACCTGCAGATATAATACACAGATAAATAGCGTTGAAATCATGCCATACTGAAGCGGTGGCTACAAGGAGAAAATTACAGGGGTTATCCACTACTTGAAAAACTCTTCAGTCATTATATTTCCCTTAGAGCTGCTCCCTTCCAGTCATCAGGGTGATACATAGGACTGTTATAGCTCACTATACAGTAAGCGTACTGTAATTACATCTGACACATTGATTGGTCAGATCTGCACATAAACACTGCAGAGCCGGCTGTTAATCAAGTGATTTGAGTCACGTTCACTGTGTAATGAGCAGTGACTATTACAGCCCCGATATCTGGCAGCAAGCGGCTGCAGGTAGGATATCATTTCACTTTCTCCCTGTAGCCGCTGCTCTAGTATGGCTGCCAGATGTTGTTTGAACCCTATTTACCTGCACATTACCACTATATCTACAGATAAGTTGTGTTTGTGGAGGTTACAGGTTCTCTCTAATGTCTCCCTTTATTTTATTTATTATATATTACATTTGTACTATATATTTGTTTTTGTTTTTTTTATTTATGTTTGAGCTTTCTTTCCCTCTAACCTTATAGAAAATGTTTAAAGCAAATCTGAAGAGGGCATCAGAAAAGTAACAGGTCAATAATTACAAGAACATTTACGCCTATTAGTAGTTTATGAGTTATACATTTACTGTACACCAGGTGCTGCGTCTAAGAATATTTTTACCTTACAAAGGAAAACAATCATTAAATGATCATCCCAGCTACAAAGTATATGCTGCATGGACACAAAAGCAGCATTTTCTGTAGAGAGTGAATCCACCTAGAGATATAGTAGAGAAAAACATCCTGGAGCAGGTCTGGAGTCACAGCACTAGTGATGAGCGAACATGCTGGGATAAGGTGTTATCTGAGCATGCTCGAGTGCTGAAAGAACTGACATGTTGCAGATTTTCAAAAAAGCTTTGAAGGTTCTAATCTGCAAGGAAAAAATAAGGAGCATGTATATGAGATATCAAAAATCCCGTTCACTTTGCTAGTACTGTAAAATGTTTCAGTGGGAAAAACATGCTGAAAAAAAAAAATCACAGCAAAACTGCAATGTGTGAATGTTCCCTTAGGACATGTTCATGTATTATTTTGTTGTGTCACCTAACAATATCGCATCTCTTAATTATCAGGGTACCCACAATATTAGTGGGATTTCTCGCCCACTGGGCTTTCTTTTATGTGCCTGTAATTTTTGGAAGTTTTTACTCTTTTGTGTGTATTTGGTATTTAATAAAATTTCTATATGTAATTTTAAATCTTTAGTCCTGGCACATTTTTTATTCGGTATTGATATTCACTGTGAGTGCACTATGGGACATAACATACTACCCCTACCGGAATTTACAAGAATTTGATGTTCATGTGCAGCTTTTTTATGCATTAAAAACACAGATTATGACCAGAAAACCGCCGCTGAAACTACACATGATTTTAGTGCATTCTTGGTACAATCCATCCTGGGGTTTTTTTTAGCTTAATTGGGAAAAAAAAAGTGCAGTAAAAACATTAAAAACAAACTGCAGCTCAAAAACACCTGTTTGAATGAGGTTTTAGGAATCTCATCAATTTTGTTATCGTAAAACAGTTTTTTTCTGTAGAGAAAAACACATGAAAAACGCAATGTTTACAAAAACTTAACCTCACCCTGAAGTGATTTTGATTCCATGCAATATTTTTGTGCGGGGAAAAAAAAAACACTGCCCTTTAAAATAACAGTAAAATGAATGAGGCTTCTAAAATCTCACTCGCACAGTGCCTTTTGTGTTCTTTCAATTTTTTGAGCTGTCCATTCTTAGTGTTTTTACTGTTGTGTTCTCCTATTGCGGTCGAAATTGGACAGCAACAACAACAAAAAAATGCATCAAAAACATTTTCTTGCAGAAAAAAAAAATGAAAAAGTCACTAACAGTAAGAACATATCCTTATACTGTTATCTGTAGATGCTGCTAGAACATATTCTACTGTGATGCAGAGAATCCGCATAATAAATATGGAAGCGCACAATATGCTTCAGGCTTCACAGTACAAAACCTAATTGTAGTTTTCATAAGTTTACTTGTGTAAGATGGAACTGTACTGTAAAATACCTAATGACACCTATACTCACCTCCGACGCCATTCCAGCTGTGTCAGCACTGGCCCTCCAAGGGATCGCATTATGTCACACGATCCCTGTGGCCAGTCACCCTGTTGTGAACTCTATTTTTGGGCTCCCTCTAGTGGTCACAAGCGGTACTGTGTAGTGTTGTCTTTCTGCAGGTTGGCAGCATCAGCTGGTTCGTTATCCTTGGCTGGTTTCCTATTTAGCTCACCTGGATACTCAGTTCCTTGCCTGCTATCAATGTATTCAGTGCTCTTCAGATTCCTTGTGACTACCTTGCTCCCAGTCTCTCCAAGACAAGCTAAGTTTTTGTTTGTTCATTTTTTGATTATCAGCATTCATCATGTTTCTTGTCCAGCTTGCTAAAATGTGATTTCCTCGCTTGCTGGTTGCTCTAGGGGACTGAGTTTCTCCCCCCACACCGTTAGTTGCTGCGGGGGTTCTGGAAATCTCAGTGTGGATATTTTGTAAGGGTTTTTTACTGACCGCACAGACCCCTTTTCTATTTTCTGCTATCTAGTATTAGTGGGCCTCATTTGCTGAATCTGCTTTCACCCCTGTGTATGTGCCTTCCTCTTACCTCACCGTTATTATTTGTTGGGGGCTTCTATAACTTTGGGGATTATTTCTCTGGAGGCAAGTGAGGTCTTTCTCTCTCTCTAGGGGTAGTTAGTTCCTCAGGCTGGCTCGAGACGTCTAAGATTTTAGGTACGTTCACCGGCTACTTCTAGTGTGTTTGGATAGGTTCAGATTTGCGGTCAGTCCAGTTTGCCACCTCCCTAGAGCTTGTCCTATGTTTGTTACTTAGCTGGAGTAATTTGTGATCCTCAACCACTAAGGATCATAACATCACCCCTAGCTTCACTCTCCCCACCTTCACACAAATCACATACATCCAGAATAATTCAGAGCTATTGAGTCTATGGAGTTAATGCTACCTGGTTCTGCTTCATCTGTGCTAACTTCCGCTTGTGTGTCTGCTATCCATATTACCATGCTGTCCTGGTCCTCAGTGATTGACGTATTATCCATCAAAAACCACTCTGGTGCACCATCGCTTCCGGACCATGTTACTCAGTCTGACCTACTGCTTAGAGAATCCACCTCAGGTGAGCCCTTAACATCTATTATGATGCCAGGCTTTCCACTGAGAAAAGAAAGACATCTTGTTTGCCTTCCTAACCATGTTCAACTTTATGTGTCCACTTCTCTACTTACCCTGTGACGCTAGTCACTTCTCACGGCCAAGCCTTGAGTCAGAGTGGTCAAGGAGTCCAAGGTCAGAAGCCAGGAGGGTACGTAATAAACAGAAGGAAGAGACAAAAGCGTAGTCAGGTAATGTCTAAGGTCAGACATCAGATCAAGCATACAAAACTCAAGGCACAGGAAAGCACAAACCTTACAGGCTGAATGTACATCTGGCAGTGTTCTGGGAGACACAACTCAGTTAAGAAGTATGGCAATTAACTGGAATAATGAACACATGGAGAGAGCCGACGGCTCAGTATCAGATTGGATACTTGAGCTGTGTCAACACACTGACAGCTCAGCACGCCCCTGCACCAGATTGGATGGCCAAGCTGTCATTCAAAGTACTGACAGCTTCAGCACATCCCTAAATCAGATTGGACGGCCGAGCGGTCAGTAACTGCATCCCAGACACCCTGAGGGGTGGAACTGTGACAGTGCCACCTCTTCTAGGGGGGGGCACCAGACCCCCAGGCTTCCCAGGAAATTTTACATGGAAGGCTCTGACTAACCGAACAGCCTTCACATCTTGAGCAGGGACCCAGTATCTCTCCTCTGGTCCGTATCCCCTCCAGTGGATGAGGTACTGGAGGGAATTATGGACCCTCCGAGAATCCACAACCCTCTGAACCTCATACTCCAGACACAAATAATTGGGACCCTGGGTAAGTGTAAGGAGCCAACGAATGGGCTTTACAAAGTCAAAGGTCAGGCAACAGATCAAACATGCAGAACTCAAAACACAGGAAAGCACAGCACAAACCTCACAAGCTGAATGCATGTATGGCAGTGTTCTGGGAGACAGCTCAGTTAAGAAGAGTGGCAATTAACTGGTATAATGAACACATGGAGACAGCCGACGCCTCAGTATCAGCTTGGATACTTGAGCTGTCAGTCAACACACTGACAGTTCAGCACGCCCCTGTTCCAGATTGGATGGCCAAGCTGTCAATCGAAGTACTGACAGCTTCAGCACACCCCAAACCAGATTGAACGGCCGTGCTGTCAGTAGTTGCATCCCAGACACACTGAGGGGTGGAACCGTGACATACCCGTTTCCGTAGGCTCCTATCAAAGAGTATGAGAAAAACCTTGGTTGAGCTTACCCCTCTGCAGGAACACCATAGTATTCGCATGTAAAAAGAAAGGAGAGGACACAAGTGCACATAGCGTGTCAACATTTTGTACAGTAGGGGTGGAGGGTGAGATGTTGCTCACCTGATGGAGTTGTGAATGTTATAACTCCAGTATTTGCCTCTAGACGCTGCTGTCACACCAGCAGATTGCAGATCCCCTTCTGCATACAAATTGTTAAATGGTTGAAGTAGTTCCCCGCAGGGGCGTCACTTGGTACATTGGTGCTTTTTTTATTTTTCTCATTATTTAAACCCTTTTCCCTCTGTATCAACCTTTGTTAGTAGCTTGTTTTGAAAAGGTCTTGGGATCCAACCAGAAACGCATTAATAAAAGCTGCTTGAACTTGCACCAGAGTGTAGAACTACTTACCTTTTACAGCAGCGTGGTCATCATCAAACATCTACCCTCCACTATTTATCCAATAGTCTTCACATGGTGACCTTGGCTATGTCTATGACAAGGTCACCCATGGATTGATCTCCTACTCGTCACATTCGCACGCCAAGAGGGATGTCAACCAAAGAAATCTTGGCATAAATTCAGCTTAGACACCGATAACAGTGATGGTTCAGTGCTGCAGTTCCACCTAGACAAATGGGACCAAACGCACATGGTGGTGATAAAAAATTAAAAAATGAATTTACTGGTTTCCAGTACATAATTATTTCCACAAGGACAAGTTTACCAGAGACAATAGTCTTTTCTATACTAAGATCACATTAAATAAATGGAAAAAATCTTTGATGAAACTTCCCATTTAAAGTAAAATGTAGTGTGATTATATATATATATATATATATATATATATATATATATATATATATATATATATATATAAAGACCCTATCAAAAAGGCGGCCATCCCATCTGAAGATCCAGTGCAAATATATGGACTGTACATTGCATGAAAATGAAGGTTTCCCTGCATGGTGGTATGCAGTGCCTGATACTGTACTACCCGTGCTAATGCAGCGCCCCAGAGTCCTGGTCGTTGCAGTACTGATGCTCTGCCGCTATGGGGGGCTATGGTACGTCTGATGGAACTGAAGGAGTTCATCTGACCAGGTATCACAGACACCAATACATTTCACAGTCTGGCCTCCAGGGCGAGCTAAGGGCACTATGCATTAGGCCACTCCTCACAGTCTGGTAAAACTGGGGGTTGGATAGGAAGTTAGTAGAGAAGCTGACTGGGTTGGAACCAGGCAACACCTTGTGGCAGAGGGTGTTGTAGGGGAAGATTCAGAGGGGTCCCTGTCAGGGGTGGGATCCTGACAGAGGCCTAGCGAACAGAGAGAACGTTACGGGACCGCGCCTGCACGATATAGCGGCGGTACCCTAAGAAAGGACAAGAAGCGAGGTATATTGTGCTGAGTGAGAAACGAGATCAACGCAACAAGGAGAAATACCAGTGGGAGTCGTGCTGTAAGATTGAGGCAACATGCTACTGAGGCGCGTAGCCGGTGGCCAGAACGCCGAGGAAGTATCAGGCTCCAAGCAATACTTCAAACCTACGGCAGGACAGTCAGCTATAGGCGGGCTGTCTCACACCAATCACCTATGAAGACATGGGGGGCACACTAGGAGAAGGGCGACACTAGGGTCCAGGAAGAGCTCCGAGCCTACTCGTCATACGGGTGCGTCCTAGCCATATCATCTGGATGGACGAAGAAGAACATCAGAATCCAGTTGTGAGGGAACACGAGAAACAGACACAACAGTTGTGGGGACTATCCCGTGAGCACAGCAGGGGAGGACCGCAACACACAAGCGCTAGAAGGTAGGCACAGATTTCCACCTGCAAAGGGAACTCTGGAGGTGCCATCGGACCGGCCGGACTTGCGCAGCCTGGTTGACCGTACTCCGGACTGAGGATCCTGAAGCCTTCAGTAAAGAGGTAAAGAGACTGCAACCTGGTGTCCTCGTTATTTACTGTGACCAGCACTGCACCGCACTACCACCACCATCCACACCCTATTATTTGGGCGCCCCTCAGCAGGGTCACGGACCGGGCCTAGCCACCGTGACAACCCCCAGAGCAGAGACTCAGAGGCCCGGTACCGGGTACCTGCAGCGCCCCAGAGTCCTGGTCGTTGCAGTACTGTTGCTCCGCCGCTAAGGGGGGCTATGGTACGTCTGATGGCACTGAAGGAGTTCATCTGACCAGGTATCACAGACACCAATACATTTCACAGTCTGGCCTCCAGGGGGAGCTAAGGGTTCTATTTATTAGGCCACTCCTCACAATCTGGTAAAACTGGGGGTTAGGCAGGAAGTTAGAGAGAAAGCTGACTGGGTTGGAACCAGGCAACACCTTGTGGCAGAGGGTGTTGTAGGAGAAGATTCAGAGGGGTCCCTGTCAGGGGTGGGATCCTGACAGAGGCCTAGCAACCAGAGAGAACGTTACGGGACCGCGCCTGCACGATATAGCGGCGGTACCCCAAGAAAGGACAAGAAGCGAGGTATATTGTGCTGAGTGAGAAACGAGATCAACGCAACAAGGAGAATACCAGTAGGAGTCGTGCTGTAAGACGAGGCAACATCCTATTGAGGCGCATAACCGGTGGCCGGAACGCCGAGGAAGTATAGAGCTCCAAGCCAAACTTCAAACCTACGGCAGGACAGTCAGTTACAGGCGGGCTGTCTCACCCAGACCCAGGAAGACACAGGGGGGTAACAACAGGAGTGGGGCGACGCTGGAGTCCCGGAAGAGCTCCGAGCCTCCCCGTCATACGGGTGCGTCCTAACCGTAAGATCAGGGGGACGTAGAGGGAGAACATCAGAATCGAGTTGTGAGGGAACACGAGAAACAGACACAACAGTTGTGGGTACTATCCCGTAAGCACAGCAGGGGAGGACCACAACACACAAGCGCAGGAAGGTAGGCACAGATTTCCACCTGCAAAGGGAACTCTGGAGGTGCCATCGGACCGGCCGGACTTGCGCAGCCCGGTTAACCGTATTCCGGATTGAGGACTCAGAAGCCTTCAGTAAAGAGGTAAAGAGACTGCAACCTGGTGTCCTCGTTATTGACCGCGACCGGCACTACACCGCACCATAACATCAGCACCATAACACCACCTTTCATTGTGCGCCCCTCAGAAGGGTCACGGACCGGGTCTAGCCACCGTGACAACCCCAGAGCAGAGACTCAGAGGCCCGGTACCGGGTACCCCTCGGCCCTGCGGCAGTGGGGGCGCTGCATACCCCTCGGCCCTGCGGCAGTGGGGGCGCTGCAAACTTGCCGTCACGAACAGGATCTACTTAAGCCTGAAGAATCAGGTCATGTGTGCCTTGGAACTGTGATTTATTGTGCTTGGACTGTGACTTATTGCAAAGACTGTGTATTGCCACTTGCCGCCAAAAGTTCCCGCCAAAACCGCCGCCATTACAGCGCTAAGGAGAGCGCAGGAGAAGAAGAAGGGCGTGGAAGTGGGCGTAAACAAGCTGAAGAGCGCGAAAGACAATGGCCGCCCAGTCTAAGTATTTCTGTCCCTTGAGGACGTGTCCGTCAGCAGCCGAGATCCGCCTCCTAATCCTTAATGGAGGGCAAAGAAAGCGAAACCGCCCACGAAGGAGAGAGCGGGAAAAGGACGAGGAAGAAGAAGCGAACCAGGTGGAGGACGCCATGGCGAGCTGCCCGGAACCGGAGCGTGGGGTCCGAGCAGAGGACTCCCCCAGCTACCCGGAGGGACACCGTGACCAGGCCTCCATCACTGATACTGACTTCCTGCCGGCCGGAGTGGATGAGCTCAGCGACCAACTCCTGCGAACGCAGCTGGGCACTGAGGCCGGGTGGAAGAAGACCTTCATCGGGAGCCTCACCAGACGTCTGTCGGCAGCCTCATCTGGTCCGGAGCAAGAAAGAAGTTCCAGCGCTCCGAAGCCAGAAAGCAAGGCTCTGCCGGAAAGCGAAATGCTGCAAACGGAGATGACAACGCCGCAGCGCAAGGCCCTGCAACCAGCGTTCCAGATCCCAGCGGAGACGGAGCAGATCGGCACCGGAGGGACCGCATCTGAAGCAGGTATGAAGAACGACCCTGCCTCACCAGTAGAGGACCTGCTGATAGGCCCCGCCGCGTTCCCCCCTCTCCCTGGGACCTATAGACTCCGGCGCTTTACACCCTGGGATTGGGCCACGGGCATGGAGCACTTCTCAAAGGCCCCGATCTTGCCGATCACTTTGCCGAGCGAGGTCTATGCGGAGCTACGGCCGCCAGAGCGAGAGTAAACCTCGATACCATGGATATGTAAATAGTTAACTGCTTGTTTCCCTGCTTTTTGCTGCTAATACCCGACTAGGGTTATTCTTAAAGGGATCCCTTCGTTTACCCGGGATCCCTATTGCTTTTTATTTTTGCTTTTATTTTCATTTTTGCTTTTGTTCCACAATGTTACAAAAAACTGCTGGCTCATGAACAATGCATGATTACAAACTTTTTGTACATAGTTTGCACCTTCTTAAAGGTGCTCTCTACTGGTTTTACACAAGGAAAGGACTCTTTGCGAAGACACTGGTCTTGGAACCAGCACCGGAGTCCTTACTGCGAACAGACTTGCAGCTTGAGAAGTTGCACTACCTCATAGAGACTTGGTCCCCTCTTAAAGGGGATGTTCACATATTACACTTATGAACAGTTTTGCCTTAAGATGGTTAAATGGCAATAATGTCTTGAAAGAAGAAGTTAAATGTAGCTAACTAGTTGATTGTGAGAAATGTTTAATGATGTTGATAGAAGAATGAGGACAGAAAGTGAACCAGTACAGGGTTAGTCAGTGAGTCCTCCTAGGAGCCATACAGAGCTGGCTCAGTAGTCCTGAACTGAAAGATGGATGATAAGTTCTATACCGTGTATAGTAGTAGAAAGGCAGTAGGCCCGGGCAGAAAGGGGCGGTCCTGTAACAGAAAGGAGAGGCAGTAGGCCTGGAGCGGATAGGACAGGCGGTCCTGCAGATGTAAAGAAGGAGAATGCAGAAAAGTTGATTAGCCTTATAATGTTTTATAAGAAGGTCTTTAGTGGATTCAGTGAGTACGTCCTTAAAGGCAAAGTTAAATTATTGTTCGAAAATTTGCACTTAGTAGAATACCCGGTTGGCTAAGAGAAGTTATTTATAGTAAGTTATTCAAAGTATTTAACCATGTTTGTAACGTTCAAGTGTCCTCACCTCCCATAAAGGGAAGCTCTGTTCAAGTATACTTATTGTTATTGCATTTCAAAAATTGTATGTCTTTTTGCTGACATGTATTGTTGTTTTCTTCCCAGTCCAGGAGTACTGGATTTAACCGGGGGGGAGTGCAGCGCCCCAGAGTCCTGGTCGTTGCAGTACTGATGCTCTGCCGCTATGGGGGGCTATGGTACGTCTGATGGCACTGAAGGAGTTCATCTGACCAGGTATCACAGACACCAATACATTTCACAGTCTGGCCTCCAGGGGGAGCTAAGGGCACTATGCATTAGGCCACTCCTCACAGTCTGGTAAAATTGGGGGTTGGATAGGAAGTTAGTAGAGAAGCTGACTGGGTTGGAACCAGGCAACACCTTGTGGCAGAGGGTGTTGTAGGGGAAGATTCAGAGGGGTCCCTGTCAGGGGTGGGATCCTGACAGAGGCCTAGCGAACAGAGAGAACGTTACGGGACCGCGCCTGCACGATATAGCGGCGGTACCCTAAGAAAGGACAAGAAGCGAGGTATATTGTGCTGAGTGAGAAACGAGATCAACGCAACAAGGAGAAATACCAGTGGGAGTCGTGCTGTAAGATCGAGGCAACATCCTACTGAGGCGTGTAGCCGGTGGCCGGAACGCCGAGGAAGTATCAGGCTCCAAGAAATACTTCAAACCTACGGCAGGACAGTCAGCTATAGGCGGGCTGTCTCACACCAATCACCTATGAAGACATGGGGGGCACACTAAGAGAAGGGCGACACTAGGGTCCAGGAAGAGCTCCGAGCCTACTCGTCATACGGGTGCGTCCTAGCCATATCATCTGGGGGACGAAGAAGAACATCAGAATCCAGTTGTGAGGGAACACGAGAAACAGACACAACAGTTGTGGGGACTATCCCGTGAGCACAGCAGGGGAGGACCGCAACACACAAGCGCTAGAAGGTAGGCACAGATTTCCACCTGCAAAGGGAACTCTGGAGGTGCCATCGGACCGGCCGGACTTGCGCAGCCTGGTTGACCGTATTCCGGACTGAGGATCCTGAAGCCTTCAGTAAAGAGGTAAAGAGACTGCAACCTGGTGTCCTCGTTATTTACTGTGACCAGCACTGCACCGCACTACCACCACCATCCACACCTGTTATGGTTCTCAATGGCAAGAGAACATAGCCCAGCATACATAGGAACTAGCTCTTGGAAGGATGGAAACTTAAACTGACCATGAACTAAACCTGCCGCACAACTAACAGTAGCCGGGTAGCGTAGCCTGCGTTTTATCCCTAGACGCCCAGCGCCGGCCGGAGGACTAACTAATCCTGGCAGAGGAAAATATAGTCCTGGCTCACCTCTAGAGAAATTTCCCCGAAAGGCAGACAGAGGCCCCCACATATATTGGCGGTGATTTAAGATGAAAATGACAAACGTAGTATGAAAATAGGTTTAGCAAAATCGAGGTCCGCTTACTAGATAGCAGGAAGACAGAAAGGGTACTTTCATGGTCAGCTGAAAACCCTATCAATACACCATCCTGAAATTACTTTAAGACTCTAGTATTAACTCATAACATCAGAGTGGCAATTTCAGATCACAAGAGCTTTCCAGACACAGAAACGAAACTGCAGCTGTGAACTGGAACAAAATGCAAAAAACAAACAAGGACAAAAGTCCGACTTAGCTGGAAGTTGTCTGGTAGCAGGAACATGCACAGAAAGGCTTCTGATTACAATGTTGACCGGCATGGAAGTGACAGAGGAGCAAGGTTAAATAGCGACTCCCACATCCTGATGGGAACAGGTGAACAGAGGGGATGATGCACACAAGTTCAATTCCACCAGTGGCCACCGGGGGAGCCCAAAATCCAATTTCACAACAGTACCCCCCCCTCAAGGAGGGGGCACCGAACCCTCACCAGAACCACCAGGGCGATCAGGATGAGCCCTATGAAAGGCACGGACCAGATCGGAGGCATGAACATCAGAGGCAGTCACCCAAGAATTATCCTCCTGACCGTATCCCTTCCATTTGACCAGATACTGGAGTTTCCGTCTGGAAACACGGGAGTCCAAGATTTTTTCCACAACGTACTCCAACTCGCCCTCAACCAACACCGGAGCAGGAGGCTCAACGGAAGGCACAACCGGTACCTCATACCTGCGCAACAATGACCGATGAAAAACATTATGAATAGAAAAAGATGCAGGGAGGTCCAAACGGAAGGACACAGGGTTAAGAATCTCCAATATCTTGTACGGGCCGATGAACCGAGGCTTAAACTTAGGAGAAGAAACCCTCATAGGGACAAAACGAGAAGACAACCACACCAAGTCCCCGACACAAAGCCGAGGACCAACCCGACGCCGGCGGTTGGCAAAAAGCTGAGTCTTCTCCTGGGACAACTTCAAATTGTCCACCACCTGCCCCCAAATCTGATGCAACCTCTCCACCACAGCATCCACTCCAGGACAATCCGAAGATTCCACCTGACCGGAGGAAAATCGAGGATGAAACCCCGAATTACAGAAAAAAGGAGACACCAAGGTGGCAGAGCTGGCCCGATTATTGAGGGCAAACTCCGCTAAAGGCAAAAAAGCAACCCAATCATCCTGATCTGCAGACACAAAACACCTCAAATATGTCTCCAAAGTCTGATTCGTCCGCTCGGTCTGGCCATTAGTCTGAGGATGGAAAGCAGACGAGAAAGACAAATCTATGCCCATCCTAGCACAGAATGCCCGCCAAAATCTAGACACGAATTGGGTTCCTCTGTCAGAAACGATATTCTCCGGAATACCATGCAAACGAACCACATTTTGAAAAAACAGAGGAACCAACTCGGAAGAAGAAGGCAACTTAGGCAGGGGAACCAAATGGACCATCTTAGAGAAACGGTCACACACCACCCAGATGACAGACATCTTCTGAGAAACAGGAAGATCCGAAATAAAATCCATCGAGATGTGCGTCCAAGGCCTCTTCGGGATAGGCAAGGGCAACAACAATCCACTAGCCCGAGAACAACAAGGCTTGGCCCGAGCACAAACGTCACAAGACTGCACAAAGCCTCGTACATCTCGTGACAGGGAAGGCCACCAGAAGGACCTTGCCACCAAATCCCTGGTACCAAAGATTCCAGGATGACCTGCCAACGCAGAAGAATGAACCTCAGAAATGACTTTACTGGTCCAATCATCAGGAACAAACAGTCTACCAGGTGGGCAACGATCAGGTCTATCCGCCTGAAAATCCTGCAAGGCCCGCCGCAGGTCTGGAGAAACGGCAGACAATATCACTCCATCCTTAAGGATACCTGTAGGTTCAGAATTACCAGGGGAGTCAGGCTCAAAACTCCTAGAAAGGGCATCCGCCTTAACATTCTTAGAACCCGGTAGGTATGACACCACAAAATTAAACCGAGAGAAAAACAACGACCAGCGCGCCTGTCTAGGATTCAGGCGTCTGGCGGACTCAAGATAAATTAAATTTTTGTGGTCGGTCAATACCACCACCTGATGTCTAGCCCCCTCAAGCCAATGACGCCACTCCTCAAAAGCCCACTTCATGGCCAAAAGCTCTCGATTCCCAATATCATAATTCCGCTCGGCAGGTGAAAATTTACGAGAAAAAAAAGCACAAGGTTTCATCACGGAGCAGTCGGAACTTCTTTGCGACAAAACCGCCCCAGCTCCGATTTCAGAAGCGTCGACCTCAACCTGAAAAGGAAGAGCAACATCAGGCTGACGCAACACAGGGGCGGAAGAAAAGCGGCGCTTAAGCTCCCGAAAGGCCTCCACAGCAGCAGGGGACCAATCAGCAACATCAGCACCCTTCTTAGTCAAATCAGTCAATGGTTTAACAACATCAGAAAAACCAGCAATAAATCGACGATAAAAGTTAGCAAAGCCCAAAAATTTCTGAAGACTCTTAAGAGAAGAGGGTTGCGTCCAATCACAAATAGCCCGAACCTTGACAAGATCCATCTCGATGGAAGAGGGGGAAAAAATGTATCCCAAGAAGGAAATCTTTTGAACCCCAAAAACGCACTTAGAACCCTTCACACACAAGGAATTAGACCGCAAAACCTGAAAAACCCTCCTGACCTGCTGGACATGAGAGTCCCAGTCATCCGAAAAAATCAGAATATCATCCAGATACACGATCATAAATTTATCCAAATAATCACGGAAAATGTCATGCATAAAGGACTGAAAGACTGAAGGGGCATTTGAAAGGCCAAAAGGCATCACCAAATACTCAAAGTGGCCCTCGGGCGTATTAAATGCGGTTTTCCACTCATCCCCCTGCTTAATTCGCACCAAATTATACGCCCCACGGAGATCTATCTTAGAGAACCACTTGGCCCCCTTTATGCGAGCAAACAAATCAGTCAGCAGTGGCAACGGATATTGATATTTAACCGTGATTTTATTCAAAAGCCGATAATCAATACACGGCCTCAAAGAGCCATCTTTCTTAGACACAAAGAAAAAACCGGCTCCTAAGGGAGATGACGAAGGATGAATATGTCCCTTTTCCAAGGACTCCTTTATATATTCTCGCATAGCAGCATGTTCAGGCACAGACAGATTAAATAAACGACCCTTAGGGTATTTACTACCCGGAATCAAATCTATGGCACAATCGCACTCCCGGTGCGGAGGTAATGAACCAAGCTTAGGTTCTTCAAAAACGTCACGATAGTCAGACAAGAATTCAGGAATCTCAGAGGGAATAGATGACGAAATGGAAACCAAAGGTACGTCCCCATGCATCCCCTTACATCCCCAGCTTAACACAGACATAGCGTTCCAGTCGAGGACTGGGTTATGAGATTGCAGCCATGGCAATCCAAGCACCAACACATCATGTAGATTATACAGCACAAGAAAGCGAATAATCTCCTGATGATCCGGATTAATTCGCATAGTTACTTGTGTCCAGTATTGTGGTTTATTACTAGCCAATGGGGTGGAGTCAATCCCCTTCAGAGGTATAGGAGTTTCAAGAGGCTCTAAATCATACCCACAGCGTTTGGCAAAGGACCAATCCATAAGACTCAAAGCGGCGCCAGAGTCGACATAGGCATCCGCGGTAATAGATGATAAAGTACAAATCAGGGTCACAGATAGAATAAACTTAGACTGAAAAGTGCCAATTGAAACTGACTTATCAAGCTTCTTAGTACGCTTAGAGCATGCTGATATAACATGAGTTGAATCACCACAATAAAAGCACAACCCATTTTTTCGTCTAAAATTCTGCCGTTCGCTTCTGGACAGAATTCTATCACATTGCATATTCTCTGGCGTCTTCTCAGTAGACACCGCCAAATGGTGCACAGGTTTGCGCTCCCGCAGACGTCTATCGATCTGGATAGCCATTGTCATGGACTCATTCAGACCCGCAGGCACAGGGAACCCCACCATAACATCCTTAACGGCATCAGAGAGACCCTCTCTGAAATTCGCCGCCAGGGCGCACTCATTCCACTGAGTAAGCACAGACCATTTACGGAATTTTTGGCAGTATATTTCAACTTCATCTTGCCCCTGAGATAGGGACATCAAGGCTTTTTCCGCCTGAAGCTCTAAATGAGGTTCCTCATAAAGCAACCCCAAGGCCAGAAAAAACGCATCCACATTGAGCAACGCAGGATCCCCTGGAGCCAATGCAAAAGCCCAATCTTGAGGGTCGCCCCGGAGCAAGGAAATCACAATCCTGACCTGCTGAGCAGGATCTCCAGCAGAGCGAGATTTCAGGGACAAAAACAACTTGCAATTATTTTTGAAATTTTGAAAGCAAGATCTATTCCCCGAGAAAAATTCAGGCAAAGGAATTCTAGGTTCAGATATAGGAACATGAACAACAAAATCTTGTAAATTTTGAACTTTCGTGGTGAGATTATTCAAACCTGCAGCTAAACTCTGAATATCCATTTTAAACAGGTGAACACAGAGCCATTCCAGGATTAGAAGGAGAGAGAGAGAGGAAGGCTGCAATATAGGCAGACTTGCAAGTGATTCAATTGAAAGCACACTCAGAACTGAAGGAAAAAAAAAAATTTTCAGCAGACTTCTTTTTTTTCTCCTTTCTCTGCCAATTAATTTAACCCTTTGTGGGCCGGTCAAACTGTTATGGTTCTCAATGGCAAGAGAACATAGCCCAGCATACATAGGAACTAGCTCTTGGAAGGATGGAAACTTAAACTGACCATGAACTAAACCTGCCGCACAACTAACAGTAGCCGGGTAGCGTAGCCTGCGTTTTATCCCTAGACGCCCAGCGCCGGCCGGAGGACTAACTAATCCTGGCAGAGGAAAATATAGTCCTGGCTCACCTCTAGAGAAATTTCCCCGAAAGGCAGACAGAGGCCCCCACATATATTGGCGGTGATTTAAGATGAAAATGACAAACGTAGTATGAAAATAGGTTTAGCAAAATCGAGGTCCGCTTACTAGATAGCAGGAAGACAGAAAGGGTACTTTCATGGTCAGCTGAAAACCCTATCAATACACCATCCTGAAATTACTTTAAGACTCTAGTATTAACTCATAACATCAGAGTGGCAATTTCAGATCACAAGAGCTTTCCAGACACAGAAACGAAACTGCAGCTGTGAACTGGAACAAAATGCAAAAAACAAACAAGGACAAAAGTCCGACTTAGCTGGAAGTTGTCTGGTAGCAGGAACATGCACAGAAAGGCTTCTGATTACAATGTTGACCGGCATGGAAGTGACAGAGGAGCAAGGTTAAATAGCGACTCCCACATCCTGATGGGAACAGGTGAACAGAGGGGATGATGCACACAAGTTCAATTCCACCAGTGGCCACCGGGGGAGCCCAAAATCCAATTTCACAACACACACCCTATTATTTGGGCGCCCCTCAGCAGGGTCACGGACCGGGCCTAGCAACCGTGACAACCCCCAGAGCAGAGACTCAGAGGCCCGGTACCGGGTACCCCTCGGCCCTGCGGCAGTGGGGGCGCTGCACTAATCTAATGATAGTATTTTAGAATATTGCCCAAAATGCTTTTAAAACTTTTTCCTCGAGTCAAGGTCCTATGAGCTTTGGGTTTGACCCTGGACATGACACTTTTCGCTCTGTATATTAACGTAGTGAGCTATGAAATGTTGAGCCCTGGTTAATGCTTTCCGCTGACTCTCACATGATCTTCTAATCTGGCCCAGCTTCAGCTACAAATATGCAATGTGAAAAGCACTCGGAAATCTGCTGAGTAAAGTCTTCTCATCTCTGTGCTGCAAACTGAGGTAAAACAGAGGTCTATGCTCTCAGTGGGTCTTCATGTAACAGTAAATGTTCTGGCCACATGTTCTAGATTATTGTACGTGGCAGAAAAGGGGCCGTGCATGCGTTTACTGCCAGCAAGCGACTGCTCCTCAACATGGTAATTCGGAGCAAAGGCCAAACAGAGTTTTATTATCCAGATGAAGTTTACCTTCTTACACACCACATAGGTAGGTGAAGCTCTGTATTCATAATCTGTCATATATTCTAGCTGTCAGGTATGAAATGAGCTTTGGAGGATGATTATTCCATATGATGAAGTATATATCCTAACAGATCCTGGACACATTAGATTAAAGCCAGCCGTACTCGCCATTATCGACGGCATCAGTCAACCATCTAATATACCATATATGTCCGGGAGAAAAGGATGAGACTATGTGAATAGAAAGGTTCTATTCAGGGAGTAACACATTGCCAGAGGAGTAGAGAAGTTGCTTTCTCCCCTCTCTCTATTGATAACACATGAACACTCAGCCAAGATTATAATTAGTGTGTATAGGGAAGTCAGATGGCTCATTTTACCAATAGTCATTGCTTAAAGTGGACTTTTCACCAGTTTCAGCTTGTTAAAACTGGTAGCATCCATCATGGAATTGCGCCGACCTGGCTGAATAAAACATATGGTAGTTTTTATTTTTTAATTTCCAATCTCTGTTGTGAAGATATTAACTTGAAAAGATTAGAATTCTAATTTTCGCTAAGACCAAAGGGTCATTAGTAGAGATTCACGTCTGAGGCCCCCAGAGAATGTCATACCCGACTTTTTGTCTATGAGACATGTAATGACACACAGTCCTGCTCTCGACATTGATGCCGACATCTACTGTGATTAAGGGCTCGTTCACACAAGCGTATAAAAAAAAATAGGTCCCATTCTCATCCAGGAGAGTGGGACAATTTTTTCTCACTTGTCATCTGTGTGTTGTCCGCATACAATCCATTTTTTACTTTTTTTTAACTCAGCAGCTATTAATCTTCTGTAGGACCATTTACAGTTTCCTGTGTCATAAAATTGTAATGTTTCCTTAAAAATCAGATGCCATACTGATGGTCCGGATGGCATGCAATTTTTTTCTCATACCCATCCAATTTTGGAGTGAAATCACAGCATGCTGCTATTTTTTTTTCTCATGCCGAATAGAGCTGAGAAAAAATATGCAAATCTGCACTGCCTCATTAAAATACATTGGTACGAGTGCAATCCAATTTTTTATCGGATTGCACTCTTCTGATTTATACGCCAGTGTGAGCAAACCCTAAACATCTTCTGCATGTGCAGCTCTCAACCCATTGGTAACATCAGTGTGGGAGGAGAGGGAGAAGAGTAGAGCTGACAGTGCCGTGGGAGGAAAGCTGCAAATACAAAGGTGTTTGTTGTGACACACAGCTTTGCTGTACTCCCCTCCCCCACTTGTATTCACAGCAGGTACTGGCAATGAGATGAGTGAGGAGAGTAGGGCAATGTGTCATTACATATGGTTCTGATATTCTGTGGGGGAATGTTCTTTTTTTTCCCTGAATGATGCCTCCTGCTTATAAGTGTTCAATGTCATGCAGGGAAAAAGTAACTGCCCTCAGGGACGATTTTCTGCTAGTGGAAATTAGAATCTAAACTTTGGAAGCTATTCTTTCCAACAGAGATTAGAAATTAAAAGAAAAAAAACATGTTTATTCTGATTTATTCCATAATGTGGCCAGTGTAACATCCTAAAACTGATGAAAGGTTCTGTTTGAGATAGATGTAAGACTAAGGCCACGTTCACTTGTTCAGTATTTGGTCAGTATTTTATCTCAGTATTTGTAAGCCAAAACCAGGAGTGGAACAATCAGCGGAAAAGTATAATAGAAACACGTCACCACTTCTGTATTTATCACCCACTCTTGGTTTTGGCTTACAAATACTGATGTAAAATACTGACCAAATACTGAACATGTGAACATGGCCTAACATTGAGTCTGACAAGGGGACGAGCATCTTTTAATTTTGTGGACATGCTGCCCGTAGAAGTCAACAATGACTTCACTAGGATAACAATGGGTTTCAAGAGCTGAACCCGCAGCACTCAGCTGATCTTTATACCAGTGCCCTTTTCAGCATAACTTGTCCTTTTGTGACAACCCTCGTAATATAAACTATTGGGACTCACAACTTAATCATTAAATTTAGGTTCTCCAACCCTGACCTTTACCCTTTATCTTTTATACAGGAACCTGGACTTACAATGGGGACCCCTGGGTTGTACTTTCTCACACTCGTGGTGACATCAGTGAGGTGAACGGAGTTCATTGGCTATGAACCCCCTTACCTTTTTCCCATCTCCAACAGGCACTGAGGTGCACAAGCACGCCCAGCTCAGTGTCCCTGCTACCTGACATGCTGAAGGTTCGCATTATGCCAGTGTTCAGCATGCCAAGTAGATGTCATTACTAGCCCCTGGGCTTGATGTTAGCTTTCAAAACAAAGCTGACATCAACCCCCCCAACTATTACACCACTTGCCAATGCACCAGGGCAAGTGGGAAGAGTGAGGCTAAGCGCCAGAATTGGTGCATCTTATGGATGCGCCTTTTCTGGGGTGGTTGAGAGCTGATGTTTTTAGTCTAAGATTGGGCCAATATCCATGGGCTAAAATCCTGTGGGACTTCAAGATCCAGACTAATAAGCAGGTGCTGGCTAACCAACCTGGCATTGTGATAGTAGACAAGGATCAGAAGACAGCAATGATAATAGATGTGGCAGTGCCAAGTGACAGCAACATCAGAAAGAAGGAATATGAGAAGCTGGAGAAATACCAGGGCCCCAAAGGAGAACTGGAGAAGATGTGGAAGGTGAAGGCAACAGTGATTCCAGTGGTGATAGTGGATCGCCCCCACGTTAGGGCAATGGGGTACTCGGCACCGGGTCCTTCGGTTCGGTAGGGAAGTCACGGTGGCCCGACCCGGTGTGTGGCCCTTTGAGGGACGTCCAATAAAAGGGAAAGTTTGTATGGGATAATGTTCGTGACGCCACCTGTGGTATTCGGTCAGAATGACCGACGCTGCTTAGGGGTCTGCTGGGGTGATGTGATGGCAGCTAGATAATATACCTTCCCACAGGTGAAGTGTACCCCCAGGGCTTCCCAGAGGTGTAGATGGTGATGGTGGGTGATGTAAGGCGCAGAGAATAACGAGGACACAAGGTTGCAGTCTCTTTACCTTTTACTGGAGGCTTCAGCATCCACAGTCCAGGGTACAGGTAGCGCCTGTGTGTTGTAGTACCTCCCTGCTGAGCTTCCCAGTAAGGTCCTCACAACTCTTGTAGATGTTCTAGATGTTATTTCTTCCTCTCTGTCCCCCAGATGGTGTGGATAGGACAAACCCGTATGACTGATGGCCTGAGACCCTAGAGACGCCCCGACCCCCACAAGTTGCCACTGTGTCTTCTTAGGTATTAAGGTCGGGCAGCCAACTTGGAATTGACTGTCCTGCCGGTCTCTGAAGTAAAGCGTAGAGACAATTACTCCCTCGGTGTTCCGGCCACCGGCTACGCGCCTCAGAAGGAGGCAGACTATTTCAGGGCAGAACTCCTCCCGGTGTTTTTTCCTTGTGCTGTGACTCCGTTTCTCACCCTCTACAATACAATTCTCTTTGTGTCCTTTCTTAGGATGCTGCCGCACGTGCGGCAGGCGCAGCTCCGTAGCTTTCTGTCCCGCTAGGCCTCTGTCAGGATCCCACCCCTGACAGAGACCCTCTGTCTGCAGCTCAGATGTTCCTCCTTTCCCCCTGTCTGCCTGACAGGTGTTGCCTGGGCGAAGCCCAGTCAGCGTATCCCTAACTTTCTATCCAGCCCACCAGTTTTACCCTTCTGTGAGGAGTGCCCTAGTAGATAGGAGCAAGGCTCCCTGTTGTGAATTCCGTTCTCGAACTCCCTCCTGTGGTCATGAATGGTACTTCGGTGAGTTCTGTCCGTGGACTCCCTCTGGTGGCTGTGAGTGGAGCTGCTGGTTCTGAGATTCCTTCCCCACCTGCCCTCGTTTAGGGCTAGGCTGGATTCTCTATTTAACTCCACTCAGATCGTTACTCCTTGCCAGCTTTCAATGTTCTAGTACTGGTTCAGATCTCTCCTGGATCTTTCTGAGGACCTGTCTACTCCAGCGAAGCTAAGTTCCTGCTTGTTCATTTGTTACATATGGTTTTTCTTGCTAAGTTCTAGTCCAGCTTGCTATCATGAAACTGCCTGGCTAGCTGGAAGCTCTGGGGGTGCAGAGTGGCACCACCGCACTGTGAGTCGGTGCGGGGGGTATTTTTTGCACACTCTGCGTGGTTTTGTAGTTTTTTGTGTTGACCGCAAAGATCCCTTTTCTATCCTCAATCTGTTTAGTTAGACTGGCCTCCCTTTGCTAAAGCCTATTTCATCCTGTGTTTGTGATTTCCTCTTAACTCACAGTCAATACTTGTGGGGGGCTGCTTTTACCTTTGGGGAAATTTCTCTGAGGCAAGTGAGGCTTTGTTTCCTTTCTTTAGGGGTAGTTAGCTCTTATTCTGTGAAGAGGCGTCTAGGCAGAGTCAGGCACGCTCCACGGCTATTTCTAGTTGTGTTGATAGGAGTAGGGTTTGCGGTCAGCAGAGTTCCCATTTCCCCAGAGCTCGTCCCGATTCCGTGTTTAACTATCAGGTCATTTCTGGTGCACCTAACCACCAGGTCCATAACAGTA
The DNA here is from genome assembly GCF_051348905.1 of Ranitomeya variabilis. NCBI lineage: Eukaryota > Metazoa > Chordata > Amphibia > Anura > Dendrobatidae > Ranitomeya > Ranitomeya variabilis. The sequence goes on along the minus strand of NC_135234.1, from coordinate 693,531,190 downwards.
CAGCTGGCCCACAAAGTGTTAATGCATCTCAATAGAGGGAAAAGAGAAGTTCTGAGACCATTTTTTTTTTTTTTCTCTGCAGTGTGTTTTGCCTTTCTTTTCCCCTTAAACTCTGGGTGGTTCAGAACTTAGGTGTGGATATGGACATTCAAGGTCTGTCCTCTAGTGTAGATCAACTCGCTGCAAAGGTACAAAACATTCAAGATTATGTAGTTCAGAATCCTATGTCGGAGCCTAGAATTCCAATTCCTGATTTGTTTTCTGGGGATAGATCTAAATTTCTGAGTTTCAAAAACAATTGTAAACTGTTTCTTGCTCTGAAACCCCGCTCTTCTGGTGACCCTATTCAGCAAGTAAGAATCATTATTTCTTTGTTGCGTGGTGACCCACAGGACTGGGCATTCGCCCTGGCGCCAGGAGATCCTGCATTGTGTAATGTAGATGCGTTTTTTCTGGCGCTGGGATTGCTTTATGATGAACCGAATTCTGTGGATCAGGCAGAGAAAATTTTGCTGGCTTTGTGTCAGGGTCAGGATGAAGCGGAGGTATATTGCCAGAAGTTCAGAAAGTGGTCTGTGCTTACTCAGTGGAATGAGTGTGCCCTGGCAGCAATTTTCAGAAAGGGTCTTTCTGAAGCCCTTAAGGATGTTATGGTGGGGTTCCCCACGCCTGCTGGTCTGAATGAATCAATGTCCTTGGCCATACAGTTCGATCGGCGCTTACGTGAGCGCAAAACTGTGCACCATTTGGCGGTATCCTCTTAGCAGAGGCCTGAGCCTATGCAATGTGATAGGACTTTGACCAGAGCTGAACGGCAAGAACATAGACGTCAGAATGGGCTGTGTTTTTACTGTGGTGACTCCACTCATGCTATCTCTGATTGTCCTAAGCGCACTAAGCGGTTCTCTAGGTCCGTCACCATTGGTACTATACAGCCTAAATTTCTTTTGTCCGTTACTCTGATTTGCTCTTTGTCATCCTATTCTGTTATGGCATTTGTAGATTCAGGCGCTGCCCTGAATTTGATGGACTTAGAGTTTGCCAGGCGCTGTGGTTTTTTCTTGGAGCCCTTGCAGCATCCCATTCCTTTGAGGGGAATTGATGCTACGCCTTTGGCCAAGAATAAGCCTCAGTACTGGACCCAGTTGACCATGTGCATGGCTCCTGCGCATCAGGAGGATATTCGCTTTTTGGTGTTGCATAATCTGCATGATGTGGTCGTGTTGGGTTTGCCATGGCTGCAGGTCCATAATCCAGTATTGGATTGGAAATCAATGTCGGTGTCCAGTTGGGGTTGTCAAGGGGTACATGGGGATGTTTCGTTGTTGTCAATTTCTTCCTCCACTCCTTCTGAAGTCCCTGAGTTTTTGTCGGATTACCGGGATGTATTTGATGAGCCCAAGTCTAGTACCCTACCTCCTCATAGGGATTGTGATTGTGCTATTAATTTGATTCCTGGTAGCAAGTTCCCTAAGGGACGACTTTTCAATTTGTCTGTGCCAGAACACGCCGCTATGCGGAGTTATATAAAGGAGTCCTTGGAGAAAGGGCATATTTGCCCGTCGTCGTCACCATTGGGAGCAGGGTTCTTTTTTGTGGCCAAGAAGGATGGTTCTCTGAGACCTTGTATAGATTACCGCCTTCTTAATAAAATCACGGTCAAATTTCAGTACCCTTTGCCTCTACTGTCTGATTTATTTGCTCGGATTAAGGGGGCTAGTTGGTTCACCAAGATAGACCTTCGAGGGGCGTATAATCTCGTGCGTATTAAACAGGGCGATGAATGGAAAACAGCATTTAATACGCCCGAGGGCCATTTTGAGTACCTGGTGATGCCATTCGGCCTTTCTAATGCTCCCTCTGTGTTTCAGTCCTTTATGCATGACATCTTCCGAAAGTATCTGGATAGATTCATGATCGTATATTTGGATGATATTTTGGTCTTTTCGGATGATTGGGAGTCCCATGTGAAGCAGGTCAGAATGGTGTTCCAGGTCCTTCGTGCTAATTCCTTGTTTGTGAAGGGATCTAAGTGTCTCTTTGGAGTTCAGAAGGTTTCCTTTTTGGGTTTCATTTTTTCCACTTCTACTATCGAGATGGATCCTGTTAAAGTCCAAGCTATTTATGATTGGACTCGGCCTACATCTGTGAAGAGCCTTCAGAAATTTCTGGGCTTTGCCAATTTTTACCGTCGCTTCATCGCTAATTTTTCTAGTGTTGTTAAACCGTTCACTGATTTGACCAAGAAGGGTGCTGATGTGGTGAATTGGTCCTCTGCGGCCGTTGAGGCTTTTCAGGAGTTGAAACGTCGTTTCTCTTCGGCTCCTGTGTTGTGTCAGCCAGATGTTTCGCTCCCTTTTCAGGTTGAGGTTGATGCTTCTGAAATTGGAGCAGGGGCTGTTTTGTCTCAGAGAAGTTCTGATTGCTCTGTAATGAAGCCATGCGCTTTCTTTTCAAGAAAGTTTTCGCCTGCTGAGCGTAATTATAATGTTGGCAATCGGGAGTTGTTGGCTATGAAGTGGGCATTCGAGGAGTGGCGACATTGGCTTGAAGGAGCCAAGCATCGCGTGGTGGTCTTGACAGATCACAAGAATCTGACTTATCTCGAGTCTGTCAAGCGGTTGAATCCTAGACAGGCTCGTTGGTCGCTGTTTTTCTCCCGTTTCAATTTTGTGGTTTCGTACCTTCCGGGTTCTAAGAATGTGAAGGCTGATGCCCTTTCAAGGAGTTTTGTGCCTGATTCTTCTGGGGTTCCTGAGCCAGCTGGTATTCTCAGAGAGGGGGTAGTTCTGTCTGCCATCTCCCCTGATTTGCGGCGGGTGCTGCAGGAGTTCCAGGCCGATAGACCTGACCGTTGTCCAGCGGAGAAACTGTTTGTCCCTGATAGATGGACTAAAAGAGTTATCTCTGAGGTTCATTGTTCGGTGTTGGCTGGTCATCCTGGGATTTTTGGTACCAGAGAATTGATGGCTAGGTCCTTTTGGTGGCCTTCTTTGTCGCGGGATGTGCGTTCTTTTGTGCAGTCTTGTGGGACTTGTGCTCGGGCTAAGCCCTGCTGTTCTCATGCCAGTGGGTTACTTTTGCCCTTGCCGGTCCCGAAAAGGCCCTGGACGCATGTTTCCATGGATTTTATTTCAGATCTTCCTGTTTCTCAAAGGATGTCGGTCATCTGGGTGGTTTGTGATCGCTTCTCTAAAATGGTCCATTTGGTACCCTTGCCTAAATTGCCTTCTTCCTCTGATTTGGTTCCATTATTTTTCCAACATGTGGTTCGTTTGCATGGCATTCCGGAGAACATCGTGTCTGACAGAGGTTCCCAGTTTGTTTCAAGATTTTGGCGTTCCTTTTGTGCTAAGATGGGCATTGATTTGTCTTTTTCTTCGGCTTTCCATCCTCAGACAAATGGCCAAACCGAACGAACCAATCAGACTTTGGAAACCTATCTGAGATGCTTTGTTTCTGCGGATCAGGATGATTGGGTGACCTTCTTGCCATTGGCTGAGTTCGCCCTTAATAATTGGGCCAGTTCAGCTACTTTGGTTTCACCTTTTTTTTGTAATTCTGGTTTTCATCCTCGTTTTTCTTCAGGGCAGGTTGAGCCTTCGGACTGTCCTGGTGTGGATTCTGTGGTGGACAGGTTGCAGCAAATTTGGACTCATGTGGTGGACAATTTGACCTTGTCCCAAGAGAAGGCTCAACGTTTCGCTAACCGCCGTCGCCGTGTTGGTCCCCGACTTCGTGTTGGGGATTTGGTTTGGTTATCATCTCGTTATGTTCCTATGAAGGTTTCTTCTCCTAAGTTTAAGCCTCGTTTCATTGGTCCTTATAAGATTTCTGAAATTCTTAATCCTGTATCACTTCGTTTGGCCCTTCCTGCTTCTTTTGCCATCCATAATATGTTCCATAGGTCGTTGCTGCAGAGATATGTGGCGCCTGTGGTTCCCTCCGTTGATCCTCCTGCTCCGGTGTTGGTCGAGGGGGAGTTGGAGTATGTGGTGGAGAAGATTTTGGATTCTCGTATTTCGAGACGAAAACTTCAGTACTTGGTCAAATGGAAGGGCTATGGTCAGGAGGATAATTCCTGGGTTGTTGCCTCTGATGTCCATGCTGCCGATTTAGTTCGTGCATTTCACTTGGCTCGTCCTGATCGGCCTGGGGGCACTGGTGAGGGTTCGGTGACCCCTCCTCAAGGGGGGGGGGTACTGTTGTGAATTCCGTTCTCGAACTCCCTCCTGTGGTCATGAATGGTACTTCGGTGAGTTCTGTCCGTGGACTCCCTCTGGTGGCTGTGAGTGGAGCTGCTGGTTCTGAGATTCCTTCCCCACCTGCCCTCGTTTAGGGCTAGGCTGGATTCTCTATTTAACTCCACTCAGATCGTTACTCCTTGCCAGCTGTCAATGTTCTAGTACTGGTTCAGATCTCTCCTGGATCTTTCTGAGGACCTGTCTACTCCAGCGAAGCTAAGTTCCTGCTTGTTCATTTGTTGCATATGGTTTTTCTTGCTAAGTTCTAGTCCAGCTTGCTATCATGAAACTGCCTGGCTAGCTGGAAGCTCTGGGGGTGCAGAGTGGCACCACCGCACCGTGAGTCGGTGCGGGGGGTATTTTTTTGCACACTCTGCGTGGTTTTGTAGTTTTTTGTGTTGACCGCAAAGATCCCTTTTCTATCCTCAATCTGTTTAGTTAGACTGGCCTCCCTTTGCTAAAGCCTATTTCATCCTGTGTTTGTGATTTCCTCTTAACTCACAGTCAATACTTGTGGGGGGCTGCTTTTACCTTTGGGGAAATTTCTCTGAGGCAAGTGAGGCTTTGTTTCCTTTCTTTAGGGGTAGTTAGCTCTTATTCTGTGAAGAGGCGTCTAGGCAGAGTCAGGCACGCTCCACGGCTATTTCTAGTTGTGTTGATAGGAGTAGGGTTTGCGGTCAGCAGAGTTCCCATTTCCCCAGAGCTCGTCCCGATTCCGTGTTTAACTATCAGGTCATTTCTGGTGCACCTAACCACCAGGTCCATAACAGCTCCCCCTGGTGGTCTGGAGTGTGAAGTGTAGTGTATGGTTTGCGATACCTGGTAGGAAGATCTCCTTTGTTACCTTCAGACGTAATATCACTCCCCTTGGTGGAAGAATGACATTACTGCAACGACCAGGACTCTGGGGCGCTGCAATAGGAGCACTAAGTTGGAAGAATGGCTACAACAGATCCCACGAGCAACATCTGAACTCTTTCCAGAAAAGCGCAATGCTGGGAACAGCTAACATCCTGCGCAGAACCCTCAAACTCACAGTACTCTGGTAGAGGACCCAAGAATGAGAAAGGACAACAAAGACCATATATGCACTGCTCAAAAAAATAAAGGGAACACTAATATCCCACATCCTAGATATCACTGAATGAAACATTCCAGTTGTAAATCTTTATTCATTACATAGTGGAATGTGTTGAGAACAATAAAACCTAAAAATGATCAACATAAGTGCAGCGCCCCAGAGTCCTGGTCGTTGCAGTAATGTCGCTCTTCCACCAGGGGGAGTGATATTACGTCTGATGGTACTAAAGGAGTTCACCTTGCCAGGTATCACAAGTGACACACTACACTTCACACTCCAGTCCACCAGGGGGAGCCTTGCTTCTATCTATTAGGGCACTCCTCACACACGGGTAAAACTGGTGGGTTGGATAGGAAGTGAGGGAGAAGCTGCCTGGGTTTGACCCAGAGAGGACCTGTCAGGCAGACAGGGGAAACGGAGGAACATCTGAGCTGCAGACAGAGGGTCCCTGTCAGGGGTGGGATCCTGACAGAGGCCAAGCATGAGATAGAACGTTACGGAGCCGTGCCTGCACCCATTGCGGCAGCATCCTATGAAAGGACACGAAGCGAAGTGTATTGTGGAGAGTGAGAAACAAAGTCACAGCACAAGGAGATAACACCGGGAGGAGTTCTGCCCCAAGATCGGCAACATCCTTCTGAGGCGCGTAGCCGGTGGCCGGAACACCGAGGGAGTAATAGGCTCTACGCATTACTTCAGAGACCGGCAGGACAGTCAATTCCAAGTTGGTTGCCCAACCTTAATACCTAAGAAGACATGGAGGCAAATTGTGGGAGAGGGGCGTCTCTAGGGTCCCTAAAAATAAGCTCCAGGCCCACCCCATCATACAGGTTGTCCTATCCATACCATCTCGGGGACAGAGAGAGAGAAGATCAGAAACATCCATGAAAGTTGTGAGGACTATCCCGTGGTGCTCAGCAGGGAGGTACTACAACACACAGGCGCTAGTAGGAAGGCTACTGATTTCCACCTGGATAAGGGAACTCTAGATGTGCCTTCGGACCGGCCGGATTCTGCCTGCCCTGTGAACGGTACTCTGGACTGTGGACACTGAAGTCTTCAGTAAAAGGTAAAGAGACTGCACCCTTTGTGTCCTCGTTATTCATTGCGCCTTACAACGTCCACCATCACCACCTACACATCTGGGAAGCCCTGGGGACATACTTCACCTGTGGGAAGGTATACCATCTAGCTGCCACCGAGAGGGAGATAGACCCGGTGCCGAGTACCCCATTGCCCTTCGCGTGGGGGCGCTCCAAAATCTTGGCGTCACGAACAGGATCTACTTAAGCCCGAAAATCGGGTCATGTGTGCCTAAGAACTGTGTGAGAACTGTACTGGAACTGTGATTTGCTTAATGACTGTGTATTGCCATTTGCCGCCAAAATTCCCACCAAAATCACCGCCATTACCGCGCCACGAGGAGCGCAGAAGAAAAAGAAGGGCGTAGAGTTGTGGGCGTGAACGAACTGAGAAGTGCGAAAAACAATGGCCGCCCAGTCCAAGTATCTCTGTATTTTGAGGACGTGTCTGTCAGCGGCTGAGATCCGCCTCTTGATTCTCTATGGAGGGCGGAGACCAAGGAGACGGGGCCGCCCCAGCAAGAGAGAGCGGGAGGAAAATGAGGAGGAGGAGGAAACCAACATGGCGACCCCCAGGCGTCCACGTGGGAATGCTCCGGCCCAGCACAGGCCCCCATCGGAGGAGGACTCAGACCCACCATCACAGAGGGGGATGACCTTTTCGGAGTCTTCCGCGGAGGGGCCTGACGGCCAGCCTCTGGGCAGCTGGTTGACCATGGCCGAGTCCCGACGGCTGGTTTCCTGTTGGAGAATCGCTCAAAAGGGGACGCGGCCCGCATCGCTGCTGGCTACGGCATTTTCATCTGCAGAGTGGACCGGCAGCGGTGAAGTTTACCCCCATGCGGGTACCAGACCTGGCCGTACCTCAGGGATTCGCCTGTCTCCCGTATCCACTCCGTCGCCTGGGGATACGATTGCACCGCTGCCCGGTCATGGGTCACGAGAGCAGGACCTTAGGGTCCTCCCTGGGATGGAGTACCGGCGGTACTTGATGGCGGAGTGGAAGGAGGAAGCTGGACAAGGGGTTCGGACCGATCTGCAGGACGACCACCCACCAAAATGGGGTGTTGTCGTGACCTTCCATCCCCAGGAGGGGAGGGGGTTCATCCAGGAGATCGGGCTGCCGGTGAGGGTGCATGTCACCCGGGACGAGGTGGAGCCCTCCTATGGAGAGGATGATGCTGACCGTGATTTACAGCCCGGGGATGCCGTAACTTATACCCGGTGGCAAAGAGGAAATGGTTGTTGGGCTCAGGACGTCCAGCGGTGTGCAGCTCTCCTAGCGGCACCCAGGGACCAGGAAACTGAACTCGTCGTGGAAACGACAACTGCGACTCCCGCTGCTCACAATCAAGCGGCTCGGGCCCATGGAGTGACCCTGGATTCCACCCTTTCCCGGCCGAGAGGGGTGGTGTGCAAGGTAAAGCCGCTAAAGCTACTTAAATAAACCTCGGAGCCACGACTGTTTGTTTTTCCTGTTTTCTGCTGCTAAAACCCTTAGGGGTTAGTGAGTCCTCTAGAGCAGGGGTGTCAAACTGCATTCCTCGAGGGCCTCAAACCATGCGTGTTTTCAAGATTTCCTTCTCATTGCACAAGGTGCTGGAATCATTCTGTGCAGGTGATTAAATGATCACCTGTGCAATACAAGGAAATCCTGAAAACTTGACCTGTTTGCAGCCCTTGAGGAATGCAGTTTGACACCCCTGCTCTAGAGAGCCATAGATAGATGGTTAATGGACTTTGTACTTAGAGAAAGAAAAATGTTAAATTATTGTTATAGCACTTAGTAGATAGAATACCTGTATGGGTAATTGGTTCTATAGATAGATAATAACTGTTTCCAATCCGCTTATTGCACAATGTAAATATGTTCTTGTTTGTAACGTTCAAGTTTCCTCACCTCCTATAAAGGGAAGCACTGTTAAATTAATTGTTTACAGCATTCCAAAAATTGTGTATGTCTTTTGCTAACATGTATTGTTGTTCTTCTTTTCCCAGTCCCAAAGTACTGCATTTAACGGGGGGGAGTGCAGCGCCCCAGAGTCCTGGTCATTGCAGGAATGTCGCTCTTCCACCAGGGGGAGTGATATTACATCTGATGGTACTAAAGGAGTTCACCTTGCCAGGTATCACAAGTCACACACTACACTTCACACTCCAGTCCACCAGGGGGAGCCTTGCTTCTATCTATTAGGGCACTCCTCACACACGGGTAAAACTGGTGGGTTGGATAGGAAGTGAGGGAGAAGCTGCCTGGGTTTGACCCAGAGAGGACCTGACAGGCACACAGGGGGAACGGAGGAACATCTGAGCTGCAGATTTAGGGTCCCTGTCAGGGGTGGGATCCTGACAGAGGCCAAGCACGAGATAGAATGTTACGGAGCTGCGCCTGCACCCATTGCGGCAGCATCCTGAGAAAGGACACGAAGCGAAGTGTATTGTGGAGAGTGAGAAACGAAGTCACAGCACAAGGAGATAATACCGGGAGGAGTTCTGCCCCAAGATCGTCAGCCTCCTTCTGAGGCGCGTAGCCGGTGGCCGGAACACCGAGGGAGTAATAGGCTCTACGCATTACTTCAGAGACCGGCAGGACAGTCAATTCTCAGTTGGTTGCCCGACCTTAATACCTAAGAAGACACGGAGGCAAATTGTGGGAGAGGGACGTCTCTAGGGTCCCTATAAATAAGCTCCAGGCCTACCCCGTCATACGGGTTGTCCTATCTGTCATGAATCCCCAATGGCTAGGGATAGCACAGGACAAGCAAAGTACAAATAGATAACGGACGAGCTCTAGGGTGATGGAACCTGGGCTGACCGCTGCCCTACGCCTGACAAACGCAACTAGAGATAGCCAGGGAGCGTGCCTACGTTGGTTCTAGACGCCACGCACCAGCCTAAGAGCTAACTAGTACTGCAGAGAAAATAAAGACCTCACTTGCCTCCAGAGGAATGAACCCCAAAAGATATAGTTGCCCCCTCACATGTATTGACGGTGAAATGAGAGGAAGGCACACACATAGAGATGATATATATAGTTTTAGCAAATTGAGGCCCGCTGTAAACTACAAAGCAGAACGATACAAAAGGGGACTGAGCGGTCAGCAAAAAACCCTAATCAAAAAAACCATCCTGAGATTACAAGAACCCATGTGCCAACTCATGGCACATGGGGAGAACCTCAGTCCACTAGAGCTACCAGCTAGCATAGAGACATAATAAGCAAGCTGGACAAAAAACCAAACAACTGAAAATCAGCACTTAGCTTATCCTGAAAGATCTGGGAGCAGGTAGGCAGGAACCAAACAGAGCACATCTGAATACATTGATAGCCGGCAAGGGAATGACAGAAAGGCCAGGTAAAATAGGAAACACCCAGCCTCTGATGGACAGGTGGAAACCAAAGGCCGCAACCCACCAAAGTCACCCAGTACCAGCAGCAACCACCAGAGGGAGCCCACAAACAGAATCCACAACAGTACCCCCCCCCTTGAGGAGGGGTCACCGAACCCTCACGAGAACCCCCAGGGCGATCAGGGTGAGCTCTATGGAAGGCGCGGACCAAATCAGTCGCATGAACATCGGAGGCGACCACCCAGGAATTATCCTCCTGACCATAACCCTTCCACTTAACCAAATACTGGAGTTTGCGTCTGGAAACACGAGAATCCAAGATCTTCTCAACAACATACTCCAATTCTCCCTCCACCAGCACCGGAGCAGGAGGCTCAACCGAAGGAACAACGGGCACCTCATACCTCCGCAACAATGACCGATGGAACACATTATGAATAGCAAACGATGCTGGGAGATCCAAACGAAAAGACACAGGGTTAAGAATCTCCGAGATCCTATAAGGACTGATGAACCGAGGCTTGAACTTAGGAGAAGAGACCTTCATAGGGACAAAACGAGAAGACAACCACACCAAATCCCCAACAAGAAGTCGGGGACCCACGCGGCGACGGCGATTAGCAAACTGCTGAGTCTTCTCCTGAGAACTTCAAATTGTCCACCACCTGATTCCAAATCTGATGTAGCCTGTCCACCACCACATCCACTCCAGGACAATCCGAAGACTCCACCTGACCAGAGGAAAAACGAGGATGAAACCCCGAATTACAAAAAAAAGGAGAGACCAACGTGGCAGAACTAGCCCGATTATTAAGAGCAAATTCGGCCAGTGGCAAAAAAGCAACCCAGTCATCTTGATCAGCAGAAACAAAACACCTCAAATAAGTTTCCAAGGTCTGATTAGTTCGCTCCGTCTGGCCATTCGTCTGAGGATGGAATGCAGACGAGAAAGACAAATCAATGCCCATCTTGGCACAAAACGTCCGCCAAAATCTAGACACAAACTGGGATCCCCTGTCAGAAACGATATTCTCCGGAATCCCATGCAAACGGACCACGTTCTGAAAAAATAAAGGGACCAACTCAGAGGAGGAGGGCAACTTAGGCAAGGGCACCAAATGAACCATCTTAGAAAAGCGGTCACACACAACCCAGATAACAGACATTTTCTGTGAAACCGGAAGATCAGAAATAAAATCCATGGAAATGTGCGTCCAAGGCCTCTTCGGGATGGGCAAGGACAACAACAACCCACTGGCCCGAGAACAGCAAGGCTTAGCTCGAGCACACACTTCACAAGACTGCACAAAGGTACGCACATCCCTAGACAAGGAAGGCCACCAAAAAGACCTGGCCACCAAGTCTCTAGTACCAAATATTCCAGGATGACCAGCCAACACTGAAGAATGGACCTCGGAGATGACTCTACTGGTCCAATCATCCGGAACAAACAGTCTTTCTGGTGGACAACGATCCGGTTTATCCACCTGAAACTCCTGCAATGCACGTCGCAAGTCTGGGGATACGGCGGACAATATTACCCCATCCCTAAGGATACCAGTAGGCCCAGAGTCTCCAGGAGAGTCAGGCACAAAACTCCTGGAAAGAGCATCTGCCTTCACATTCTTTGAACCTGGCAGGTATGAAACCACGAAATTGAAACGAGAAAAAAACAACGACCAACGAGCCTGTCTAGGATTCAAACGCCTGGCAGACTCAAGGTAAGTGAGATTCTTGTGATCAGTCAAGACCACCACACGATGTTTAGCACCCTCAAGCCAATGACGCCACTCCTCAAATGCCCACTTCATGGCCAAAAGCTCCCGATTACCCACATCATAATTGCGCTCGGCGGGCGAGAATTTTCTAGAGAAGAATGCACATGGCTTCATCACCGAGCCATTAGAACTTCTCTGTGACAAAACCGCCCCCGCTCCAATCTCGGAAGCATCAACCTCAACCTGAAAAGGAAGTGAAACATCTGGTTGACACAACACAGGAGCAGAAGAAAACCGGCGCTTAAGTTCCTGAAAGGCCTCCACGGCCGCAGGAGACCAATCAGCAACATCAGCACCCTTTTTAGTCAAATCAGTCAAAGGTTTGACAATACTAGAAAAATTAGCAATGAACCGACGATAAAAATTAGCAAACCCCAAGAACTTCTGAAGGCTCTTAACAGATGTAGGTTGTGTCCAGTCACAAATAGCCTGAACCTTGACGGGATCCATCTCAATAGTAGAAGGAGAAAAAATGTACCCCAAAAAAGAAATCTTCTGGACTCCGAAGAGACACTTTGAACCCTTCACAAACAGAGAATTGGCCCGCAGAACCTGAAACACCTTCCTGACCTGTAGAACATGAGACTCCCAGTCATCAGAAAACACCAAAATATCATCCAAATACACAATCATAAACTTATCCAGATATTCACGGAAAATATTGTGCATAAAGGACTGAAAGACTGACGGAGCATTGGAGAGTCCAAAAGGCATTACCAAATACTCAAAATGGCCCTCAGGCGTATTAAATGCGGTTTTCCACTCATCACCCTGTTTTATCCGCACCAGATTATACGCACCGCGAAGATCTATCTTAGTGAACCACCTAGCCCCCTTAATGCGAGCAAACAAATCAGTTAATAATGGCAATGGATACTGGTATTTGACTGTAATCTTATTCAGAAGGCGATAATCTATACAAGGCCTCAGGGAACCATCTTTTTTTGCCACGAAAAAGAAACCTGCTCCCAGAGGGGACGAAGATGGACGAATATGTCCCTTTTCCAAGGACTCCTTAATATAATTCCGCATAGCAGAATGCTCTGGCAGTGACAGATTAAATAAACGACCCTTAGGGAACTTACTGCCAGGAATCAATTCTATAGCACAGTCACACTCTCTATGAGGAGGGAGCGAATTGAGCTTAGGCTCCTCAAAAACATCCCTATAGTCAGACAAAAACGCAGGGATCTCAGAAGGAGTAGATGAAGCGATTGAAATCGGAGGTGCATCATCATGAACCCCCTGACATCCCCAGCTTAACACAGACATTGTTTTCCAGTCCAGGACAGGATTATGAGTTTGTAACCATGGCAGACCAAGCACTAGTACATCATGTAAATTATACAGTACAAGGAAGCGAATCACCTCCTGATGAACGGGAGTCATGCGCATGGTCACTTGTGTCCAATACTGCGGTTTATTCATAGCCAATGGTGTAGAGTCAATTCCCTTCAGAGGAATAGGAACTTCCAGAGGCTCCAGACTAAAACCGCAGCGTTTAGCAAATGACCAATCCATAAGACTCAGGGCAGCGCCCGAATCCACATAGGCATCGACGGAAATGGAAGACAGTGAAAAAATCAGAGTCACAGACAAAATGAACTTAGGCTGCAGAGTACCAATGACAAAAGATTTATCAACCCTTTTTGTGCGTTTAGAGCATGCTGATATAACATGAGCTGAATCACCACAATAAAAACACAATCCATTTTTCCGCCTATAATTTTGCCGTTCACTTCTGGACTGAATTCTATCACATTGCATAGTCTCAGGTGCCTGTTCAGAAGACACCGCCAACTGGTGCACGGGTTTGCGCTCCCGTAAACGCCGATCAATCTGAATGGCCATAGCCATAGACTCATTCAGACCTGTAGGCGTAGGGAACCCCACCATAATATCCTTAATGGCCTCAGAAAGACCATTTCTGAAGTTTGCAGCCAGGGCGCACTCATTCCACTGAGTAAGCACCGACCATTTCCGAAATTTTTGACAATATATTTCCGCTTCATCATGCCCCTGAGAGAGGGCTAATAAAGCCTTTTCAGCCTGAATCTCTAGGTTAGGTTCCTCATAGAGCAATCCCAATGCCAGAAAAAACGCATCCACACTGAGCAATGCAGGATCCCCTGGTGCCAATGCAAATGCCCAATTCTGAGGGTCGCCCCGCAGGAAAGATATTACAATCTTGACCTGTTGAGCAGGGTCTCCAGAGGAGCGAGATCTTAAAGAAAGAAACAATTTACAATTGTTCCTGAAATTCAGGAAGGTAGATCTATCTCCAGAAAAGAACTCTGGAATAGGAATTCTAGGTTCAGACATGGGAGTGTGAACAACAAAATCCTGTATGTTTTGAACTTTTGCCGCGAGATTACTCAGGCTGGAAGCCAAACTCTGGACATCCATGTTAAACAGCTAAGATCAGAGCCATTCAAGGGTTAAGAGGAGGTAAGAAGCAGCTAGACAGCAATTAAGGGCTAGGCAGCAAAACTCTGAAGGGAAAAAAAAAAAAAAATTTCCCTTAAACACTTCTTTTTCTCCTGCTTCAGCCCAAACAATTAACACTTTGTGGCCGGCTATACTGTCATGAATCCCCAATGGCTAGGGATAGCACAGGACAAGCAAAGTACAAATAGATAACGGACGAGCTCTAGGGTGATGGAACCTGGGCTGACCGCTGCCCTACGCCTGACAAACGCAACTAGAGATAGCCAGGGAGCGTGCCTACGTTGGTTCTAGATGCCACGCACCAGCCTAAGAGCTAACTAGTACTGCAGAGAAAATAAAGACCTCACTTGCCTCCAGAGGAATGAACCCCAAAAGATATAGTTGCCCCCTCACATGTATTGACGGTGAAATGAGAGGAAGGCACACACATAGAGATGATATATATAGTTTTAGCAAATTGAGGCCCGCTGTAAACTAGAAAGCAGAACGATACAAAAGGGGACTGCGGTCAGCAAAAAACCCTAATCAAAAAAACCATCCTGAGATTACAAGAACCCATGTGCCAACTCATGGCACATGGGGAGAACCTCAGTCCACTAGAGCTACCAGCTAGCATAGAGACATAATAAGCAAGCTGGACAAAAAACCAAACAACTGAAAATCAGCACTTAGCTTATCCTGAAAGATCTGGGAGCAGGTAGGCAGGAACCAAACAGAGCACATCTGAATACATTGATAGCCGGCAAGGGAATGACAGAAAGGCCAGGTAAAATAGGAAACACCCAGCCTCTGATGGACAGGTGGAAACCAAAGGCCGCAACCCACCAAAGTCACCCAGTACCAGCAGCAACCACCAGAGGGAGCCCACAAACAGAATCCACAACACCTATCCATACCATCTCGGGGACAGAGAGAGAGAAGATCAGAAACATCCACGAAAGTTGTGAGGACTATCCCGTGGTGCTCAGCAGGGAGGTACTACAACACACAGGCGCTAGTAGGAGGGCTACTGATTTTCACCTGGATAAGGGAACTCTAGATGTGCCTTCGGACCGACCGGATTCTGCCTGCCCTGTGAACGGTACTCTGGACTGTGGACACTGAAGTCTTCAGTAAAAGGTAAAGAGACTGCACCCTTTGTGTCCTCGTTATTCATTGCGCCTTACAACGTCCACCATCACCACCTACACATCTGGGAAGCCCTGGGGACATACTTCACCTGTGGGAAGGTATACCATCTAGCTGCCATTCCATCACCCCAGCGGACCCCTAAGCAGCGTCAGTCACCCTGACCGAATACCACAGGTGGCGTCACGAACACCAGACAAACTACACCTTTAATTGGACGCCCCTGAGAAGGGCCACAGACCGGGTCGGGCCACCATGACATCCCCAGAACCGAGAGGGAGATAGACCCGGTGCCGAGTACCCCATTGCCCTTCGCGTGGGGGCGCTCCATAAATCACAGCTAATATCCCACGGAGGTCTGGACTTGGAATGATGCTCAAAATCGAAGTGGAAAATGAAGTTACAGGGTGATCCAACTTCAGTGGAAATGCCTCAAGACAAAGAAATGATGCTCAGCAGTGTGTGGCCTCCACCTGCCTGTATGATCTCCCTACAACACCTGGGCATGCTCCTGATGAGGCGGCGGATGATCTCCTGTGGGATCTCCTCCCAGACCTGGACTAAAGCATCCGCCAACTCCTGGACAGTCTGTGGTGCAACATGACGGTGGATGCTGCGAGACATGTCCCAGATGTGTTCAATCGGATTGAGGTCTGGGGAATGGCTGGGCCAGTCCATAGCTTCAATGCCTTCATCTTGCAGGAACTGATGACACACTCCAGCCACATGAGGTCTGGCATTGTCCTGCCTTAGGAGGAACCCAGGGCCAACCGCACCAGCATATGGTCTCACAAGGGGTCTCATCTCGGTACCTAATGGCAGTCAGGCTACCTCTGGCGAGCACATAGAGGGCTGTGCGGCCCTCCAAAGAAATGCCACCCCACACCATTACTGACCCACTGCCAAACTGGTCATGCTGAAGGATGTTGCAGGAAGCAGATCGCTCTCCATGGCATCTCCAGACTCTGTCACGTCTGTTACAGGTGCTCAGTGTGAACCTGCTTTCATCTGTGAAGAGCACAGGGCACCAGTGGCGAATTTGCCAATCCTGGTGTTCTGTGGCAAATGCCAAGCGTCCTGCACGGTGTTGGGCTGTGAGCACAACCCTCATCTGTGGACATCGGGCACTCAAACCATCCTCATGAAGTCGGTTTCTAACTGTTTGTGCAGACACATGCACATTTGTGGCCTGCTGGAGGTCATTTTGCAGGGCTCTGGCAATGCTCCTCCTATTCCTCCTTGCAAAAAGGCTGAGGTAGAAGTCCTGCTGCTGGGTTGCTGCCTTCCTACGGTCCCCTCCACATCTCCTGGTGTACTGGCCTGTCTCCTGGTAGCGCCTCCAGCCTCTGGACACTGCGCTGACAGACACAGCAAACCTTCTTGCCACAGCTTGCATTGATGTGCCATCCTGGATGAGCTGCACTATCTGAGCCACTTGTGTGGGTTGTAGAGTCCGTCTCATGCTACGAGTGTGAAAGCACAACCAACATTCAAAAGTGACTAAAACATCAGCCAGAAAGTATTGGTACTGAGATGTGGTCTGTGGTCCCCACCTGCAGAACCACTCCTTTATTGAGTGTGTCTTGATAATAATTTTTGCCAATAATTTCCATCTGTTGTCTATTCCATTTGCACAACAGCTTGTGAAATTGATTGTCAAACAGTGTTGCTTCCTAAAGCCCCCGTCTCACTAAGCGAGATCGCTAGCGAGATCGCTGCTGAGTCACAAGTTTTGTGACGCAACAGCGACCTCAGTAGCGATCTCGCTATGTGTGACACGTAGCAGCGACCAGGCCCCTGCTGTGAGATCGCTGGTCGTGTCGGAATGGCCTGGACCTTTTTTTGATCGTTGAGGTCCCGCTGGGTAGCACACATCGCTGTGTTTGACACCTTACCAACGACCTCGTTGACGACTCAGACACTGAATCGTCATAATAGCTCCCATGTGACATTGTTGTACAGGTCGCTACAGGTCGCTGGTGAGATGTCAAACAGTGAGATCGCAGCAGCGATCGTTGGGAAGATCTCACTGTTTGACATCTCACCAGCGACCACATAGCGACGCAGCAACGATCCCTGACAGGTCGTATCGTTGTCGGGATCGCTTCAGCGTCGCTAAGTGAGACGGGGCCTTAAGTGGACAGTTTGATTTCAAAGAAGTTTGATTTACTTGTAGTTATACTCTGTTGTTTAAGTGTTCCCTTTATTTTTTTGAGCAGTGTAGATAGATAGATAGACAGACAGACAGACAGACAGCTCTGGCAGAAATTAAGAGACCACTGCAAAATGTTCAGTTTGTCTGGTTTTTCTCTTTACATGTATATTTTTGAGTAAAATGTAAATTGTTCTTTTAGTCTATAAACTTCTAACAACATGTCTCTGAATTTCCAAGCAATAAATTTTGCTTTTTGTTTTCTGAAAAAGAAAAACGGTCAAAATTAAAAAGAAAACCAGTGCTTTCAGACCTCAAATAATGAAAAAGAAAACAAGTTCATAATCATTTAGAAACAACAATACTAATGTTTTAACTCAGGAAGAGTTCAGAAATCAATATTTTGTGTAATAACCATGATTTTTAATCACAGCTTTCATGCGTCTTGGCATGCTTTCCACCAGTCTTTCACACTGCTTCTGGCGCAAAAATGTAAGCAGTTCTTCTTTGTTTGATGGCTTGTGACTATCCATCATCCTCTTGATTACATTCCAGAGGTTTTCAAAAGGGTTCGGGACTGGAGATTGGGCTGCCCATGACAGGGTTTTGATGTGATGGTCTATTAATTTTTGCCGGAGCTGTATACACAGTGAAAGTTTTCGAAGGAAATATTCATGTTTAAATGACATAGAGAATTACTCTAAGTAAAATTGCACGTCATTCTGATGCTAGATGATAAAAATTGCCTTGTACTCGAATGAAAATCTCATGACACTCGTCTGACTTTTCAGGAACAACATCTGACTGATTTTTTTAGATGGTGATTGGTATGAGCCCTAATGCTCACACTTAGATAACTAAGTCAAATAACAAACCTTAAATGACAAAGTAGAGATGTGATCTCATTTAAATAAGTATATAATGCTTAGAACATATTGATAACCCTCTTCATAGTCTTTAGGCCATGTGCACACGTTCAGTATTTTTCGCGTTTTTTTCGTGTTTTTTCACTATAAAAACGTCATAAAAACGCGAAAAAAAGCTTACATATGCCTCCCATTATTTTAAGTGTATTCCGCATTTCTTGTACAAATGTTGCATTTTTTTCTGCGAAAAAATCGCATCGCGGAAAAAAAAGCAACATGTTCATTAAATTTGCGGAATTGCGGGGATTCCGCACACCTAGGAATGCATTGATCTGCTTACTTTCCGCATGGGGCTGTGCGGTTGGTACCCAGGGTGGAGGAGACGAGACTCTCCTCCACGGACTGGGCACCGTATAATTGGTAAAAAAAAAAAGAATTAAAATAAAAAATAGTCATATACTCACCTTCGATGGCCCCCGGAGTCTTCCCGCCTCTCAGCGGTGCACGCTGCCGCTTCCGTTCCTATAGATGGTGTGGTGAAGGACCTGCGATGACGTCGCGGTCACATGACCGCGACGTCATCGAAGGTCCTGCACCACACCATCTATAGGAACGGAAGCCGCTGAGGAGATCGGCTGTCTGCAGGTGAGTATAACCATTTTTTTTACTTTTTTTATTATTTTTAAACATTCTATCTTTTACTATTGATGCTGCATAGGCTGCATCTATAGTAAAAAGTTGGTCACACTTGTTAAACAGTATGTTTGACAAGTGTGACCAACCTGTCAGTCAGTTTTCCAAGCGATGCTACAGATCGCTTGGAAAACTTTAGCATTCTGCAAGCTAATTTCGCTTGCAAAATGCTAATAAAAAACGCGGGAAAAAAACACAAAAAAAAATGCGGATTTCTTGCAGAAAGTTTCCGGTTTTCTTCAGGAAATTTCTGCAAGAAATCCTGACGTGTGCACATACCCTTACAGTGTCCTTCAATTTGTCCCCAGGCTCCTGTACTCAGTATTAGGGCCTTGATAAAATGTTCCTGCTGACTGTAATAAGATCCATAAAGCTCTGCTACTGAGATACCAGCAAACTGAGTCAGTCTGAAGGTCGGGGAGAGAGTGCAGCAAGTACCCAGGAAAGTCTAGCAATAAGGTTACGTTCCCAAGATGATTATTTGGTGAATTTTTTATTTTGCTGATTTTTCAGTTTTTCTGCCTCTATTATGTAACTTAGGTTCTGTGCGTTTTTTTGTGTGTTTTTATTGTGTTTTGTATTCTGCAGTTTGTCTCTTTTTGATGTGTTGTGTTAGATGAAGCTGCTTTGTTTTTGATGCTTCCTAGTATTCAGCTTGGACAAAACTTTATTAATACAGTCATGTGCAAATTACATGTGTTTTTAGTGTGTTTCTGCTGTGAAAACAAGCAACAAACAAGTATGCAATTTTAACACATAATTTTTTTGTGGGAAAATCCGCTCATAATACTCAGCGTACCCGCAAGAGAAATTCACATGCTGCAGATTTCAAACGCGCACCGCAGGTCAGATTACACAGGATAAAAAAAATCCACAGTGGGTATGAGATCTCTAGACCTCACATCCGCTTTGCTGAAACTATAAGGCTAGGTTCACATTGCGTTAGGGCAATCCATTTAGCGCTAGCGCTAGCGGATTGCGCTAACGCAATGCATTTGTAGGGGCCGCGTTTAGGGGTCGCGCTAACGTCCCCGCTCTCGCAGATCCCCGATCTGCGAGAGCGGGATACGGACCTCGGGCGCGCCGCGGACGCTGCAAGCAGCGTCCGAGGCGCGCTACAAAAGAAAGGCACATCGCTAGCGCGAGCCGAAAAAGGCACGCGCTAGCGATGCGCTGCAGGCGAAATTTACATTGCTGTCAATGGGTCCGCTAACGGACTCCCAGCCCCGCAGTGACTTATGATTTATTCACACTGCGGGGCTGGGATTCACAGGCAGGGTGGCCGCGCAGGTGCAGTCAGCTGGGCTACATATGAGGAAAGACGGGCAGCGCTCACTGCACCTGCACTAGGCAGGGGATAAGAGCGCAGGCGCCGGCTATTTTCAAAACAGCGGTGAGGAGGAGGCGGCGCCCGGCGCCAAGAAGAAGTGAGTGACAGCTGTGCGGCGTCTTAAGCAGGGGGGAAACGCCGGCCTCCTTGACTGAAGACCAGGTATTTCTGACAAATGATAAAAGTGATTATTTCTCTAGTTGCAGCACCCAGAACTAAAAGAGCCACCTTGTCAGAATCATCAACATTAACAGAAATAAACACTTGAAATAGATCATTCTGTTTCTAATGACTGTATATAATATATGAGTTTCACTTTATGTATTGAAGAACTGAAATAAATTAACTTTTTGATGATATTCTAATTTTGTGAGATGCACCTGAAGGCTGTATATGTCCAGTATTTCAAAAGTAAGTGAGACTAGCGAAAATCACATGGGGAATGAATTGTGAAAGGGTCACAATGGAATATGTAAACAGACAGAGGGGAAAATGTGACTTTAGTGACTGGAATTAGGACACTGTGTAAATAGACAGATTGTCCATAACCATGTGCTTGCTTTCAAGTCCCACAAGTCTGAAATCAGACAGAGATAGCCGGGAAGCGGTGAGTGCACACTTTCCTTTTCTGCCATTACTACGAGTCCAGGAGTTTTGTGTCTCTTTCACAAATCTTTCTCTTCCATCAAAAGGGGATAACGACTATCTATCTATAAGATTCTGGGCGGTATGTAAAATAGGGGACCTTTTCTGGTGTCCATTAATATAACTTGCATCCTGGATTTGTTTGAAGCTGGAGAAGCTTGTCCCGATAATTGTGTAATTATGATCATTTTACAGCTCAGTAAGTGCCGCTCCTATCAGTAGTAACAGGTAACATTTTCAGTAAAATAGTGCAAGATACAATGTGTGATAAAAGAATATATATACAGTATGAACTATATCACTGGTGGACACAGACAGAAAAGGACCTCTGTGCAAGAACAATATATGGGCCCTTTGCAGCCCAAGAGATCCTAAAAATGCAAAATGTCACCTGTTTTGGAGGTATAAATGGGCCCCCTTACCTCTTGGGCCCCTGTGTGGCCACACAGGTTGCTCTAATGATACGTCCGCCCCTGATTATATAAGATATTACACCGCAATATCTAATTAAACAATTGACACAAGAGGAATGAGGGTCCTGCTCGCAAACTTACTGTACAATCTATGGAGAAATAAGGGGGGACACAAAGAGTAAAATGTTCATGTCATGCATGGTCAAATCATCATGATAATAAATAGGAATATTCTAATAACGCTTCATGAAACAGTCATTATCCAGTATCTGCATCAGCAGAGATACACAGTGCTGCTTGCTAAGTGCATGGAGGCTGTTGGAACAATGGATAGGAGGACCAGATTCTGAGGAAGCGTTAGAAAGGGAGAACAGGGAATAGTTAGATTATAAAAGAATTGATAGGACAAGCTAAAGCTTCTGGGGGAAAAGCCAAAAGTGAAACGTACGTCGGGGTGAGGGGGGAGCGCTTTATCTACTCCTTTGTTCAGGTTAGTGCTCTTGCCTCCATGTGACATTTTGACTATGTTGTTGTAATATCTCTATTTACTGCACTGCATATGCCGCAATATCATTATATATGAGATAGCCTGTGTGGGATTACATATGGTAGAAGTCAATTTTGCTTCACCATATTAGACCTGTATCTGCATTCATTATGTGGGAAATGTATTTCTCTTTTATGCATTAAGGTGGCAAGACTATATATATATCTATATATATATAGATATATATATATATCTATATAGATATGTATATATATATATATATATATATATATATATATATATATATATATATATATATATATAGGATCTTTAAACCAATATAATTATATCAGATTTTCCTTATTACTTTACTGTTATCTCATTTATTGTATAGTCACTAGGCCTTAATTATTTACCTTGATCCTACTTACGGTATATTTATTTTCGTTTGGTTACTAGAATTACATCTAATAATATTCTATATCCCTGAAAAGGATAGGATTAGTGTTTTCCCCTACTGGGCATTCTGTGATCATTTTTATGTATTTTAATAATTTTTTTAAACAATTCTAATTAAAGCTTATTAGTAGTTTAAATCTGTTAGATGGGTCTCTTGCTTCGACTCATAAGGATGGAAGTCCGAATTTTGGTTGTAAACGATTGTTTGAAGGGTCATTGCTTCTTAAAAATTATTGGACATTTGTGTATTATCAAATTTGCACTTAGGTTTCACTCACACATCCATCTCCATAAATACATCTGTTAAAAATGAAGCATTTTTCTCCCATGCGTCATCCAGTTTGCATCTGTTTTTTTTTTATCTTCCATTTATAAAAAGATTGCCTGGACTTTATTTTCCATTTTTACTTAGCATTGGATCAATTAAAGACAGATAAAAAAGGATTTCTTCCATTTTTCATCCCTTTTTAATGGATCACCATAGACTTGAATAGCAGAAAAACTGATGAGAAAAGGGCATGAACTGAGTTTAATGGAAAGGACACACAGATCCATTACAAAAATTGATGTGTGAATGGTTAATTCACTGTTTTATACCTAATAAAAATGTTATTGGATATCCATAAAAAAAAAAACAGGTGATAAAAATAATGTATCACAAGACGCACAACAGTTCTGAGTTGGATACAATTTTTTTTTAGCACCCATTGACTTGAATGGGGGAGACTTATCTGATATACCCCAAAAAGTACTGTATGCTGTGATTATTTTCACATGGTCAGTCGTACCAAGAGACAAATCGTTCATCTGAACAGCTCTATTGAATAACATGGCTCAGGGTGCTGGCCGTGTACTGTCCAATCAAAAATTGGACAGCACCAATCTGATTTATACGCTCACCCTCATGAACCCTAACTTAGAGCTGACCATGTAGCCACTGTGGTGCCCATGGGATGAGATGGTCAAAGTATTCCCCTTTGCTATGGGCAGTGTATTCCTCTAGAATCCCAGCAATACTCGAAAATGAATGACCGTGAAACCAGATGGCAGTGCCTTCCTCCTCACATAGAAGGAAGAGTAGGAGACAACTAAAGAGGGCAGCAAGTCTTAGGATGGAAGTGTGTGATGACATATTAATAATGTATTAATAAAATGGTGATGTGCCAAAGGAAATAGCTGGGCCTCCTCTCCCCACAGTGGCTGCATGGTCTACCTCTATGGTGTGCATAGAGAGAAATTTGTTTGGGCTACAAAGCAGGTTCTGAATAAGGTGAAAAATGTGTGACCAAAATCAAGTTTAATAATACACCTACTGTGTCCTGCAAAAAGGAAAAAAGGCACAGTAGATCATGGGATATACAGGGGGAACTAAAAGTAGATGGACAGTAATTAACACAAACCCTATTCCATCTAGTGTCCACCTACTTTTGGTTCACCCTGTAAAGGTTGTGTCACGCTGCAGTCACCTGGCCTGACATCTGACTCACACGTCACCTGACAGAATGTGTTACACAATTCCCTGAGGTCCATGGTTTCACAATATTGATCCATTTAAGATATATACGTAGGTGTCTCCTGTATTGTCCATGTCCTGAAAATAGTTTGAGCAGCCAAGCTCATGAAGATACATGATGAAACAGCTCCCTCCAGATAAAAGATGAAACAGTGAAGACAGTTCTGGGCCACTTTCTCAAGAATTCTGAAATAGACTGATATTCTAAGCTCAGACCATTTGTTTTTCAAGGCAACTGACATAAGATTTCAGCTAAAAAATGAAAAAATCTTTTGTTAAAGAGGTTGTTTGGTCATATGAAATTGATGACCTGTCCTGGGATTCAGTCATCAATATCAGATTGGTGGGGTCCGACACATGGCACCCCCACCGACAGCTGTTATTAGCTCTGTTGGCGGGTGGATACCCCCACCAATCTGATATTGATGACCTATTTTAAAGATAGGTCATCAATAGCATATACAGTAATTGGTCAACCCTTTCAAGTTTATGTGCAAGTAGACGTTTATTGCATTATGGATGGGTTCTAGTACTTTATTTTAAAACCTTATTTTCCTTCGGTAGAATGAATATGGCCTTTCACAGGATTTGTTACAAGTTCAACCATTGCCAACAACCTATTGGCATCTCACATAGAAAAACTGTTAGTGCCATGTCTGATTCTTTAGAAACCTAATACAACGTTCTTTGTCCTACAGGCTCTGCTCACACATGTGTAATGGCTTCCTTTCGCATAGCTTTGCCAGATCATCACAATTCTGATCAATTGTGCTGACTCATAATCAGGGTAATTGAGGTTCTTTGAGGTTTACCTCATTTCAATGCCAATAATAGTGCAGTGTGCAGCAGTGTTCGGCTGTCAAATCAGATATATAAGTGAAGTCTCAATACATAAATCTCGAATACAACACATTGTATTGTGTAGAACACGGACCAAAATGTAGACTAGTAATCTGCAGAAAGTATTGGACCCTGTCATTTACCAGCGGTCAAGTTGGCCTAGGTTTATATTTGGCTTTTATTTTTTTTATATCTATGAACTTTAACCAGTAGAGATGAGCGAGCACTAAAATGGTTGGAAGCTCGTTACTAAAACCAAGCATTTCCTAGTGCTCGGATGCTTGTTTTGAGTAACGAGTATAATGGGAATCAATAGGAAATGCAAGCATTTTTGTAGCAGACCCTACAAGGAGGTTTGGGGGGCAGTGAAAATGTTGAAATGGATGGAAGAAGTGCTAAATGCAAGGAGAAAAGTATTGGGGAAGACCCCTTGAAGAATCTCTGACTCCCAGTTTGCTGCTGAGAACAATGGCGTCACACTTTTACTCCAATTTAAGGGCTGAAAATAAAACATTCAAAATTGATGACGAATTGGAGGTTATAGGAAAAAAATGTTAAGCAACATTAATTCCTGTATAATGACTTTGGGCAACATTTAAAAAGGATTAAAAAAATAAGTAAACCAAAATTGTCATTTTTATAAAAATAATTGGAAATGTCAGTGTAATTTATGAAGGAAGTAAGAGCTGCCAAAAATGTGATGGAAGAGGGACTCAGATACACCCTGTATTAGACATAAAGGAGGGCCTCATACAAATTCTGTTCAAATTGTCATGTAGTGGTACTCCTAGACTCATAAATGCTATGCACTAACTGCACAGCTGGCCAAAAATTCCAAGCAGGGTCATCCATACACCCTTGAAGGCTCCAACTGTAGTACCTCATTCAGATATTCACAACAAAGTCTAGGTGTGGTACTCCTACACTCATAAAAGTTCTGCACAGTGCAAAGCCTGCCAAAAAATACAAGCAGGGTCATCCATACACCCTTGAAGGCTCCAACTGTGGTATCCCTCATTTACATATTCAGAGCAAAGTGTAGTTGTGGTACTCCGACACTCATAAAGGTTCTGCACAGTGCAAAGCCTGCCAAAAATTACAAGCATAGTCATCCATACACCCTTAAAGGCATCACCTGTAGCACCTCATTCAAATATTGTGAACAAAGTATAGAAGTATAGCTGTGGTGCTCTTACACTCATAAACATTCTGCATAGTGCAAAGCCTGCCAAAAATTACAAGCAGGGTCATCCATACACCCTTGAAGGCTCCAACTGTAGTACCCCTCATTCAAATATTCAGAACACATTGTAGTTGTGGTACTCCTACACTCATAAAAGTTTTGCACAGTTCAAAGCCTGCCAAAAATAATAAGCAGGGCCATCCTTACACCCTTGAAGGCACTAACTGTAGCACCCCATTCAAATGTTCTGAAAAAAGTGTAGTTGTGGTACTCCTACACTTTTAAAAGTTCTCTACAGTGCAAAGCCTGTCAATTACAAGCTGGGTCATCCATACACCCTTGAAGGCACCAACTTGAGTATCTCATTCAAATATTCCTAACAAAGTATAGTTGTGGTACTTCTACCCTCATAAAAGTTCTGCACAGTGCAAAGTCTGCCAAAAATTATAAGCAGGGTCATCCTTACACCCTTGAAGGCTCCAGACTGTAGTTGTCCTGTACTTCGCCCATCTGCAACTCCTCCCAGTCTGGAAAACCCCTTATACTAACTATATCTATTCTAAGACTCTCATTCCCTATCTCAAGTGTGCAACCCACTATTCTAATCCCACTATTATCCTATGCTAACCCTTATCTTATACACAAACAGCAGCAATACATGAACACTTTAACAGTACTAAACATTAGGAAACCGCACACAATTAATAGGAATGCTGTACAAAGAGGGGGAGGCATATGACAGCCTCTGTCATCTCCTTACATAACAGGCACCAAACATGCGTTGTGGGGATTTGAATTTCAAATTCGGACACTGGCTAATGCTCGATGAGTACCGAGCACATCTGAGCACCCAGATACTCAAATGATATCAGAGTATGGTATTGTTTCTACCATTTTTATCAATAGTGGATATCTGAAAAAAACACAGTGAATAATTATCATGTTTGAGATCATGCCTCATTTTGACACAAACTGTGAATTACGAATCTGAGATGGATCATGATTCATGACTATTCCATTTTTTACAAGACCCAAGGATGCTAGGGGATGGGTTTTGTGTACAGTAAAATTAAATTAGTCATGATACACCACAAATCACTTTTACCAAGGGTCCCTAACCAGTTCCTTGCAGGACCCTGACATGTGGCTCATGGCACTAGTGAGTGCCACTCTCAACTGTATCATCCACAGGGGGTATTATTGTTTTTTATGGGAGCACTCAGGAGCGTTATTACTTTTTAAAGGACATTAGTTGGGCATTGTTACTATGTAAATGGCCCTCTGGCAATTACTAATTTATAATGGGGCACTCGGAAATTATTACTTTATAAGAAGACTCTTGGGGCATTATCACTTTTTAAGGGGACACTTGTGGCATTATTAATTTATAAGAGGATACTCTGGGTATTAATATTTTACAAATGGCACTTGGGGCTTTAGTACTTTATAAGGTAGCACTTGGGCCATTTTTACTCTATAATGGGACACTTTTGGCATTATTATTTTATAACTTTACTTACTTTATAAGTAGACACTTGTGGCATTGTTACTTTATAATGGGACACTTAGGGAATCATAACGTTCAAGGAGTACACAATTGGCTTTTAAATGGGTTCTCTAGCAATGTAATAAAATGGCCCCTGTCACGTCTTTCAAATGACAGGCTGTCCTAATCATGTGTCCGGATGTGCTGTAGTTTGAAGAAACACTGCTCTCGAGACCTGTGTTAGCACAGTGACTGAGTAGTCTGTACTGTTTCTTTTCAGCACTGGGGATTGGGTTCAAATCCCACCAAGGACAACAACTGCCAGGAGTTTGTGTGATCTCCCCGTGTTTGCGTGGGTTTCCTCTGAGTACTCCAGTTTCCTCCCACACTCTAAAGACATACCGATATGACATCTAGATTGTGAGCCCCAATGGGGACAGTGATAATGATGGTTGTAGGATTTTTTTGCACTATATAAACTAGTAAAATA
Source organism: Ranitomeya variabilis (assembly GCF_051348905.1). Lineage (NCBI taxonomy): Eukaryota > Metazoa > Chordata > Amphibia > Anura > Dendrobatidae > Ranitomeya > Ranitomeya variabilis. The sequence goes on along the minus strand of NC_135234.1, from coordinate 693,503,521 downwards.
AACAAATAAACTGATATAAGAGATGTATCATAAGCAAACACACCTCAAGGAGCAAAGGACAAGGGTGTGTCAGGAAAATAAATGTATCATTTCCTTTGCTGACTGAGCACAAACGATTTTTTTCTTCACCCTAAGTGCTCCATGCTCAGTCAGCCAAGGAGAAGATTTATTTCTTCTAATGTCACAGCCCTTCTCCTCTTTTCTCTGTCAGTTGAGACGCAGGTCCCGAGAGCTATGTTTTCCAGATTGCAGCCTGTACTGTCACGTGACTAGGACGAGAGCTGATTGTCACTCTCAAAATAACAAAAGTTAGGGACCCCTGACCTAAACTATTGCAATGAGTAGCTGTCAATAGTGGATAGTCATTATTTTTGGGCTTAGTTTTTGGATTAAAGTTTTGATTTTTGTTTTTGCACCTAATTTCCTGTGTTCTTTTGTGTTAAGTTTATACTAATGTTTTCAGGTTTTATCTCACTTTTTGGGATTTCTCAACAATGATTTTGGCTGATTCAATTATGACCTTTTGAAATATAGCAAAATGTTTGGACAATAGTTGCGTATAACATTTGTCTATATTCTAGTCACAGTTGAAGACCAATGAGACACTGTCACGGGGCTACCGCGACAGAGAGGTTCCAGAGAACCGCAGCGCTCTGGGCCTCATTCACACATGGTGAACAGAAGCTCTTCTCCTGAATTCTGACCTGGCTGTCTTGTGCCAGCAGAGCAGGAGTTAAACCTTTTTGCTGAAGTTGCTGAGAGCTGGGTCTCTCAGTTGAAATGGTTTTTATAATCTCCTCTCCTATATAGACTCAGCCTTGACTACAACTGTTGTCAGTGATCAGTTCTGCTGCCTGGCTTGAAGTGGGAAGGAGGGTGGTGTTAGGAGCTTGGAGGTTTATCTACGGAGATTGTTGTCTGCTGTTTTGGTTGCATGTTAAACATGTTTTCCTTCCTAGTTTTTTCCCCCTCTTCCCTTCTCTGTGTTTCCTCTGTGGCTGTGTGAGCATTTGGTGAGTTTGAGATTTTAGTTACCTTGTCTGCATACCCTGTTTACTTGTCATATTAATACACTTGTGCAGTCCTCCTCCCTGGGGGGGAGAGGGGGCCACTGATAGGGCCTGCACAGGAGACAGGGATACGCTGGCGGCTCAGGCCTCCTAACCATTATAGGTACCCCTGAGATAAGGGTAAGCCAGGGCCCCTTTATAGTGGCAGGGACAGGTGCGGGCCCCAGTACGCCGTCCTGCCCCTTTATCGCCGTTAACGGCGTGACAGACACATTTTATAGCTTATTGAAAGGATTGAGCAATGTTTGTTTTTTCTCTATTAAAGTTGATGGGATACAAATATACAGTGCTCAGAATAAATGAGTGCACCACCTTTGAAAACCAAGTTTTTAAAGTGGGCGCACTGTAGCTATTTTGGTATGACATCTAATGTTCTTTTTTTTTCAGAACTAAAATATTCTACATGAAGAAAGGGAACAGTGTAGCAAGGAAACATGAAAACAAATAATACCATTCAGGCAGTCATCGACCTGACCGCTGGTGCCACAGGTAATTTAGCTTCCTCTTTATTCTCTGATTCTTCAATCATCTCAGATGCAGTCTAATAAGTGTACTTACTAATATGTAATTACTAGTGATTCTCATGTGTTTGAAAGGGAGCGCACCGCTCCACTGCTTCCTGTTTACCAATAGGTGGTGCATTCCTAATATTGACAAGCAGCATGTTTGCACAGCTGACCCACGCCAATGTATGTTTGTACATATAGTTTCCTGTCATGATCTCAATGGCAAGAGAACATAGCATAAGCATATATAGGAACTAGCTCTTGGAAGATGGGAACTGAGCTGACCATGAACTAAACCTAACGCACAACTAGCAGTGGCCGGGTAGCATGCCTACGTTGATTCTAGATGCCCAGCACCAGCCGGAGGACTAAATAAAGCTAGCAGAGGAAAATATTAGTCCTAGCTCACCTCTAGAGAAATACCCCGAAAGGAGACAGAGGCCCCCCACATGTATTGGCGGTGAGTTGAGATGAAATAACAAACGTAGTATGAAAATAGGTTTAGCAAATTTGAGGTCCACTTACTACATAGCAGAAGACAGAAAGGACACTTTCATGGTCAGCTGAAAACCCTATCAAAAACACCATCCAGAAATTACTTTAAAACTCTGGCATTAACTCATAACACCAGAGTGGCAATTCCTGTTCACAAGAGCTTTCCAGACACAGTAACGAAACTACAGCTGTGAACTGGAACAAAAATGCAAAAACAAACATGGACAAGAGTCCAACTTATCTAGTAGTTGTCTAGGAGCAGGAACAAGCACAGAGAGGCTTCTGATAACATTGTTGACCGGCAAGCAACTAACAGAGCAGCAAGGCTATATAGCGACTCCCACATCTTGATGGGAACAGGTGAACAGAGAAGATGAAGACACCAGTTCAATTCCACCAGTAGCCACCGGGGGAGCCCAGAATCCAAATTCACAACAGTACCCCCCCCTCAAGGAGGGGGCACCGAACCCTCACCAGAACCACCAGGGCGATCAGGATGGGCCCTATGAAAGGCACGAACCAGATCGGAGGCATGAACATCAGATGCATTCACCCAAGAATTATCCTCCTGGCCGTATCCCCTCCACTTGACCAGATACTGGAGCCTCCGTCTGGAAACACGAGAGTCTAAGATTTTCTCCACAACGTACTCCAACTCACCCTCAACCAACACCGGAGCAGGAGGCTCAACGGAAGGCACAACCGGTACCTCATACCTGCGCAATAATGACCGATGAAAAACGTTATGAATAGAAAAGGATGCAGGGAGGTCCAAACGGAAGGAAACAGGGTTAAGAATCTCCAATATCTTATACGGGCCGATAAACCGAGGCTTAAACTTAGGAGAAGAGACCCTCATAGGGACAAAACGAGAAGACAACCACACCAAATCCCCAACAGAAAGCCGAGGACCAACACGACGGTGGCGGTTGGCAAAAAGCTGAGTCTTCTCCTGGGACAACCTCAAATTGTCCACCACCTGCCCCCAGATCTGATGCAATCTCTCCACCACAGCATCCACTCCAGGACAATCCGAAGATTCCACCTGACCAGAGGAAAATCGAGGATGAAACCCCGAATTACAGAAAAACGGGGACACCAAAGTGGCAGAGCTGGCCCGATTATTGAGAGCGAACTCCGCCAATGGCAAAAAAGCAACCCAATCATCCTGGTCAGCAGACACAAAACACCTCAGATATGTCTCCAGGGTCTGATTAATCCGCTCGGTCTGGCCATTCGTCTGAGGATGGAAGGCGGACGAAAAAGATAAATCTATGCCCATCCTAGCACAGAATGCCCGCCAAAATCTAGACACGAATTGGGTCCCTCTGTCAGAAACGATATTCTCAGGAATACCATGCAAACGAACAACATTTTGAAAAAACAGAGGAACCAACTCGGAAGAAGAAGGTAACTTGGGCAGAGGAACCAAATGGACCATCTTAGAAAAACGGTCACACACCACCCAGATGACAGACATCTTCTGAGAAACAGGCAGATCTGAAATAAAATCCATCGAGATGTGCGTCCAAGGCCTCTTAGGAATAGGCAAGGGCAACAATAATCCACTAGCCCGAGAACAACAAGGCTTGGCCCGAGCACAAACGTCACAAGACTGCACAAAGCCTCGCACATCTCGTGACAGGGAAGGCCACCAGAAGGACCTTGCCACCAAATCCCTGGTACCAAAAATGCCAGGATGACCTGCCAACGCAGAAGAATGAACCTCAGAGATGACTCTACTGGTCCAATCATCAGGAACAAACAGTTTATCAGGTGGGCAACGATCAGGTCTATCCGCCTGAAACTCCTGCAAGGCCCGCCGCAGGTCTGGAGAAACGGCTGACAATACCACTCCATCCTTAAGGATACCTGTGGGCTCAGAGTTACCAGGCGAGTCAGGCTCAAAACTCCTAGAAAGGGCATCCGCCTTAACATTCTTAGAACCCGGTAGGTATGACACCACAAAATTAAACCGAGAGAAAAATAATGACCAGCGCGCCTGTCTAGGATTCAGGCGCCTGGCGGTCTCCAGATAAATCAAATTTTTGTGGTCAGTCAATACCACCACCTGATGTCTGGCCCCCTCAAGCCAATGGCGCCACTCCTCAAAAGCCCACTTCATGGCCAAAAGCTCCCGATTCCCAACATCATAATTCCGCTCAGCGGGCGAAAATTTACGGGAAAAGAAGGCACAAGGCCTCATCACGGAGCAATCAGAACTTTTCTGCGACAACACTGCCCCAGCTCCGATCTCAGAAGCGTCGACCTCAACCTGAAAAGGTAGAGCAACATCAGGCTGACGCAACACAGGGGCAGAGGAAAAACGGCGCTTAAGCTCCCGAAAGGCCTCCACAGCATCAGGGGACCAATCAGCAACATCAGCACCCTTCTTAGTCAAATCGGTCAATGGCTTAGCAATATCCGAAAAACCAGCAATAAATCGACGATAAAAGTTAGCAAAGCCCAAAAATTTCTGAAGACTCTTAAGAGAAGAGGGCTGCGTCCAATCACAAATAGCTTGAACCTTGACAGGATCCATTTCAATGGAAGAGGGGGAAAAAATATATCCCAAAAAGGAAATCCTCTGTACCCCAAAAACACACTTAGAACCCTTCACACACAAAGAATTAGACCGCAAAACCTGAAAAACCCTCCTGACTTGCTGGACATGAGAGTCCCAGTCATCCGAAAAAATCAGAATATCATCCAGATACACAATCATAAATTTATCCAAATAATCGCGAAAAATATCATGCATAAAGGACTGGAAAACTGACGGAGCATTAGAAAGACCAAAAGGCATCACTAAATACTCAAAGTGGCCCTCGGGCGTATTAAATGCGGTTTTCCACTCATCCCCCTGCCTGATTCGCACCAAATTATACGCCCCACGAAGGTCAATCTTAGAGAACCACTTGGCCCCCTTTATGCGAGCAAACAAATCAGTCAGCAACGGCAATGGGTATTGATATTTAACAGTGATTTTATTCAAAAGCCGATAATCAATACATGGTCTCAAAGAGCCGTCTTTTTTTGACACAAAGAAAAAAACGGCTCCTAAGGGAGATGACGATGGACGAATATGTCCCTTTTCCAAGGACTCCTTTATATATTCTAGCATAGCAGCATGTTCAGGCACAGACAGATTAAATAAACGACCCTTTGGGTATTTACTACCCGGGATTAAATCTATGGCACAATCGCACTCTCGGTGCGGAGGTAACGAACCAAGCTTGGATTCTTCAAAGACGTCACGATAGTCAGACAGGAACTCAGGAATTTCAGAGGGAATGGATGATGAAATGGAAACCACAGGTACATCCCCATGAGCCCCCTTACATCCCCAGCTCAACACAGACATAGCTCTCCAGTCGAGGACTGGGTTGTGAGATTGCAGCCAAGGCAATCCTAGCACCAAATCATCATGTAGATTATACAGCACCAGAAAGCGAATAATCTCCTGGTGATCCGGATTAATACGCATAGTTACTTGTGTCCAGTATTGTGGTTTATTATTAGCCAATGGGGTGGAGTCAATCCCCTTCAGAGGAATAGGAGTCTCCAAAGGCTCTAAATCATACCCACAGCGTTTGGCAAAGGACCAATCCATAAGACTCAAAGCGGCGCCAGAGTCGACATAGGCGTCCGTGGTAATAGATGACAAAGAGCAAATCAGGGTCACAGATAGAATAAATTTAGACGGTAAGGTGCAAATGGAAACAGATTTACCAAGCTTTTTAGTGCGCTTAGAGCATGCTGATATAACATGAGTAGAATCACCACAATAGAAACACAACCCATTTTTCCGTCTAAAATTCTGCCGCTCGCTTCGGGACAGAATTCTATCACACTGCATACTCTCTGGCGACTTCTCAGTGGACACCGCCAGATGGTGCACTGGTTTGCGCTCCCGCAAACGCCTATCGATCTGAATAGCCATTGTCATGGACTCATTCAGACCCGCAGGCACAGGGAACCCCACCATAACATCCTTAATGGCATCAGAGAGACCCTCTCTGAAAGTCGCCGCCAGGGCGCACTCATTCCACTGAGTAAGCACAGACCATTTACGGAATCTTTGGCAGTAAATTTCCGCTTCATCTTGCCCCTGAGATAGGGACATCAAAGTTTTTTCTGCCTGAAGCTCCAAATGAGGTTCGTCATAAAGCAACCCCAAGGCCAGAAAAAACGCATCCACATTGAGCAACGCAGGATCCCCTGGTGTCAATGAAAAAGCCCAGTCTTGAGGGTCGCCCCGGAGCAAGGAAATCACAATCCTGACCTGCTGTGCAGGGTCTCCGGCAGAGCGAGATTTCAGGGACAAAAATAATTTGCAATTATTTCGAAAATTCTGAAACCCGGATCTATTCCCCGAGAAAAATTCCGGCAAAGGAATTCTCGGCTCAGATACAGGTGTGTTATGGTTACCCCAATGACCATGGGAAAAAAATACAAAACGGACTAGCTCTCGGGTGATGGAAACTAAGGTCGACCGTGACCTGAACCTGACCCAACACTTACAGTAGCCGGGGAATGTACCTACGATGCCCTAGACACCACGCGCCAGCCGGAGATCTAACTACCCCTATAAGAGGAATATACAGGCCTACCTTACCTCCAGTGAGGAACCCCAAAAGATGATAGTAGGCCCCCACAGATATTGACGGTGAGTTCAGAGGAAATGACATACGTAGGATGAACAGCAGATTTAGCACAGTGAGGTCCGCTTACTAGATAGCAGAAGGACAGGAAAGAGTTACTTCACGGTCGACCTAAAAATCACTATTCAAAAACACCATCCAGAAATTACTTTAAACTCCAGTGACAACTCATGCCACTGGAGTAGTAATTTTCTGTCCACAAGAGCTTCCAGCACTGAAGAGTCACATTGCAGATAGCTGGACAAAAATAGCAAAACAAGAAACAAAATTCAACTTAGCTGAACTGGAACTTGAGGCAGGTGAATGCAACAGAATGCTACTAGCACATTGTTGGCCGGCATGTGACTAACAGCCAAGCAGCCTTAAATAGGAAACTCCCCAAGAGGGTGGCGACAGGTAATCAGAGATGGAGGAAGGCACATAAGAGACACTACCATAACAGACCACCGGGGGAGCCCACAAACCGAATTCACAACAGTACCCCCCCCTTAAGGAGGGGGCACCGAACCCTCACCAGAACCACCAGGGCGACCTGGATGAGCACTATGAAATGCACGAACCAAATCGGGAGCATGAACATCGGATGCTGTCACCCAAGAATTATCCTCCTGGCCATAACCTTTCCACTTAACCAGATACTGAAGTTTCCGTCTGGAAACACGGGAGTCCAAGATCTTTTCCACCACATACTCCAATTCACCCTCAACCAACACAGGAGCAGGTGGATCAGCAGAAGGAACAACCGGTACCTCATACCTCCGCAATAATGACCGATGGAAAACATTATGGATATTAAAAGATGCTGGGAGGTCCAAACGAAAGGACACAGGATTAAGAACCTCCAGAATCCTATAAGGGCCGATAAACCGAGGCTTAAACTTAGGAGACGAGACCTTCATAGGAACAAATCGAGAAGACAGCCACACCAGGTCCCCAACACAAAGACGAGGACCAATACGCCGATGACGATTAGTGAACTGTTGAGTCTTCTCCTGGGACAACTTCAGATTGTCCACAACCTGTCCCCAAATCTGATGCATCCTATCAACCACAGCATCCACTCCAGGACAATCCGAAGACTCCAATTGACCGGACGAAAACCGAGGGTGAAACCCTGAATTACAAAAAAATGGAGAAACCAAAGTGGCAGAACTAGCCCGATTGTTAAGGGCAAACTCTGCCAATGGCAAAAAGTCAAGCCAATCATCCTGATCAGCGGACACAAAACACCTCAAGTAAGTCTCCAAGGTCTGATTAGTACGCTCAGTCTGGCCATTAGTCTGAGGATGGAATGCAGACGAAAAAGACAAATCGATACCCATCCTGGCACAGAACGTCCGCCAAAATCTAGACACAAACTGAGTACCCCTGTCAGACACTATATTCTCAGGAATACCATGCAAACGCACCACATTCTGAAAAAATAGAGGAACCAACTCAGAGGAGGAGGGCAATTTGGGTAAAGGTACCAAATGAACCATCTTGGAAAAACGGTCACAAATCACCCAGATGACAGACATCCTACGAGAAACCGGAAGGTCAGAAATAAAGTCCATAGAGATGTGCGTCCAAGGCCTCTTAGGAATAGGCAAGGGCAACAACAACCCACTGGCCCTAGAACAGCAGGGCTTGGCCCGAGCACAAACATCACAAGACTGCACAAACATGCGCACATCTCGAGACAAAGAAGGCCACCAGAAGGACCTAGACACCAAATCCCTGGTGCCAAAAATTCCAGGATGACCTGTCAACGCGGAAGAATGAACCTCCGAGATAACTCTACTGGTCCAATCATCAGGGACAAACAGTCTACCAGGCGGACAGCGATCAGGCCTATCCACCTGAAACTCCTGCAAAGAACGCCGCAGGTCTGGGGAGACAGCTGACAATATCACCCCATCCTTCAGGATGCCGGTAGGTTCGGAATCACCAGGCGAGTCAGGCTCAAAACTCCTAGAGAGGGCATCCGCCTTCACATTCTTGGACCCAGGCAGATATGACACCACAAAGTTAAATCGGGAGAAAAACAACGACCAGCGCGCCTGTCTAGGATTCAGACGCCTGGCCGACTCAAGATAAATTAGATTCTTGTGGTCAGTGAGGACCACCACCTGGTGTCTAGCACCCTCAAGCCAATGACGCCACTCCTCAAACGCCCACTTCATGGCCAGAAGTTCCCGATTTCCCACATCATAATTTCGCTCAGCGGGCGAAAACTTTCGGGAGAAAAACGCACATGGTCTCATTACTGAGCAGTCAGGATCTTTCTGCGACAAAACTGCACCTGCTCCGATCTCCGAAGCATCCACCTCAACCTGGAACGGAAGTAACACATCAGGTTGGCGCAACACAGGAGCGGAAGAAAAGCGGCGCTTAAGCTCTTGAAAGGCCTCCACAGCCGCAGAGGACCAATTAGCAACATCAGCACCCTTTTTGGTCAAATCAGTCAAAGGTTTAGCAATGGCAGAAAAACCCGCTATAAATCGGCGATAGAAATTAGCAAAACCCAAGAACTTTTGCAGACTCTTCAAAGAAGTAGGTTGCATCCAATCACAAATAGCCTGGACCTTGACAGGGTCCATCTCCATAGATGAAGGGGAAAAAATATATCCCAAAAAGGAAATTCTCTGAACTCCAAAACTACACTTTGAGCCCTTTACAAAAAGAGAATTAGCTCGCAAAACCTGAAAAACTCTCCTGACCTGTTGAACGTGAGATTCCCAGTCCTCCGAAAAAACAAGAATATCATCCAAATACACAATCATAAACTTATCCAGATATTCACGGAAAATATCGTGCATAAAGGACTGAAAAACGGAAGGGGCATTTGCGAGACCGAAAGGCATTACCAAATACTCAAAATGGCCTTCAGGCGTATTAAATGCGGTCTTCCACTCATCCCCCTGCTTAATCCGCACCAAATTATACGCACCACGTAGATCGATCTTAGTGAACCACTTAGCCCCTTTTATGCGAGCAAACAGATCAGTCAGTAAAGGTAACGGGTACTGGTATTTAACTGTAATCTTATTCAAAAGTCGATAGTCGATACAAGGTCTCAATGAACCATCCTTTTTACCTACAAAGAAAAATCCTGCCCCTAGTGGAGACAACGAGGGGCGAATATGACCCTTTTCCAAGGATTCTCTGATATACTCCCGCATAGCAGTATGTTCAGGTACAGACAAATTAAACAAGCGACCCTTAGGAAACTTACTACCGGGGATCAATTCAATAGCGCAGTCACACTCTCTGTGGGGAGGGAGAGAATCAACTTTAGGCTCTTGAAAGACATCATAAAAATCTGACAGAAATGCTGGGATCTCAGAGGGAGTAGATGAAGAAATAGGAACCAAAGGTGCATCCCCATGAATACCCCGACATCCCCAGCTCAACACAGACATAGATTTCCAGTCCAAGACGGGATTATGAATCTGTAACCATGGTAATCCAAGCACTAAGACATCATGTAGGTTATATAATACAAGGAAACGAATAATCTCCTGATGGTCTGGGGTAAGACGCATAGTCACTTGTGTCCAATATTGTGGTTTATTGCTAGCCAAAGGTGTAGGATCAATACCCTTCAGGGGAATAGAAACTTCCAACGGCTCCAAATCAAACCCACAACGCTTGGCAAAGGACCAATCCATGAGACTCAGAGCGGCGCCAGAATCCACATAAGCATTCACAGTCACAGATGATAAGGTACAAATCAATGTCACGGACAAAAGAAATTTTGACTGCAAGGTACCTGTAGAAAAAGATTTATCAACCTTTTTATCAACCTTATTTATACGTTTAGAGCATGCTGATATAACATGAGCTGGATCTCCACAGTAGAAGCACAATCCATTTTTGCGCCTGTAATTTTGACGTTCGCCTCTAGACAAAACACGATCGCATTGCATATGCTCCAATGCCTTTTCAGAGGTCACCGCCAAATGGTGCACAGGTCTTTGCTCAGAAGACACCGCCATATGGTGCACAGGTTTTTGCTCAGAAGATACCGCCATATGGTGCACAGATTTTTCCTCAGAAGACACCGCCATATGGTGCACAGATTTGCGCTCCCGCAAACGCCGATCAATCTGGATAGCCAATTTCATGGCATCATTCAGACCTGTAGGCACAGGGAACCCCACCATGACATCCTTCACGGCATCAGAGAGACCTTCTCTGAAATTAGCTGCTAAAGCGCACTCATTCCATTTAGTAAGCACCGACCATTTACGGAATTTCTGGCAGTATATCTCAGCTTCATCTTGCCCTTGGGAAAGAGCTATCAAGGCTTTCTCAGCCAAAATCTCCAAATTAGGTTCTTCATAAAGCAACCCCAAAGCCTGAAAAAACGCATCTACATTTAACAACGCAGGATCCCCTGGCGATAATGCAAATGCCCAACTTTGTGGGTCGCCGCGCAGTAGAGAGATAACAATTTTAACTTGTTGAGTCTGATCACCAGCAGAGTGAGATCTCAGAGACAAAAACAATTTGCAATTTTCTCTGAAACTCAAAAACCGGGATCTGTCTCCGGTAAAGTATTCAGGCAGAGGAATCTTAGGTTCAGACATTGGAGCACGTATAACAAAATCTTGTAGGTTCTGTACTTTTGTCGCAAGGTTATTCAAACCCGCAACTAAACTCTGTGGATCCATGTTTCAAATGGGTGTAACCCAAGCATTCAGAGGTTAAGAGGAGAGGAGAAAAAAAAAAAGGCTGAAGACTGCAGTTTAAGCAAGGAATACAAATGATCAAACTAAGGTGCACTTTCAAACACAGAAAAAAAAAAAAACCTTTTCTTCTCCTTCCTACTTTAGTGCATATTTTAACACATAGATTTTTTACAGGCCGGCCAAACTGTTATGGTTACCCCAATGACCATGGGAAAAAAATACAAAACGGACTAGCTCTCGGGTGATGGAAACTAAGGTCGACCGTGACCTGAACCTGACCCAACACTTACAGTAGCCGGGGAATGTACCTACGATGCCCTAGACACCACGCGCCAGCCGGAGATCTAACTACCCCTATAAGAGGAATATACAGGCCTACCTTACCTCCAGTGAGGAACCCCAAAAGATGATAGTAGGCCCCCACAGATATTGACGGTGAGTTCAGAGGAAATGACATACGTAGGATGAACAGCAGATTTAGCACAGTGAGGTCCGCTTACTAGATAGCAGAAGGACAGGAAAGAGTTACTTCACGGTCGACCTAAAAATCACTATTCAAAAACACCATCCAGAAATTACTTTAAACTCCAGTGACAACTCATGCCACTGGAGTAGTAATTTTCTGTCCACAAGAGCTTCCAGCACTGAAGAGTCACATTGCAGATAGCTGGACAAAAATAGCAAAACAAGAAACAAAATTCAACTTAGCTGAACTGGAACTTGAGGCAGGTGAATGCAACAGAATGCTACTAGCACATTGTTGGCCGGCATGTGACTAACAGCCAAGCAGCCTTAAATAGGAAACTCCCCAAGAGGGTGGCGACAGGTAATCAGAGATGGAGGAAGGCACATAAGAGACACTACCATAACAGACCACCGGGGGAGCCCACAAACCGAATTCACAACACAGGTGCATGACAAACAAAATCTTGCAAATTTTGTACCTTCGTGGCGAGATTATTCAAACCTGCAGTTACACTCTGAAGATCCATTACAAACAGGTGGACACAGAGCCATTCAAGGGTTAAGAGGAGGTAAGAAGCAGCTAGACAGCAATTAAGGGCTAGGCAGCAAAACTCTGAGGGGGAAAAAAAAAAATTTCCCTTCAACACTTCTTTTTCTCCTGCTTCAGCCCAAACAATTAACACTTTGTTGGCCGGTCAAACTGTCATGATCTCAATGGCAAGAGAACATAGCATAAGCATATATAGGAACTAGCTCTTGGAAGATGGGAACTGAGCTGACCATGAACTAAACCTAACGCACAACTAGCAGTGGCCGGGTAGCATGCCTACGTTGATTCTAGATGCCCAGCACCAGCCGGAGGACTAAATAAAGCTAGCAGAGGAAAATATTAGTCCTAGCTCACCTCTAGAGAAATACCCCGAAAGGAGACAGAGGCCCCCCACATGTATTGGCGGTGAGTTGAGATGAAATAACAAACGTAGTATGAAAATAGGTTTAGCAAATTTGAGGTCCACTTACTACATAGCAGAAGACAGAAAGGACACTTTCATGGTCAGCTGAAAACCCTATCAAAAACACCATCCAGAAATTACTTTAAAACTCTGGCATTAACTCATAACACCAGAGTGGCAATTCCTGTTCACAAGAGCTTTCCAGACACAGTAACGAAACTACAGCTGTGAACTGGAACAAAAATGCAAAAACAAACATGGACAAGAGTCCAACTTATCTAGTAGTTGTCTAGGAGCAGGAACAAGCACAGAGAGGCTTCTGATAACATTGTTGACCGGCAAGCAACTAACAGAGCAGCAAGGCTATATAGCGACTCCCACATCTTGATGGGAACAGGTGAACAGAGAAGATGAAGACACCAGTTCAATTCCACCAGTAGCCACCGGGGGAGCCCAGAATCCAAATTCACAACAGTTTCCAATGTACATTGCAAATGCAATGTTAATAGACCCATATCATAATAATATTGCTATAATAATTACGGTATAATAGTAATAACTTAATTTGTAAAACACCAACATATTACACATCACTTTGGTTACAACCATTTTCCGACAGTAAGCAGATCATAGGGAGCCTGCTGCTAAAAACCCCAGAAATTAGCTTTGATCTGTGTCAGAACCTGGCATCAAGTGTTCTTCATCCTTGCAGTAACATTGAAGGGGTAAAATGGCAATGCAGTGAGCTATTCTTACAATAAACAGACACGTCGGGTCCGCCATAGCAAGAAACAACCTTTGTAGCACCTCCTCTATAATAAATGTGGGTGCCAAATGGGTGCCTCCTACCATTTTTGCAACAAAGGGTATGTATTTTTTATACCAAATGACTCCATTAAAATATGTGCAATACCTTCACTAAAGGGGTTCTGTTAGTTACAATATCACCCCATTGGCGTTGATTTAGAGGAAATATGATCCCGTATTAGTACAAACATGAGCTCTATAGTGTGTCTCCTGGCCCTGGAAAATCGCTGGCATCCATTGATCTGGTTGGCCATAGTAAAACACTTCAAAGTCCCTGCAACATGGATAAGAGTGGACAGTAATTTACCCAACAATAAAGGCTGATCATGTAGGCTCCTAGCTGGGAGAAACAAGCCACAGATATCCAGACATCCAGTCAACATCTGGACAAAAAATAATTGTTTAAATAATAATAAATATAATGAAGGCAGTAAAGACTAAGACAGAAAGACTCATTGCCAAAGAAGTAAAAATAATCTTCAATTGCATAAATAATGAGACTAAAAAATTATAGTGTTGGCTCCCTCAATAGTAATTTGTGTAAAATGGTGGAAGAGGATGAGGGAAAGGCCTTAATCACTACAATATTTGCACAGGAAAATCCAATAACACCTGACATGTTTAGGAAAACCACAAATTCTCTATTAAATGTCATCAGCTTAACCCATCAAGATGCGTAACCCACTAAAATCGTGAAAGCACCAGGATCCTGATGGCATACAGCCCTGAGTTCTGCAAGAATTAAGTATCTTGTTACGACGGCCAATTATTTATAATATTTAACAAGTCCATAACAACTTAATCTTTTCCATAGGACTGGCTCATGTGATTCCAATATTTAAAAAGGGGTCAAACATTGAGTATCTATAGGCCTATAAGATTAAAGAGTTATTTTCCAAGATTGTAAGTTATCCAGAGGATAGGGGAAAATGTACTGATCACTAGCGGTATGAACTCTGTGACCTTCAGCAATCCCAAAAAATGGGCTCTGAAACCCCCAAAGCTTTGTATACAGCAGTCTTGAATGGAGCAGAGGTGCACATACATAACCTCTACTCCATTAATTGTATATGGAACTGCTGGAAATGGGGAGCACATATAACCTTTCTCTGACAATGATATAGACAATGAACAGAGTGGAGGTCAAGCGTTTACAACTCAGCTCCTTTCAACAAGGGGATCTGTTTGGAGAACTTGGTTCCCGGGTTCTGAAGCCATGTTCTTGAGATCAATACTAGTCCTAGTGTTTGGACCCCCAGTGATTAGTAAGTTATGCCCTATGCTATGGATTTATTAGAGATGATTTTCCTGGAGTGTATCTGTGAAAATAACTCCATAACCCAGCATCATGGTTTTATGAAAGATCACTCCTGTCAGTTTAATTTGATCAGCTTCTACAGTGACATGAGTTCCAGAATGAGCCAGCTTAAGGATGTGGATGTTGTGTATCAAGACTTTTCAAATGCATTCAATAAAAGGTATCACAGGGGTCAGTATTGGGCCCACTTCTTTTTTAAAATGTATTAAAGACCTTGTTGAGGGCAAATAGAAAAGAATTTTAATATTTGCAGATAATACTAAGCTGTGCAAGGTAATCAACACCACGGAGGGTAATTTAATATTACAAATGGATTTAAGGAAGCTGGAAGGTTTAGGCGAGAAATGGCAATTGCAGAATAATATAGATGAATGTAATGTCAGGCATTTGAGCAGAGGAAACCAACTGTTATACAGGGACTGGGTGGACTACAGTGCTAAGACTGGTTATCAATCTCGGGCTCATTCTGCTTGGAAAAAAGACAGCTTAGAGGCGATCTAATTATAATGTACAAATATATAAATACTGTATATATCTTTTTACACAAAACCCTGCAACGCTGACACGGCGGCATCCTCTATGTTACAGGAAAGATGTTTTCACTATCATCACACATGGTGATGCTTTACAGTAGAAGCATTGAGATTATGGAACTCTCTACCAAAACTTGTAATGGTTGATTCACTAAATAAGTACAAAGAGGGCCTGAAAGCTTTTCTTAAAAAAATATTATTTTACAGTTCATGAGTAATAGATTTTTGGAGATGGGATGCTAATCCACGGAATTAAGTTTGCTTGCTATCAATAGGGGTCAGGAAGTATTTTCTCCCCTATTTTAGGGAAAGTGGCATCTGCAAAAGGGCCTGAATTTCTAGCAAAATTGTAGCTTGAACTCTCTGGGTGTGGGATCCCAGCATGCAGAGAGGGATCCCAGAACTTTCTTGCTCAGTGAGAGAGCGAGATCTCCCTCATTACACTAACCATGTCCTGCTCATACGTTACCAAGATGTTACTGAATGGTAACCACAGTAATGATGTTACTGTTCAGTAACACCATAGTAAAATACGCAGCAACGCTGGCTTAGTGCAAAATCTCACTCTTTCATTGTGAATGGGGCCGTTGGGGGTTGCGGGATCCCTCTCTGCATGCAGGGATTCCAAGCACAAAAGTTCAAGCCTAACTTTTGCTAGAAAGTTGGGGTTTCTTGGGGGGGGGGTAAGGTTCCTTCTGAGCACTTTGATAAAAACTTATATTTAGAAAAATCCCTGGTCTGAGGATGCCCTATCTTTTATTAAATAAACAGGGCAGCCCCAGACTGCAGATAGATATTCCTTAACAACAGTGAAATAATAATAACAATAATCTTTATTTATATAACGCCAACATATTCCGCAGCACTTTACAGCTTAACAGTTTCAAACACAACAGTCATAAGTAATAACGTTAGCAATACAATAATTAAAGCAAAATAAGACGACCCTGCTCGTGAGAGCTTACAATCTACAATGAGGTGGGGCAGATACAAAGTACAGGTGTGTATTTACAATGATGTATTTACAATGATGGTCCAGCCATCTTCAGGGGGTGGGGGGTAGGTGGAGATAGTGAATGGGCTACACACACACACACACACACACACAAACATAAAATGACTTTGATTAGGGAACGTGATAGGCCGCTCTGAACAAATGTATTGTGAGGGAGCGCCTAAAACTATGTAAATTGTGGATGGTCCTAATATCTTGGGGTAGAGCATTCCAGAGGATTGGCGAAGCGCGGTGTTGTGAATTTACCTTTTGGCTCCCTCTAGTGGCTACTAGTGATTTGACTCTGGGTATGTCATTCATCCCTTGTATGCTCACCTGGGTCGTTAGGACAGGGGTGTTGCTATATAAACTCCCTGGACCTTCAGTTCTATGCCTGGCAACGTTGATATCAGAGCTAATCTGTAGTGCTCTTGTCTACTGATCCTGGTTCCTGCTTGATTAAGCTAAGTCTGCTTTCTTGCTTTTTGCTATTTGTTTTTGTTTGCATTTTTGTCCAGCTTGTACATAATCTGTAACCTATCCTTGCTGGAAGCTCTAGGGAGGCTGGAGTTCTCCCCCCGGGCCGTTAGACGGTTCGGGGGTTCTTGAATCTCCAGTGTGGATTTTTGATAGGGTTTTTGTTGACCATATAAGTTATCTTACTACATTCTGCTATTAGTAAGTGGGCCTCTCTTTGCTAAACCTAGTTCATCTCTGTGTTTGTCATTTCCTCTTACCTCACCGTTATTATTTGTGGGGGGCTTGTATCCAACTTTTGGGGTCTTTTCTCTGGAGGCAAGAGAGGTCTTTGTTTTCCTCTTCTAGGGGTAGTTAGCTCTCCGGCTGGCGCGAGACATCTAGCGACCAATGTAGGCATGTTCCCCGGCTACTTCTAGTGTTGGCATTAGGAGTAGATATATGGTCAATCCAGTTACCACTGCCCTATGAGCTGGATTTTTGTACTTCGCAGACTTGCAGATATCTCTGAGACCCTCGCCATTGGGGTCATAACAGTTTGCCAGGCCAGTATTAAATGTTAAATGCATTGCAGAAGTGGGATTATAAGAAAGAAAATTCTGAGTTTTTTTTTTTTCTCTCTCATTTTTTTTTTTCTTTTCCCCTTTACCTCTGAGTGGCTTGTGTTTGCTGCAGACATGAATGTTCAGACCTTGATTACAAGTGTGGACCAGCTTGCTGCTCGTGTGCAGGGCATACAAGATTATGTTACCAGAAATCCTATGTCAGAACCTAAGATACCGATTCCTGAACTGTTTTCCGGAGACCGATTTAAATTTAGAAATTTCAGGAATAATTGTAAATTGTTTTTGTCTCTGAGACCCTGTTCATCTGGAGACTCCGCTCAGCAAGTAAAAATTGTTATTTCTTTTTTACGGGGCGACCCTCAGGATTGGGCCTTCTCGCTGGCGCCAGGAGATCCGGCATTGGCTGACATTGAGGCGTTTTTTCTGGCGCTCGGTTTGCTTTATGAGGAACCCAATCTTGAGATTCAGGCAGAAAAAGCCTTGCTGGCTATGTCTCAGGGCCAGGACGAGGCTGAAGTGTATTGCCAAAAATTTCGGAAATGGTCCGTGCTGACCCAGTGGAACGAGTGTGCATTGGCTGCAAATTTTAGAAATGGCCTTTCTGAAGCCATTAAGAATGTGATGGTGGGTTTTCCCATTCCCACAAGTCTGAATGATTCTATGGCCCTGGCTATTCAAATCGACCGGCGGTTGCGGGAGCGCAAAACCGCAAATTCCCTCATGGTGTTGTCTGAACAGGCACCTGATTTAATGCAATGTGATAGAATCCTGACTAGAAATGAGCGGAAAATTCATAGACGTCAGAATGGCTTGTGTTACTACTGTGGTGATTCTACACATGTTATCTCAGCATGCTCTAAACGTCTTACTAAGGTTGTTAGTCCGGTCACCATTGGTAATTTGCAACCTAAATTTATTCTATCTGTAACTTTGATTTGCTCACTGTCATCGTATCCTGTCATGGCGTTTGTGGACTCAGGTGCTGCCCTGAGCCTTATGGATCTGTCATTTGCCAAGCGCTGCGGATTTGTTCTGGAGCCATTGGAAAATCCTATCCCTCTTAGGGGTATTGATTCTACGCCATTGGCAAAAAATAAACCGCAGTTTTGGACACAGGTTACCATGTGCATGACTCCCGAACATCGGGAGGTAATACGTTTTCTTGTTCTGCATAAAATGCATGATTTGGTTGTGTTGGGTTTGCCATGGTTACAGACCCATAATCCAGTCTTGGACTGGAAGGCTATGTCAGTATCAAGTTGGGGCTGCCATGGAATTCATGGAGATTCCCTGCCCTTGTCTATTGCTTCTTCTACGCCTTCGGAAGTTCCGGCGTATTTGTCTGATTATCAGGATGTCTTCAGCGAGTCTAAGTCCAGTGCACTGCCTCCTCATAGGGAATGTGACTGTGCAATAGATTTGATTCCTGGCAGTAAGTTTCCTAAGGGGAGACTGTTTAATCTGTCGGTACCTGAACATACCGCGATGCGTTCATATATCAAGGAGTCTCTTGAGAAGGGGCATATCCGTCCTTCTTCTTCCCCTCTTGGTGCGGGATTCTTTTTTGTGGCCAAAAAGGACGGATCTTTGAGGCCTTGTATTGACTATCGGCTTTTAAATAAGATCACTGTCAAATTTCAGTATCCTTTGCCGCTGTTGTCAGATTTGTTTGCCCGGATTAAAGGTGCCAAGTGGTTCACCAAGATAGACCTTCGTGGTGCGTACAACCTTGTGCGCATTAGGCAGGGCGATGAATGGAAAACCGCATTCAATACGCCCGAAGGTCATTTTGAGTACTTGGTGATGCCATTTGGGCTCTCTAATGCACCTTCAGTTTTTCAGTCCTTCATGCATGACATTTTCCGGAAGTATCTGGATAAATTTTTGATTGTTTATCTGGATGATATTCTGTTTTTTTCTGATGATTGGGACTCGCATGTGGAGCAGGTCAGGATGGTTTTTGAGATTTTGCGTGAAAATTCTTTGTTTGTAAAAGGCTCAAAGTGTCTCTTTGGTGTACAGAAGGTTCCCTTTTTGGGGTTCATTTTTTCCCCTTCTGCTGTGGAGATGGATCCAGTCAAGGTCCGAGCTATTCATGATTGGACTCAACCCTTGTCAGTTAAGAGTCTTCAGAAGTTCTTGGGTTTTGCTAACTTCTACCGTCGTTTTATCGCAAATTTCTCTAGCGTTGTTAAACCGCTGACAGATATGACCAAGAAAGGCTCTGATGTAGCTAACTGGGCTCCTGCTGCCGTGGAGGCTTTCCAGGAGTTGAAACGCCGGTTTACTTCGGCGCCTGTTTTGTGCCAGCCTGACGTCTCACTTCCCTTTCAGGTTGAGGTGGATGCTTCGGAGATTGGGGCAGGGGCCGTTTTGTCGCAGAGAGGCCCTGGTTGCTCTACTATGAGACCTTGTGCCTTTTTCTCTAGGAAGTTTTCGCCGGCAGAGCGAAATTATGATGTGGGCAATCGGGAGTTGTTGGCCATGAAGTGGGCATTTGAGGAGTGGCGTCATTGGCTCGAGGGTGCTAAGCATCGTGTGGTGGTCTTGACTGATCACAAAAATCTGATGTATCTCGAGTCTGCTAAACGCCTGAATCCTAGACAGGCCCGCTGGTCATTGTTTTTCTCCCGTTTTGACTTTGTGGTCTCGTATTTACCAGGTTCTAAGAATGTGAAGGCCGATGCTCTGTCTAGGAGCTTTGTGCCTGATGCTCCTGGAGTCGCTGAACCTGTGGGTATTCTTAAGGAGGGAGTTATCTTGTCTGCTATTTCTCCAGATCTGCGACGTGTGTTGCAGAGATTTCAGGCTGGTAGGCCTGACTCTTGTCCACCTGAGATTGTTTGTGCCTGCTAAATGGACCAGCAGAGTCATTTCTGAGGTTCATTCCTCAGTGTTGGCAGGGCACCCGGGAATTTTTGGCACCAGAGATCTGGTGGCCAGGTCCTTTTGGTGGCCTTCCTTGTCAAGGGATGTGCGGTCATTTGTGCAGTCCTGTGGTACTTGTGCTCGAGCTAAGCCTTGCTGTTCTCATGCCAGCGGGTTGCTCTTGCCCTTGCCTGTCCCGAAGAGACCTTGGACACACATCTCTATGGATTTCATTTCGGATCTTCCGGTGTCTCAGGGCATGTCTGTCATCTGGGTGATATGTGATCGTTTCTCCAAGATGGTCCATCTGGTTCCTTTACCTAAGCTGCCTTCCTCTTCTGATCTGGTTCCTGTGTTCTTCCAGAACGTGGTTCGTTTGCACGGCATTCCTGAGAATATTGTGTCGGACAGAGGATCCCAGTTTGTTTCCAGGTTCTGGCGATCCTTTTGTGGTAGGATGGGCATTGATTTGTCGTTTTCGTCCGCTTTCCATCCCCAGACTAACGGACAAACGGAGCGAAATAATCAGACTCTGGAGGCTTATTTGAGGTGTTTTGTCTCTTCTGATCAGGATGATTGGGTGACCTTCTTGCCGTTGGCTGAATTTGCCCTTAATAATCGGGCTAGTTCCGCCACCTTGGTTTCGCCATTTTTCTGCAACTCTGGTTTCCATCCTCGTTTTTCCTCGGGACATGTGGAGCCTTCTGACTGTCCTGGGGTGGATTCTGTGGTGGATAGGTTGCAGCGGATCTGGAGTCATGTGGTGGACAACTTGAAGTTGTCACAGGAGAAGGCTCAGCGTTTTGCCAACCGCCGCCGCGGTGTGGGTCCCCGACTTCGCGTTGGGGATTTGGTATGGCTGTCTTCTCGATTTGTTCCTATGAAGGTCTCCTCTCCCAAATTTAAGCCTCGCTTCATTGGTCCTTACAAGATATTGGAAATCATTAATCCTGTATCCTTTCGCCTGGATCTTCCGGTGTCGTTTGCCATTCACAACGTATTTCATAGGTCCTTGTTGCGGCGGTACGTTGTGCCTGTGGTTCCTTCTGCTGAGCCTCCTGCTCCGGTGTTGGTTGAGGGCGAGTTGGAGTACATGGTGGAGAAGATCTTAGATTCTCGTCTCTCCAGGCGGAGGCTTCAGTACCTGGTCAAGTGGAAGGGCTATGGTCAGGAGGATAATTCCTGGGTGGTCGCCTCTGATGTGCATGCGGCCGATTTAGTTTGTGCCTTTCACGCCGCTCATCCTGATCGCCCTGGTGGTCTTGGTGAGGGTTCGGTGACCCCTCACTAAGGGGGGGGTACTGTTGTGAATTTACCTTTTGGCTCCCTCTAGTGGCTACTAGTGATTTGACTCTGGGTATGTCATTCATCCCTTGTATGCTCACCTGGGTCGTTAGGACAGGGGTGTTGCTATATAAGCTCCCTGGACCTTCAGTTCTATGCCTGGCAACGTTGATATCAGAGCTAATCTGTAGTGCTCTTGTCTACTGATCCTGGTTCCTGCTTGATTAAGCTAAGTCTGCTTTCTTGCTTTTTGCTATTTGTTTTTGTTTGCATTTTTGTCCAGCTTGTACATAATCTGTAACCTATCCTTGCTGGAAGCTCTAGGGAGGCTGGAGTTCTCCCCCCGGGCCGTTAGACGGTTCGGGGGTTCTTGAATCTCCAGTGTGGATTTTTGATAGGGTTTTTGTTGACCATATAAGTTATCTTACTACATTCTGCTATTAGTAAGTGGGCCTCTCTTTGCTAAACCTAGTTCATCTCTGTGTTTGTCATTTCCTCTTACCTCACCGTTATTATTTGTGGGGGGCTTGTATCCAACTTTTGGGGTCTTTTCTCTGGAGGCAAGAGAGGTCTTTGTTTTCCTCTTCTAGGGGTAGTTAGCTCTCCGGCTGGCGCGAGACATCTAGCGACCAATGTAGGCATGTTCCCCGGCTACTTCTAGTGTTGGCATTAGGAGTAGATATATGGTCAATCCAGTTACCACTGCCCTATGAGCTGGATTTTTGTACTTCGCAGACTTGCAGATATCTCTGAGACCCTCGCCATTGGGGTCATAACAGTTTGCCAGGCCAGTATTAAATGTTAAATGCATTGCAGAAGCGGGATTATAAGAAAGAAAATTCTGAGTTTTTTTTTTTTTCTCTCTCATTTTCTCATGTTATGACCCTCGCCATTGGGGTCATAACAGCGCGGGAGAAGTCTTGGAGTCGGGATTGGGAGGTACGGATTAGTGCAGAGGTTAGTCGAAAGCCATTTGCAGAGCGCAGAGGTCAGTTAGGCGGATAGACCGAAATGAGGGAGGAGATGTAAGGGGGTGCCGCACTTGAGAACAAGTACTTTGAATTGTATCCTGTAGGCAGCCAGTGTAACGACTGGCAAAGAGCGGACGCGTCCGAGTAACGATTAGCTAGATGGACAACCCTGGCTGCTGCATTAAGGATGGACTGGAGAGGGGAAAGTCGAGTAAGGGGGAGGCCAATTAATAGAGAATTGCAGTAGTCCAGGCGGGAGTGGATCAAGGCGACAGTGATGGTTTTTGTTGTTTCCATGGTGAGAAAAGGACGGATTCTAGAGATGTTCTTTAGGTGTAAGCGGCACAAGCGGGCAAGAGATTGTATATGGGATGTGAAGGAGAGATTGGAGTCAAACATAACACCCAGACAGCGCTCCTGCTGCCGGGGTGTTATTATGGTGCCACCTACGGAGAGGGAAATGTCAGATTTAGGGAGGTTAGTAGATGGCAGGAGCAGAAGAAGTTCAGTTTTGGAGAGGTTGAGTTTCAGATAGAGAGCGGACATGATGTCGGAGACTGCGGACAGACAGTCAGTGGTGTTCTGTAGTACAGCAGGAGTAAGGCCAGGGGATGACGTGTATAGTTGTGTGTCATCGGCATAAAGATGGTACTGAAAGCCAAATCTGCTGATGGTCTGTCCAATTGGGGCCGTGTAGAGGGAGAAGAGAAGGGGGCCAAGGACTGAGCCCTGAGGTATCCCAACAGTGAGAGGAAGAGGAGATGAAGTGGAACCAGAGAACAGAGCACTGAAAGAGCGGTCATAAAGATAGGAGGAGAACCAGGAGAGAGCAGTGTCCTTAATGCCTAGTGACTGGAGCCTAGAGAGTAGGAGAGGGTGGTCAACAGTGTCAAAAGCTGCAGAAAGATCAAGAAGAATGAGCAGAGAGTGGTCACCGTTACATTTTGCTGTCAGAAGGTCATTGGTCACCTTGATGGGTGCCGTTTCTGTCGAATGTAGGGGGCCGAAACCAGACTGTGAAGGGTCTAGGAGGGAATGAGTGGAGAGGTAACGGTTAAGACGGGAGTATGAGTGAAACTATGAGATATAAAGAACTCAACAGCTGCCGTTGCGTATCAATGTATAGATATGTCCAGTCAGGGCCAGACTGGCCATCTGGCAATTCTGTCAAATGCCAGAAGGGCCTGTCTGGTCGTGGGCTGCCTGGTCTGATACCTTGATGGCAGAATCAATGTTCTCAAGGCACCGATGCTTTTAAGAGCAGTGATGGAGCATGAAGTGGCCGACTTCGTCACTTACTCCAGCAGGCCACAGGTATCATTAGAAATATTGGCCATATAGTAAATCTTGCTTTCCTCCATCCAGGGTAATATTAGTAATATATCCGCTTCTGGTGCTCGGGGATGCGTACAGCATGGGCCTGTGTGACTTCAAATGCCAGGGATGAATTTCAGCCCCAGTCCGTACCTGTGTCCAATGTATAATTAATCACACGGATAATGTCAGGAAATTAATTTAGTTGTATACATATTTCAGGTGGCACGGCCTGTGTTCTGACCGGACAGCCGTTTGACACTGCCAAGGTGAAGATGCAGACGTTCCCTAATATGTACAGAGGCCTCATAGACTGCGCAGTGAAGACCTACAGACAGGTGGGGTTCAGGGGCTTCTACAAAGGGACCGGTCCAGCTCTTCTTGCAAACATATCAGAGAACTCTGTCCTTTTTATGAGCTATGGTTTCTGCCAGAGAGTTGTGAGGAGGATTGTTGGGTTGGAAAAGAATGCACCTCTCAGGTAAGGTTTTGGGCGCATCAGAGAACCAGTAATATTGGTTTAAGATGTCGGAGAAAGTCAGAAACCTAACGCAAAACTTTCAACCATCTTCTATTTCCTACTTTTTTGGCAGATTAAAGTGAACCTGTTCCTTAGAAAATGAGATGTTATAGAGCAAGAGGAGCTGAGAAGATTAATATACAGATTTGCATGGAAAGGCTTATAACAACTTTTTTTTCTCTTTGAAATTCTTGCTCATTTTGTATTTTTCAGTCATACACGCGGCACTAATCAGTGATTGACAGCTGTTTATCTCTGCACACTTACACTGGATTTACACAGCTGGACTTGTAGAAAGAGTGTTACAAGGAATGTTGACTTCCCGATAATTTGCAGTGTACAGAGGCTGCCAATCACCCAATGAATGAGAAAAACGCTCCATGGTTTGGTTAACAGATTTTTATGCTGACTTAAAAATCATCACTCTCGGCAGTACATGATCCTGTGCAAACAGGACGATGTGCTGCTGAGAACAATGGCATACTGTGTAAAGCTATGCTGGCCTCTTTCCCCAGGAATGACGACATACTCACAGCTCCACCGCCGTGGTGTCCTCATTCACGGCTTCCTTCTGCTCTGGTTCTGTGCACACCAAACTGGTCTCCCGGTGGCATGTCTAGTTCACGCACGCTCCCCGATTCTTAAAGGGACAGCGAGCGCATTTTGAAAATGTGCCCAGCCAATAGCTGGAAGGCATTAAGTATTTAAGGCATGCTCCCCTGTAGGGAGGTGCCTGAGCAACATTTTCCAGTTAGTTATATTATGTGCAACTAGTGAGGTGCCAGGTCCCTATATCCTGTGTTGTTTAAACCTTTTCCTATTTCCCAAGTAGTGTACCTGACCCTAAAGCTTCACCTCCAGTACCTGAACCCTGACACTGCTTCAGCGGTATTAGTGCCTGTAGCCGCACCCGCGGTATGTGAAGTCTAACACTGCTTCAAGCGGTACCTGTGCCTGAAGCCGCACTCACAGTATATGAACCCTGTCACTTCTCCTGGCGGCACCTGTGCCTGAAACTGCACCCCCGGTACGTGAAGCCTAACACTGCTCCAGGTGGTAACTGTGCCTGAAGCCGCAACCGAGGTAAGTGAAGCCTGCTACTGCTCCCGGCGGGACCTGTGCCTGAAACCACAACCACGGTAGGTGAACCCTTTGACTGCTCCAGGAGGTAACTGTGCCTGAAACCACAACAACGGTACGTGAACCCTGATAACGCTCTTATGGTTCCTGAACCTGAAGAAGTTCCTGTAGCATCTGTACCTGTAACCGTTCTGACGGTACTTGAACCGGCACCAGTGTCTTCCTTATTAGTGTTCTTGAGTCTGTACAGTTGGAGCTTGTTCCAATTTCAGAATTCCGTCCTACCTATCGATCCCGAAACCAGTCCTGTCAGTGGATCCTAGTCTGTGTCTGCTCTGCATTGTGACCCAGAACCAGTGCTGTCTGAACAGCGTCCAAATCCGGTTCTGTCAGTGACTGTGAGTTTGTGACCGTCCTGCCCGATGACCCAGAACCTGTGCTGTCTGTACAATGTCTGAATCCTGTCCTGCCAATGACTGAAATTGTGAACCTGACCCCTTGGGTCAGCAGCTGCGGTACCAGGAACTGACTAGAAGTGGTGCCTGGCGGCTACCTGCAGCTCATTTATGACTCTACTATCAGGAGCTCCAGTGAAGACCAGTTAGCCACTTAGCTAAGCCCCTCCTAGGTAAGCCTGGCCCCATGGCACAGTGGGTCCACGAACCACATACGCCATGTGCAAGCGTAACATCCTACGTGCACAGAACAATCTATTACTGATCATTCTATGTGTATGAACCTGTATAAATTAAATGCTGTGCATTAAATGCCACGAGCTAGTGGTGTTAATTCGCCCTCATACAGAGAACGCTGTTAATTCTTGACCACATAATATAGAGAAAATCCAGCTAACTCACTACCAGATGCACAGATCACCCGGTCTTGGTGCAGCAATGAGGAAAAATGAAAAGATTCCAGCTCCTACGATCCAATGTATTAAAAATTGTTTTTTCTTGAATAATCCACGGACAACAAGCAAGACACAAGTGCAGAAATGCAACCCGTTTTGGATCACTTATGATCTGGGAGCTGGAATTTCTTCATTTTACCCAAGTCCCTGATCAGGATCACCCACTTGACTAAAAAACACGGAATAAGCAGGAATTTCAATTAATAAAATATCATGAAAAAAAAGTTATATACCAATTTGCTGAGCTCCTTTTACTCTATAGCATGCTGTTTAAAGATGACTCTGCATTTTTATCGTAACATTAAAGGATTTTTAAATGTACGCTTAACAATTTTCAGATTTTTATGACAATTTTAATTTAAGAATTAATAATAAATAATCGTTTTCTTCAGTATTTGCCTCTTACACAATGTAATGTAATGTGACCTTTTTCGATGTTTTAGTGACCTGCACAATGCAACCGCAGGCTCATTTGCAGCAGCATTTGCTTCATTGGCCCTTTGTCCCACAGAGCTGGTGAAGTGTCGTCTTCAGGCCATGCATGAAATGCAGCTCTCTGGAAAGGTGATAGAAGGACAAAAGTGAGTTGGGATCTACCTGAAACTCTTAGAGATCTACCCATACTTTATAATACTCATCCTTTCTTCATAGTACAGTGTGGGCAGTGGTCAAGAATATCCTGCGCACAGATGGTCCAATGGGTTTCTATCATGGACTCTCCAGCACTCTTCTCAGAGAAGTTCCAGGTTACTTCTTCTTCTTTGGGGGCTATGAATTAGGTCGTTCATTTTTTACAAGATCTGGAACATCTAAAGACCAGTTAGGTATGAAAATGATTATTAATACTTTTTATTTAAAAAGTGCAGTGTACTTTGACAATGGTCCCTCGTTCAAGATGTTGATTTTAGTTAGCCTTAGGCCTCACTCAGACGTCCATTTATCATGGATCAAGTAAAAACGAACAATGTGACTGTCAAGTTCGGGTCTGGAGACCCCCGGCCAGTTGGTGAATCACGACCTGGACTTGGTCTGTGATACACAGATGTCTGAATGAGGCCTCAATGAACCAAAAAGATTGACTTTTCACTGGAGGACATGACACATCTCTGTATTACTTGGACACACCATTGATTTTAATGTACAGAAGAATAAATGCTGCGTTTTTTTTCAACTGCATTTTTTTCCATTGCTTTTGACAGGTGTAATTTCATGAAGATCATGCTATGTGTTTAAAGGGAACCTGTCACCCCCAAAATTGAAGGTGAGCTAAGACCACCAGCATCAGGGGCTTATCTACAGCATTCTATAATGCCGTAGATAAGCCCCCGATGTATCCTGAAAGATAAGAAATAAAGGTAACATTATACTAACCCAGGGGCGGTCCTGGTCCAGTTCTGGTCCGATGGGCGTCGCGGTCCGGTCCGGGGCCTCCCATCTTCTTACGATGACGTCCTCTTCTTGTATTCACGCTGCGCAGGCGTACTTTGTCTGACCTGTTGAGGAAAGGTCAGAGAGGCCCAGCGCCTGCGCACTGCAGTACTTTGCTCTGCCCTCAACAGGACAGACAAAGTACGCCTGCGCAGGACCCGCAGCGTGAATACAAGAAGAGGACATCATTGTAAGAAGATGGGAGGCCCCGGACCGGACCGCGACGCCCATCGGACCGGACCGCAGTGGAACCGCCCCTGGGTGAGTATAATCTAACCTCTTTTTCTCATCTTTCAGGATACATTGGGGACTTATCAACAGCATTACAGAATGCTGTAGATAAGCCCCTGATGCTGGTGGGCTTAGCTCACCTTCGATTTTGGGGGTAACAGGTTCCCTTTAAAAGCGTTACAGATCTATCATTTTTTATGCATTTTCTCCATAGACTAGCACGTTTCTTAATATCGAAGAAAAAAAAATCTAAAAAACATTAAAAAGAACATGAGAACACATTGCTATTGCATATTTTGGTGCAGATAAAAACACAGCCTTTCCGTTATGTGGGAACATGGCCTAAAGCTTAATTTCTTCTGTGCTTATGCTACAAAGTAATTGAACACTTAGGCCACATGCGCACGTTGAGTATTTGGTCAGATTTTAGACTTGTCAGTTTTTGGAGTGCAGCAATCAGTGGAAAAGTATAATAGAGACGTCACCACTTCTGTATTTTTCATCCACTCCTGGTTCCTGGTTTTGGCTTGCAAAAAATGAGGTAAAAACTCACCAAATACTCAATGTGTGCACGTGGCCTAGGAGACTGATTCATCAAGACTAGCTTTTTATACACCAGTCATGATCCTGGGTGCACTTCAATGAGATAGTAAATTATTACATTTCGCACATCTTTCAGGCGCCATGAGACACTGGAAGAACTTTACTCCACTCATTGACTGTGGTGCATTTCTGTTGTAATATATTACACTTCTGTGGCATAAATTACCAGTATGATGCATTTGATGGGTCATGCTCAGTGATGCCCTTTCCCTATAAAGTTTACCCATTTTTCAAAAATTTGGCTGAGCTGGTACAAATATTTGTGTAACTACATTTGAATCAGTTTTATACTAGATTTCTGCCACAAACTTGGTGATGAATCAGCCTCTTACTGCAACATTACCTACGGATTACAGATGATTATTTTTTAATTTCTCCCCTCCGTTGTGGAGATATTACGGTAGCATGTAAAGTTTAGGTTATAATTTATGATAAGCCCAATGGGGTGTTACCAGAGATTTTTCTCTGGGCGCAATGTACTTCTTCTCCTGTATAAGGTTGACCAATCATAGGCAGGCAGTGTCGTGCAAGGGAGAAAAGGACACACCCCACAATAGCTTATAGCACATTTCTCAGTGTGAGTGTAATGACAGATAGTCTGTTTTCTTTTTACTGGACTGAGCTGAGTGTGATTACAAAGTGAGAACAGAGATACCTGTGATTAGTAACACTTCTTTAGCTTTCACCCCTCAGCAGCCACTGTGGGGGAAGCGGAGTACAGCAGAGCTGAGCTATGTCTCATTACAGACATTTCTCGTAGTTCTCCTCTCACAATGTTTTCAACTCTGCTGTACTATCATCTGCGGTGAGATGACAGAAGTGTTAGCAATCACACTCATCTCTGCATTGCTCCCAGCACTTGTCATCACACACAACTCTGCAGTTTGATCAGTGAGGAGGGCGGACTGCCTATCATTACATGTCTCACTCTGAGAAATCTGCTCTAAGCTATTGTGGCACATGTTCTTCTTTCCCCAGTATGTTTCTGCCTGCTTATGATTGGTCATTATTATGCAGGGGAAGAAGTACACATCTTCTAAAAAAAATTGTGGTAACACCCCAATGGGCTTATCATAAATCATAGCCTAAACTTTACAAGCTAATTTCTCCAAAATGGAAAGAAGAAATTAAAAAAATAAAAACTGTTTTATTCAGCTCTTCAGCCACAAGCCCATGGTGTGGACAGTTTAACAGGCTCAAACTGGTGAAATGTCCTCTTCAAAAGCATGAACCAAAACAATGACTAAAATATCAGTATATTTACATTCATGGAACCGTTATGGACTTTCCTCCAGGAATAGTGCCATTGATGGTTAGTGGAGGATTCGGAGGGATCTCATTGTGGCTGGTTGTCTTCCCAGTGGATTGTGTTAAATCTCGGATCCAAGTCCTCTCCATGACAGGAAAACAATCAGGATTCATAAGGACATTTTTAAATATTTTAAGAAATGAAGGTAAGCTTCAATACATTTTAAGGTAAACCTGTTCCCTTTAAACAGGGTTGTTCCCTGCTGAATTTTTTCTTTTAAATATCCCATAATGCTTAAAAATTAAAAAAAGTGAGTTGCTGCTGCATGACGTGATTGGCCGCAGCAGTAACTCATCCATACAGAATGTGCATAGACCAGATCTGTAGATCCTGTTGTTCTGGTCATGCGGAAATGTTTACTGAGGGTAAAGAAGCAAAAGAGAGGAAAAACAGGCCAAGTCAAATACGACTCAAATTACAATGCATAAAATATAGGCTAGGGTTACACTGCGACATTTCTCTACCAAGATCGCAGTCTCTCATTGCGACATCACATATCTCATGTTAAAGAGAGCTGAACCTTGATTTTTTTTTTTCCTAAGTGGGTGCACCCCACAGCCACACAGACTGTACTGTATACTATTTTGTGTTTCCCATTGTGCCAGAAGGGCCGTGTATATTTTTCCTAATGTTGCACTGGTTTATGCAGCACGTTTTTTAATAAACCAGGGGAAAATTTTAATGAAAAGTGTTCCTGTGACTACCTCTTTGAGCAACTGACTGATCTACCACAGTGGATAAAACATCATTGTTCTCAGCAACACATGTCCCATTTACACAGGGCGGTGTGCTGCCTACAAGATGTTTTTAAATCAGACATAAATATTATTTCATTCAGCATATTAGCATTTTGCTTGTTTGTCGGTTCATTGGCAGCCTGTTTAGACAGGTCGATTATTGGGAAACGAGCCTTAGTAGGAACGTTTTCGTTCCTGATTATCAGCCAGTGTAAATACACCCTTAGATCTGGAAATCATCATATATGTAATAGAAAAGAATAAACTATTAGAGAACGTTGCCATTACATAGATCCTACTTTTTGTATCTTTAAGTCTCATGCTCCTCTATGTCTCCGCGATTACAGACTACACACACTCTGAAGGCTGATACTGCAGTTAATCCCTATTGAAAATTGCCTTATAAGATTGTACATCTGCACTGTTATTAGGAACAGAAGGTACACCATGATACAGCAAGGTACTATTGTGTCTTAAGGCTGTGATCACGGGCTGTAACGGCATTGTAGGTTTATGGTGTATTTTTTTGTTGTGGTTTTACAAATCGACTGAGACTCTGCTGCGATTTTGGAAACCTGAAGTAGCAAAGTATAAGCTATCAGCAGAGGTGCTGACACTTGAAATAGTAATTGTGTTAAAAAATAACTACAGAATGAATGGTCAGATTAAGGACTTGGAAACTAAAACATGCCAACCCCAACATCTGCTATTTTAGGATCCTGTAGTGATTGTGTCACTCCATCGCCCTCAACATAGGAATCAATGAGTACTTATGGTAGATATGAATTTCTTAATAAACAGAAAATGAAAATTGCACATTTTTAACCCTTGTTCTCTGATTTGGCCAATAGAATGTTCTGAAAATCTTTGAGATGTGGTGAACCTAAAATGAGATGGGCCTAGTCTAAGCCCCGATGCAAAATCTGTTACTACATGGTTTATAACACGCGTCTTCTTATTTGGAAGGGGGACCGTTGGACTCCTCAGCCACCAGACTCTAAGAGACCACTTGTTTGTTTTACAGGTATCCTGGCTTTATACTCTGGCCTAAAGCCGACGTTGATCAGAGCTTTCCCCGCCAATGGGGCACTATTTGTGGCCTATGAATACAGCAGGAAGTTTATGATGCAGCAGTTTGAGGAGTTGTGAATATTATAACGCCATAAAGGGACACCTTCACTGTTCCTTTTTCCCATCCACATTCCGGGTGCCATGAACTCTACCGTCATTACTGTCGCGCAAATTGCCATGTGAATTTTAGATACTATTCTTCTGTATTGCAAATACTTCTTGTATGAACAGATATTTGATGGTTTTATAATAAACATTTCGATTGATATTTCTTTTAAACTGACAGAATTGTGCGTTCCATTTGTTAAATCTATTACCCCTTTTATGACAAGTCCAATTTTAATTTTTATTATTTAATTTTTTATTACCTATCCGTACTCAAATAGCAATCATTTTTTTCACCATCGGCATAGTCATACGAGGGCTCCAGTTTTGCGGGATGAGTTGTGGTTTTGAATTACACCACTCATTTCAATCTATAATGTACAAAAATATAGGAAGATTTTAGTTTAAAATGGGGTGAAATGGTAAAAAAACCCCTAAATTCTGTTATTGCTTTTAAGGTTTCATATCAATGGCAAAAAACTTGAGTAGTTTTTTTAGATTTTTTAATACTTAAAAATAAACTTGCTTTGTGCTGCCGTTTTCTGAGACCTGAAACTTTCTACACTTTCCGTTGATGTAAGTGCATGAGGGCTTATTTTTGTCGAACTGTCATTTTTATTAGGACCATTTTAAAGTATCTGCAATGTTTTGATCACTTTTTATTGCTTTTTAATGCAAATCTAAAGTTTTGATTATGTCTTCTTCATGGCATTTACCGTATGGGTCAATTTATTTTATATTTTCATAGATCAGACTTTTATAAACGCAGTGATGTCAGGTATGTTTCATGGTTAGAAAGTTGAAGGTAGACTTAAGTCCATCGAGTTCAACCTATAGCCTAACATGTTGATCCAGAGGAAGGCAAAAACCCCACGCGGCAGATGCTAATAGCTAGGGGGAAATATTCCATCCCAACTCCATACGACAATCGGCCTAGTTCCCTGGATCTACGCCACATCACATAATCTAATGCCCATAAACTGTAATATTATATTTTTCAAGAAAGGTATAAAGGCCCTTTTTGAATTTTAGTAGTAAATCAACCATTACAACATCATACGGCAGAGAGCTCCATAGTCTCACTGCTCTTACAGTAAAGAATCCGCGTCTGTTATTATGATTAAACCTTCTTTCCTCTAGATGTAGAGGACGCCCCCTTGTCCCTATCGCAGGCCTAAAGGTACCTTCACACGAAGCGACGCTGCAGCGATAGCGACAACGATGCCGATCGCTGCAGCGTCGCTGTTTGGTCGCTGGAGAGCTGTCACACAGACCGCTCTCCAGCGACCAATGATGCCGAGGTCCCCGGGTAACCAGGGTAAACATCGGGTTGCTAAGCGCAGGGCCGCGCTTAGTAACCCGATGTTTACCCTGGTTACCAGCGTAAAAGTAAAAATAACAAACAGTACATGCTCACCTGCGCGTCCCCCGGCGTCCGCTTCCTGTACTGTGTGAGCGCTGGCCCTAACAGCAGAGCGGTGACGTCACCGCTGTGCTTTTACTTTCACTTTAGGGCCGGCGCTCAGTCAGAGCAGGAAGCGGACGGCAGGGGACGCGCAGGTGAGTATGTACTGTTTGTTTTTTTTACTTTTACGCTGGTAACCAGGGTAAACATCGGGTTACTAAGCGCGGCCCTGCGCTTAGTAACCCAATATTTACCCTGGTTACCAGCGTAAAACATCGTTGGTATCGTTGCTTTTGGTGTCAAACCTGACGATACACGGCGATCTGACGACCAAATAAAGTTCTGAACTTTATTCAACGACCAGCGATATCACAGCAGGATCCTGATCGCTGCTGCGTGTCAAACTAAACGATATCGCTAGCCAGGACGCTACAACGTCACGGATCGTTGTCGTTCTCGTTGTAAAGTCGTTTCGTGTGAAGGTACCTTAAGTGTAAAAAGATCATTAAAAAGATCTCTGTGCTGTCCCCTTATGTATTCGTAGATTGAAATAAGATTGCCCCTAGGCCTCCGTTTTTCCAAACTGAATAGTCCCAAGTTTAATAACCTGTCTTGATATTGCAGTTAACCATTCCCTTAACAACCTTGGTTTATTTTCTCTGCACCCGCTCTAGTTCAACTATATCCTTCTTATACACTGTAGACCAAAATTCTACGCAGTATTCTAAGTGTGGTCGCACTAGTGACTTATATAGAGGCAAAGCTATGTTCTGGTCTTGAGCATCTATGCCTCTTTTAATTTATCCCATTATAGCCTTGGCATAAGCTACCTGACACTGAGTACTAAAGTGGAATTTGCTGTCCACCCATAAGCCCAAGTCTTTATCAGTGACAGCGTTACCCAGTACATAATTATACATTTTATTTCCTCTGCCCAAATGCATAACCTTACATTTATCTACATTAGATTTCAATTGCCATTTCTCAGTCCAAACCTCCAGTTTACATAAATCCTTCTGTAATATTCAATTACTCTGTATTGATTACCCTGCAGAGTTTAGTATCTGTAAATATTGTAATTCTACTCTGTATGCCCTCTACAGGGTCATTAATAAATATGTTAAAAATAAGAGGGTCCAATACTGACCCCTGTGGTACCCCACTGCTAACCGTGACCCTTTCTGAGTGTCTTCCATTAATAACCACTCTTTCTTTCCTATCCATCCCTGAGGCAGTTGTTAACACGGTTACACATATTTTCCACTAGGCCCATTTTTCTCATTTTATATACCAGCCTTTTGTGTGGAACCGTGTCAAACAACCTTGAAAAATCCAGATAGACAATAGGCACTCCTCACTCATTATGTCCTCATGGAAGCTGATCAGAGTGGTTTGACAGCACCGATGACTCATAAACCCATGTTGATGCTGGGTCATAAGGTTATTCTTTTTGAGATATTCCAGGATAGCATCTCTCAGGAAACCCTCAATGATTTTAAGCACAGTAGAGGTTAAACTTACCGGCCTATAATTTCCAGGTTCAGATTTTGTCCCACTTTTGAATATTGCCACCACATCCCGTGGTACAGACCCTGTTATTATTGAATCTGTGAATATTAAAAATAACGGTCTGTCTCTCACTGTACTTAATTCCTTCAGTTCTCGGGGTTGTATGCCATCCAGGCTCGGGGATTTGTCTACTTTATTGATTTTGCGGCGGCGCCGTACTTCGTCCTGAGATAAGCAGGGTAGTGGAGAATTTCCAGTATCCCTGATCATGTCCTCTGTCATGGGATTTTCTTGTATGAATACTGAAGAGAGAAAGGATTTTTATCATTCTGACCTTTTCTTCATCCTCTTCCACCAATGTTTTTATTATTATTATAATATTATTTCTTTATGTTTGTAGTGCTAGAAGGGTTAACATTCCAACTTTTTTTTGTTTTTACCTTTTTAAAAACTTTTTTTTAACCTCTTTGCAACCACATAACGTAAAGAAATGTCACATGGTCACAGAAGAAGTGTGGCGCTGACTCAGCCCGCACTATAGAGTGAAATTTATAAGATGGCAGCGACGGGCCTTTATTAGGCAAACCATCTGCACCCTGTGCATGTATTGCAGGGAAGGGATGGCTATGAACAGCCATGAACAGTTGGAACAGACTCCCACCTCTGGTTTGCAACACTTAATTGCCGCAGTCAGTAGCAGGTTTTGCTTTAATTAGCGTTTGTTTTCCATATGCTACAGGGTACGAACACACAGAACTGATCTTGTGTCGACTGTGCTGCAACATAAATTTACATAGATACACTTTTGTGAAATCCAATCCATCCAACTTCTTAAAAGGTTGTCTAGGATTGGCGTTCAAGTCTGCAGTCACTCTATGTGACGACAGACTTGTGAATCCTCATAGAGCGCACTGGGCACGCTGTCAGGATTCTCTGGTGCTGACACTGGGAGCTTCACTTGTATTGAGCGAGGCCACACACAACTAATAGCAATGTGGCCAGCAGTATGCAAATTGCATGATAACAGTCACCTGCCCACCCACTTCCAGCATCGGCACTGGAGAATCTTGACAGTGTGCACTGTGCGTTTTTTTTCCCTTGCATATTTCAAACTGCGGTGCATTTTTTTTTTTCAAATCTGCAGCATCCATTATTTCAGTGTTTTTCACCCTTTCAAATGAATGAAGTAAAACCACATAAAAAAGTATGGAGTTTTTCCTGGTAACACTCTGTTTTTTTGCTGCAGAAAAATATGCTACACATTCTCATGTGCTCATAGTCATACTGTCATGTTAAGTTCCATTACCTTTAGGCCATGTGCACACGTTCAGTATTTTTCGTGTTTTTTTCGCGTTTTTTCGCTATGCTACCATATCTTATCTGAAGACGACTAAGGAAAGTAAACAGAATGCAAGGAAACTTGTTTTCAGAGGACATTGTGAACTGATTATATTGTCTCCTAAGCAAGAGATAGATTTCTTCTGGGAGAATGCTGATCTAGGACATTTTCACAAACAAAGTCTAAAGTCCAATTTTGTGACATGATCAAAAGTTCATTTTGTGATGTTTTCAGCTTTCTCTCTGTCCTCACTTATACATAGTAAAAGCTAAAAACAGGTATTGTAAGCATTTCTCGTGCAATAATCAGCTATGTTCACACTTTCTATCAGGAGTCCTGTGTCCTGTGAAGTGCAAAACAGTTTTAGTTGAAACTCTTTCTGTCCTATAGCGTATCACATGCCAAAAAGTTATTAAGATCAGGGGCTGTTAGAAAATCTGTGGTATCAGTTTTGTAAAATGGAGCCAACATGCCACCTTAAACAAAACTGTCTCTATTTAATACGTAGATTGCATAGGATATTGGGCCAATGGTTATGAAGGACCAGAGTCTTCTGTCCTTCATGGCATCGCTTGGCACAAAAATAGGTCATTTTGATCTTTGCTATGCTGCCCCTTCTCTTCTATGTCACTGTCATTGTGACACCCCAGTCGTGGTGAGATGACCTAACTGAAGGCCAACAACAGCAGTATGTCAGACACACTTGGCACTCCTGAGGGCCAGGCTACTCTTCAGCCACACCCTCTGAATGGAGGACTTTTGCAGAGACCTTCTCAGGTGCCAACAGTGCAGTGGCTGGTGGCTGGGCACATTGGCCATAGTATGGTCATACAAACCAATATACTATACCGATAATGCAGAATTGAACCTAGCAAACAAACTTGGAAAGTCAGGGATAATAAAACAGGGATGTGGGAACCAAAGAGCACAATACACCAGAGCCAGAGTCAAACCAAAGAAACACTCACCAAAGAACTACCAACCATACTACTGAAACACAACTGAATAATCAGCGGTGATCAAGAGGATATAGCGGGTTTAAACATCCACCTTATGGATCGCCTGACACCTCTGAGGTGATACCCAATCTCTACTCTCTGTCCAGAGACACAGAGGAAGGGGCGAGGAGGGTGGAGAGAAAGGAACCTCCCACCACATACCTGAACCAGAAGACATAGAGTCCCATGTCTCCTGGCAACAGCTGATGCTGGGGATCCTGGCACCCCTGAATAGCGTCAACACTTGGAGCAACGGCGTCTCACTTCCCAACCTCACCACGCCCTGAGGCAGGTCCCCTGGAATGGAGTACAAGGGCAAGGCGGGACTCCACCCTGACCTGGCCCCCGCAAAGCAACACCCCACCTATCGTAACCAGAGGCGAGAGGCAAAGCGCCGTTGTACGTCCAGAACATCGAGGGGTACACTTGCATGCAGAGACACAAGAGAGCCCAGCTGTTGTGAATTAGACTTTTTTGGCTCCCTCTTGTGGTCACTAGTGATATGACTCTGGGATTGTCTTTCCTCAGTTTGGCACCCACCTGGGTCGTTAGTCCAGGGGTGTTGCTATATAAACTTCCTGGATTCTCAGTCCTGTGCCTGGCATCGTTGTAATCAGTTCCTTTCTGTTTGCTCCTGTCTGCTGGTCCTGGATCTTGCAAAATTAAGCTCCTGCTTCCTTGTTTTTTTCGGTTATTTGCATTGCTCTTATTTTTTTGTCCAGCTTGTACTAATGTGATTCCTGATTTTGCTGGAAGCTCTAGGGGGCTGGTGTTCTCCCCCCGGGCCGTTAGACGGTTCGGGGGTTCTTGAATATCCAGCGTGGAAATTTTGATAGGGTTTTTGCTGACCGTATAAGTCATCTTACTATATTCTGCTATTAGTTAGTGGGCCTCTCTTTGCTAAATATCTAGTTCATTCTTACGTTTGTCTTTTCTCCTTACCTCACCGTTATTATTTGTTGGGGGCTTGTATCCAACTTTTGGGGTCTTTTCTCTGGAGGCAAGAAAGGTCTATCTTTTCCCTTCTAGGGTTAGTTAGTTCTCCGGCTGGCGCGAGACGTCTAGAACCAACGTAGGCACGTTCCCAGGCTGCTGCTATTTGTGGTGCTAGGATTAGATATATGGTCAGCCCAGTTACCACTGCCCTAAGAGCTGTTTTTTTGTGTTTGCAGACTTGGTATGTACTTTTGAGACCCTCTGCCATTGGGGTCATAACAGTATGCCAGGCCAAGGTTGAATGTTTAATGCATTGCAGAAGTGGGATTACAAGAAAGGAAAGTCTGAGTTTTTTTTTTTTTCTTTCCTCTCTTTTTTCCTCCCCTTTACCTCTGAGTGGCTTGTGCTTGCTGCAGACATGAATGTCCAGACTTTGATTACAAGTGTGGATCAGCTTGCTGCTCGTGTGCAGGGCATACAAGATTTTGTTACCAGTAGTCCAATGTCTGAACCTAAAATACCTATTCCTGAACTGTTCTCTGGAGACCGATTTAAGTTTAGGAATTTCAGGAATAATTGTAAATTGTTTCTATCTCTGAGACCCCGTTCATCTGGAGACTCAGCTCAGCAAGTAAAAATTGTTATCTCTTTCTTACGGGGCGACCCTCAGGATTGGGCCTTCTCGCTAGCGCCAGGAGATCCGGCATTGGCAAATATTGATGCGTTTTTTCTGGCGCTCGGATTGCTTTACGAGGAACCCAATCTTGAAATTCAGGCAGAAAAAGCCTTGCTGGCTATTTCTCAGGGTCAGGATGAAGCTGAAGTGTATTGCCAAAAATTTCGGAAATGGTCCGTGCTTACTCAGTGGAATGAGTGTGCTCTGGCCGCAAATTTCAGAAATGGCCTTTCTGAAGCCATTAAGAATGTGATGGTGGGTTTCTCCATTCCTACAGGTCTGAATGATTCCATGGCGCTGGCTATTCAAATTGACCGGCGTTTGCGGGAGCGCAAAGCCGCGAATCCTCTGGTGGTGTTGTCTGAACAAACACCTGATTTAATGCAATGTGATAGAATTCAGACTAGAAATGAACGGAAAAATCATAGACGTCAGAATGGGTTGTGTTTTTACTGTGGTGATTCTACACATGTTATATCAGCATGCTCTAAACGCCTAACTAGGGTTGTTAGTCCTGTCGCCATTGGTAATTTGCAACCTAAATTTATTTTGTCTGTGACTTTAATTTGCTCATTGTCCTCCTACCCTGTTATGGCGTTTGTGGATTCAGGTGCTGCCCTGAGTCTTATGGATCTGTCATTTGCCAAGCGCTGTGGTTTTGTTCTTGAGCCGTTGGTAAATCCTATCCCTCTTAGAGGTATTGATGCTACGCCATTGGCGGAAAATAAACCGCAGTTTTGGACACAGGTAACCATGTGCATGACTCCTGAACATCGGGAGGTGATTCGTTTTCTTGTTCTGCATAAAATGCATGATTTGGTCTTTTGGGTCTGCCATGGTTACAGACCCATAATCCAGTCTTGGATTGGAAGGCAATGTCTGTGTCAAGTTGGGGCTGTCGGGGAATTCATGGTGATTCCCCGCCGGTGTCTATTGCTTCCTCTACTCCTTCGGAAGTTCCTGAGTATTTGTCTGATTACCAGGATGTATTCAGCGAGTCCAGGTCCAGTGCTCTTCCTCCTCATAGGGACTGTGACTGCGCTATAGATTTGATTCCAGGTAGTAAATTTCCTAAGGGAAGATTATTTAATCTGTCTGTACCTGAGCATACCGCAATGCGTTCGTATATCAAGGAATCTCTGGAGAAGGGGCATATCCGTCCATCCTCTTCCCCTCTTGGTGCGGGATTCTTTTTTGTGGCCAAGAAGGACGGATCTTTGAGACCTTGTATTGACTATCGGCTTCTGAATAAAATCACTGTTAAATTTCAGTATCCTTTGCCTCTGTTGTCGGACTTGTTTGCCGGGATTAAAGGTGCCAAGTGGTTCACCAAGATAGATCTTCGTGGTGCGTACAACCTTGTGCGCATTAAGCAAGGAGATGAATGGAAAACTGCATTTAATACGCCCGAAGGTCATTTTGAGTACTTGGTGATGCCTTTCGGGCTCTCTAATGCTCCTTCAGTGTTTCAGTCCTTTATGCATGATATTTTCCGGAAGTATCTGGATAGATTTATGATTGTTTATCTGGATGATATTCTGTTTTTTTCTGATGATTGGGACTCGCATGTAGAGCAGGTCAGGATGGTGTTTCAGGTTTTGCGTGAGAATGCTTTGTTTGTTAAGGGCTCAAAGTGTCTCTTTGGGGTACAGAAGGTTCCCTTTTTGGGTTTTATTTTTTCCCCTTCTGCGGTGGAGATGGACCCAGTCAAGGTCCGAGCTATTCATGATTGGACTCAACCCACGTCAGTTAAGAGTCTTCAGAAGTTCTTGGGTTTTGCTAACTTCTACCGTCGTTTTATCGCTAATTTTTCTAGCGTTGTTAAACCTTTGAAGGATATGACCAAGAAAGGTTCTGATGTTGCTAACTGGGCTCCTGCAGCCGTGGAAGCTTTTCAAGAGTTGAAGCGCCGGTTTACTTCGGCGCCTGTTTTGTGCCAGCCTGATGTCTCACTTCCCTTTCAGGTTGAAGTGGATGCTTCTGAGATTGGGGCAGGGGCCGTTTTGTCGCAGAGAGGCCCTGGTTGCTCTGTAATGAGACCATGTGCTTTTTTCTCTAGGAAGTTTTCGCCTGCTGAGCGGAATTATGATGTTGGCAATCGGGAGTTGTTAGCCATGAAGTGGGCATTTGAGGAGTGGCGTCATTGGCTCGAGGGTGCTAAGCATCGTGTGGTGGTCTTGACTGATCACAAAAATCTGATGTATCTCGAGTCTGCTAAACGCCTGAATCCTAGACAGGCCCGCTGGTCATTGTTTTTCTCCCGTTTTGACTTTGTGGTCTCGTATTTACCAGGTTCAAAGAATGTGAAGGCTGATGCTCTTTCAAGGAGCTTTGTGCCTGACTCTCCTGGAGTCGCAGAACCAGTTGGTATTCTCAAAGAGGGAGTTATCCTGTCAGCCATTTCTCCGGATTTGCGACGTGTGTTGCAGAGATTTCAGTCTGGTAGACCTGACTCTTGTCCACCTGACAGACTGTTTGTTCCTGATAAGTGGACCAGCAGAGTCATTTCCGAGGTTCATTCCTCGGTTTTGGCAGGGCATCCGGGAATTTTTGGCACCAGAGATCTGGTGGCTAGGTCCTTTTGGTGGCCTTCCTTGTCACGGGATGTGCGGTCATTTGTGCAGTCCTGTGGGACTTGTGCTCGAGCTAAGCCTTGCTGTTCTCGTGCCAGCGGGTTGCTCTTGCCCTTGCCTGTCCCGAAGAGGCCTTGGACACACATTTCCATGGATTTCATTTCAGATCTTCCGGTGTCTCAGGGCATGTCTGTCATCTGGGTGGTATGTGATCGCTTTTCCAAGATGGTCCATTTGGTATCTTTGCCTAAGCTGCCTTCCTCTTCCGATCTGGTTCCTTTGTTCTTTCAGAATGTGGTTCGTTTACACGGCATTCCTGAGAATATTGTGTCTGACAGAGGATCCCAGTTTGTTTCCAGGTTCTGGCGATCCTTTTGTGCTAAGATGGGCATTGATTTGTCGTTTTCGTCTGCCTTTCATCCTCAGACTAATGGACAAACGGAGCGAACTAATCAGACTCTGGAGGCTTATTTGAGGTGTTTTGTTTCTGCAGATCAGGATGATTGGGTGACCTTCTTGCCGTTGGCTGAGTTTGCCCTTAATAATCGGGCTAGTT
Source organism: Ranitomeya variabilis (assembly GCF_051348905.1). Classification (NCBI taxonomy): domain Eukaryota; kingdom Metazoa; phylum Chordata; class Amphibia; order Anura; family Dendrobatidae; genus Ranitomeya; species Ranitomeya variabilis. The sequence goes on along the minus strand of NC_135234.1, from coordinate 693,461,574 downwards.
CCGCTACTTTGGTTTCGCCATTTTTTTGCAACTCTGGTTTCCATCCTCGTTTTTCCTCGGGACATGTGGAGCCTTCTGACTGTCCTGGGGTAGATTCCGTGGTGGATAGGTTGCAGCAGATCTGGAATCATGTGGTGGACAACTTAAAGTTGTCACAGGAGAAGGCTCAGCGTTTTGCCAACCGCCGCCGCGGTGTGGGTCCCCGACTTCGTGTTGGGGATTTGGTATGGCTGTCTTCTCGATTTGTTCCTATGAAGGTCTCCTCTCCTAAATTTAAGCCTCGCTTCATTGGTCCTTACAAGATATTGGAAATCCTTAATCCTGTGTCCTTTCGCTTGGATCTTCCGGTGTCGTTTGCCATTCACAACGTGTTCCATAGGTCTTTGTTGCGGCGGTACGTTGTACCTGTGGTTCCTTCTGTTGAGCCTCCTGCTCCGGTGTTGGTTGAGGGCGAGTTGGAGTACGTGGTGGAGAAGATCTTGGATTCTCGTCTCTCCAGGCAGAGGCTTCAGTATCTGGTCAAGTGGAAGGGCTATGGTCAGGAGGATAATTCCTGGGTGGTTGCCTCTGATGTACATGCGGCCGATTTAGTTCGTGCCTTTCACGCTGCTCATCCTGATCGCCCTGGTGGTCTTGGTGAGGGTTCGGTGACCCCTCCTTAAAGGGGGGGTACTGTTGTGAATTAGACTTTTTTGGCTCCCTCTTGTGGTCACTAGTGATATGACTCTGGGATTGTCTTTCCTCAGTTTGGCACCTACCTGGGTCGTTAGTCCAGGGGTGTTGCTATATAAACTTCCTGGATTCTCAGTCCTGTGCCTGGCATCGTTGTAATCAGTTCCTTTCTGTTTGCTCCTGTCTGCTGGTCCTGGATCTTGCAAAATTAAGCTAAATCCTGCTTCCTTGTTTTTTGGTTATTTGCATTGCTCTTATTTTTTTGTCCAGCTTGTACTAATGTGATTCCTGATTTTGCTGGAAGCTCTAGGGGGCTGGTGTTCTCCCCCCGGGCCGTTAGACGGTTCGGGGGTTCTTGAATATCCAGCGTGGAAATTTTGATAGGGTTTTTGCTGACCGTATAAGTCATCTTACTATATTCTGCTATTAGTTAGTGGGCCTCTCTTTGCTAAATATCTAGTTCATTCTTACGTTTGTCTTTTCTCCTTACCTCACCGTTATTATTTGTTGGGGGCTTGTATCCAACTTTTGGGGTCTTTTCTCTGGAGGCAAGAAAGGTCTATCTTTTCCCTTCTAGGGTTAGTTAGTTCTCCGGCTGGCGCGAGACGTCTAGAACCAACGTAGGCACGTTCCCCGGCTGCTGCTATTTGTGGTGCTAGGATTAGATATATGGTCAGCCCAGTTACCACTGCCCTAAGAGCTGTTTTTTTGTGTTTGCAGACTTGGTATGTACTTTTGAGACCCTCTGCCATTGGGGTCATAACACCCAGCCTCCTTGTCCACCGGAGATCTGTCCTGATATCCACCAGTATCCAAGGTGCCAGAACTCTCATGGTAAGACCGTCACCACCTTCTCGGCTCCCTGACAGTCCCCTTCATACTTGCTTCCTAAGTTATTATTTATTAGAATAGTGCTATTTACTCCATGGCGCTTTACATATGAAAGAGGTATATTGTACATAATAAAAAAAACCAAGTACAATAATCTTGGTCAATACAAGTCACCAACTGGTACAGGAGGAGAGGGGATCCTGCCTGTGACAGCTCAGTCTACAAGGAATGGGTGAGGATAAAGTAATTGGGGATAGAGGCTGTTGTGCAGCAGTATAGTGGAATTAGGGATACTGCAGGTTGTAGGGTTGTAGGCTTGTTAGAAGAGGTAGGTCTTTAGGTTCCTTTTGAAGGATTCCATGGTAATCGAGAGTCTGATATGTTAAGAGTTCTATAGTAGGGGTCATGCACAGGATAAAACGTATGCGATTTTGGGAAGAGGAGATAAGAGAGGAGTAGAGAAGGAGATCTTGTGAGAATCTTAGGTTGCATGCAGGTAAGTACCGGGAGACTAGGTCACAGATGTATGGAGGTTGTGGATGGCTTTGTATGCCACGGTTAGGGTTTTAAACTGGAGTCTCTGTGCAATGGGACCCAGTGAAGTGATTGACAGGGAAGAGAGGCCGGGGAATAGCAGGAGGGCAGGTGGATTAGTTGTGCAACAGAGTTTAGGATAGATTGGAGGAATGCGAAAGTGTTAGAAGGGAAACCACAGAGCAGGAGGTAGCATTAGCCAAGGCGGGAGATTATTATAGCGTGCAATAGTGTTTTTGCAGATCCTTGATTAAGGAATCAAGTGGAAATAGCTTGGATATGTGGTTTAAAGAGAGATCAGAGTCAAAGGTTACCCCGATGCAGCGTGCTTGCAGGACTGGTGAGAGTGAGAAGCCATTGACTTTGATGGATAGGTCTGTTGGGGGATTGAATGAGATGGGGAAAGATGACGAATTCGGTTTTGTCCATGTTAAGTTGTAGAAATCGAGCAGAGAAGAAGGATGCAACAACTGACAGATATTGTGGGCTTCTGGCTACTAACGAGGTGACATCAGGTTCGGAGAGGTAGATCTGTGTGTCATCAGAATAGAGATGATACTGAAAACAGTGGGACTCTATGAACTGTCCCAGGCCAAAGGTTTAGATGGAGAAGAGCAGGGGTCCTAGAATTTAACCTTGGGGGACAACTGATAGGTGACGAGATGAGGAAGTGGTGGATGAGTGGGAGACGCCAAATGTCTGGTGTGTTACGTATGAAGAGATGCAACATAGGTCCATGTCAGTGATGCCAAGAGATGAGAGAATCTAGTAAGAGGATATACTCCACTGCCAGATGGCAGTTCCAGGAGGAGGACAAAGTAGTGTCGCTTGGATTTGATGGTTAGTAGGTCATTGGTGACTTTAGTCAGGGCAGTTTCAGTGCAATGATGCGGTCAGAATCCAGATTCTAAGAAGTCAAAGAAGTAGCAGGAGAAGGACAGTTCAAGATGGACTTGTAGTTCCAGTAGTTTTGAAGCATAAGGGAGAAGTGATATTGGGGCGATAGCTAGACACAGAGGATGGGTCAAGGGAGGGCTTATAGAGGATGGGTGTGATCGAGGCATGTTTAAAGCACGAGGGGAAGACACCAGTTGTGATACTTTCAAGAAATGGATTGGTGTTGAAATGAAGACTGTGGTAAGGTTCGGAATGGGCTGCAACGAGATCGGGTCAAGTGAACAGGGGGTGAGATGTGATCTGGAGAGTAGAGAGGAAAGTTGGTCTTCTGTAATGGTGGAGAAACTGGTTTTGGAGGAGGAGGGCTAAGTAGTTAAGAGGAGGGGCTATGGGGACTTTAGGCCAAAGCTTTCTCTGATGATATCAATCTTCTGCTACAAAAATGAGGCAAAGTTTTCAGCTCAGATGAGAGGAGAGGGAGGAGGTGCATTGGGATGGAGGAGAGAATGGAAAGTGCTTAACAACTGTTTAGGGTTTTTAAAATGGAGGGTATGAGAGATGTGATGTAGGTTTGTTATGCTGCAGTGAGTGTGGACTTGAACATGGTGAGACTGTTTGAGTATGAGAAAGTGTTTAAGGGAATGAGATCTATTTCATCTCCTCTCATCAACCCAGAAAGCGCGCATCAGTTCTTTAGTCAAGCTAGTGTACCAGGGTTTCCTGTTGATTGTGTGAGCTTTGATATGTGTGAGGGGCCACCAATACGATAGCTGTATCTGTTGTGGTGTTATATAAAGTGGCGGCAGCATCCACATCATGTAAGGAACCTATGTCTGCAAGAGAGAGAAGTGTTATGGATCCCAATGGCTAGGGGATCGCACTGGACAAGCAAAAATAACTCAAATAACGGACGAGCTCTAGGGTGATGGAACCTGGGCCGACCGCTGCCCTACTCCTGACAAACACAACTAGAAATAGCCGGGGAGCGTGCCTACGTTGATTCTAGACGCCTCGCGCCAGCCTAAGAGCTAACTAGCACTGCAGAGGAAATAAAGACCTAGCTTGCCTCCAGAGAAATGAACCCCAAAGGTATAGTTGCCCCCCACATGTATTGACGGTGAAAATGAGAGGAAGGCACGCACATAGATATGAAACTAGATTTAGCAAAACGAGGCCCGCTATTACTAGAAAGCAGAAGGATACAAAAGGGGTCTGAGCGGTCAGCAAAAAACCCTAATCAAAAACCATCCTGAGATTACAAGAACCCATGTGCCAACTCATGGCACATGGGGAGCACCTCAGCCCACTAGAGCTTCCAGCTAGCATAGAGTAATATTTAGCAAGCTGGACAAAAAACAAAACAACTGAAAAGCATAACTTAGCTTATGCTGAGAGATCTGGAAGCAGGTAGTCAGAACCAAACTGAGCACATCTGAGTACATTGACAGCCGGCAATGAGAGTCAGAGAAGCAGAGCTAAATAGGGACCTCCCTGCTTCTGATGAAACAGGTGGCGGCCAGAGACCAACAGACCACACAAAGCCACCAGAGGGAGCCCCAAAGCAAAGTCATGCAATATCACTTGTGACCACAAGAGGGAGCCCAGAAACAGAATTCACAACAGAGAAGACTCAGAAAGTGAGTGTAAATCAAGGTTTTTAAGATTTATGCAAGGTCTGCAAGTTTATGGAGTGGGGATTGTGCTTCTAGAGAGGAGAGGGAAGAGAATGTGAGCAGGTTGTAGTCAAACAGGGGGATAAGTGAGTTAGAGAGGTTAGATAGGGAACTGAGGTGGGTGAAGATGAGGTCCAGTGTGTGGCTATCTTTGTGAGTTGCTGCGGAGGACCACTGAGCAAGGCTGAAGGAGAAGTGAGAGAACAAAGTTTAGAGAAACCTCAGTGGGAAGTATCAACGGGGATGTTTAAGTCATCCATGATCACAGTGGGGATGTTAGCGGAAAAAAAATAAAGTAGCCAGGTGATGAAGTGGTCAAAAAAGGTGGTGGCTGGCCCTGGGGGTGGTAAATGACAGCCAGTAAGAGGTTGGAGAAGTAGATGAGCACATAGTGCACCTAAAAAGAAGGAAGAGAAATGTAGGGTGGCAGTGGAATTTGAGTACAAAGGAACAGTTATCTGACAAGAGAAAACCAACTCCTCCACCATGCTTGTTTCTGTGGTGGGATGTGTGAGAAAGATGAAATCCACCATAAGTGCAGCTGGAGTGGCTGTGTCAGAGGGGGTGAGCCAGGTTTCAGTGATGCCAAAGAGAGTTTGTTAGTGATGAAAACAAGGCCGGACTGGGACTAAAATTCAGCCCTGGCATTTGAAGTCACACAGGCCCACTTGTCGCATGGTGACTGTATATCATCTTTATACACTTGTAGGCTACAAGAAGTGAGGGGAGTGTAACACGACTATATAACATATAATTACAGCTGTATCCAGCATTACAGCTCAGTCCCCCTAGAATGTAATGCAGCACAGCCCCAATAGAATATAATGCAGCACAGCCCCCATAGAATGTAATGCAGCCAGTCCCCATAGAATGTAATACAGCACAGCCCCCATAGAATGTAATACAGCCAGTCCCCATAGAATGTAATACAGCACAATCCCCATAGAATGTAATGCTGCACAGCCCCCATAGAATGTAGTACAGCACAGCCCCCATAGAATGTAATACAGCCAGCCCCCATAGAATGTAATGCTGCACAGCCCCCATAGAATGTAATGCAGCACAGCCCTCATAGAATGTAATGCAGCACAGCCCCATAGAATGTAATACAGCACAGCCCCATAGAATGTAATGCAGCACAGCCCCCATAGAATGTAATGCAGCACAGCCCCATAGAATGTAATACAGCACAGCCCCATAGAATCTAATACAGCCAGCCCCCATAGAATATAATACAGCACAGCCCCATAGAATGTAATACAGCACAGCCCCATAGAATGTAATGCAGCCAGCCCCCATAGAATGTAATACAGCACAATCCCCATAGAATGTAATGCTGCACAGCCCCCATAGAATGTAGTACAGCACAGCCCCCATAGAATGTAATACAGCCAGCCCCCATAGAATGTAATGCTGCACAGCCCCCATAGAATGTAATGCAGCACAGCCCTCATAGAATGTAATGCAGCACAGCCCCATAGAATGTAATACAGCACAGCCCCATAGAATGTAATGCAGCACAGCCCCCATAGAATGTAATGCAGCACAGCCCCATAGAATGTAATACAGCACAGCCCCATAGAATCTAATACAGCCAGCCCCCATAGAATATAATACAGCACAGCCCCATAGAATGTAATACAGCACAGCCCCATAGAATGTAATGCAGCCAGCCCCCATAGAATGTAATACAGCACAGCCCCCATAGAATGTAATACAGCCAGCCCCCATAGACTATAATACAGCACAGCCCCATAGAATGTAATGCTGCACAGCCCCCATAGAATGTAATGCAGCACAGCCCCCATAGAATGTAATGCAGCACAGCCCCCATAGAATGTAATGCAGCACAGCCCCCATAGAATGTAATGCAGCCAGCCACCATAGAATGTAATGCAGCCAGCCACCATACAATATAATGCAGCACAGCCCCATAGAATGTAATGCAGCACAGCCCCATAGAATGTAATGCAGCACAGCCCCCATAGAATGTAATGCAGCACAGCCCCCATAGAATGTAATGCAGCCAGCCACCATAGAATGTAATGCAGCACAGCCCCCATAGAATGTAATGCAGCACTGCCCCATATAATGTAATGCAGCACAGCCCCATAGAATGTAATGCAGCACAGCCCCCATACAATATAATGCAGCACAGGCCCATAGAATGGAATGCAGCACAGCCCCATAGAATATAATGCAGCACAGGCCCATAGAATGGAATGCAGCACAGGCCCATAGAATATAATGCAGCACAGGCCCATAGAATGGAATGCAGCACAGGCCCATAGAATATAATGCAGCACAGGCCCATAGAATGGAATGCAGCACAGCCCCATAGAATGGAATGCAGCACAGGCCCATAGAATGGAATGCAGCACAGGCCCATAGAATGGAATGCAGCACAGCCCCATAGAATATAATGCAGCACAGGCCCATAGAATGGAATGCAGCACAGGCCCATAGAATATAATGCAGCACAGGCCCATAGAATGGAATGCAGCACAGGCCCATAGAATATAATGCAGCACAGGCCCATAGAATGGAATGCAGCACAGGCCCATAGAATACAATGCAGCACAGGCCCATAGAATACAATGCAGCACAGGCCCATAGAATATAATGCAGCACAGGCCCATAGAATGGAATGCAGCATAGGCCCATAGAATATAATGCAGCACAGGCCCATAGAATGGAATGCAGCACAGGCCCATAGAATGGAATGCAGCATAGGCCCATAGAATGGAATGCAGCACAGGCCCATAGAATGGAATGCAGCACAGCCCCATAGAATATAATGCAGCACAGGCCCATAGAATGGAATGCAGCACAGGCCCATAGAATATAATGCAGCACAGGCCCAGAGAATGGAATGCAGCACAGGCCCATAGAATATAATGCAGCACAGGCCCATAGAATGGAATGCAGCACAGGCCCATAGAATACAATGCAGCACAGGCCCATAGAATACAATGCAGCACAGGCCCATAGAATGGAATGCAGCACAGGCCCATAGAATATAATGCAGCACAGCCCCATAGAATGGAATGCAGCACAGCCCCATAGAATGGAATGCAGCACAGGCCCATAGAATACAATGCAGCACAGGCCCATAGAATGGAATGCAGCACAGGCCCATAGAATGGAATGCAGCACAGGCCCATAGAATACAATGCAGCACAGGCCCATAGAATATAATGCAGCACAGGCCCATAGAATGGAATGCAGCACAGCCCCATAGAATGGAATGCAGCACAGGCCCATAGAATGGAATGCAGAACAGCCCCATAGAATGTAATGCAGCACAGGCCCATAGAATGGAATGCAGCACAGGCCCATAGAATACAATGCAGCACAGGCCCATAGAATACAATGCAGCACAGGCCCATAGAATATAATGCAGCACAGGCCCATAGAATGGAATGCAGCACAGCCCCATAGAATGGAATGCAGCACAGGCCCATAGAATATAATGCAGCACAGGCCCATAGAATGGAATGCAGCACAGGCCCATAGAATATAATGCAGCACAGGCCCATAGAATGGAATGCAGCACAGGCCCATAGAATATAATGCAGCACAGGCCCATAGAATGGAATGCAGCACAGGCCCATAGAATGGAATGCAGCACAGGCCCATAGAATATAATGCAGCACAGGCCCATAGAATGGAATGCAGCACAGGCCCATAGAATATAATGCAGCACAGGCCCATAGAATGGAATGCAGCACAGGCCCATAGAATATAATGCAGCACAGGCCCATAGAATGGAATGCAGCACAGCCCCATAGAATGGAATGCAGCACAGCCCCATAGAATGGAATGCAGCACAGGCCCATAGAATGGAATGCAGCACAGGCCCATAGAATATAATGCAGCACAGGCCCATAGAATGGAATGCAGCACAGGCCCATAGAATGGAATGCAGCACAGGCCCATAGAATGGAATGCAGCACAGGCCCATAGAATATAATGCAGCACAGCCCCATAGAATATAATGCAGCACAGGCCCATAGAATACAATGAAGCACAGGCCCATAGAATGGAATGCAGCACCAGCCCATAGAATATAATGCAGCACAGCCCCATAGAATATAATGCAGCACAGGCCCATAGAATGGAATGCAGCACAGGCCCATAGAATGGAATGCAGCCGGCCCCATAGAATATAATGCAGCACAGGCCCATAGAATGGAATGCAGCACAGGCCCATAGAATGGAATGCAGCACAGGCCTATAGAATGGAATGCAGCACAGGCCCATAGAATATAATGCAGCACAGCCCCATAGAATATAATGCAGCACAGGCCCATAGAATACAATGAAGCACAGGCCCATAGAATGGAATGCAGCACAGGCCCATAGAATATAATGCAGCACAACCCCATAGAATATAATGCAGCAGAGGCCCATAGAATGGAATGCAGCCAGCCCCATAGAATATAATGCAGCAGAGGCCCACAGAATGGAATGCAGCACAGCCCCACCCCCAATAGCTCCACAATCCAGTCATCACTCATTGATAAAAAAAACCCAAAAAACACTCTACTCACCTTTCCTCCTGCCCCGCGCTGCTCTGGCTCCGGTCTCAGCAGTCGCAGTCTGCCCGCCCGGTCACACAACAGGTGCGCGATGATATGACATCATCGCGCACCCGCAGTGTCAGCGCCAGGCAGAGCGGGGAATGATGGGAAAGGAAGCGTCAGCAGACGCTCTCTCCTCCATCATTGCATTCAACTGAATATGGTATAGTTGAATGCGGGGTCGGGAGTGCGCCGACAGCGGGGGGAGTGTGCCGACAGCGGGGGGAGTGTGCCGACAGCGGCACACTCGAGCGGCCCACTATTGCCACCGGCCCTTCTGGCATTTACCAGAACTGCCCGATGGCCAGTCCGGCCCTGGATGAAAATATGGATATATGAAAGTTTGTTGCAGATAGAGCGAGCATTCCATAGAGCTCCTGTTAGAGGGACTGGAGAAGCGGGGGGCTGGATGAATGGGTATACGGTTAGAGAGGTTGCGGAAATTTGTGATAGATTGTGAATAGGAGCTGGAAGTGACTGTTGGGATGTGGTTAGGAGTGCCAGGATTTGGAGAGATATCACCAACAGTGAAGAGGAGCAGAGAAACTGTTAGTAGGTGGGCACATGAGAGAGCATGAGGTGGCTGTGTTCAGAGACAAAAGATTTTATGTTGAGGAACAGTTCTGAGGAGATGAAATGGATGGGGAGGATGGAGGGAGATAGTATCAGTTCATAGGTGTGGGGATTAGGGGGATTAGTAGAAAGTGAAGGACTATGGGGTTAAGAGTGGAAAAAAACAGAAACATTGTTTACAGTGACTATGTATCCAGTTACCTTCAGTTCACTTCAATTCCGGTGTAATTTATTGCAGTACACTTAGATGCTGCACTTCCGATAATGCATGAGCAGACTACTTACAATATATTTGCTTACAAATGCATTCAGGTGTGGAACAGGGGGGGGTGGGGGGCTGTACTCATCTTCTTGATTAGTTCAACAAAGCTAAGTCAGGTGTAGGATATTGCAGTTCAGAGCAAACTAATAGGTCACGAAGAAAAGTGGGGAGGGGGTAGCAACATACCAGGGATAAGCAGCAGAAGGAAAGGAATATCAAAGGAATATCAGAATCTGCCAGAATCTGCACTTAGGAGTTAGCTTTTGTCTTCTGTGAGATGTTCATATTTTCCATGGACAGCACGTGGTCCCTATATAGCCTATGGAGGGTTACTCACCCATCTGATATTTCAGTTGGACTAATGGAAATGATGGAGGCATGTCCTAATTTTTTCACAATTTGTAACTTTTCTTTGCTCTAGCATTGCTAGGGTTAATCAGTTCTTTTGATCTCCTGGAGCTTTCCATCATGGATTGCCTCAGCTGTTCTGTGTTGGACTCTCGCCTCTGCTATATATCCTCACCACTGGCATTTGTGAATTGCCAGTGATAGTTAATTGTGCCTGGTTTGGAGTTGGAGTTGTTTGATATTTGGAGTTGGCACTTGGATAGATGTTCTGGCGATTTCCGCGTGGAGTTTGCGTGTTCATATGCATCCTATTTTATTTGGTTTCACCTACCTTACCCTCCCCTGTGTTCCTCTGTTGTTTGTTGAGTGTATTTTACATGTTTGCAGTTTTCATTTATTCCTGTTTGTCTTCCTTTGTCTGTCTAGTTAGGGCAATCCTTTACTTCGGCCTTACACCATCCTGGGTGGAGGGAACAGATAAGGGTAAGTCAGGAACATAGCAAAGCACGTGACCCGGTGTCTCCACCTTCTGAGGTATTGCGGGGGACAGGGATAGACTAGGGCGCCCCCCCTAGCATGAGGGGTAGGGAAGGAGCCCCTTTCCCCAAGAAATCCTGCAACAGCACTGTGACAATAGATCTGTCAACTTGGTTGGACAGCAAATGGGTGCCATGGTCCTAGGAGATGCTTAGGGCCTCATTTTGTGATTTTAGCATACACGAAAAATAGATGACACAAGGTTGGCAAAAAATAGAAATGTAGAACAAAAAGAATGAAAATCAGATCATAAGTTATGCAGTGAAATAGCTATTTCCTTCAATAATGTAATGAGTTTTCAATCACCTAAAATAACAAACAGAACAGGTACTAACTCTCCCGAATCCTGTCTTCTGCTCATATCTCAATGTTTTGGCTACATTGGTGACACACTGACAGCGTACATCACCACCATATCCAATAACTGAGCTCAGCGACAGTGTATTTTAGAGTGTTTGGGAAGCAATTTTCTGGAAGTGGTAAACCCCTTTAAGTAATTCTGCAGTATATAGACAGCAGCAGCGCAGAGCTTTATGATGCTGCTAATTTGTTATATTGTCACAGGATTGACAGTGTTTTGTAAGAGCAGTGGATCTCTAAAGGATTAGTTTTTAAAGTAGAAGACACTCCAGGAAAATGTCAGAGATGTATTTCTTGAAGTGTCTTCTTAACCCCTTCACCCCCCAGCCAGTTTCCATTTTTGCTTTTCCGTTTTTTTCCCTTCTTCCCAGTGCCATAACTGTTTTATTCTTCTGCCAATATGACCATGTGAGGGCTTGTTTTTTGCGGGATGAGTTGTACTTTTGAACGACACCATTGATTTTGCAATGAAAGTGCAATGAAATTACAAAAAAAAGTGCAACTCCACAATTGTATCTTTTTTTTCCATGTTCACCAAACGCTGAAACTGACCCACGATTATGATTCTCCAGGTCATTACAAGTTCCTAGATACCAAACGTGTTTAGGTTCTTTTTTATTTAAGTGGTGAAAAAAAAATCCAAAGTGTGCTAAAAAAAAATAATTGCGTCATTTTCCAAGACCCGTAGCGTCTTCATTTTTTGTGATCTGGGGCTGGGCGATGGCTTATTTTTTGCGCGCCGAGCTGAGGTTTTTACGATACCATTTTGGTGTGGAGACGATGTTCTGATTGCCTGTTATTGCATTTTAACGCATTGTTTTGTCAACCCAAAAAACGCAATTCTTTGATTTTTTTCTCATTACGCCGTTTAGTGAACAGATTAATTCTTTTTATATATTGATAGGTCGGGCTATTCTGAATGCAGCGATACCAAATATGTGTATTTTTATATTGTTTTATTTTGAATGGGGCAAATGGGGTTGATATAAACTTTTTTTTTATATTTTTTAAAACTTTTTTTTATTTTTAGTAGCTTTAATATTCTCCATGGGATCATGGAATCATTCGATCGCCTATGCTATACACAGCAGGGCTTTAGTGTAGCTAAAATGATCACTTGCTATGAGCACCGACCGCTGGGCGGCGCTCATAGGTGTCCGGCTTTGACAACCACAGGGGTCTCCTGCAGATCCCGGGTTGCCATGCCAACCGATTGGTGACCCATGGTCATGTAACACGGCGCCGATGGGCAGGGTTAGTGACGCGCTTCCGATGCATGTTAAATGCCGCTGTCAGAGATTGACAGTGGCATTTATCATGTTAATAGCCACAGGTGGATCGCGCTTTCAACCTCGGCTGTTAGGGGCACATGTCAGCTGATGAAAACAACTGACATGTGCCAGAAAGATGTGGGCTCCCCACTAGAGCCCACATCAAAGGGGCAGATCCGACATGTGCCGTACAAGTTGAGGGAATGTAAATATGTTGTGTTCCCTTCTTCTCCCCAACCCCTTAAGAATGTTTAATGTGTACTATTAATATGTTCATTCACGGTGGCACTGCTACACATAAAGTGTATTGTCCCCGTGTACAAGAGTATTGCTACACCTTATCCGTGCTACTCTGCATATTTATATATTGTGATTGTTTGCCATATATTGCACACAGATGTTAGGGAAAGTTTGTCCCCGGGCCTAGTATAATGATAGGGGCGTAGTTTCCATAGTTGGCCATTAGAGGGGGGCACTGTAGCATATAGTTAGAGTAGGAAGGGCACAGTGCATAAGTATAGTGTAGCTTCCTAGTACGAGTTAGTCAGGGAGCCTGGGCACCCGTGGACCTCACTGGGCTGCCTAGCCTGAAGTCGCTGTGCCCCGTAACGTTAAAGAAGGGGGCCCCAGTATAGAGCAGCTACAAGGAAGGATTCCTCTAAGAGGAAAAGAGAACAGAACCACTGCGGATGCAGCTGAAGTAAGTCTGTCCCTGTAGAGCATGAAGACAGGTCACTACACACAAGATGTGGCAGATCTTTGCCTGGGCGGCAGTACTTAGAACCGGGGCAAAAAGGTATAGGACTACCCCATGTGAGGCAAGAACTCCGGATGGAATAGATTCTGTGGGACCAAAAGAAGCGTTCCGACCCGGGGCTGAATATAGAGGACAGAGCAGGGACAAAGAAGAATGTGTTGTATGCGTTACCTGAAGTGCCTGCAATTGATCAATCTGTGCTGAGTAAAGAAGTTGTCGTTGAAGTTAACCCGGAGTGTGTCTCATTTATTCTGGAGCCGTCTGTGAGGAAACCACCCCCGTACCGGGCAAGTCTAGATGGTGCAGAAAGCCAGCACAGAGGTAACGCAGCGGAGAAATGTGAACATTTATGGGGGAAGGGGCCAGGGAGCCATACAAGGATTAGGGTATGTGCACACATCCGGATTTCTTGCAGAAATTTCCTGAAGAAAACCGGAAATTTTCTGCAAGAAATCCGCATTTTTTTTTTGCGTTTTTTTTCCGTTTTTTTTCGCGTTTTATTTAGCATTCTGCAAGCGTAATTAGCTTGCTGAATGCTAAAGTTTTCCAAGCGATCTGTAGCATCGCTTGGAAAACTGACTGACAGGTTGGTCACACTTGTCAAACATAGCGTTTGACAAGTGTGACCATCTTTTTACTATAGATGCAGCCTATGCAGCATCTATAGTAAAAGATAGAATGTTTAAAAATAATTTAAAAAATAAAAAAAATGGTTATACTCACCTGCAGGCGTCTGTTCCTATAGATGCCGGTTTGGTTCAGGACCTTCCATGACGTCGCGGTCACGTGAGCGGTCACATGACCGGTCTCGACCAATCACAAGACCGTGACGTCATCGCAGGTCCTTCACCGCACACCAGCTATAGAAACCAAAGCGGCAGCATGCAGCGGAGAGGCGGGAAGACATCGAAGGTGAGTATAGGACTATTTTTTATTTTAATTCTTTTATTTTTTACCAATTATATGGTGCCCAGTCCGTGGAGGAGATAATCTGCTTACTTCCCGCATGGTGGGCACAGCCCCGTGCGGGAAGTAAGCAGATCAATGGACTCCTAGGTGTGCGGAATCCCCTGCAATTCCGCATTTTAATGAACATGTTGCTTTTTTTTCCACGATGCGATTTTTTCGCGGAAAAAAAGGCTACATTTGCACAAAAAATGCGGAATACACTGAAAATAATGGGAGGCATATGTTAGCGTTTTTTTTGCGTTTTTATCACGTTTTTATAGCGAAAAAACGTGAAAAAAACGCGAAAAATACTGAACGTGTGCACATGGCCTTACTGTCGGCCATGGCTATCGCTCTAGCACCCCCTGGCCTTTCTTTCACATGCACGGCACATGTCGTGAAGGGGTTAAAGCTTGTTGATTGGCTCAACAAGCTTAATTAGTCTGGTGAACCCGAACAGTTACATGGACACAGTAAGAATGTATGGGATTCAGTTCGGGTTCGCTCATTCCTAATTTTTTCATATAAAATGGCAGCTTCCAAGCTGCCTAAAGAATAGACCAGACACTTCTTTTAGCTGCTTCACAGCTTTTGTCTGACGTTGTTAAGTCATTTTTTATACATATCTTATGCATGTTTATTCTTTTCTATGTTTTTCTAGTGCTTTTCCAGGTGTGTTTCAGTAGGAATCTGGCTGAAAAAGAAGTTGTTTGCACATACCCTAATAATGCCAATAATTTGTAGTGACTGCTCACTGTGGCGGTCACTTTATATAAGATGTCAGGGGTCAACAGCAATATTCGGCCCAGATATACTATCATCTTATAGCTATTTTCAGACTTTTGCTCCCCTCCAGTGGTAATATGGGGTGAAGCAGAAGCAGAAAATACACTATTATAATTTTCTCTCTTTTGCTGTTTCTTTCTAATTTATTTTCCGTTTTCTGTCTTTTTTAAGCCGTTTGCCAGTTTTGTTGATTTGTATGTGCAGCGCCCCAGAGTCCTGGTCGTTGCAGTACTGTGGCTCCGCCGCTAAGGGGGGCTATGGTACGTCTGTTGGCACTGAAGGAGTTCATCTGACCAGGTATCACATACACCAATACATTTCACAGTCGGGCCTCCAGGGGGAGCTAAGGGTGCTATTTATTAGGCCACTCCTCACCGTGTGGGTAAACTGGGGGTCAGGCAGGAAGTTAGTTCAGAAAGCTGACTGGGTTGGAACCAGGCAACACCTTGTGGCAGGGGGTGTTGTGGGGAAGATTCGGTAGGGTCCCTGTCAGGTTTGGGACCCTGACAGAGGCCTGGCAACAAGAAAGAACGTCACGGGACCGTGCCTGCTCAGCATAGCGGCGGTGCCCTAAGAAAGGATCAGAAGCGAGATATATTGTGCTGAGTGAGAAACGAGATCAAAGCAAGAAGGAGAATACCAGTAGGAGTCGTGCTGTAAGACCGAGGCAACATCCTACTGAGGCGCACAACCGGCGGCCGGAACGCCGAGGAAGTATTTATATATCTAGCTCCAAGCAATACTTCAAACCAACGGCAGGACAGTCAGTCACAGGCGGGCTGTCTCACCTAAATCACCTATGCAGACTTGGGGGGCAACCTGTGGAGAGGGGCGACTCTAGGGTCCCGGAAGAGCTCCGAGCCTACCCGTCATACGGGTGCGTCCCAACCATAACACCGGGAGGGACGGAGGATTAGCAGAACATCATCTAATCGAGTTGTTGTGAGGGAACACAAGAAACAGACACAACAGTTGTGGGGACTATCCCGTAAGCACAGCAGGGAAGGACCACAACACATAGCGCTAGCAGGAAGGCACAGATTTCCACCTGCAAGGAGAACTCTGGAGGTGCCATTGGACCGGCCGGACTTGCGCAGCCTGGTGAACCGTATTCCGGACTGAGGACCCAGAGACCTTCAGTAAAGAGGTAAAGAGACTGCAACCTGGTTATTTACTGCACCGCACCACCACCACTATCTACATCTATCACTGTACGCCCCTCAGCAGGGTCACGGACCGGGTCTATCCACCGTGACAACCCCAGAGCAGAGACTCAGAGGCCCGGTACCGGGTACCCCTCGGCCCTGCGGCAGTGGGGGCGTTACATATGGGCATGATCAGCCAGTTCCTGATGATTTTACATAATTTATCATTCGTGACTTTTTAAAAAGTTGCAGTTTTTCACAAATGCTCTTGACTAAATCAGTGTGTTTATTTCTTTTTTTGCGCATTTGAACACTACAGTGCAACTTTTTAAAACATTGTGCTACTTTTATTGGGCAAAACAAGTAAAATAAAAAAGCATTCTTGATATCGCTCAAGATTCATTAAACCTCTTACATCATTTTGAAGAATTGACTGTAAAGTCCAACAGGACTAAAAGAAAGAAGAGACAAAAACAACTGCAAATGATAAATTGAGGTCAAAATGTATAAGTACCGTAGTCTGTTAGTACATAAGACATGGGTGTAGATATAACGTGTAATAAGTGATCAGTTGCTTCATATACCAGGGCATGAGGGCTTGGTCAGAGATTGGGCAATACTTCACTACATACACCTTTACATCCACCTAGGGTCAGATATGCCAATGCTTGTCCATCTGGAAATCCCCATGATATACAGGTGCTTCTCACAAAATTAGAATATGATCAAAAAGTTATTTTATTTCAGTTCTTCAATACAAAAAGTGAAACTCCTATCTAATATATAAAGCTGAATGTGTGTATGTATGTGTGTATGTCCGGGACTGGCATCTGAACCGTCACAGCTACAGCCACAAAATTTTGCACAGTCACACGTCTGGACCCCGAGAGCGTCAAAGCTATGTTGTGAGGTGAAATTTTAACCCCGCGCGTTCCAATTCACCAAACAATTTTGCCCCTATCTACATAATGGGGAAAAAATGAAAGGAAAAGTGTTGGAGGCAAATTAACAGCTGCCAGATGTGAACAAGGGGGACTTAAAGAATGAGAGCGATAGCACCAAAGAGTATATACTGTACAGTTGCTAAGGTGGGGCCCCGACATGGGATAATCACCACACCACCACGGGGATATGAACACACACACAAAATGCGCCACACACTACCACGTGCTCGAACACATATACCACCCTCAGCACACATTTCACCACACATACACCAACCTCGCCACATAAAAGTCGAAACACAAAAGTCGCCGCTCAAAACTCACCACGCGCAAAACTCTCCACGTGCAAAACTCGCCACACGTGCAAAACTCACCTCATGGAAAACTCGCCACACGCAAAACTTTCACACGCGGAAAAATTGCCACATGCACAAAAGTTGCAACACATGCAAAAGTTGCCTCACACAAAACTTGCACATACTCAAAAGGCACCACACATAAAACTCGCCACGTGCAAAACTCGCCATGCGCAAAACTTGCTGCACACAACTTGCTACACTAACCTGTCACATGCAACTCGACACACAAAAAGTTGCTACACGCATGTCGCCACACAAAACTCATCTCACAAAAGTCGCTACATGCATGTTGCCACGCGCAACTCAACACACACAACTTGACACACAAAACTCGCCCTAAAACACACACAAGTCTGGTATTATCCTTCAAAAATAAAAATCTGATTAATAAGCAGACAAACTACAAGAGCAACAAATGTACCATATAGGAATTCGGCAGCTGTCAGTCACATGACCAGTCTATTATGTGTATGTGTGAGCTAATATATACTGCCAGGGGTGGGCTTACTGTTGGCTGGGGATTTATCAGGCTGCCAATTTAGCTTACAAATACTGAGGTAAAAATACTGACCAAATAACGTGTGAACGAGGTCTAATACAGGAGGAGATGACATACAGATATATACTATATACAGGAGGAGATGACACACAGGTATATACTATATACAGGAGGAGATGACACACAGGTATATACTATATACAGGAGGAGATGACACACAGATATATACTACATACAGGAGAGATGACACACAGGTATATACTATTTACAGGGGAGATGACACACAGGTATATACTATATACAGGAGGAGATGACACACAGATATATACTATATACAGGAGAGATGACACACAGGTATATACTATATAGAGGAGGAGATGACATACAGGTACATACTACATACAGGAGGAGATGACATACAGGTATATACTATATACAGGAGGAGATGACACACAGGTATATACTATATACAGGAGCAGATTACCTACAGGTATATAGTATATACAGGAGGAGATGACATACAGGTATATGCTATGTATAGGAGGAGATGATATACAGGTATATACTATATACAGGAGGAGATGACACACAGATATATACTATATATAGGTGAGATGACACACAGGTATATACTATATACAGGAGATTACATACAGGTATATACTATATATAGGAGGTGACATACATGTATATACTATACAGGGGAGATGACACACAGCAGGTATATACTATATACAGGGGAGATGACATACAGGTACATACTACATACAGGAGGAGATGACATACAGGTATATACTATATACAGGAGGAGATGACACACAGGTATATACTATATACAGGAGCAGATTATCTACAGGTATATAGTATATACAGGAGGAGATGACATACAGGTATATGCTATGTATAGGAGGAGATGACATACAGGTATATACTATATACAGGAGGAGATGACACACAGATATATACTATATATAGGTGAGATGACACACAGGTATATACTATATACAGGAGGAGATTACATACAGGTATATACTATATATAGGAGATGACATACAGGTATATACTATATACAGGGGAGATGACACACAACAGGTATATACTATATACAGGGGAGATGACATACAGGTATATACTATATACAGGAGATGACATACAGGTGTATACTATATATAAGGGAGATGACAAACATGTATATACTGAGGTGAAAATGAGAGGTGTGAGGTGAAAATGAAAAGGTGTGAGTGCAAAATGAGAGGAGTGAGGGAAAATAGTGGAGTGATCGGAAAATGACAGATGTGAGGTCGAAATGACAAGTGTTAGGGGGGAATGAGAGGAGTGAGGGGGAAAATAAGAGGAGTGAGGGGGAAAATGAGAGGTGTGAGGGAGAAAATGAGAGATGTGAGGGGGAAAATGAAAGATGTGATGGGGAAAATGAGAGGCGTGATGGGAAAATAAGAGAAGTGAGGTGCTATAACTAACCACAGATATTTACTATGCCCAGGCAACGCCAGGCTCTTCAGCTAGTATTATATAAAGTCATTACAGAGTGATGCATTTCAAGTGTTTATTTCTGTTAATGTTGATGATTATGGCTTACAACCATTGAAAACCCTTAACATTTTGATTTAGCTGTTAGAAGATCTTTAGAGACTTTAGTGAGGGCAGTTTCCGTAGCGTATAAAGAGCGATCACCAGGTTGTTAAAGGTCAAGAAGAGAATGATCTGAGAGATCGCGAATTAGAAGAGCGCTTACCAAGCGTTACAGGAGTTTAGATATAAAGGAGAGATTAGAAACAGGTCTGTAGTTAGCAGTGCAGTTTTGGTCGAGGGATTTTTTTAGTAAAGGTTATAATGTTGCGTTTGAATGAGAAAAAAGAGAGGTTAAATATTTTAGTTGATTGGTGAATGCTGGGGTGATGGACTGGAGGAAGTTTGAAGCAATAGGGTCATTGGTGCAAGTAGTAGGGCGAGGAGAAACGAGGAGCCTGGTAACTTCTTCTTCTGAGACCGCTTCAACAAAGGGAAATACGTAGATGGGAATAGGAATTATAGTACTAAGAGATTGGTAGAGATCTTCCTGCCTGCTATAAGTGAAATAAGTGGCCGGATCGTCAGCGCTGAGGTTGGTGATAGGGGCCAGTACTTTGAACTGAGGAGGGAGTGAAAAGTGTCATAGTTGTTTTGGATTGTGAGGTGATGAGGTGGGAAATTAGGCTTGTTTAGGATGATGATGGGCAGAGTTCTATGTTTTGACCATAAAATTATAATGGATGAAGTCTTCTGACAAGAGAGATTTTCTCTGCAGATGTTCATCAAATCTAGAGCACCGCTGGAGAAAACATATCCCCACTGTGAGTTGCTGTGTTGGGTGTGTCAGTAGTCTCTGCTGGGTTTTCCGCGTACTTTTGGTGCTGTTTCATCTGGGGCACCTTCAATAGCCTTAGTATCATGTTTCAAAGCAAAGTCACGATAGGAGAAGGAAGGGACTGGAGCCAATAATGACTGCAAATTTACATGTACCAGGGCTGATACAACATAACCGATCAGTTATTACTAACACCAGGACATGGGTGCTTGCTCAGAAGAATACCTCTGTGATATAATGACTAATATGTCACTACATGCACATGTGCATCCACATTGGCCACTGTAACAATGTTACTCACTTGGATGCAGGACGAAGTATCACAGGAACCGATTCTATTTAAATGTCAGTTTAAGTTTATTTCACTCCACATAAACCGCATCACAGGAAAACTTAAATAGAGCCCTTGTCTGGCACATAGTGAAGCATAAATTAAAAAGTCCATACAGTAGTGCGGGTTTGCCCGATTGGGTTGGAGTGCAGCTCATTAGACCTTTAACAAAGAAACACAATCTTGGCGGTCTCCACACCTCCACACACAGACTATGTGTGAGACAAACTGGTCCTATTTTACAATGTGAACCGCACCCAGGGGAGGAGATATGGTGAACAGCCATCCCGCGTAACTCTTTGCCTGCTGAACAATAAACCTGGCCCTATCATGGCCAATTAACTCCTCTTAGTACTATCTGTACTCGAGTATTACTCCAGGATTGCTTCACAGAGGACAACCACCTCTGTGATACATACCTCCCATCCACTATATATCCAGCAGCCACTTTATACCACATATACAGATGCTTCTCACAAAATTAGAATATCATCAAAAAGTTAACCACCTGAATTATATTGATGGCACTTTTTATCCTTTGTGCCCCATTTCTTCATAGATTATAATCTTGTGAACGGGGCCCGCAATCCTCTTGCTTGCATTGTGTAATAACGCATTGCTGTGTAATGTCTGACATTGTCGGTACAAGTCCCCTCTGATTTATATACATGCATATATTGGCAGTATAGAAATAAACATATTATTATATTTGAAGAATATCCCCCTTACTGATTCTCACAATCACATACCCTGCAGTCCTGTTTTGGAGTGCCATAACTTGAAGTTCAAAGGCCGAAGTGCACAATGTCCAACAAGGTCCCCAAGGGTATTTAATAGTATTGATCTTCTCATATGGGACAAGTAGACCTGTTGGGCCCGCCTTGGCTCCATGGCCTGTGCGGCTGCAACCACTATAGTTACGCCCCTAGTTCTGGGGTACGTAGTAACCAGTACTATACATTAGATTAGGTTATACCCCAATGACGGTTTGGAGTCCTTCACTGTCACATGTAGTAAGAATACAGCCATCACATATTACACCAGGACAAAATGAATCCCAATCACAGAATCTGCATTTATTTCTACTCTGATGTATATGGTAAGAACAATTATCCAGTATATCACCCCCTAATATAGCCTGCAGCTCTGTCCTTAACCATGTGGTATGTAGCCCCCCCATGGAGAGTATATAGCTCTGAGTATACAGCCCTCATGTAGTTTATGCTGCCCTGAGGTGAGTTTACAGCCCTCATGGAGAGTATACAGCTCTCATGGAGAGTATATAGCTCTCATGGAGAAAATACAGCTCTCATGGAGAGTATACAGCCCTTATAGAGTACAGCTCTCTTGTAGAGTATACAGCCCTCATGGACAGTATACAGCCCTCATGTAGAGTATACAGCCCTCGTGGAGAGTATACAGCCCTCATGTAGAGCATACAGCCCTCATGTAGAGCATACAGCCCTCTTGTAGAGCATACAGCCCTCATGTAGAGTATACAGCCCTCATGTAGAGCATACAGCCCTCGTGTAGAGTATATAGCCCTTATGTAGAGTATACAGCCCTCTTGTAGAGCATACAGCCCTCGTGTAGAGTATACAGCCCTCATGTAGAGTATACAGCCTTCATGGAGAGTATACAGCCCTCATGGAGAGTATACAGCCCTCATGGAGAATATACAACCCTCATGGAGAGTATACAGCCCTCATGGAGAATATACAGCCCTCGTGGAGAGTATACAGCCCTCATGGAGAGTATACAGCCCTCATGGAGAGTATACAGCCCTCATGGAGAGTATACAGCCCTCGTGGAGAGTATACAGCCCTCGTGTAGAGTATACAGCCCTCGTGGTGAGTATACAGCCCTCATGGAGAATATACAGCCCTCGTGGAGAGTATACAGCCCTCATGTGGAGTATACAGCCCTCATGTAGAGTATACAGCCCCCATGGAGAGTATACAGCCCCCATGGAGAATATACAGCCCCCATGGAGAATATACAGCCCTCATGGAGAGTATACAGCCCTCGTGTAGAGTTTACAGCCCTCATGGAGAATATACAGCCCTTGTGGTGAGTATACAGCCCTCATGTAGAGTATACAGCCCTCATGTAGAGCATACAGCCCTCTTGTAGAGCATACAGCCCTCATGTAGAGTATACAGCCTTCATGGAGAGTATACAGCCCTCATGGAGAGTATACAGCCCTCATGGAGAATATACAACCCTCATGGGGAGTATACAGCCCTCATGGAGAATATACATCCCTCATGGAGAGTATACAGCCCTCGTGGAGAGTATACAGCCCTCATGTAGAGTATACAGCCCCCATGGAGAGTATACAGCCCCCATGGAGAATATACAGCCCCCATGGAGAATATACAGCCCCCATGGAGAATATACAGCCCCCATGGAGAATATACAGCCCTCATGGAGAGTATACAGCCCTCATGTAGAGTATACAGCCCTCATGGAGAATATACAGCCCTTGTGGTGAGTATACAGCCCTCATGTAGAGTATACAGCCCTCATGTAGAGCATACAGCCCTCTTGTAGAGCATACAGCCCTCATGTAGAGTATACAGCCCTCATGTAGAGCATACAGCCCTCGTGTAGAGTATATAGCCCTTATGTAGAGTATACAGCCCTCTTGTAGAGCATACAGCCCTCGTGTAGAGTATACAGCCCTCGTGTAGAGCATACAGCCCTCGTGTAGAGCATACAGCCCTCATGTAGAGCATACAGCCCTCATGTAGAGTATACAGCCCTCATGTAGAGCATACAGCACTTGTGTAGAGTATATAGCCCTTATGTAGAGTATACAGCCCTCATGTAGAGCATACAGCCCTCGTGTAGAGTATACAGCCCTCGTGTAGAGTATACAGCCCTCTTGTATAGAGTATACAGCCCTCTTGTAGAGTATACAGCCCTCTTGTAGAGTATACAGCCCTCGTGTAGAGTATACAGCCCTCGTGGAGAGTATACAGCCCTCATAGAGAGTATACAGCCCTCATGTAGAGCATACAGCCCTCGTGTAGAGTATACAGCTCTCGTGTAGAGTATACAGCCCTCGTGTAGAGTATACAGCCCTCGTGTAGAGTATACAGCCCTCGTGTAGAGTATACAGCTATCATGGAGAGTATACACCCCTCGTGTAGAGTATACAGCCCTCATGTTGCCATCACAGCTGCCGCTCTGCCCTGTGCCTGTAGTGAGGGCTCAGCCCCGGTTGAGATCCCCCTGTAGCGCCGCAGCCTCCCACTGATGACGGCTGGGGAGGGCGGAAGTGACGCAGATGCTCGGGTTGAATGTGTGAGGAGGAGATATGGAGATGAGAAGGCGGCGGGGAAAAGTGTAGTCCGGCAAGTGTCACTGCAGTCCTGGTGAGAGGAAGCGGAGATGATCCAGGTGATGTATATATTTCTACTGTATGGGGGGGTATTGTGTATTTGTGGTGGCCGCTCTCAGGTGGGGGGGTATTGTGTATCTGTGGTGGCCGCTCTCAGGTGGGGAGGTATTGTGTATCTGGGGTGCCCGCTCTCAGGTGTGGGGGGTATTGTGTATCTGGGGTGCCCGCTCTCAGGTGTGGGGGGTATTGTGTATCTGTGGTGTCAGCTCTCAGGTGTGGGGGTATTCTGTATCTGCGGTGCCCGCTCTCAGCTGTGGGGGGTATTGTGTATCTGCGGTGCCTGCTCTCAGGTGTGGGGGGTATTGTGTATCTGCGGTGCCCGCTCTCAGCTGTGGGGGGTATTGTGTATCTGCGGTGGCAGCTCTCAGGTGTGGGGGTATTGTGTATCTGCGGTGGCAGCTCTCAGGTGTGGGGGTATTGTGTATCTGCGGTGGCAGCTCTCAGGTGTGGGGGTATTGTGTATCTGCGGTGCCCGCTCTCAGGTGTTGGGGGGTATTGTGTATCTGCGGTGCCTGCTCTCAGGTGTGGGGGGTATTGTGTATCTGCGGTGGCAGCTCTCAGGTGTGGGGGTATTGTGTATCTGCGGTGCCCGCTCTCAGGTGTTGGGGGGTATTGTGTATCTGCGGTGCCTGCTCTCAGGAATGGGGGGCATTGTGTATCTGTGGTGGCCGCTCTCAGGTGTGGGGGGTATTGTGTATCTGGGGTGCCCGCTCTCAGGTGTGGGGGTATTCTGTATCTGCGGTGCCCGCTCTCAGCTGTGGGGGGTATTGTGTATCTGCGGTGCCTGCTCTCAGGTGTGGGGGGTATTGTGTATCTGCGGTGCCTGCTCTCAGGTGTGGGGGGTATTGTGTATCTGCGGTGGCAGCTCTCAGGTGTGGGGGTATTGTGTATCTGCGGTGCCCGCTCTCAGCTGTGGGGGGTATTCTGTATCTGCGGTGCCCGCTCTCAGGTGTGGGGGTATTCTGTATCTGCGGTGCCCGCTCTCAGGTGTGGGGGTATTGTGTATCTGTGGTGGCCGCTCTCAGGTGTGGGGGGGTATTGTGTATCTGCGGTGCCCGCTCTCAGGTGTGAGGGTATTGTGTATCTGCGGTGCCTGCTCTCAGGTGGGGGGTATTGTGTATCTGCGGTGCCCGCTCTCAGGTGTGAGGGTATTGTGTATCTGCGGTGCCTGCTCTCAGGTGGGGGGTATTGTGTATCTGCGGTGCCTGCTCTCAGGTGTGGGGGGTATTGTGTATCTGCGGTGCCTGCTCTCAGGTGTGGGGGGTATTGTGTATCTGCGGTGCCCGCTCTCAGGTGTGAGGGTATTGTGTATCTGCGGTGCCCGCTCTCAGGTGGGGGGTATTGTGTATCTGCGGTGCCCGCTCTCAGGTGTGAGGGTATTGTGTATCTGCGGTGCCCGCTCTCAGGTGGGGGGTATTGTGTATCTGCGGTGCCCGCTCTCAGGTGGGGGGTATTGTGTATCTGCGGTGCCCGCTCTCAGGTGGGGGGGTATTGTGTATCTGCAGTGCCCGCTCTCAGGTATGGGGGGGCATTTGGCCTACTTGTTTGGTTGGGCCTAGTAACGGTGTCTGCCGCTCCTTGCTTGTCTCCTCCACTGAACAAAGCAGTGCCGCCTGTTTACTCCTGTTACCAATTTTGAACTTTAAAAGTTTGAATAATAATTTCAATAATAAAGTGGGCCTACTAACTGTGTCTGCCACTCATTACAGTTGTCCTCCACTGAACAAAGCAATGCCGCCTGTTTAGTCCTGTTACCAATTTTGTACTGCATTTAGCCTACTTTATTCTTTGGGCCTATATCTGTGTTTCCTCCTCATCCTGCCCATTGCCCAGCCACTGCTAGATGAGTCTGCTGGTACATTGACCCAGACCACTACATTCCCCTTATACTCTACACAGCCAGTATCTGACCCTGCTGAAAGTCAGGTTCCCCTTCCCGCATACTATACCACCTTACACGGGGACAAAGAGGAAGGTGCAGATGAAAGTTCAGGTTCCTTCATCAGGTGGGGGGGCATACTCGTTGGCGTCACTGGCACAGGGCCTCTCATAGTACGCAAAAGTGTCTCTGCCGGTGGGAGGCCCCCCGCCGTCAAACACACCGCCGTACTTTGAGGGGCCCTGTGCCAGTGCCAATGCGAACGAGTGGGCCCCCCCTGCTTGCTCAGGATCACAGCACTTGCAAAGTTGAAATACTTACCTCTCCCTGCTCCACGGCCATGACGTAGTCCGCGTTTCCTGGGCCCACGAAAAACTTGAGCCAGCCCTACCCCCCCCCCACAACTTTAGCCAAATGACCCCCAATTTTCAATGACTAACTATTATTATAAGGTAAATTAAGATTGACAAGCTTAAGTAGCAAGAATTGATGTTTTTGGCATTAAAATGGGGACTGAAAGTGTTTTCCTGCCCTCCACTCAATGCAGGCTTTGATTCCCCATTGACTTACATTGGGTTTCGTGTTTCGGTCGATCCCCGACTTTTCGCGATTAGGGTTGAGCGAAACGGGTCGATCATTTTCAAAAGTCGCCGACTTTTGGCTAAGTCGGCGTCTCATGAAACCCGATCCGACCCCTGTGCTTGTCGGCCATGCGGTACGCGACTTTCGCGCCAAAGTCGCGTTTCAATGACGCGAAAAGCGCCATTTCTCAGCCAATGAAGGTGAACGCAGAGTGTGGGCAGCGTGATGACATAGATCCTGGTCCCCACCATCTTAGAGAAGGGCATTGCAGTGATTGGCTTGCTGTCTGCGGCGTCACAGGGGCTATAAAGGGGCGTTCCCGCCGACCGCCATCTTACTGCTGCTGATCTGAGCTTAGGGACAGGTTGCTGCCGCTTCATCAGAAGCAGGGAGAGCGTTAGGCAGGGTCCACTAACCACCAAACCGCTTGTGCTGCAGCGATTTCCACTGTCCAACACCACCTTCGGTGTGCAGGAACAGTGGAAGCTATTTTTTTTTTTTTTTCCCCTCAGCGCTGTAGCTCATTGGGCTGCCCTAGAAGGCTCCGTGATAGCTGTATTGCTGTGTGTACGCCACTGTGGAAACCAACTGCTTTTTTCAAAGCACATATCCTCTTGTTCCTTCCTTTCTGCACAGCTATCTTTTTTGTTTGTCCACACTTTTTATTTAATTTGTGCATCAGTCCACTCCTATTGCTGCCTGCCATACCTGGCTTACATTACTGCAGGGAGATAGTAATTGTAGGACAGTTTTTTTTTTTTTTTTGATTTTTTTTTGGGGGAGATTAAGATTGGCATTTCTGCTACAGTGCCATCCCTGTGTGTGCCATCTCTCACTGAGTGGGCCATAGAAAGCCTATTTATTTTTTCCGTGATTTGTGTTCTAAAATCTACCTCAACACAGAAACACTACATCAATCAGTGGGAGAAAAATATTGGCCTCAGTCAGGGCTTGTGTGCCACTGCTGTGTGTGCGCTATCTCTCATTCAGTGGGCTATAGCAAGCCTATATTTTTTTTTTTTTTTTTTTTTTAATATTATTTGGTTTCAAAAGTCTCCCTGAAAAAAAAAAAAAACCTAAAAAAACAGTGGGAGAGTAATATTGCCCTTTCAGCTTGTGTGCCAGTCTTGACTCCTGGGTGTGCCACCTCTCTCCCTCTCATTCAGTGGGCCATAGAAAGCCTATTTATTTTTTTTTTTAAATATTATTGGGTTTCTAAAGTCTCCCTGAAAAAAACAAAAAATACATAAAAAAACAGTGGGAGAGTAATATTGCCCTTTCAGCTTGTGTGCCAGTCTTGACTCCTGGGTGTGCCACCTCTCTCCCTCTCATTCAGTGGGCCATAGAAAGCCTTTTTTTTTTTTGGTTTTTTTAATATTATTTGGTTTCTAAAGTCTCCCTGAAAAAAACAAAAAAAAACATAAAAAACAGTGGGAGAGTAATATTGCCCTTTCAGCTTGTGCGCCAGTCTTGACTCCTGGTTGTGCCACCTCTCTCTCTCTAATTGTGGGCCATAGAAAGCCTTTTTTTTTTTTTAAAATATTATTGGGTTTCTAAAGTCTCCCTGAAAAAACAAAAAATACATAAAAAAACAGTGGGAGAGTAATATTGCCCTTTCAGCTTGTGTGCCAGTCTTGACTCCTGGGTGTGCCACCTCTCTCCCTTTCATTCAGTGGGCCATAGAAAGCCTATTTATTTTTTCCGTGATTTGTGTTCTAAATTCTACCTCAACACAAAAACACTACATCAATCAGTGGGAGAAAAATATTGGCCTCAGTCAGGGCTTGTGTGCCACTGCTGTGTGTGCTATCTCTCATTCAGTGGGCTATAGCAAGCCTATTTTTTTTTTTTTTTTTTTTTTTTTTATATTATTTGGTTTCTAAAGTCTCCCTGAAAAAAAAAAAAAACCTAAAAAAACAGTGGGAGAGTAATATTGCCCTTTCAGCTTGTGTGCCAGTCTTGACTCCTGGGTGTGCCACCTCTCTCCCTCTCATTCAGTGGGCCATAGAAAGCCTATTTATTTTTTTTTTTAAATATTATTGGGTTTCTAAAGTCTCCCTGAAAAAACAAAAAATACATAAAAAAACAGTGGGAGAGTAATATTGCCCTTTCAGCTTGTGTGCCAGTCTTGACTCCTGGGTGTGCCACCTCTCTCCCTCTCATTCAGTGGGCCATAGAAAGCCTTTTTTTTTTTTGGTTTTTTTAATATTATTTGGTTTCTAAAGTCTCCCTGAAAAAAACAAAAAAAACATAAAAAACAGTGGGAGAGTAATATTGCCCTTTCAGCTTGTGCGCCAGTCTTGACTCCTGGTTGTGCCACCTCTCTCTCTCTAATTGTGGGCCATAGAAAGCCTTTTTTTTTTTTTTTTTTAATATTATTTGGTTTCTAAAGTCTCCCTGAGAAAAAAAAATAAATAAATTAGGTGGGAGATTAATATTGACATTAGTGCTTGAGTGACAGTCCTGCGTGTGTGTCATCTCTGTGATTTTGTGCCACAGAAAACAGAGTGTGTAACATTGTGCCTGATTTTCCTTGTGGTCTCACCAACCTGTTAAGGGATATTGAAATCATACTGAAGTTATAGCTCACCGTGTAAGTTGTTTGATAGCAACAAATAAAGTTACTTTGGTTAAGATTTTAAAACAATGAGGAAGTCTGGTGCAAGAGGTCGTCGTGGGCGTTCATTGTCAGCTGGTAATGATGGTAGTGGTAGTGGAGCATCAGGTGGTCGTGGGGATAAAAATATTCCACCTAAGTCTGGAGCTGTGGAGCCAGTTTCGTCGTCAGGCTACACAAGGCCTCGAACGCTCTCTTTTCTGGGAGTAGGAAAACCGCTTTTAAAGGCGGAGCAGCAACAGCAAGTTTTGGCTTACATTGCAGACTCAGCCTCTAGCTCTTTTGCCTCCTCTTCCGAAACTGGTAAATGTAAAAGCAGCGCGTCGCTTGTGGATGTTCACGGTCAGGGACAAGTCGCTTCCTTGTCCTCCTCAGCAAAAACTACAACAAGAGAGAAGGATGCAGCAGGCGACACAACGGGTCACTCCATGGAGCTCTTTACACATACCGTCCCTGGCTTAGAAAGTGAAACATTTAACAGGCCATGCCCATTACAAGTATATTCTGACATGGAGTGCACTGATGCACAGCCACAGCCAGAGTACTATGCTGCTCCTTTGACTCAGACCACCACATTGCCCTCTCAGGGTACAGATCCACAATCAGACCCTGATGAGACTATGTTGCCCCGCCACGAACGCTATACCACCGACCGACACAGTGACACAGACGAAGTTGCACACGAGCTCGAAGAGGAGGTAATAGATGACCCAGTTATTGACCCCGATTGGCAGCCATTGGGGGAACAGGGTGCAGGCGGCAGTAGTTCAGAAGCGGAGGTGGAGGAGGGGCCGCAGCAGGCATCAACATCGCAACAGGTTCCATCTGCCGGGCCCGTATCTGGACCAAAACGCGTGTCAAAGCCAAAACCTGTTGGAGCACAGCGTTGCCATCCGGTTAAAGCTCAGTCTGCAATCCCTGAAAAGGGATCAGAGTCTAGGAAGAGTGCAGTCTGGCATTTTTTTAAACAACATCCAACTGATCAGCGCAAAGTCATCTGTCAAAAATGTTCAACTAGCTTAAGCAGAGGTCAGAATCTGAAAAGTCTAAATACTAGTTGCATGCATAGACACTTAACCACCATGCATTCTCAAGCCTGGACTAACTACCAAACGTCCCTCAAGGTTGTAGCACCCTCGGCCAATGAAGCTAGTCAGCAACGCAACATCCCTTCCGTCACTGTAAGGCCACCATTTTCCGCACCACCGGCAGTATCTGTGCAGGTTTCTTTGCCAGCCAAAAGCAGTCAGGGTCAGGGAATCACCAGTTTTGTAGGAGGAAATATTGCATGTAGGGCACCGGCGGAAACAATACCGTCTCCAACCGTCTCTCAGTCTGCCATGTCCACCGGCACACCCGAAAGTTCCACGATCTACAGCTCTCCAGTCCAGCTCACCCTACATGAGACTCTGGTTAGAAAAAGGAAGTACTTATCCTCGCATCCGCGTACACAGGGTTTTAACGCCCACATAGCTAGACTAATCTCGTTAGAGATGATGCCCTACCGGTTAGTTGAAAGCGAAGCTTTCAAAGCCCTGATGGAGTACGCTGAACCACGATACGAGCTACCCAGTCGACACTTTTTTTCCAGAAAAGCCATCCCAGCCCTGCACCAGCATGTTAAACAGCGCATCGTCCATGCACTCAGGCAATCTGTGAGTACAAAGGTGCACCTGACTACAGATGCATGGACCAGTAGGCATGGCCAGGGACGTTATGTGTCCATCACGGCACACTGGGTGAATGTGGTGGATGCAGGGTCCACAGGCGACATCAATTTAGGGACAGTTGTGCCTAGCCCACGGTCTAGGAAACAGTTGGCTGTAGGCGTTCGCACCCCCTCCTCCTCCTCCTCGTCCTCCTGCAGAAGCTACAGCTCTTCCACAGAACGCAGTCGGCCAACCACTCCATCGGCAGATGACACTGTTGCACACCAGTTGTCCCATTATGGGCCAGCTACTGCCAAGCGTCAGCAGGCTGTATTGGCTATGAAGTGTTTGGGCGACAACAGACACACCGCGGAAGTTCTGTCCGAGTTCTTGCAACAAGAAACGCAGTCGTGGCTGGGCACAGTAGATCTTGAGGCAGGCAAGGTAGTGAGTGATAACGGAAGGAATTTCATGGCTGCCATCTCCCTTTCCCAACTGAAACACATTCCTTGCCTGGCTCACACCTTAAACCTGGTGGTGCAGTGCTTATTGAAAACTTATCCTGGGTTCTCCGACCTGCTCCTCAAAGTGCGTGCACTTTGCTCACATATCCGACGTTCGCCTGTACACGCCAGCCGTATGCAGACCTATCAGCGGTCTTTGAACCTTCCCCAGCATCGCCTAATCATAGACGTTGCAACAAGGTGGAACTCAACACTGCACATGCTTCAGAGACTGTGCGAACAGAGGCGTGCTGTTATTTATTTGTGGGAGGATACACGGGCAGGCAGTAGGATGGCAGACATGGAGTTGTCAGGTGTGCAGTGGTCGAAGATACAAGACATGTGTCAAGTCCTTCAGTGTTTTGAGGAATGCACACGGCTGGTTAGTGCAGACAACGCCGTAATAAGCATGAGCATCCCCCTAATGCGTCTGCTGATGCAAAGTTTGACGCACATAAAGGAGCAGGCGTCTGCACCAGAGGAAGAGGGAAGCCTTGATGACAGTCAGCCATTGTCTGGTCAGGGCAGTGTACAGGACGAGGTAGCGGGCGAAGAGGAGGTGGAGGACGAGGAGGATGATGGGGATGAGTATATTTTTAATGCGGAAACTTTCACGGGGGCACAGGAAATTGGTTGCGTGTCACGGCCGGGTTCTGGTTTTTTGAGGGACACAAGTGACGTAGATTTGCCTGCAACTGCCCCTCAACCAATCACAACCGGAGATTTGACAAGTGGAACTTTGGCCCACATGGCGGATTATGCCTTACGTATCCTACAAAGGGACACACGCATTACGAAAATGATGAACGATGACGATTACTGGTTGGCCTGCCTCCTTGATCCACGCTATAAAGGCAAATTGCAAAATATTATGCCACATGAGAACTTGGAACTAATATTAGCAACCAAACAATCAACTCTTGTTGACCGTTTGCTTCAGGCATTCCCAGCACACAGCGCACGTGATCGTTCTCACACGAGCTCCAGGGGGCAGCAGACTAGGAGTGTTAGGGGTGCACACATCAGAAGTGGCGTTGGACAGAGGGGTTTTCTGACCAGGTTGTGGAGTGATTTTGCTATGACCGCAGACAGGACAGGTACTGCTGCATCAATTGAAAGTGACAGGAGACAACATTTGTCCAGTATGGTTACTAACTATTTTTCATCCCTTATCGATGTTCTCCCTCAACCGTCATTCCCATTTGATTACTGGGCCTCCAAATTAGACACCTGGCCAGAATTGGCAGAATATGCATTGCAGGAGCTTGCTTGCCCGGCAGCAAGTGTCCTATCAGAAAGAGTATTCAGTGCTGCAGGGTCAATATTAACCGAAAAAAGGACTCGTCTGGCTACCCAAAATGTTGACGATCTAACATTCATTAAAATGAACCACAACTGGATTTCAAAATCTTTTGCCCCACCTTGCCCGGCCGACACCTAGCTTTCCTATGAAAAGCTCTTGCCTGTGAATTACTTTTCTAATGTCTAATTTGCTGCTGCAGATTGTACAGCATACGACATGTTTACACCTCCCTAAATGGCCAAACTCCCCACACGGGGCCGTGGTATCGCGACTTGGCGCAAGCACCCGTGAGACTGCTGTTTGTCTGAAGAGGTGGGTGTGCTCGCTTTTGGTTGACGGCATTGCTACTGGGTCCCTCATAGTACAATGTAGTGTCTCTGGCGGTGGTGGTGCGCACCCAACGTCAGACACACCGTTGTAACATGAGTGGCCCTGGGGCGGTCCCGCCGGCCTCAAGAGAGTTCCCCCCTACCCCAGCTCAAACTGGGCTCTACTACGTGCAAAATTATGTCGCACAGCTCCACCAATCTTTAGTCTATTCGCTGACATCATTCAATGTCTGGCACTGACAATACAAATTTGTAGACATCTATGATGCAACTTAAAGTAGTCTGTGTCTGTGTCCTATATTGGCACCATTAAATAGTTACTGCCAAATTACTATGTCAGAAACACAGCAGATGAGCCCACCCCTGTACCTAAGTATGCCATCTTTTTTTTTGTTTTGGTTGTTTTGCGAGACATTAACATCTATTTATATTTTGGGAGTACTGGGACAGACACTCCTTGCACTACTCCTCCACTCAGCACCAAGCTGCCTGCCCGTGTATCCATGTAACCGCTGTAAAACTGCCATGAGCCTATTGTTTGTTATTTTAGGCCTTTGATAGCCTGTCTGCGGTCCCTACTCCTCCACTGACCACCAAGCTGCCTGCCCGTGTATCCATGTAACCGCTGTAAAACTGCCATGAGCCTATTGTTTGTTATTTTAGGCCTTTGAAGCCTTTCTGCGCTCCCTCCTTCCACTAGTCCTCCACTGACCAGACCACTGCTGCCCGTGTACCCCTGGAACCAATTTTAAAGTGCCTACAGCCAGCCCATTTTATTGTGTTAGGCCTTCGAAGCCTGTCTGCGGTCCCTCCTTCCACTAGGCCTCCACTGACCAGACCACTGCTGCCCGTGTACCCCTGGAACCAATTTTAAAGTGCCTACAGCCAGCCCATTTTATTGTGTTAGGCCTTCGAAGCCTGTCTGCGGTCCCTCCTTCCACTAGGCCTCCACTGACCAGACCACTGCTGCCCGTGTACCCCTGGAACCAATTTTAAAGTGCCTACAGCCAGCCCATTTTATTGTGTTAGGCCTTCGAAGCCTGTCTGCGGTCCATACTTCCACTAGGCCTCCACTGACCAGACCACTGCTGCCCGTGTACCCCTGGAACCAATTTTAAAGTGCCTACAGCCAGCCCATTTTATTGTGTTAGGCCTTCGAAGCCTGTCTGCGGTCCATACTTCCACTAGGCCTCCACTGACCAGACCACTGCTGCCCGTGTACCCCTGGAACCAATTTTAAAGTGCCTACAGCCAGCCCATTTTATTGTGTTAGGCCTTCGAAGCCTGTCTGCGGTCCCTCCTTCCACTAGGCCTCCACTGACCAGACCACTGCTGCCCGTGTACCCCTGGAACCAATTTTAAAGTGCCTACAGCCAGCCCATTTTATTGTGTTAGGCCTTCGAAGCCTGTCTGCGGTCCATACTTCCACTAGGCCTCCACTGACCAGACCACTGCTGCCCGTGTACCCCTGGAACCAATTTTAAAGTGCCTACAGCCAGCCCATTTTATTGTGTTAGGCCTTCGAAGCCTGTCTGCGGTCCATACTTCCACTAGGCCTCCACTGACCAGACCACTGCTGCCCGTGTACCCCTGGAACCAATTTTAAAGTGCCTACAGCCAGCCCATTTTATTGTGTTAGGCCTTCGAAGCCTGTCTGCGGTCCATACTTTAAATACTCCTCCACTCACCACCAAGCTGCCTGCCCGTGTATCCATGTAACCGCTGTAAAACTGCCATGAGCCTATTGTTTGTTATGTTAGGCCTTTGATAGCCTGTCTGCGGTCCTTACTTTAAATACTCCTCCACTCACCACCTAGCTGCCTGTGTATCCATGTAACCGATGTAAAACTGCCATGACTGCCTACTGTTTGTTATTTTAGGCCTTTGATAGCCTGTCTGCAGCCCCTACTTGCAATACTCCTCCACTGACCACACCAATGCTGCCCGTGTACCCCTGGAACCTATTTAAAAGTTCATAGAGCCTAGTTATATATTTTATTTACTATTAATAAGGCCATGATGGACTACGCTGTACCACGCTACAAGCTAACCAGTCGACACTTCTTTTGCGAGAAAAGCCATCCCAACCCTCCACCAGCATGTAGAAGACCGCATTGTCCATGCACTCTGGCAATCTGTGAGTACAAAGGTGCACCTGACAACAGACGCATGGACCTGTAGGCATGGCCACGGAAGATTACGTGTCCATTACGGCGCAATGGGTTAATGTGGTGGATGCATGGTCCACAGGGGACAGCCTACTAAGTCTGTCTGCAGTCCCTAATTCAAATTGTCCTCCACTGTCTAAATCGGAACTTCCACCTTCTGGCTTTCGGCCTATAGTATCAGAAATTAAACTGCATTTGGCCTTCAACTTTGGTTAGGGCCTACTAACGGCTTCTGCCCCTCCCTGGTGTTGCCCTCAACTAAATAAAGCTGAGCTTCAACCTTCCGGCTCTCATTATGTGGTTTTAAAAAAAAAAATGGTGGTTAGGGCCTACTAACGGCTTCTGCCCCTCCCTGGTGTTGTCCTCAACTAAATAAAGCTGAGCTTCAACCTTCCGGCTCTCATTATGTGGTTTAAAAAAAAAAAATGGTGGTTAGGGCCTACTAACGGCTTCTGCCCCTCCCTGGTGTTGCCCTCAACTAAATAAAGCTGAGCTTCAACCTTCCGGCTCTCATTATGTGGTTTTAAAAAAAAAAATGGTGGTTAGGGCCTACTAACGGCTTCTGCCCCTCCCTGGTGTTGTCCTCAACTAAATAAAGCTGAGCTTCAACCTTCCGGCTCTCATTAAGTGGTTTTAAAAAAAAAATGGTGGTTAGGGCCTACTAACGGCTTCTGCCCCTCCCTGGTGTTGTCCTCAACTAAATAAAGCTGAGCTTCAACCTTCCGGCTCTCATTAAGTGGTTTTAAAAAAAAAAAAAATGGTGGTTAGGGCCTACTAACGGCTTCTGCCCCTCCCTGGTGTTGTCCTCAACTAAATAAAGCTGAGCTTCAACCTTCCGGCTCTCATTATGTGGTTTTAAAAAAAAAAATGGTGGTTAGGGCCTACTAACGGCTTCTGCCCCTCCCTGGTGTTGTCCTCAACTAAATAAAGCTGAGCTTCAACCTTCCGGCTCTCATTAAGTGGTTTTTAAAAAAAAATGGTGGTTAGGGCCTACTAACGGCTTCTGCCCCTCCCTGGTGTTGTCCTCAACTAAATAAAGCTGAGCTTCAACCTTCCGGCTCTCATTAAGTGGTTTTAAAAAAAAAAAAATTGGTGGTTAGGGCCTACTAACGGCTTCTGCCCCTCCCTGGTGTTGTCCTCAACTAAATAAAGCTGAGCTTCAACCTTCCGGCTCTCATTATGTGGTTTAAAAAAAAAAAATGGTGGTTAGGGCCTACTAACGGCTTCTGCCCCTCCCTGGTGTTGTCCTCAACTAAATAAAGCTGAGCTTCAACCTTCCGGCTCTCATTAAGTGGTTTTAAAAAAAAAATGGTGGTTAGGGCCTACTAACGGCTTCTGCCCCTCCCTGGTGTTGTCCTCAACTAAATAAAGCTGAGCTTCAACCTTCCGGCTCTCATTAAGTGGTTTTAAAAAAAAAATGGTGGTTAGGGCCTACTAACGGCTTCTGCCCCTCCCTGGTGTTGTCCTCAACTAAATAAAGCTGAGCTTCAACCTTCCGGCTCTCATTATGTGGTTTTAAAAAAAAAAAAAATGGTGGTTAGGGCCTACTAACGGCTTCTGCCCCTCCCTGGTGTTGTCCTCAACTAAATAAAGCTGAGCTTCAACCTTCCGGCTCTCATTAAGTGGTTTTAAAAAAAAAATGGTGGTTAGGGCCTACTAACGGCTTCTGCCCCTCCCTGGTGTTGTCCTCAACTAAATAAAGCTGAGCTTCAACCTTCCGGCTCTCAT
Organism: Ranitomeya variabilis; assembly: GCF_051348905.1. Lineage (NCBI taxonomy): Eukaryota > Metazoa > Chordata > Amphibia > Anura > Dendrobatidae > Ranitomeya > Ranitomeya variabilis. Next base: position 693,424,735 of record NC_135234.1, on the reverse strand, counting down.
TATGTGGTTTTAAAAAAAAAATGGTGGTTAGGGCCTACTAACGGCTTCTGCCCCTCCCTGGTGTTGTCCTCAACTAAATAAAGCTGAGCTTCAACCTTCCGGCTCTCATTAAGTGGTTTTAAAAAAAAAAAAAATGGTGGTTAGGGCCTACTAACGGCTTCTGCCCCTCCCTGGTGTTGCCCTCAACTAAATAAAGCTGAGCTTCAACCTTCTGCTCCAAATTACCATTTTAAAAAATGCAATAGGCTTTTCCGGCCTACTAAAGGTGTCTGCCCCTCCCTGGTGTTGTCCTCAACTGAACAAAGCTGAGCTTCCACATTCTGGCTTTCGCCCTATACTATCAGATATTAAACTGCATTTGGCCTACTAGTGTGGTTAGGCCCTTGAAACAGTGTCTGCTGCTCTTGGGTTTGCTACTCCACTGAACAAAGCAATGCCGCCTGTTTAGTCCTGTTACCAATTTTGAACTGCATGTAGCCTACTTTATTCTTTGGCCCTATATCTGTTTCCTCCTCATCCTGCCCATTGCCCAGCCACTGCTAAATGAGTCTGCTGGTACATTGACCTAGACCACTACATTCCCCTTGTACTCTACACAGCCAGAATCTGTCCCTGCTGAAAGTAAGGTTCCCCTTCCCGCATGTTATACCACCTTACACAGGGACAAAGAGGAAGGTGCAGATGAAAGTGCAGGTTCCTTCATCAGGTGGGGGGGCATACTCGTTGGCGACGTCACTGGCACAGGGCCCCTCAGAGTACGCAAAAGTGTCGCTGCTGGTGGGAGGCGCCCCCGCCATGCAAACACACCGCCGTACTTTGAGGGGCCCTGTGCCAGTGGCAATGCGAACGAGTGGGCCCCCCCTGCTTGCTCAGGATCACAGCACTTGCAACTTTTAAATACTTACCTTTCCCTGCAACACCGCCGTGACGTAGTCCGCATTTCCTGGGCCCACGAAAAACTTGAGCCAGCCCTACTCCCCCCACAACTTTCCCCCAATTCCCTATGCCCAACTATTATTATACAGTTAATTAAGATTGGCAAGCTTCAGAAACAAGAATGGATGTTTTTGGCATTAAAATGGGCACTGTAGGTGTTTTCCTGGCCTCCACTCACTGCCGACTATGCTTCCCCATTGACTTGCATTGGGTTTCGTGTTTCGGTCGATCCCCGACTTTTAGCGATAATCGGCCGACTGCACTCGACTCGACTCTGGACAAAATCGGGTTTCCCAAAACCCTACTCGATCTTAAAAAAATGAAAGTCGCTCAACCCTATTCGCGATAATCGGCCGATTTCACTCGACTCGACTTTAGAGAAAGTCGGGTTTCGCGGAACCCGACTCGATCCTAAAAAAGTAAAAGTCGCTCAACCCTAGCGCTGAGCAATTGCAGATACACCACACCGCCATACATTAAAATAAAAATCAAGAGCAGAGCCAACACAATGCCAGAGTATAGCAAAAGCAGAATACCAGTCCCAGGAAAGAAAAAAATCAATTGCAATACAACAGCCCCCTACTTAAAAAAAATAAGAAACACATATACCTTTTTTTTAAAAAAAATAAAATAAAAAAAAAAAGTGCACAGAAAAGGAAATCCAGTATAAACCGCCATACATGACAATAAAAAACAACCAGGCCGGAGCCAATAAAACGCCATACGGTAAAATATAACGACAGAAATACATCAGACCCAGATAAAAAAACACAAATTTCAATAAAAAAAACACAATGGCACAGCCGCATTAAAGTACAGAACAACCCAATAAACATTACATAAACCTCCATAAATTGCAATAAAAAAATGAAAAAATAAAACACACATAAAAAAAAAAAAATAAAAAAAAAATAATGCGCAGAGAAATTATATACTTACATCTCTTGAAGGCAGAGCTGTGTCTTGTGTACTATCCTGCAGGCAAGTGAAATACAATGCAGAACACTTTATTTTATATCTATGGGTTGTCTTGTCACTGTCTAGACACTTCACTTGTGTTTTAGTCAAAAGACGCATGCGTCGAACAACGCGGGTCGACGCAGGCACTTGCGCCCTATGCGTTTTATATAGACACTAATGGGTTTTTTGGCGCATTTACGACGCAAGTGCGCCGCATGCGTTTTTTAAAAATGATATGATGCCGGAAAACTGCAACATGTAGCATCGGCCGCGCCCTGTCTGGTGCGCCCAAACGACGCGTCGTAAAACGCTAGAAAACGCATACCGGCGCATGTCCATGCGCCCCCCATGTTACAGATAGGGACGCATGACGCATGTGTAGACGACGCTGCGCCCAAAGATGCTAATATATGAACGTAGCCTTACGGCGTGTTTGGTAAAATGGAGGCCAAAAAAAAAATCACAATTCTAGCAATTCCAATGTGTTAGTTTTTTACAGCATTTACTGTACAGGTGAATTCCTTTTATATTTGGATGGACCGGATTTTTGAAGACACTGCGATACGAAATATGTTTGTTTTTTTAATCCTAGTTTTCTTAGGCTACTTTCACACTAGCGTCGGGCTCGGCCCGTCGCAGTGCGTCAGGCTGAGGTTACCGATGCTAGCGTTGTCTCCGCCGCACAACGGGGGCAGTGGGTGCGGGGAGGTGGGGGCGGAGTTCCGGCCGCACATGCGCGGTCGGAAATGGCGGTCCGTCGGCAGCAAAAAACGTTACATGTAACGTTTTTTGCGGCCGACGGTCCGCCACAACACGGCGCAACCGTCGCACGACTGTTGCGACGTGTGGCAATGCGTCACTAATGTTAGTCAATGGTGAAAAAACGCATCCTGCAAGCACTTTTGCAGGATGCGTTTTTTCGCCAAAACGACGCATTGCGACGGATTGCAAAAAACGCTAATGTGAAAGTAACCTTAGGCTACTTGGACCTGCGATCCTTTGGTTGCACGCGCTATATACTGGAACCCCGGAGTATGGCAGCACATAGTGTGAATAGTGGTCTACACCGACGCTCAGTCTGATTACTGTCCTTACAGAATGCATGGCGCGTCAGCCATGTGTGAGCATACCTACTACATGGAGCAGACCTATAACTGCGGGCGTTGGTGGCGCTGTGGTACTGTTCCGCCCTTCTCACTATGCTGGACACCATAATTAGCCAGCTATGCTCAGGGGTTCGGTTCAGTTGGATACTCGACCAATGCGGAGCACCTTTTTTTTTTTTTTTTACTTAATTCATTTCCGTGTCTCTTTGCAGCAATCTCACCCGTTCCCTTTTCTTATTGCTAGCGGTTATTAGTGACCGGACGTGCAGTGCCGGCAGTGGTAGGGCAGGAGGCGTCCGTCTCTATGGACTGCACGGTGAGGGACATGGGGCTGAGTGATGACACACCTGCCTGTCACATATAAGCCCCTGCATCCCGCACATACAGCGGCTGCTATAGGGTGAGGCAGCAGCGGGCGGGGACAGGTGACATCGGGTGACAGCTCGGGTTCCTGGCACTGCCACCGGGTGACCGGGTGCAGCTCCCGGTAAGCGCCTCGCTCGGTCCCGCGTGCGGTCCATTCTGTGCTGCTGTATCGATCTCTGGGGCATGGCTGCTGCAGTGACAATCCTCGCCGGCCTCGCCCTCTGGGCTCGGGCTGTAGCCGGCTGCCGTGTAGCCTCCTCCGCACACATCCAGGGCTGCAGTGCACATGTTGTGCCCCTCTGTGCACTGGTGATGCCCCCATTGTCTGCCTGTCCCCGCAAGTCCTGCGGCTTGTGTCACCCTGGCAGGGCCTCTTCCTCTGGGCCTCCTCCCTGCTCACATGTGCCCAGCCTGGCCCCACAGCCTCCATTCTGCCCTGGCAGCAGCTGTGCAGGTATCTGACCACTGTGTCCTGTGCAGGGAGAAGCGACATTGTGGCCTCCCAGGGATCACATCTGTCACTGAGGGGCATCAGGGGAGCAGTGTAATGTATGGTAGTGGGATTACTGTTATGGCTGCTGGCTGTATAGTCTGTGTTCTGTATTATACTGTGACTGCTCTCCTGGATACTGGCCTTGTCTGCATGGTGCTTGTGTATGAGGTCATGTGCAGATGTTGGGAGTAGTCGTCCGTTCCAGATGATGTGTGCGGCCATATAGTCTGTAAGGCAAAGTTCACCTTCCAGGTTTTAGGTGTGGATCGTGTGCGCCTCCTGACAGTACAGGAATACATGTGCGCCTCCTGACAGTACAGGAATACATGTGCGCCTCCTGACAGTACAGGAATACATGTGCGCCTCCTGACAGTACAGGCCTACATGTGCGCCTCCTGACAGTACAGGAATACATGTGCGCCTCCTGAGAGTACAGGCCTACATGTGCGCCTCCTGACAGTACAGGAATACATGTGCGCCTCCTGACAGTACAGGAATACATGTGCGCCTCCTGACAGTACAGGAATACATGTGCGCCGCCTGACAGTACAGGCCTACATGTGCGCCTCCTGACAGTACAGGAATACATGTGCGCCTCCTGACAGTACAGGAATACATGTGCGCCGCCTGACAGTACAGGCCTACATGTGCGCCTCCTGACAGTACAGGAATACATGTGCGCCTCCTGACAGTACAGGAATACATGTGCGCCTTCTGACAGTACAGGAATACATGGGCGCCTCCTGACAGTACAGGAATACATGTGCGCCTCCTGACAGTACAGGAATACATGTGCGCCTTCTGACAGTACAGGAATACATGGGCGCCTCCTGACAGTACAGGAATACATGTGCGCCTCCTGACAGTACAGGAATACATGTGCTCCTCCTGACAGTACAGGAATACATGTGCGCCTCCTGACAGTACAGGCCTACATGTGCGCCTCCTGACAGTACAGGAATACATGTGCGCCTCCTGACAGTACAGGAATACATGTGCGCCTCCTGACAGTACAGGAATACATGTGCGCCTCCTGACAGTACAGGCCTACATGTGCGCCTCCTGACAGTACAGGAATACATGTGCGCCTCCTGACAGTACAGGAATACATGTGCGCCTCCTGACAGTACAGGCCTACATGAGCGCCTCCTGACAGTACAGGAATACATGTGCTCCTCCTGACAGTACAGGCCTACATGGGCACCTCCTGACAGTACAGGAATACATGTGCGCCTCCTGACAGTACAGGCCTACATGTGCGGCTCCTGACAGTACAGGGCTACATGTGCGGCTCCTGACAGTACAGGCCTACATGTGCGGCTCCTGACAGTACAGGAATACATGTGCGCCTCCTGACAGTACAGGCTTACATGTGCGCCTCCTGACAGTACAGGCTTACATGTGCGCCTCCTGACAGTACAGCAATACATGTGCTTCTCCTGACAGTACAGGAATACATGTGCTCCTCCTGACAGTACAGGACTACATGTGCGCCTCCTGACAGTACAGGAATACATGTGCGCCTCCTGACAGTACAGGCCTACATGTGTGCCTCCTGACAGTACAGTAATACATGTGCGCCTCCTGACAGTACAGGCCTACATGTGCGCCTCCTGACAGTACAGGCCTACATGTGCGCCTCCAGACAGTACAGGAATACATGTGTGGCCTCCTGACAGTACAGGCCTACATGGGCGCCTCCTGACAGTACAGGCCTACATGTGCGCCTCCTGACAGTACAGGCTTACATGTGCGCCTCCTGACAGTACAGGCCTACATGTGCGCCTCCTGACAGTACAGGCCTACATGTGAGCCTCCTGACAGTCCAGGAATACATGTGCGCCTCCTCACAGTACAGGCCTACACGTGCGCCTCCTGACAGTACAGGAATACATGTGCGCCTCCTGACAGTACAGGCCTACATGTGCGCCTCCTGACAGTACAGGCTTACATGTGCGCCTCCTGACAGTACAGGCCTACATGTGCGCCTCCTGACAGTACAGGAATACATGTGCGCCTCCTGACAGTACAGGCCTACATGTGCGCCTCCTGACAGTACAGGCCTACATGTGCACCTCCTGACAGTACAGGCCGACATGTGCGCCTCCTGACAGTACAGGCCTACATGTGCACCTCCTGACAGTACAGGCCTACATGTGCGCCTCCTGACAGTACAGGCCTACATGGGCGCCTCCTGACAGTCCAGGAATACATGTGCAACTCCTGACAGTACAGGAATACATGTGCGCCTCCTGACAGTACAGGCTTACATGTGCGCCTCCTGACAGTAGAGGCCTACATGTGCGCCTCCTGACAGTACAGGCCTACATGTGCGCCTCCTGAGAGTACAGGCTTATATGTGCGCCTCCTGACAGTACAGGCCTACATGTGCGCCTCCTGACAGTACAGGCCTACATGTGCGCCTCCTGACAGTACAGGCCTACATGTGCGCCTCCTGACAGTACAGGCCTACATGTGCGCCTCCTGACAGTACAGGCCTACATGTGCGCCTCCTGACAGTACAGGCCTACATGAGCGCCTCCTGACAGTACAGGCCTACATGTGCGCCTCCTGAGAGTACAGGCCTACATGTGCGCTTCCTGACAGTACAGGCTTACATGTGCGCTGTTGTGAATTCTGCTCTTGGGCTCCCTCCGGTGGTTGTAAGTGGTACTGCTGCTCCTTTGATCTCAACAGTCACCAGGTGCTTTCACTTACTACCAATTCTGATTGGGCTATTTAATCTGGCTAGATCCTTTAGTCAGTGCCAGTTGTCCATGGTTTTTGGAGGATTCACATCTCTGCTTGGTTTCTCCTGCTATACTGTCCAAATCATCAAAGATAAGTCCTGGCTTTGTTTTTGCAGTCCACATGCTGTGGACCTTATAGCTCAGTGCATTTCTATGTTTTTTTTCCTGTCCAGCTTTGTCTGTGTAAAGATTTATTCAGCCAAGCTGGTAGCTCTGGAGATGCAGAGTTATCCTCCATGCCTTTAGTTAGGTGTGGAGATTTTTGTTTTCTCTGTGGTGGATATTTTGTAGTATTTTAATACTGACCGCACAGTACTCTGTCCTGTCCTTTTCTGTTTAGCTAGCGTGGCCTCCTTTGCTAAATTCTGTTTTCAGTCTGCGTATGTAATTTCCCTCTCCTCTCACAGTCAATATTTGTGGGGGGCTGTCTATCCTTTGGGGATTTTCTCTGAGGCAAGAAAGTTTTCCCGTTTCTTTCTTTAGGGGTAATTAGTCCTCAGGCTGTGACGAGGTGTCTAGGGAGTGACAGGTACATCCCACGGCTACTTCTAGTTGCGGTGTTAAGTTCAGGGTCTGCGGTCAGTATAGCTACCACCTTCTCCAGAGCACGTCTCATGCTGCTCCTAGGCCACCAGATCATAGCAGTACAACTGGCCAACAATGAGTTAAATGCATCTCAAAGGAAGGGAAGAAAAGTGCTGAGCCATTTTTTTTTCTGTAGTCTATTTTGTCTTCTCTTCCCTCTTAATCTCTGGGTGGTTCAGGAGTTTGGCGCTGGCATGGATGTTTAGGGATTGGATTCTCGTGTGGATCAACTTGCTGCAAGAGTACAGGGTATTTCCGATTATATTGTCCAGACTCCGGTTTTGGAGCCTAGAATTCCAATTCCTGATTTGTTTTTTTGGGATAGGTCCAAGTTTTTGAGCTTTAAAAATAGCTGCAAACTGTTTTTTGCTCTGAAACCTCGTTCCTCTGGTGATCCCATTCAGCAAGTTAAAATTGTCATCTCTTTGCTGCGTGGTGATCCTCAGGATTGGGCATTTTCCCTGGAATCTGGGAATCCGGCCTTGCTTAATGTAGACACCTTTTTTCAGGCGCTAGGGTTATTGTATGATGAACCTAATTCAGTGGATCATGCAGAAAAGACCTTGTTGACCCTGTGTCAGGGTCAAGAAGCGGCAGAATTATACTGCCAGAAATTTAGAAAATTGTTGTGAATTTGGATTCTGGGCTCCCCCGGTGGCTACTGGTGGAATTGAACTGGTGTTTTCATCTTCTCTGTTCACCTGTTCCCATCAAGATGTGGGAGTCGCTATATAACCTTGCTGCTCTGTTAGTTGCTTGCCGGTCAGCTCAGTTCCCATCTTCCAAGAGCTAGTTCCTATATATGCTGATGCTATGTTCTCTTGCCATTGAGAACATGACAGTTTGACCGGCCCACAAAGTGTTAATTGTTTGGGCTGAAGCAGGAGAAAAAGAAGTGTTTAAGGGAATTTTTTTTTTTTTTTTTTTTTTCCCCCTCAGAGTTTTGCTGCCTAGCCCTTAATTGCTGTCTAGCTGCTTCTTACCTCCTCTTAACCCTTGAATGGCTCTGTGTCCACCTGTTTGTAATGGATCTTCAGAGTGTAACTGCAGGTTTGAATAATCTCGCCACGAAGGTACAAAATTTGCAAGACTTTGTTTTTCATGCACCTGTATCTGAGCCGAGAATTCCTTGGCCGGAATTTTTCTCGGGGAATAGATCTGGGTTTCAGAATTTTCGAAATAATTGCAAATTATTTTTGTCCCTGAAATTTCGCTCTGCCGGAGACCCTGCACAGCAGGTCAGGATTGTGATTTCCTTGCTCCGGGGCGACCCTCAAGACTGGGCTTTTTCATTGACACCAGGGGATCCTGCGTTGCTCAATGTGGATGCGTTTTTTCTGGCCTTGGGGTTGCTTTATGACGAACCTCATTTGGAGCTTCAGGCAGAAAAAACTTTGATGTCCCTATCTCAGGGGCAAGATGAAGCGGAAATTTACTGTCAAAGATTCCGTAAATGGTCTGTGCTTACTCAGTGGAATGAGTGCGCCCTGGCGGCGACTTTCAGAGAGGGTCTCTCTGATGCCATCAAGGATGTTATGGTGGGGTTCCCTGTGCCTGCGGGTCTGAATGAGTCCATGACAATGGCTATTCAGATCGATAGGCGTTTGCGGGAGCGCAAACCAGTGCACCATCTGGCGGTGTCCACTGAGAAGTCGCCAGAGAGTATGCAGTGTGATAGAATTCTGTCCCGAAGCGAGCGGCAGAATTTTAGACGGAAAAATGGGTTGTGTTTCTATTGTGGTGATTCTACTCATGTTATATCAGCATGCTCTAAGCGCACTAAAAAGTTTGATAAATCTGTTTCCATTTGCACCTTACCGTCTAAGTTTATTCTATCTGTGACCTTGATTTGCTCTTTGTCATCTATTACCACGGACGCCTATGTCGACTCTGGCGCCGCTTTGAGTCTTATGGATTGGTCCTTTGCCAAACGCTGTGGGTATGATTTAGAGCCTTTGGAGACTCTTATTCCTCTGAAGGGGATTGACTCCACCCCATTGGCTAATAATAAACCACAATACTGGACACAAGTAACTATGCGTATTAATCCGGATCACCAGGAGATTATTCGCTTTCTGGTGCTGTATAATCCACATGATGATTTGGTGCTAGGATTGCCTTGGCTGCAATCTCACAACCCAGTCCTCGACTGGAGAGCTATGTCTGTGTTGAGCTGGGGATGTAAGGGGGCTCATGGGGATGTACCTGTGGTTTCCATTTCGTCATCTATTCCCTCTGAAATTCCTGAGTTCCTGTCTGACTTTCGTGACGTCTTTGAAGAATCCAAGCTTGGTTCATTACCTCCGCACCGAGAGTGCGATTGTGCCATAGATTTAATCCCGGGTAGTAAATACCCAAAGGGTCGTTTATTTAATCTGTCTGTGCCTGAACATGCTGCTATGCGAGAATATATAAAGGAGTCCTTGGAAAAGGGACATATTCGTCCATCGTCATCTCCCTTAGGAGCCGGTTTTTTCTTTGTGTCAAAAAAAGACGGCTCTTTGAGACCATGTATCGATTATCGGCTTTTGAATAAAATCACTGTAAAATATCAATACCCATTGCCGTTGCTGACTGATTTGTTTGCTCGCATAAAGGGGGCCAAGTGGTTCTCTAAGATTGACCTTCGTGGGGCGTATAATTTGGTGCGAATCAGGCAGGGGGATGAGTGGAAAACCGCATTTAATACGCCCGAGGGCCACTTTGAGTATTTAGTGATGCCTTTTGGTCTTTCTAATGCTCCGTCAGTTTTCCAGTCCTTTATGCATGATATTTTTCGCGATTATTTGGATAAATTTATGATTGTGTATCTGGATGATATTCTGATTTTTTCGGATGACTGGGACTCTCATGTCCAGCAAGTCAGGAGGGTTTTCCAGGTTTTGCGGTCTAATTCTTTGTGTGTGAAGGGTTCTAAGTGTGTTTTTGGGGTACAGAGGATTTCCTTTTTGGGATATATTTTTTCTCCCTCTTCCATTGAAATGGATCCTGTCAAGGTTCAAGCTATTTGTGATTGGACGCAGCCCTCTTCTCTTAAGAGTCTTCAGAAATTTTTGGGCTTTGCTAACTTTTATCGTCGATTTATTGCTGTTTTTTCGGATATTGCTAAGCCATTGACCGATTTGACTAAGAAGGGTGCTGATGTTGCTGATTGGTCCCCTGACGCTGTGGAGGCCTTTCGGGAGCTTAAGCGCCGTTTTTCCTCTGCCCCTGTGTTGCGTCAGCCTGATGTTGCTCTACCTTTTCAGGTTGAGGTCGACGCTTCTGAGATCGGAGCTGGGGCAGTGTTGTCGCAGAAAAGTTCTGACTGCTCCGTGATGAGGCCTTGTGCCTTCTTTTCCCGTAAATTTTCGCCCGCTGAGCGGAATTATGATGTTGGGAATCGGGAGCTTTTGGCCATGAAGTGGGCTTTTGAGGAGTGGCGTCATTGGCTTGAGGGGGCCAGACATCAGGTGGTGGTATTGACTGACCACAAAAACTTGATTTATCTTGAGACCGCCAGGCGCCTGAATCCAAGACAGGCGCGCTGGTCATTATTTTTCTCTCGGTTTAATTTTGTGGTGTCATACCTACCGGGTTCTAAGAATGTTAAGGCGGATGCCCTTTCTAGGAGTTTTGAGCCTGACTCGCCTGGTAACTCTGAGCCCACAGGTATCCTTAAGGATGGAGTGGTATTGTCAGCCGTTTCTCCAGACCTGCGGCGGGCCTTGCAGGAGTTTCAGGCGGATAGACCGGATCGTTGCCCACCTGATAAACTGTTTGTTCCTGATGATTGGACCAGTAGAGTCATCTCTGAGGTTCATTCTTCTGCGTTGGCAGGTCATCCTGGCATTTTTGGTACCAGGGATTTGGTGGCAAGGTCCTTCTGGTGGCCTTCCCTGTCACGAGATGTGCGAGGCTTTGTGCAGTCTTGTGACGTTTGTGCTCGGGCCAAGCCTTGTTGCTCTCGGGCTAGTGGATTATTGTTGCCCTTGCCCATTCCTAAGAGACCTTGGACGCACATCTCGATGGATTTTATTTCAGATCTGCCTGTTTCTCAGAAGATGTCTGTCATCTGGGTGGTGTGTGACCGTTTCTCTAAGATGGTCCATTTGGTTCCTCTGCCCAAGTTGCCTTCTTCTTCCGAGTTGGTTCCTCTGTTTTTTCAAAATGTTGTTCGTTTGCATGGTATTCCTGAGAATATCATTTCTGACAGAGGGACCCAATTCGTGTCTAGATTTTGGCGGGCATTCTGTGCTAGGATGGGCATAGATTTATCTTTTTCGTCCGCTTTCCATCCTCAGACGAATGGCCAGACCGAGCGGACTAATCAGACCCTGGAGACATATCTGAGGTGTTTTGTGTCTGCTGACCAGGATGATTGGGTTGCTTTTTTGCCATTGGCAGAGTTCGCTCTCAATAATCGGGCCAGCTCTGCCACTTTGGTGTCCCCGTTTTTCTGTAATTCGGGGTTTCATCCTCGATTTTCCTCTGGTCAGGTGGAATCTTCGGATTGTCCTGGAGTGGATGCTGTGGTGGAGAGATTGCATCAGATCTGGGGGCAGGTGGTGGACAATTTGAGGTTGTCCCAGGAGAAGACTCAGCTTTTTGCCAACCGCCACCGTCGTGTTGGTCCTCGGCTTTGTGTTGGGGATTTGGTGTGGTTGTCTTCTCGTTTTGTCCCTATGAGGGTCTCTTCTCCTAAGTTTAAGCCTCGGTTCATCGGCCCGTATAAGATATTGGAGATTCTTAACCCTGTTTCCTTCCGTTTGGACCTCCCTGCATCCTTCTCTATTCATAACGTTTTTCATCGGTCATTATTGCGCAGGTATGAGGTACCGGTTGTGCCTTCCGTTGAGCCTCCTGCTCCGGTGTTGGTTGAGGGTGAGTTGGAGTACGTTGTGGAGAAAATCTTAGACTCTCGTGTTTCCAGACGGAGACTCCAGTATCTGGTCAAGTGGAAGGGATACGGCCAGGAGGATAATTCTTGGGTGAATGCATCTGATGTTCATGCCTCTGATCTGGTTCGTGCCTTTCATAGGGCCCATCCTGATCGCCCTGGTGGTTCTGGTGAGGGTTCGGTGCCCCCTCCTTGAGGGGGGGGGTACTGTTGTGAATTTGGATTCTGGGCTCCCCCGGTGGCTACTGGTGGAATTGAACTGGTGTTTTCATCTTCTCTGTTCACCTGTTCCCATCAAGATGTGGGAGTCGCTATATAACCTTGCTGCTCTGTTAGTTGCTTGCCGGTCAGCTCAGTTCCCATCTTCCAAGAGCTAGTTCCTATATATGCTGATGCTATGTTCTCTTGCCATTGAGAACATGACAGAAAATGGTCTGTGCTCACGAAATGGAATGAGGATGCTTTGGCGGCAATTGTCAGAAAGGGTCTTTCTGAATCCGTTAAAGATGTTATGGTGGGGTTCCCCACGCTTGCTGGTCTGAGTGATTCTATGTCTCTGGCCATTCAGATTGATCGGCGCTTGCGCATAGTTGTGCACACGATGGCATTGTCCTCTGAGCGGAGTCCTGAGCCTATGCAGTGTGATAGGATTTTGTCTAGAGCTGAACGACAAGGATTCAGACGTCAGAATAGGTTGTGTTTTTACTGCGGCAATTCTGCTCATGTTATTTCTGATTGCCCTAAGCGTACTAAGAGGGTCGCTAGGTCTGTTACCATCAGTACTGTACAGCCTAAATTTCTGTTATCTGTGACCTTGATCTGCTCATTGTCGTCATTTTCTGTCATGGCATTTGTGGATTCAGGCACCGCTTTGAACTTGATGGATTTAGAATTTGCCAGGCGTTGTGGTTTCCCCTTGCAGCCTTTGCAGAATCCTATTCCTTTAAGGGGCATCGATGCTACACCTTTGGCTAAAAATAAACCTCAGTTTTGGACACAGCTGACCATGTGCATGGCGCCAGCACATCAGGAAGATTGTCGTTTTCTGGTGTTGCATAATTTGCATGATTCTATTGTACTGGGTTTTCCATGGTTACAGGTACATAACCCGGTGCTGGATTGGAAATCTATGTCTGTGACTAGTTGGGGTTGTCAGGGGGTTCATAATGACGTTCCTTTGATGTCAATTTCCTCCTCCCCCTCTTCTGAAATCCCTGAGTTTTTGTCAGATTTCCAGGATGTATTCGATGAACCCAAATCCAGTTCCCTTCCGCCGCATAGGGACTGTGATTGTGCTATTGACTTGATTCCAGGCTGTAAGTTCCCTAAGGGCCGACTCTTCAACCTGTCTGTGCCAGAACATACCACCATGCGGAGTTATGTTACGGAGTCCTTGGAGAAAGGGCATATTCGGCCATCTTCTTCACCTTTGGGAGCGGGTTTTTTTTTTGTTGCCAAGAAGGATGGCTCCTTGAGACCCTGTATTGATTATCGCCTCTTGAATAAGATCACGGTCAAATTTCAATACCCTTTGCCTTTGCTTTCTGATTTGTTTGCTAGGATTAAGGGGGCTAGTTGGTTTACCAAGATTGACCTTCGAGGGGCGTATAATCTTGTTCTTATTAAACAGGGTGACGAATGGAAAACTGCGTTTAATACGTCCGAAGGCCATTTTGAATACCTTGTGATGCCATTCGGACTCTCTAATGCTCCATCTGTGTTTCAGTCCTTCATGCATGATATATTTCGGAATTATCTTGATGAATTCATGATTGTATATTTGGATGATATTTTGATTTTTTCCGATGATTGGGAGTCTCATGTGAAACAGGTCAGGATGGTATTTCAGATCCTTCATGATAATGCTTTATTTGTGAAGGGGTCTAAGTGCCTCTTTGGAGTGCAGAAGGTTTCTTTTTTGGGTTTCATTTTTTCTCCCTCGTCTATAGAAATGGATCCGGTTAAGGTTCAGGCCATTCATGATTGGATTCAACCCACATCTGTGAAGAGTCTTCAGAAATTTTGGGGTTTTGCTAATTTTTATCGCCGTTTCATTGCCAACTTCTCCAGTGTGGTTAAACCCCTGACCGATTTGACGAAGAAAGGCGCTGATGTGACGAATTGGTCCTCTGCGGCTGTTGCTGCCTTTCCGGAGCTTAACCGCCGATTTACTTCTGCCCCTGTGTTGCGTCAGCTGGACGTTTCTCTTCCTTTTCAGGTTGAGGTTGACGCCTCTGAGATTGGGGCAGGGGCCGTTTTGTCTCAGAGGAATTCTGATGGTTCCTTGATGAAACCATGTGCCTTCTTTTCCCGAAAGTTTTCGCCTGCGGAACGCAATTATGATGTCGGCAATCGGGAATTGTTGGCTATGAAATGGGCATTTGAGGAGTGGCGACATTGGCTTGAGGGGACCAAGCACCGTGTTGTGGTCTTGACCGATCATAAGAATCTGATTTACCTCGAGTCTGCCAAGCTGCTGAATCCTAGACAGGCTCGATCGTCCCTGTTTTTCTCCCGTTTTGATTTTGTGGTCTCGTATCTTCCGGGTTCTAAGAATGTTAAGGCTGATGCCCTCTCTAGGAGCTTTTTGCCTGATTCTCCTGGGGTCCTTGAGCCGGTCGGCATTCTGAAGGAAGGGGTGATTCTTTCTGCCATCTCCCTTGATTTACGACGGGTTCTTCAGGAATTTCAGGCTGATAAACCTGACCGCTGTCCTGCGGGGAAACTGTTTGTTCCTGATAGATGGACTAGTAAGGTTATTTCTGAGGTTCATTGTTCTGTGTTGGCTGGCCATCCTGGGATTTTTGGTACCAGAGACTTGGTTGGTAGGTCCTTTTGGTGGCCTTCTTTGTCACGGGATGTGCGTTCTTTTGTGCAGTCCTGTGGGACTTGTGCGCGGGCCAAGCCCTGCTGTTCCCGCGCTAGTGGGTTGCTTTTGCCTTTGCCGGTCCCTGAGAGGCCTTGGACGCATATTTCTATGGATTTTATTTCAGATCTTCCCGTTTCCCAGAAGATGTCTGTTATCTGGGTGGTTTGTGATCGGTTTTCTAAGATGGTTCATTTGGTACCCTTGCCTAAGTTGCCTTCCTCTTCTGATTTGGTTCCGCTGTTTTTTCAGCATGTGGTTCGTCTGCATAACATTCCTGAGAATATTGTGTCTGACAGAGGTTCCCAGTTTGTTTCTAGGTTTTGGCGGGCCTTTTGTGCTAGGCTGGGCATTGATTTGTCTTTTTCTTCTGCAATTCATCCTCAGACAAATGGCCAGACCGAGCGAACTAATCAGACCTTGGAGACTTATTTGAGATGCTTTGTGTCTGCTGATCAGGATGATTGGGTGACCTTTTTGCCATTGGCCGAGTTTGCCCTTAATAATCGGGCTAGTTCGGCTACTTTGGTTTCGCCTTTTTTTTGCAATTCTGGTTTTCATCCTCGTTTTTCCTCTGGTCAGGTTGAGCCTTCTGACTGCCCTGGTGTGGATTCTGTGGTTGACAGGTTGCAGCAGATTTGGACCCATGTGGTGGACAATTTGGTATTGTCTCAGGAGAAGGCTCAGCGTTTTGCTAACCGTCGTCGGGGTGTTGGTCCCCGGCTTCAGGTTGGGGATTTGGTCTGGTTGTCTTCCCGTCATGTTCCTATGAAGGTCTCTTCCCCTAAGTTCAAGCCTCGCTTTTTTGGTCCCTATAAGATTTCTGAGATTATTAATCCAGTGTCTTTTCGTTTGGCCCTTCCAGCCTCCTTTTCCATCCATAATGTTTTCCATAGATCTTTGTTGCGGAAATATGTGGTGCCCGTTGTTCCCTCTGTTGATCCTCCTGCTCCTGTGTTGGTTGATGGGGAGTTGGAATATGTGGTTGAGAAGATTTTGGATTCTCGTTTTTCGAGGCGGAAGCTTCAGTATCTTGTCAAGTGGAAGGGTTATGGCCAGAAGGATAATTCTTGGGTGGCTGCCTCCGATGTTCATGCTGACGATTTGGTTCGTGCTTTTCATTTGGCTCGTCCTGATCGGCCTGGGGGCTCTGTGTTATGGACCTGGTGGTTAGGAGCACCTGAATTGACCTGATAGGTAAACTGCAAAACAGGATGAGCTCTGGGAAGTGGGAGCTCTGCTGACCGCAACCCTAAGCCTATTATCACACACCCTAGAATTAGCCGTGGAGTGTGCCTAACTCTGCCTAGACGCCTCGTCACAGCCTCAGAGTTAACTACCCCTAAAGATAGAAATAAAGCCTCACCTTGCCTCAGAGAAATTCCCCAAAGGAAAAGGCAGCCCCCCACATATATTGACTGTGAGTTAAGAGGAAGGCACAAACACAGGAATGAAACAGGTTTCAGCAAAGGAAGCCAGACTTACTAAATAGACTGAGGATATAAAAAGGGATCTTTGCGGTCAGCATAAAAAAAACTACAAAAAGCCACGCAGAGTGTGCAAAAAGACCCCCGCACCAACTCACAGTGCGGTGGTGCCATTCTGCAACCCAGAGCTTCCAGCTAGCAAGGCAATATCATGATAGCAAGCTGGACAAGAACTTAGAAAGTACTAATGAATAAATTCAGTACACAAATGAACAACAAATGAGCTTAGCAGTGACTTAGCTTCTGCTGGAGTAGACAGGTCATCAGGAAGGTCCAAGAGAGATCTGAACCAGTACTGATACATTGACAGCTGGCATCAAGTAATGATCTGAGTGGAGTTAAATAGCGAAGCCAGCCCAGTCCTAAACGGGGACAGGTGAGGAAGCAGCTTCAAGACCAGCAGCTCCACTTTCAGCCACCAGAGGGAGTCCCCGGACAGAACTCACAGAAGTACCATTCCTGACCACAGGAGGGAGTTCGAGAACGGAATTCACAACAGCTCTGGTGAGGGTTCGGTGATCCCTCCTCAAGGAGGGGTACTGTTGTGAATTCTGCTCTTGGGCTCCCTCCGGTGGTTGTAAGTGGTACTGCTGCTCCTTTGGATCTCAACAGTCACCAGGTGCTTTCACTTACTACCAATTCTGACTGGGCTATTTAATCTGGCTAGGTCCTTTAGTCAGTGCCAGTTGTCCATGGTTTTTGGAGGATTCACATCTCTGCTTGGTTTCTCCTGCTATACTGTCCAAATCATCAAAGATAAGTCCTGGCTTTGTTTTTGCAGTCCACATGCTGTGGACCTTATAGCTCAGTGCATTTCTATGTTTTTTTTTCCTGTCCAGCTTTGTCTGTGTAAAGATTTATTCAGCCAAGCTGGTAGCTCTGGAGATGCAGAGTTACCCTCCATGCCTTTAGTTAGGTGTGGAGATTTTTGTATTCTCTGTGGTGGATATTTTGTAGCATTTTAATACTGACCTGTTATGACCTGGTGGTTAAGGCGCCACACTGATATGACCTGGTGGCTAAAATGTAACATGGACAAGCTCAGAGGAGTTGGTAACTTTACTGACCGCAAACCCTACTCCTAACACCAACACTAGAAATAGCCATGGGTCGTTCCTGTCTCTCCCTAGACGCCTCGTCACGGTCTAAGAACTAACTACCCCTAAAGATGGAAACAGAAAACTATCTTGCCTCAGAGAATTTCCCAAAAGGAAAGATAGCCCCCCACATATATTGACTGTGAGTGGAGAGGGAAGTGACATACACAGAGATGAAAACAGATTTTAGCAAAGGAGGCCAAATTCTAATCTAGATAGACAGAAATAGGAAAGGATACTGTGCGGTCAGTAGTAAAAAACTAAAAATCCACGCAGAGTTTACAAAAATGATCTCCACACCGACTCACGGTGTGGAGGGGCAAATCTGCTTCCCCAGAGCTTCCAGCTAGCCTGAATATATCATAATGACAAGCTGGACAAAAGAAACATAACATAAGCTGAGCAACAAGGTCCAAGCGAATGGACTAACAAGAACTAGCAAGAACTTATCTTTTGCTGAAATGGACAGGCCATGAGAAATATCCAAGGAGAAAACTGAATCACACCCTGAGACATTGACAGCTGGCATGAACTGAAGGCCAGACCCAAGTTAAATAGCAAGGCTAAGAGATACGATAAGTTAAGGCAGCTGCTACAGAAAACTCAAGGAGCAGCCATACCACTTGAAACCACCAGAGGGAGCCCAAGGGCAGAACTCACAAAAGTACCATTCACAACCACAGGAGGGAGCCCAAAAACGGAATTCACAACACTGACCGCACAGTACTCTGTCCTGTCCTTTTCTGTTTAGCTAGCGTGGCCTCCTTTGTTAAATTCTGTTTTCAGTCTGCGTATGTAATTTCCCTCTCCTCTCACAGTCAATATTTGGGGGGGGCTGTCTATCCTTTGGGGATTTTCTCTGAGGCAAGATAGTTTTCCCATTTCTTTCTTTAGGGGTACCGTATATACTCGAGTATAAGCCGACCCGAGTATAAGCCGACCCCCCTAATTTTGCCACAAAAAACTGGGAAAACTTATTGACTCGAGTATAAGCCTAGGGTGGAATATGCAGCAGGTACCGGTGAATTTCAAAATTAAAAATAGATACTCCATACCGTTCATTATGGCCCCATAGATGCTCCACATAAAGCTGTGCCACATATAATGCTCTGCACCGTTCATTATGGCCCCATAGGCGCTCCACATAAAGCTGTGCCATATATAATGCTCTGCACCGTTCATTATGGCCCCATAGATGCTCCACATAAAGCTGTGCCATATATAATGCTCTGCACCGTTCATTATGGCCCCATAGATGCTCCACATAAAGCTGTGCCATATATACAATGCTCTGCACCATTGCCCCATAGATAGCTGTGCCATATATATAATGCTCTGCACCGTTGCCCCATAGCTGTGCCATATATATAATGCTCTGCACCGTTGCCCCATAGCTGTGCCATATATATAATGCTCTGCACCGTTGCCCCATAGCTGTGCTATATAGTGCTCTGCACCGTTGCCCCATAGCTGTGCCATATAGTGCTCTGCACCGTTGCCCCATAGCTGTGCCATATAGTGCTCTGCACCGTTGCCCCATAGCTGTGCCATATAGTGCTCTGCACCGTTGCCCCATAGATACTCCACATAAATCTGTGCCATTGCTGCTGCTGCAATAAAAAAAAAAAAACACATACTCACCTCTCTTGCTTGCAGCTCCCCAGCGTCCGGTCCCGGTGTCTCTCCGCACTGACTGATCAGGCAGAGGGCGGCACGCACACTATATGCGTCATCTCGCCCTCTGACCTGAAGAGTCAGTGCGGAGAGACGCCGGGAAGATGGCGCGACGCCCGGCGTGTGGAACGAGGACAGGTGAATATGCGATACTTACCTGCTCCCGGCGTCCCGCTCCTTCCCCCGGACTGCTGTTCTTCGGTGCCGCAGCCTCTTCCTCTATCAGCGGTCACCGGCACCGCTGATTAGAGAAATGAATTATGCGGCTCCGCCCCTATGGGGGGTGGAGCAGCCTATTCATTTCTCTAATGAGCGGTCCCACGTGACCGCTCAGGGGAAGAGGCTGCGGCACCGAAGACAGTGGGACGGGCAGGGGGAGCGACAGGAACGCCGGAACTAGGTGAGTATATGACCGTCACCACCCGCCGACCCCACCACCGATCATGACTCGAGTATAAGCCGAGAGGGGCACTTTCAGCCCAAAAATTTGGGCTGAAAATCTCGGCTTATACTCGAGTATATACGGTAATTAGTCCTCAGGCTGTGACGAGGTGTCTAGGGAGTGACAGGTACATCCCACAGCTACTTCTAGTTGCGGTGTTAAGTTCAGGGTCTGCGGTCAGTATAGCTACCATCACGTCTCATGCTGCTCATAGGCCACCAGATCATAACAGTGCGCCTCCTGAGAGTACAGGCCTACATGTGCGCCTCCTGACAGTACAGGCCTACATGAGCGCCTCCTGACAGTACAGGCCTACATGTGCGCCTCCTGACAGTACAGGCCTACATGTGCGCCTCCTGACAGTACAGGCCTACATGAGCGCCTCCTGACAGTACAGGCCTACATGTGCGCCTCCTGACAGTACAGGCCTACATGTGCGCCTCCTGAGAGTACAGGCCTACATGTGCGCCTCCTGACAGTACAGGCCTACATGAGCGCCTCCTGACAGTACAGGCCTACATGTGCGCCTCCTGACAGTACAGGCCTACATGTGCGCCTCCTGACAGTACAGGCCTACGTGTGCGCCTTCTGTCCTAAAAAGTTGGCCCAAAGTCACCCAACCAAGAGGTGGCGAGGCAGAAGTGTATGACGATGCGCTAATGTTATCATCCACCATGTGGCACATTTTCTGACCATTTACTTTTTATTTCACTACCTAAATGTTAAAAAGGATTAGCAAAACCGATTCCCAGCCATAGAAAATGTCACAGAAATTGTAGATCAACGGATTCAAATAGTAATGGTATTAATGGTATTAAAGTTAGCATTAAATATCTGTACCAAGACTATATTGCACAAACAGGGCAAAGAAATTCGGTATATACAAAGTGATAGATTTTATTTAGCAATAACAAAACGTCACATAAAAAATTAAAACAAACTCAAGTTGAGGCCACAAAAAGAGGCGACACAATGTAATAGGTGTAGTAAAGCATATTGTCCGCCTAGTGTAATACTCCGTACCATAGGAGTACAGAAATCCGAATCTGCCATCAGTAAACAACAAACCAAGGTGGATAAGAAGATTGTGAGAATGCAAGAAGCTGGATTCATCCCCTGCTAGGCTGGCGCCAGGCCCCAACTCGTGTTTCACCGCTAGCCTTCATCAGGGGTTAATTAGGATTAGTAAATCCCATATTCTCTATTGTGTGCACCAAACGAGACCCTGAAGGAGCTTCTGTTCTCTGCATAGAAAATGACAGCAAGTATTATTACGCCCGATGTCGGAAAGGGGTTAGCACCACGATTTGTGATGAACTAAATGTAGGTATAGTACAATGTCAAAGATTTCACATCTTATATCACATGGGTGATATCTATTGTAAATTTTACAATAGCTCAAAAACCGGCGAATCCTCGCATGGCTCAATGCTAGGGGGATTCAAAAGTCTGCAGTCACACACAGAGACAAAAAAAGTGACTGCAGACTTTTCATTTTAGGTCGGACAGTATAGTCCTCCATTCAGTATTATGGGCCTCATATGTCTCAGTCAGAATAATGGACCCCTTATAATGTTCCATACAGGTATATTGAGCCCCATGTAATGCTTCATACAGTATAATCGTCTCCATATATTGCTCTATACAGTATAATGAGCCCCATATAATGCTCCATACCTTATAATGAGCTCCATATATAGCTCCATACAGTATTATTGGACTCATTTAATGCTCCATACAGTGTAATGGCACCATATGTTGCTCCATACAGTATATAATAGCTCCATATATTGTTCTGTACAGTATAATGGGCCTCATATAATGCTCTCTCTCTCTCTCTTTCTTTCTCTATACTGCTCAAAAAAATAAAGGGAACCATAAAATACCACATTATAGATTTTTCTGAATTAAATATTCCAGTTGCAAATTTGTATTCATTGCATAGTGGAATGTGTTCAGAACAATAAAACGTAACAATTATCAATGTAAATCAAAATTAATATCCCATGGAGGTCTGGATTTGGAATGATACCCAAAATCAAAGTGGAAAATCAAATTACAGGCTGATCCAACTTCAGTGAAAATGCCTCATGACAAGGAAAAGATGCCCAGTAGTGTGTGTGGCCTCCACGTGCCTGTGTGACCTCCCTACAACGCCTGGGCATGCTCCTGATTAGGCGGCTGATGGTCTCCTGAGGGATCTCCTCCCAGACCTGGACTAAAGCATCTGCCAACTCCTGGACAGTCTGTGGTGCAACGTGATGTTGGTGGATGGTGCGAGTCATGATGTCCCAGATGTGTTCAATCGGATTCAGGTCTGGGGAACGGGCAGGCCAGTCCATAGCTTCAATGCCTTCATCTTGCAGGAACTGCTGACACACTCCAGCCACATGAGGTCTGGCATTGTCCTGCATTAGGAGGAACCAAGGGCCAACCGCACCAGCATATGGTCTCACAAGTGGTCTGAGGATCTCATATCGGTACCTAATGGCAGTCAGGCTACCTCTGGTGAGCACATGGAGGGCTGTGCGGCCCTACAAAGAAATGTCAGAGCATACAGCCCTCATGTAGAGCATACAGCCCTCGTGTAGAGTATACGTCCATCGTGTAGAGTATACAGCCCTCATATAGAGTATACAGCCCTCGTTTAGAGTATACAGCCCTTTTGGCGAGTATACAGCCCTCTTGTAGAGTATACAGCCCTCGTGTAGAGTATACAGCCCTCATGTTGCCATCACAGCTGCCGCTCTGCCCTGTGCCTGTAGTGAGGGCTCAGCCCCGGGTGAGATCCCCCTGTAGCGCCGCAGCCTCCCACTGATGACGGCTGGGGAGGGCGGAAGTGACGCAGATGCTCGGGTTGAATGTGTGAGGAGGAGATATGGGGATGAGAAGGCGGCGGGGAAAAGTGTAGTCCGGCAAGTGTCACTGCAGTCCTGGTGAGAGGAAGTGGAGATGATCCAGGTGATGTTGTTGAGGGAGGATCTAAATTGATCCTTCACGGTTGACTCAGTGATTTCCAAATTAATCTACAGGGCGTTGCCGGCAACTGAAAATAACCAGACGGAGACGTGTGTCTCTGTATGGGGGATCGAGCAGATCTCTGGCCCCCGTTTTATTGTGTATCGCTTTTCATAATCATAGAAATTATACTTCAACCAATCAGCATAAGAACACGCTCACAGTTCTTAACCTATAAGAATGCAGGAAAAACTTAACCCATGAGTATACAGAAAAACCGGAAACTACATATATGGTCATATCTTCTTGGCATAGTATGTGTCTTTCTAACAGGTGCCTCAGTCTTGTATAGCGATACACCCCCGAATCTATTATCTGGCTCGAGTCAGAAGACTCAAGGTCTTTATACCAATTATGAACCATAGCCTAGTTGAATAACAGGCTTGTGAACAACAAGATAAAGTTACTTCATGGCAGCTGTAACCTTTTACCTAATTAAATAACAGAATTTATCTTTAAGCAACAAGAAAATGGAGTCGAAAAGCACAAAATGGAGAACCTTTCATAATTTGTTCCTTCACATTCCCCCTTAGATAAATTTTGTTAATTAATGTCCAGCATCAGAGGTACTATCCCAAGCTCTAAGCTCGAGGCGTACTGGTCTTCACATGACTGGTGCCATGTTACCAGCCATGGCTGTTGCGGCGTACCCGTCCCCCCTGTATACTACAATTTACGAATAACAATTATTGATAACAGTAGTGGGGATCTTTTGAAGATAGCCATGTGCTTGGCTTCAACATCTTCATCAGGTGACTTTGTGAAATCGGTGTAGAGAAGAGCAGGGGTGGCAACGCTTTTGGTATCATCATTAGTTGTCTTAGTGCAGAGTTTCCTAATACATACAGAAATACACCAAAGAACAAGTTTTAGTATTACATACATGACAAGGATAAAGGCAACAATATATAACAAACTTTGAAAGATTTCAGCTATCCAGCCCCCAGGTCCCTCAAACCAATTGGCTGGATTAAGAAAGGAGAAGGTGTCTGCCCACCATCTGTCCTTATTACGGTCATTGTCTTTATCATATTAATCTTCGAGTCTTTGAATATCCTCTAACTTTAACTTCATAGTGCTATTGGGATCTGTATAATGACAGCATGCGGGTCCAATAACCTGACACGTATCACCCTGTGCTGCTGTTAAGTAATCCAGTACTACAGTATATTGATTAGTGACTATGATAAGTTGATTTGGACAGCAACAGTAATATTAAGTATATCCAATATATCCCAAATTTGATCATCTAGAAAATCTGTGGCCCTAACCAATGTATCCCACATTTGTGTAATCATAGGGTAAATAAAAATAGAACTGACAATTTTATTGGCTATACCCATCTGTACTACTAATCTTTCATGATATTGTACAAACTTATTATTCAAGGATATTGGGGAATTTGGGCTGTCCCATGCGGTTACCAATATTATTATATGGCAATACGAAAAACCAAAACATTATGTCCCCTTATTTGCTATTAGTCTGTTTGACCAGCTTGCAGTGCGATGCGTAGATCCACGTCGGCCTTCCTTCCAGCTTTACTGACATAGGAGTGATACTGAGGACTTGGTAGGGACCGTCATACAAAGGTTCTAGTCCGTATTTTCTGACATGGCTTTTCACGACCACAAAATCACCAGACTTCAAGTTGTAACAAGTGTCGGTTTCTGCTGAATCTGGAAGGGAAGGAAAAAACTAAAATATGGATGTTAGCAAGATTTTTACTAGGCTGAATAACATATTGAACAGCACAGTCAGTTTCTTCTAATAACTACTGAGGCTGGAAATTTGCAACTGAGGGCCTAGCACTGTTGTGAACTCTGTTCTCGGGCTCCCTCTTGTGGTCACAAGTGGTACTGTGTGAGTGTTATCTTTGGGCTCCCTCTGGTGGCTCTTTTTGTCTTTCTGCGGGTCTGTGGCTGGTATCAGCTGTCTCGTCACCTGCTAGTTAGGTTTCCTATTTAACTCACCTGGACCTTCATTTGTTGCCTGCTGTCGATGTATTCAGTGCTATTCTGATCTCTCCTGACTTTATCAGTCTCTCCAAGAGAAGCTAAGTTTCTGTTTGTTCATTTTTTGCTCATCAGTGTTCAATATGTTTCTTAGTATATTATGAGTTCTGTCCAGCTTGCTAATATGTGATTTCCTCGCTTGCTGGTAGCTCTGGGGTGTGGAGTTTCTCCCCTCACATCGTTAGTTGGTGTGGGGGTTCTGGCATTCTCTGCGTGGATATTTTTGTATAGGGTTTTTTACTGACCGCACAGCTTCCTCGCTATGTTCTGCTATCTAGTGTTAGCGGGCCTCATTTTGCTAAACCTGTTTCATTTCTACGTTTGTATTTTCCCCTTAAATCACCGTTATTATTTGTGGGGGGCTTTCTATATCTTTGGGGTTATTTCTCTGAGGCAAGTGAGGTCTTTGCTTTCTCTCTAGGGGTAGCTAGTTTCTCAGGCTGTGAAGAGACGTCTAGGATTTTTAGGTACGTTCCACGGCTGCCTTTAGTGTGTGTTGGATAGGATCAGGATTGCGGTCAGTCCAGTTACCACATCCCCAGAGCTCGTCCTATGTTCATTTACTTAGCAGGTCAGATTTGTGATCCTAAGCCACTAAGGATCATAAGTACAGCAGGCCGAAAAGTGTTAAATGCATTGCCGAAGCGGGATAAGAGAAGTCCTGAGTGTATTTTTTTTTTTTTCCTTTGCTGCAGTGTGTCTAGCTTCTCTCCTCCCCTTAATCTTTGGGTGGCTCTGAGTTCAGCTGCAGACATGGATATTCAGAGTCTGACTTCTAGTATGGATCATCTTGCTGCAAGGGTACAAAGCATTCAGGATTTTGTTGTTCACAGTCCTATGTCAGAGCCTCAAATACCTATTCCTGAGTTGTTTTCTGGAGATAGATCTAGGTTTCTGAATTTTAAGAATAATTGCAAATTATTTCTTTCTTTGAGACCTCGTTCCTCTGGTGATTCCGCTCAGCAAGTTAAAATTATTATTTCCTTGTTACGTGGTGACTTTCAAGATTGGGCATTCTCCCTGGTGCCAGGAGACCCTGCATTGCTGAATGTGGATGCATTTTTTCTGGCGCTTGGATTGCTTTATGAGGAACCTAATCTTGAGAACCAGGCAGAAAAGGCTTTGCTGGCCCTCTCTCAGGGTCAGGATGAAGCTGAGGTGTATTGTCAGAAATTTAGGAAATGGTCGGTGCTTACTCAATGGAATGAGTGTGCCCTGGCTGCAAATTTCAGAAAAGGTCTTTCTGAAGCCATTAAGAATGTTATGGTGGGGTTCCCCACGCCTGCAAGTCTGAATGAGTCAATGGCTTTGACCATTCAGATTGATCGGCGTTTGCGGGAGCGCAAACCTGCGCACCATCTGGCGGTGTTTTCTGAACAGAAACCTGAGTCTATGCAATGTGACAGAATTCTGACCAGAATTGAACGCAAAATCATAGACGTCAAAATGGGTTGTGCTTTTACTGTGGTGATTCTGCTCATGTTATCTCAGCATGCTCTAAGTGCACAAAAAAGATCGCTAGACCTGTCACCATTGGTACTATACAGCCTAGATTCATTTTGTCTGTTACTTTGATTTGCTCTCTGTCATCCTACTCGGTTATGGCTTTTGTAGATTCAGGTGCTGCCCTGAATCTGATGGATTTGTCATTTGCCAGGTGCTGGTTTTATCTTGGAGCCTTTAAAATTCCCTATTCCACTAAAGGGAATTGATGCTACACCATTGGCCAAGAATAAACCTCAGTACTGGACTCAAGTGACCATGTGCATGACTCCTGTACATCAGGAGGTGATTCGCTTTCTTGTGCTACATAATTTGCATGATGTTGTCGTGTTGGGTCTGCCATGGTTGCAGACTCATAATCCAGTCCTGGATTGGAAAGCAATGTCTGTGTCAAGTTGGGGTTGCCAGGGAGTTCATGGCGATGCTCCTTTGGTGTCAATTGCTTCTTCCACTCCTTCTGAAGTCCCTGAGTTTTTGTCGGACTACCAGGATGTATTTGATGAGCCCAAATCCAGTGCCCTACCTCCTCATAGGGATTGTGATTGTGCTATAAATTTGATTCCTGGTAGTAAGTTCCCTAAGGGACGACTTTTTAATTTATCTGTACCAGAACATGCCGCTATGCGGAGTTATATAAAGGAGTCTTTGGAGAAGGGACATATTCGCCCGTCCTCCTCCCCTCTTGGTGCAGGATTCTTTTTTGTGGCCAAGAAGGATGGTTCTCTGAGACCTTGTATAGATTATCGCCTTCTAAATAAAATCACGGTCAAATTTCAGTATCCTTTGCCATTGTTGTCTGATCTGTTTGCTCAGATTAGGGGGTCTAGTTGGTTCACCAAGATAGATCTTCGTGGTGCGTATAACCTTGTGCGTATTAAGCAAGGTGATGAATGGAAAACAGCATTTAATATGCCCGAAGGCCATTTTGAGTACTTGGTGATGCCTTTTGGACTTTCTAATACTCCTTCTGTGTTTCAGTCCTTCAGGCACGACATCTTCCGAGAATATCTGGATAAATTTATGATTGTGTATCTAGATGATATTTTGGTCTTTTCTGATGATTGGGAGTCCCATGTGAAGCAGGTCAGGATGGTATTTCAGGTCTTGTGTGCCAATGCCTTATTTATGAAGGGCTCAAAATGTCTCTTCGGAGTCCAGAAGGTTTCCTTTTTGGGCTTTATATTTTCTCCTTCTACTATTGAGATGGATCCAGTCAAGGTCCAGGCTATTCATGACTGGACTCAGCCTACATCTGTTAAGAGTCTTCAGAAGTTCTTGGGTTTTGCAAATTTTTACCGTCGCTTCATCGCTAATTTTTCTGGTGTGGTTAAGCCTTTGACGGATTTGACCAAGAAGGGTTCTGATGTGACTAATTGGTCTCCTGCAGCCGTGGAGGCCTTTCGGGAGCTGAAGCGCCGGTTTTCTTCGGCTCCGGTCTTATGTCAGCCAGATGTCTCTCTTCCTTTCCAGGTCGAGGTTGATGCTTCTGAGATTGGAGCGGGGGCTGTTTTGTCGCAGAGAAGCTCTGATGGCTCTGTGATGAAGCCATATGCTTTCTTTTCAAGAAAGTTTTCGCCTGCCGAGCGGAATTATGATGTTGGTAATCGGGAGTTGTTGGCAATGAAGTGGGCATTTGAGGAGTGGCGACATTGGCTCGAGGGAGCTAAGCATCGTGTGGTGGTCTTGACTGATCACAAAAATCTGATTTATCTCGAGTCTGCCAAACGGCTGAATCCTAGACAGGCTCGTTGGTCGTTGTTTTTCTCCCGTTTCGATTTCGTGGTCTCGTACCTGCCTGGTTCGAAGAACGTGAAGGCTGATGCTCTTTCTAGGAGTTTTGTGCCTGACTCTCCTGGAGTTTCAGAGCCGGCTGGTATCCTCAGAGAGGGGGTGATTTTGTCTGCCATTTCCCCAGATTTGCGATGAGTGCTGCAGGAATTTCAGGCGGATAGACCTGACCGTTGTCCACCAGAGAGACTGTTTGTCCCAGATAGATGGACCAGCAGAGTTATTTCTGAGGTTCATTCTTCGGTGTTGGCGGGTCATCCTGGGATTTTTGGTACCAGAGATTTGGTGGCTAGATCCTTCTGGTGGCCTTCCTTGTCGCGGCATGTGCGTTCCTTTGTGCAGTCCTGTGAGATTTGTGCTCGGGCTAAGCCTTGCTGTTCTCGTGCCAGCGGTTTGCTTTTGCCTTTGCCTGTTCTGAAGAGGCCTTGGACGCACATTTCCATGGATTTTATTTCGGATCTTCCAGTCTCAGAGAATGTCTGTCATCTGGGTGGTTTGTGATCGTTTTTCTAAAATGGTCCATTTGGTGCCCTTGCCTAAGTTGCCTTCCTCCTCCGATTTGGTTCCGCTGTTTTTTTCAGAATGTGGTTCGTTTGCACGGCATCCCTGAAAACACTGTGTCTGACAGAGGATCCCAGTTTGTGTCCAGATTTTGGCGGACCTTTTGTGCTAAGATGGGCATTGATTTGTCTTTTTCGTCGGCCTTCCATCCTCAGACGAATGGCCAAACCAAGCGAACTAATCAGACCTTGGAAACTTATTTAAGATGTTTTGTTTCTGCTGATCAGGATGACTGGGTGACTTTTTTACCATTGGCCGAGTTTGCCCTTAATAATCGGGTTAGTTCTGCTACTTTGGTTTCGCCTTTTTTTTGTAATTCTGGTTTTCATCCTCGTTTTTCCTCGGGTCAGGTGGAGCCTTCTGACTGTCCTGGGGTGGATTCTGTGGTGGATAGGTTGCAGCAGATTTGGAACCATGTGGTGGACAATTTGAAGTTGTCACAAGAGAAGGCTCAGCGCTTTGCCAACCGCCGTCGCTGTGTGGGTCCCCGACTTCGTGTTGGGGATTTGGTATGGTTGTCTTCTCGTTATGTTCCTATGAAGGTCTCCTCTCCTAAGTTCAAGCCTCGTTTCATCGGTCCTTATAAGATTTTGGAAATCCTTAACCCTGTGTCATTTCGTTTGGACCTCCCAGCATCGTTTGCCATTCATAATGTGTTCCATAGGTCTTTGTTGCGGAGGTATGTGGTGCCTGTGGTTCCTTCTGTTGAGCCTCCTGCTGCGGTGCTGGTTGAGGGAGAATTGGAATACGTGGTGGAGAAGATCTTGGATTCTCGTATTTGAAGACGGAGGCTTCAGTATTTGGTTAAGTGGAAGGGCTATTGTCAGGAAGATAATTCCAGGGTTGCCGCCTCTGATGTTCATGCGGCCGATTTGGTTCGTGCCTTTCATGTGGCTCATCCTGATCGCCCTGGGGGTTTTGATGAGGGTTCGGTGACCCCTCCTCAAGGGGGGGGTACTGTTGTGAACTCTGTTCTCGGGCTCCCTCTTGTGGTCACAAGTGGTACTGTGTGAGTGTTATCTTTGGGCTCCCTCTGGTGGCTCTCTTTGTCTTTCTGCGGGTCTGTGGCTGGTATCAGCTGTCTCGTCACCTGCTAGTTAGGTTTCCTATTTAACTCACCTGGACCTTCATTTGTTGCCTGCTGTCGATGTATTCAGTGCTATTCTGATCTCTCCTGACTACATTCGTTATCAGTCTCTCCAAGAGAAGCTAAGTTTCTGTTTGTTCATTTTTTGCTCATCAGTGTTCAATATGTTTCTTAGTATATTATGAGTTCTGTCCAGCTTGCTAATATGTGCTTTTCTCGCTTGCTGGTAGCTCTGGGGTGCGGAGTTTCTCCCCTCACATCGTTAGTTGGTGTGGGGGTTCTGGCATTCTCTGCGTGGATATTTTTGTATAGGGTTTTTTACTGACCGCACAGCTTCCTCGCTATCTTCTGCTATCTAGTGTTAGCGGGCCTCATTTTGCTAAACCTGTTTCATTTCTACGTTTGTATTTTCCCCTTAACTCACCGTTATTATTTGTGGGGGGCTTTCTATATCTTTGGGGTTATTTCTCTGAGGCAAGTGAGGTCTTTGCTTTCTCTCTAGGGGTAGCTAGTTTCTCAGGCTGTGAAGAGACGTCTAGGATTTTTAGGTACGTTCCACGGCTGCCTTTAGTGTGTGTTGGATAGGATCAGGATTGCGGTCAGTCCAGTTACCACATCCCCAGAGCTCGTCCTATGTTCATTTACTTAGCAGGTCAGATTTGTGATCCTAAGCCACTAAGGATCATAACATAGCACCAAACAATATCTCATATGGGGACAGGCCATGTTTTGCCTTAGGGGTAGTACAAATGTGGTACAGTACAATGGGTAGGAGCTCTGGCCATGGAGCCGTTGTCTCCTGCATCATTTTGGTCAATTGTCCCTTCAGTGTGCCGTTCAGCCTCTCAACTTTCCCACTAAATTGTGGATGGTACGGAGTCCGGAGGGCTACAGTGGATCCAAGCATTATCAAAACCTCCTGATACACATGAGAAGAAAAGGCCGGACCTTGGTCACTTTCGACGACTTCTGGAACACCATATCTGCATATAACTTCCATCACCAGTTTCTTTGCTGTGGTCTTTGCAGTCATGTTGGTAACGGGGAATACTTTTGGCCAACTGGAGAACATGTCGACAACCACCAGACAATATTCATACCTTCCAGACTTAGGCAATGTGATGTGGTCCACCTGGAGCCTTTGGAAAGGATAGTCGGGCTTAGCAAGATGCTTCGGGGGTACACGTTGATGTTGACCAGGATTACAGGTCTGACACATATTACATGCACGGTTGAGTGCTGTCAGGACTGTAGAAATACCTGGAGCCTAGTAGAATTTATGTACCAGGGCTAGGGCCTGGTTTTTTTCCTCGATGTGTGGGCCCATGTGCCCACGTGGCAATAGCAGGGTACATTCGCTTAGGGAGACACACAAGTTGGTCCTTTTTCCAGAGACCATGTCCATACGTGCTCCATCAGCCTTCCACAGCTTCACTTCTTCCTTTGGGGACATTCTCTGCATCGTCATTAATCGGTCTCGCGGGGTCCGACAGAAAACCTCAGTCTGTCGTGGATCATCAGGTTCCTGTAGAGTCAGTGTTTCTTGTAACTGTTTACGCTGAGAGCGTGTGGTCACCAGAGTTGGTATGGTCTGTTCAACGGGTAGGAGAGCAGCAGCTTTTGCTTGCATATCCGCAAAGGCGTTACCAACAGTGTGTGGACTTTTCCTAGGACCGTGCGCCTTAACTTTGATAATGGCCACCTGGGTAGGTAATTTGATTGAGTCCATGAGGGTTTTAACAGCTTCAGCATTCTTCACTGGAGTCCCGGCGGTAGTAATAAACCCTCGATTGGCCCATAGGGCTTCGAAATCATGAGCAATACCAAATGCATACTGTGAGTCCGTGTATATATTAGCCCGCCTGTCTTTGGCCAGAACACATGCAGTAGACAGAGCCTGAAGTTCTACTTCTTGTGCTGACAGTGAGGGAGGGAGTGCAGCTCCGTGCACTACAGTATCTTCCGTAGTAACAGCGTATCCGGTGTGGAATCTGCCAAAATCATCACCATATCTTAAACCGTCTTTCAGGGCATTGTAGAGAGTTTGCATTATGCGGGATGCGTCCGGTATCCACTGACGACAATAAGTACATAGTCCAAGAAAACGCTGGAGTTCAGTCTCATCTTTCGGAAAAGGAAGGGAGCTGACGGCTATTTTTCTTTTTTTTTTTTTTTTGTGAGGTGTCTGACACCCTGAAGGAGACAGTGACCCAAAAATATCACTTGACCAAGGCAGAACTGAAGTTTCGAGGCCGGTACACAGGGGGTTGGCCGGGTGGGGTCTTTTTCTTAACGGGAAACAAGGGCGTGTTACATGGGGAAACACAGGGTATCAGGGCACCATTATCGAGTAACGTTTGTATTTGCCCCTTGAGGCACTGCTCCTGATCATGTTTCAAAGGGTACTGATGGACTTTGGGAAAAGGGGTACCAGGTTTGAAAAACACTTTTACTGGTTCTACAGGCATTATTGGGGGTGGATCTGGGCCTATCAGGGCCATCATAACCGTAGGAAGGGCATGTAGGATACAGATCTCATTGTGTTCATCTGCATGGGGGTTATATAACGTAAGGAACATCTGACCATCATCTTGGAATTGTATTCTGGAGCGGAACTGTGATAATAAATCTGTCCCTGTAAATTTACCGGACATATAGGAGAGATTACGAACTGAGCTGTGACTTCAGGGAAAGGGTCCCACAGGGATAGGTTTTGTAAGGGTATATTTATTGGGTCTGCCATCTACTCTAATTAAAACAAGCTCTTGGTCTGAGAATTGACATGGCGGGGCTGGGGAGGGAGATTTCCAGACATAGGGTTAAAAAAAATATTGGATTTGTGTAAGATGGGGAGGGCAGGAGCTGAAGTCTGTTACGTGGGCCACTGATAAGGAACGGAGCTGCGTCCTTGCAGCTGTGGGGGCTGAGATTGGAGCAGGAATCACTGCGGCCACTGATTTAACCTTTAATTTCCCTGCTGATGCAGAGCGGGGTAAGTTCTTAAAACCTTTTTTTACTACTTTTAATGCATCATCTGGAGTGGAAGTCTCGATATCAGGTCTAACGGACATTATTGCCTCTTTCAATTCAGGTTTAAGGCCGAACATTAAAGCTGCCACAAAAATGTGTGAATGGGCTTTATTTTACAATGAGAATCCCAGATCTTTAAATACTACCATAAGACGCCCATAGAACTTCTCGGCAGTCCAGGATATATTGGTGCCTTGGCTTTAAGGGGCATAGGGCTTACAGTCGGGAGTAGAGGCTTAATTTCCTGGGGAGGGACCATATTATCGAGCAGGGAAACCCCTTGTCCCAAATTTTTGATTGTTTGCTTTCCTGACACATTAATCTCAGTCACTTTCTCAGTTCCTTCTAGTACCACAAAACATCCAGTTTTTTTGTCATAGTAATAGACAACTTTCCCTTTTCAACGTAATTCACTTCCTCTGTTGATCCTCAATTTGCTATATATCAACCACTCAACTTGAAGCAGGTGCTTTAAACAAAACACAAATCTCCCAGCGCGTACTACACCAAGAAAATACAAAGAGAACGCAGCTACGTGCCCCCTCCATTCCAGGGACACAGAGATAAGAAAATCGCAGCATTCCTCAGCACAGAAAAAAGAAAGCAATAACGCAGCTGTTTAACTCCCCCCTCCCATCAGGTATCGTACAGAAACGGAATACAGCAGTTCTCAGACTTAATTAATTTCTACAAAACCTTCAGCACACAATTCACATGCCAGAACACCTTAGAAAAACCAATAATTGAGAATATTTTCCCCGTCTTTGGGCTAACAATATCAGATTCATCACACAAATTCAAAGTCTTCTTTTCCTTCCACGGAAACTGATTCTCCTTTAAAGCTAAATATCCTTACTTAGTCGTGCATAGTACTAGAGCGGCCGTATAGTCTATTCCACTAGGTTTACCTGTCCCCCGCTGGGACAACCCTAAAACGCAGTACTCAGTGAAAGGAGGAGGGCGTCTTAGACTTTCCCTCTGGACACCTCTGGACATATATAAATATATAATTCCTGAGTTACGCATCCTACCCAATCTTCGATCACCTCACCGCGCCTGATTCTAACAGTGATCAGGAATTCAGGATATTTTGACTATAAAGAGAATTACATCACTGGTCAATCCGGGGTGTCCGTCCCTTATGAGGTACGGTTCGAGCACTGGGCTTCCAACGGAACTACACCTCTATGATTCCACCCAAAAATCACCCCACCATCGGGGACAAACCTCAGATCCTCTTTGCAGCAACAAACACTGGAAAACCACACCAAACGGTCAGTCTGGACAGTATAACTGCCAACTTACCGTGGTTGTTGTGGGGGATGATCAGTCCCACTTTTCCAGTGCCTGTGTCCGGTCCGAGGGTCCTTTGTCTTGTTGTCCTCCGGGGGGCAGAGGCGTTCCTGTTTGGGGCCCCACGTTTTCGGGCGCCAACTGTTGAGGGAGGATCTAAATTGATCCTTCACGGTTGACTCAGTGATTTCCAAATTAATCTACAGGGCGTTGCCGGCAACTGAAAATGACCAGACGGAGACGTGTGTCTCTGTATGGGGGATCGAGCAGATCTCTGGCCCCCGTTTTATTGTGTATCGCTTTTCATAATCATAGAAATTATACTTCAACCAATCAGCATAAGAACACGCTCACAGTTCTTAACCTATAAGAATGCAGGAAAAACTTAACCCATGAGTATACAGAAAAAACGGAAACTACATATATGGTCATATCTTCTTGGCATAGTATGTGTCTTTCTAACAGGTGCCTCAGTCTTGTATAGCGATACACCCCCGAATCTATTATCTGGCTCGAGTCAGAAGACTCAAGGTCTTTATACCAATTATCCTAGTATAGCCTAGTTGAATAACAGGCTTGTGAACAACAAGATAAAGTTACTTCATGGCAGTTGTAACCTTTTACCTAATTAAATAACAGAATTTATCTTTAAGCAACAAGAAAATGGAGTCGAAAAGCACAAAATGGAGAACCTTTCATAATTTGTTCCTTCACAATGTATATATTTCTACTGTATGGGGGGGTATTGTGTATCTGTGGTGGCTGCTCTCAGGTGGGGGGGTATTGGGTATCTGTGGTGGCCGCTCTCAGGTGTGGGGGGTATTCTGTATCTGGGGTGCCCGCTCTCAGGTGTGGGGGGGGTATTTTGTATCTGCGGTGCCCGCTCTCAGGTGTGGGGGTATTGTGTATCTGCGGTGCCCGCTCTCAGGTGTGGGGGGTATTGTGTATCTGTGGTGGCAGCTCTCAGGTGTGGGGAGGTATTGTGTATCTGCGGTGCCCGCTCTCAGGTGTGGGGGTATTGTGTATCTGCGGTGCCTGCTCTCAGGTGGGGGGTATTGTGTATCTGTGGTGGCAGCTCTCAGGTGTGGGGGGGTATTGTGTATCTGCGGTGCCCGCTCTCAGGTGTGGGGGTATTGTGTATCTGCGGTACCTGCTCTCAGGTGTGGGGGGGTATTGTGTATCTGCGGTGCCTGCTCTCAGGTGTGGGGGGTATTGTGTATCTGCGGTGCCTGCTCTCAGGTGTGGGGGTATTGTGTATCTGTGGTGGCCGCTCTCAGGTGTGGGGGGTATTGTGTATCTGCGGTGCCTGCTCTCAGGTGTGGGGGGCATTGTGTATCTGTGGTGGCTGCTCTCAGGTGTGAGGGGTATTGTGTATCTGCGGGGCCCACTCTCAGGTGTGGGGGTATTGTGTATCTGTGGTGGCCGCTCTCAGGTGTGGGGGGGTATTGTGTATCTGCGGTGCCCGCTCTCAGGTGTGAGGGTATTGTGTATCTGCGGTGCCCGCTCTCAGGTGTGAGGGTATTGTGTATCTGCGGTGCCCGCTCTCAGGTGTGAGGGTATTATGTATCTGCGGTGCCCGCTCTCAGGTGGGGGGGTATTGTGTATCTGCGGTGCCTGCTCTCAGGTGTGGGGGGGTATTGTCTATCTGCGGTGCCCGCTCTCAGGTGTGGGGGGGTATTGTCTATCTGCGGTGCCCGCTCTCAGGTGTGGGGGGGTATTGTCTATCTGCGGTGCCCGCTCTCAGGTGTGGGGGGGTATTGTGTATCTGCGGTGCCCGCTCTCAGGTGTGAGGGTATTGTGTATCTGCAGTGCCCGCTTTCAGGTGGGGGGTATTGTGTATCTGCGGTGCCCGCTCTCAGGTGGGGGGGTATTGTGTATCTGCGGTGCCCGCTCTCAGGTGTGGGGGGCATTTGGCCTACTTGTTTGGTTGGGCCTACTAACAGTGTCTGCCGCTCCTTGGTGTTCTCCTCCACTGAATATAGCTGAGCTTCAATCTTCAGGCTTTCGGCCTACATCAGATATTAAACTGCATTTGGCCTACTTGTTTGGTTGGGCCCTAGTAACGGTGTCTGAGGCTCCTTGCTTTTCTCCTCCACTGAACAAAGCAGTGCCGCCTGTTTACTCCTGTTACCAATTTTGAACTTTAAAAGTTTGAATAATAATTTGAATAATAAAGTGGGCCTACTAACTGTGTCTGCCACTCATTACAGTTGCCCATAGCTCCCAACCGTCCCGCATTGTGCGGGACTGTCCTGGTTTTCAGCCTGTGCCCCGCTGTCCAGCGCAGGACACGCTGATCCCGCACCCGCAGACAGCAGGACCGACACGCCCCCTTGTGTTAAGCCATGCCCCGGGCCCTTACCCTTCCATGTTCCGTATGGCTGCCTGCTTTCTGTGCACAGGACCTGTGATGAGGTCACAGGAGGGGAGGAGTCAGGGGGTCACATGATCGGGACCTCCGAAGTTGTGCTGGTTGCCAACTTGCCGCTGCAGGATGAGGTAAGTAATGGCTGTGTGTGGGGTCAGGAGGTGTACAGTGTGGATGTAGCAGAGCTGTGTGTGTGCGAAGTGTGGGGAGCGGAGCCGTGTG
Organism: Ranitomeya variabilis; assembly: GCF_051348905.1. NCBI lineage: Eukaryota > Metazoa > Chordata > Amphibia > Anura > Dendrobatidae > Ranitomeya > Ranitomeya variabilis. The sequence continues at coordinate 693,388,209 of NC_135234.1, read as the reverse complement.
TGTGCGAGGTGTGCGGAGCGGAGCCGTGTGTGTGCGAGGTGTGCGGAGCGGAGCCGTGTGTGCGAGGTGTACGGAGCGGAGCCGTGTGTGTGCGAGGTGTACGGAGCGGAGCCTGTTGTGAAATTGGATTCTGGGCTCCCCCGGTGGCCACTTGTGGAATTGAACTTGTGTGCATCATCCCCTCTGTTCACCTGCTCCTATCAGGATGTGGGAGTCGCTATATAACCTTGCTCCTCTGTCAGTTTCTTGCCGGTCAACAATGTAATCAGAAGCCTTCTGTGCTTGTTCCTGCTACTAGACAACTCCCAGCTAAGTTGGACTTTTGTCCTTGTGTGTTTTTGCATTTTGTTCCTGTTCACAGCTGCTGTTTCGTTACTGTGTCTGGAAAGCTCTTGTGATCGGAAATTGCCACTCTGGTGTTATGAGATAATGCTAGAGTCTTAAAGGAATTTCTGGATGGTGTTTTGATAGGGTTTTCTGCTGACCATGAAAGTGTCCTTTCTGTCTTCCTGCTATCTAGAAAGCGGACCTCGATTTTGCTAAACCTATTTTCATACTACGTTTGTCATTTCATCTTAAATCACCGCCAATATATGTGGGGGCCTCTGTCTGCCTTTTGGGAAAATTTCTCTAGAGGTGAGCCAGGACTGTCTTTTCCTCTGCTAGGATTAGGTAGTTCTCCGGCTGGCGCTGGGCATCTAGGGTTAAAAAACGTAGGCATGCTACCCGGCCACTTCTAGTTGTGCGGCAGGTTTAGTTCATGGTCAGTATAGTTTCCATCTTCCAAGAGCTAGTTCTCATATATGCTGGGCTATGTTCTCTCGCCATTGAGAATCACGACAGTTTGACCGGCCCAAAAAAGGGTTAAATTACTGGCTGAGAAAGGAGAGAAAAAAGAAGTCTGCTACAATTTTTTTTTTTTTTTTTCCTCTAGTTCTGAGTGTGCTCTTAATTGAATCACTTGCTAGTCTGCCTATACTGCAGCCTTCCTCTCTTTCTCTCCTTCTAATCCTTGAATGGCTCTGTGTTCACCTGTTTCAAATGGATCTTCAGAGTGTAGCTACAGGTTTGAATAATCTCGCCACAAAGGTACAAAATTTGCAAGATTTTGTTGTTCATGCACCTATGTCTGAGCCTAGAATTCCTTTGCCTGAATTCTTCTCGGGGAATAGATCTCACTTTCAAAATTTTAAAAATAATTGCAAATTGTTTTTGTCCCTGAAGTCTCGCTCTGCCGGAGACCCTGCACAGCAGGTCAGGATTGTAATTTCCTTGCTCCGGGGCGACCCTCAAGACTGGGCTTTTGCATTGGCACCAGGGGATCCTGCGTTGCTCAATGTGGATGCGTTTTTTCTGGCCTTGGGGTTGCTTTATGAGGAACCTCATTTAGAGCTTCAGGCGGAAAAGGCCTTGATGTCCTTGTCTCAGGGGCAAGATGAAGCTGAAATATACTGCCAAAAATTCCGCAAATGGTCTGTGCTTACTCAGTGGAATGAGTGCGCCCTGGCGGCGATTTTCAGAGAAGGTCTCTCTGATGCCATTAAGGATGTTATGGTGGGGTTCCCTGTACCTGCGAGTCTGAATGAGTCCATGACGATGGCTATTCAGATCGATAGGCGTCTGCGGGAGCGCAAACCTGTGCACCATTTGGCGGTGTCTACTGAGAAAACGCCAGAAAATATGCAATGTGATAGAATTCTGTCCAGAAGCGAGCGGCAGAATTTTAGACGAAAAAATGGGTTGTGCTTCTATTGTGGTGATTCAACTCATGTTATATCAGCATGCTTTAAGCGTACTAAGAAGCCTGACAAGTCTGTTTCAATTAGCATTTTACAGTCTAAGTTTATTCTATCTGTGACCCTGATTTGTTCTTTGTCATCTATTACCGCGGACGCCTATGTCGACTCTGGCGCTGCTTTGAGTCTTATGGATTGGTCCTTTGCCAAACGCTGTGGGTATGATTTGGAGCCACTGGAGGCTCCGATACCTCTGAAAGGGATTGACTCCACCCCATTGGCTAGTAATAAACCACAATACTGGACACAAGTGACTATGCGTGTTAATCCGGATCACCAGGAGGTTATTCGCTTTCTGGTGCTGTATAATCTACATGATGTTTTGGTGCTGGGATTGCCATGGCTGCAATCTCATAACCCAGTCCTCGACTGGAGAGCTATGTCTGTGTTAAGCTGGGGATGTAAAGGAACTCATGGGGACGTACCTTTGGTTTCCATTTCATCATCTATTCCCTCTGAGATTCCTGAATTCTTGTCTGACTTTCGTGAAGTTTTTGAAGAACCCAAGGTTGGTTCACTACCTCCGCACCGGGAGTGCGATTGTGCCATAAACTTGATTCCGGGTAGTAAATACCCTAAGGGTCGTTTATTTAATCTGTCTGTGCCTGAACACGCTGCTATGCGAGAATATATAAAGGAGTCCTTGGAAAAGGGACATATTCGTCCTTCGTCATCTCCCTTAGGAGCCGGTTTTTTCTTTGTGTCTAAGAAAGACGGCTCTTTGAGGCCGTGTATTGATTATCGACTTTTGAATAAAATCACGGTTAAATATCAATATCCGTTACCACTGCTTACTGATTTGTTTGCTCGTATAAAGGGGGCCAAGTGGTTCTCTAAGATTGATCTCCGTGGGGCGTATAATTTGGTGCGAATCAAGCAGGGGGATGAGTGGAAAACCGCATTTAATACGCCCGAGGGCCATTTTGAGTATTTGGTGATGCCTTTTGGTCTTTCAAATGCCCCTTCAGTCTTCCAGTCCTTTATGCATGACATTTTCCGCGATTATTTGGATAAATTTATGACTGTGTATCTGGATGATATTCTGATTTTTTCGGATGACTGGGACTCTCATGTCCAGCAGGTCAGGAGGGTTTTTCAGGTTTTGCGGTCTAATTCCTTGTGTGTGAAGGGTTCTAAGTGTGTTTTTGGGGTTCAAAAGATTTCTTTCTTGGGATACATTTTTTCCCCCTCTTCCATCGAGATGGATCCTGTCAAGGTTCAGGCTATTGGTGATTGGACGCAACCCTCTTCTCTTAAGAGTCTTCAGAAATTTTTGGGCTTTGCTAACTTTTATCGTCGATTTATTGCTGGTTTTTCTGATGTTGTAAAACCATTGACTGATTTGACTAAGAAGGGTGCTGATGTTGCTGATTGGTCCCCTGATGCTGTGGAGGCCTTTCGGGAGCTCAAGCGCCGCTTTTCTTCCGCCCCAGTGTTGCGTCAGCCTGATGTTGCTCTTCCTTTTCAGGTTGAGGTCGACGCTTCTGAAATCGGAGCTGGGGCGGTGTTGTCGCAGAGAAGTTCCGACTGCTCCGTGATGAGACCTTGTGCTTTTTTTTCCCGTAAATTTTCGCCCGCCGAGCGGAATTATGATATTGGGAATCGGGAGCTTTTGGCCATGAAGTGGGCTTTTGAGGAGTGGCGTCACTGGCTTGAGGGGGCCAGACATCAGGTGGTGGTATTGACTGACCACAAAAATTTAATTTACCTTGAGTCTGCCAGGCGCCTGAATCCTAGACAGGCGCGCTGGTCGTTGTTTTTCTCTCGGTTTAATTTTGTGGTGTCGTACCTACCGGGTTCTAAGAATGTTAAGGCGGATGCCCTTTCTAGGAGTTTTGAGCCTGACTCCTATGGTAATTCTGAGCCCACAGGTATCCTTAAAGATGGAGTGATATTGTCTGCCGTTTCTCCAGACCTGCGGCGGGCCTTGCAGGAGTTTCAGGCGGATAGACCTGATCGTTGCCCACCTGGTAGACTGTTTGTTCCTGATGATTGGACCAGTAGAGTCATCTCTGAGGTTCATTCTTCTGCGTTGGCAGGTCATCCTGGAATCTTTGGTACCAGGGATTTGGTGGCAAGGTCCTTCTGGTGGCCTTCCCTGTCACGAGATGTGCGAGGCTTTGTGCAGTCTTGTGACGTTTGTGCTCGGGCCAAGCCTTGTTGTTCTCGGGCTAGTGGATTGTTGTTGCCCTTGCCTATTCCGAAGAGGCCTTGGACGCACATCTCGATGGATTTTATTTCGGATCTGCCTGTTTCTCAGAAGATGTCTGTCATTTGGGTGGTGTGTGACCGTTTCTCTAAGATGGTCCATCTGGTTCCCTTGCCTAAGTTGCCTTCTTCTTCCGAGTTGGTTCCTCTGTTTTTTCAAAATGTTGTTCGTTTGCATGGTATTCCTGAGAATATCGTTTCTGACAGAGGGACCCAATTCGTGTCTAGATTTTGGCGGGCATTCTGTGCTAGGATGGGCATAGATTTGTCTTTTTCGTCTGCTTTCCATCCTCAGACTAATGGCCAGACCGAGCGGACTAATCAGACCTTGGAGACATATTTGAGGTGTTTTGTGTCTGCGGATCAGGATGATTGGGTTGCTTTTTTGCCTTTGGCGGAGTTCGCCCTCAATAATCGGGCCAGCTCTGCCACCTTGGTTTCCCCGTTTTTCTGTAATTTGGGGTTTCATCCTCGATTTTCCTCCGGTCAAGTGGAATCTTCGGACTGTCCTGGAGTGGATGCTGTGGTGGAGAGGTTGCATCAGATTTGGGGGCAGGTGGTGGACAATTTGAAGTTGTCCCAGGAGAAGACTCAGCTTTTTGCCAACCGCCGTCGTCGTGTTGGTCCTCGGCTTTGTGTTGGGGACTTGGTGTGGTTGTCTTCTCGTTTTGTCCCTATGAGGGTTTCTTCTCCTAAGTTTAAGCCTCGGTTCATCGGCCCGTACAAGATATTGGAGATTCTTAACCCTGTGTCCTTCCGTTTGGACCTCCCTGCATCCTTTTCGATTCATAATGTTTTTCATCGGTCATTGTTGCGCAGGTATGAGGTACCGGTTGTGCCTTCCGTTGAGCCTCCTGCTCCGGTGTTGGTTGAGGGTGAGTTGGAGTACGTTGTGGAAAGATCTTAGACTCTCGTGTTTCCAGACGGAGACTCCAGTATCTGGTCAAATGGAAGGGATACGGTCAGGAGGATAATTCTTGGGTCACTGCCTCTGATGTTCATGCCTCCGATCTTGTCCGTGCCTTTCATAGGGCTCATCCTGATCGCCCTGGTGGTTCTGGTGAGGGTTCGGTGCCCCCTCCTTGAGGGGGGGGTACTGTTGTGAAATTGGATTCTGGGCTCCCCCGGTGGCCACTTGTGGAATTGAACTTGTGTGCATCATCCCCTCTGTTCACCTGCTCCTATCAGGATGTGGGAGTCGCTATATAACCTTGCTCCTCTGTCAGTTTCTTGCCGGTCAACAATGTAATCAGAAGCCTTCTGTGCTTGTTCCTGCTACTAGACAACTCCCAGCTAAGTTGGACTTTTGTCCTTGTGTGTTTTTGCATTTTGTTCCTGTTCACAGCTGCTGTTTCGTTACTGTGTCTGGAAAGCTCTTGTGATCGGAAATTGCCACTCTGGTGTTATGAGTTAATGCTAGAGTCTTAAAGGAATTTCTGGATGGTGTTTTGATAGGGTTTTCTGCTGACCATGAAAGTGTCCTTTCTGTCTTCCTGCTATCTAGAAAGCGGACCTCGATTTTGCTAAACCTATTTTCATACTACGTTTGTCATTTCATCTTAAATCACCGCCAATATATGTGGGGGCCTCTGTCTGCCTTTTGGGAAAATTTCTCTAGAGGTGAGCCAGGACTGTCTTTTCCTCTGCTAGGATTAGGTAGTTCTCCGGCTGGCGCTGGGCATCTAGGGTTAAAAAACGTAGGCATGCTACCCGGCCACTTCTAGTTGTGCGGCAGGTTTAGTTCATGGTCAGTATAGTTTCCATCTTCCAAGAGCTAGTTCTCATATATGCTGGGCTATGTTCTCTCGCCATTGAGAATCACGACAGGAGCCGTGTGTGTGCGAGGTGTACGGAGCAGAGCCGTGTGTGTGTGCGAGGTGTACGGAGCAGAGCCGTGTGTGTACGGAACCGTGTGTATGAGGTGTACGGAGCGGAGCTGAATGTGTACGAGGTGTATGGAGCGGAGCGCGTGTGTACGGAGCGGAGCCGTGTGTGTGCGAGGTGTACGCAGCGGAGCCGTGTGTGTGCGAGGTGTACGGAGCGGAGCCGTGTGTGTGCGAGGTGTACGGAGTAGAGCCGTGTGTGTGTGCGAGGTGTACGGAGCAGAGCCGTGTGTGTGTGCGAGGTGTACGGAGCAGAGCCGTGTGTGTACGGAGCGGAGCCGTGTGTATGAGGTGTACGGAGCGGTGCTGAATGTGTATGGAGCGGAGCGTGTGTGTACGGAGCGGAACCGTGTGTGCAAAGTGTACGGAGCACAGCCGCGTGTGTAGGAGTAGCTATGTGTGGCCATTATATGGTACGAAGTATCATCTGCGGCCAATATACAGTATGGAGCATCATGTGCGGTCATTATACAGTATGGAGCATCATGTGCAGTCATTATACAGTATGGAGCATCATGTGGGGTCATTATACAGTATTGAGCATCATGTGGGGTCATTATACAGTATGGAGCATCGTGTGCAGCCAGTATACAGTATGGAGCCTCATGTGCAGTCATTATACAGTATGGAGCATCATGTACGGTCATTATACAGTATGGAGCATCATGTGGGGTTATTATACAGTATTGAGCATCATGTGGGGTCATTATACAGTATGGAGCATCGTGTGTGGTCATTATACAGTATGGAGCGTCGTGTGTGGCCATTGTACACTATGGAGCGTCGTGTGTGGCCATTGTACAGTATGGAGCGTCGTGTGTGGCCATTGTACACTATGGAGCGTCGTGTGTGGCCACTGTACAGTATGGAGCGTCGTGTGTGTGGCCATTGTACACTATGGAGCGTCGTGTGGGGCCATTGTACACTATAGAGCGTCGTGTGTGGCCATTGTACAGTATTGAGCGTCGTGTGTGGCCATTGTACACTATGGAGCGTCGTGTGTGGCCATTGTACAGTATTGAGCGTCGTGTGTGGCCATTGTACAGCATGGAGCGTCGTGTGTGGCCATTGTACACTATAGAGCGTCGTGTGTGGCCATTGTACAGTATTGAGCGTCGTGTGTGGCCATTGTACAGCATGGAGCGTCGTGTGTGGCCATTGTACACTATAGAGCGTCGTGTGTGGCCATTGTACAGTATTGAGCGTCGTGTGTGGCCATTGTACAGTATTGAGCGTCGTGTGTGGCCATTGTACAGTATTGAGCGTCGTGTGTGGCCATTGTACACTATGGAGCATCGTGTGTGGCCATTGTACAGTATGGAGCGTCGTGTGTGGCCATTGTACACTATGGAGCGTCGTGTGTGGCCACTGTACAGTATGGAGCGTCGTGTGTGTGGCCATTGTACACTATGGAGCGTCGTGTGTGGCCATTGTACACTATAGAGCGTCGTGTGTGGCCATTGTACAGTATTGAGCGTCGTGTGTGGCCATTGTACACTATGGAGCGTCGTGTGTGGCCATTGTACAGTATTGAGCGTCGTGTGTGGCCATTGTACAGCATGGAGCGTCGTGTGTGGCCATTGTACACTATAGAGCGTCGTGTGTGGCCATTGTACAGTATTGAGCGTCGTGTGTGGCCATTGTACAGCATGGAGCGTCGTGTGTGGCCATTGTACACTATAGAGCGTCGTGTGTGGCCATTGTACAGTATTGAGCGTCGTGTGTGGCCATTGTACAGTATTGAGCGTCGTGTGTGGCCATTGTACAGTATTGAGCGTCGTGTGTGGCCATTGTACACTATGGAGCGTCGTGTGTGGCCATTGTACACTATAGAGCGTCGTGTGTGGCCATTGTACAGTATTGAGCGTCGTGTGTGGCCATTGTACAGTATGGAGCGTCGTGTGTGGCCATTGTACAGCATGGAGCGTCGTGTGTGGCCATTGTACACTATAGAGTGTCGTGTGTGGCCATTGTACAGTATTGAGCGTCGTGTGTGGCCATTGTACAGTATGGAGCGTCGTGTGTGGCCATTGTACACTATGGAGCGTCGTGTGTGGCCATTGTACACTATGGAGCGTCATGTGTGGCCATTGTACACTATGGAGCGTCGTGTGTGGCCATTGTACACTATGGAGCGTCATGTGTGGCCATTGTACACTATGGAGCGTCGTGTGTGGCCATTGTACACTATGGAGCGTCGTGTGTGGCCATTGTACATTATGGAGCGTCGTGTGTGGCCATTGTACAATATGGAGCGTCGTGTGTGGCCATATTTTTTTTGTTCATAATTATTGTTTGCGAAACATTGTGATCAGAAGTGCTAAATGGGTGTGGTTGGGGCGTGGCTAGTTGTGAAATGGGTGTGGTCAGAGGTGTGGCCTAAAATTTGCCGCGGAGCGCGTGTGTACGGAGCGGAGCCGTGTGTGCGAGGTGTACGGAGCGGAGCCGTGTGTGTGTGAGGTGAGCGGAGCCGTGTGTGTGTGCGAGGTGTACGGAGCAGAGCCGTGTGTGTGTGCGAGGTGTACGGAGCAGAGCCGTGTGTGTGTGCGAGGTGTACGGAGCAGAGCCGTGTGTGTGTGCGAGGTGTACGGAGCAGAGCCGTGTGTGTGTGCAAGGTGTACGGAGCAGAGCCGTGTGTGTGTGCGAGGTGTACGGAGCAGAGCCGTGTGTGTACGGAGCGGAGCCGTGTGTATGAGGTGTACGGAGCGGAGCTGAATGTGTACGAGGTGTATGGAGCGGAGCGCGTGTGTACGGAGCGGAACCGTGTGTGCAAAGTGTACGGAGCACAGCCGCGTGTGTAGGAGTAGCTATGTGTGGCCATTATATGGTACGAAGTATCATGTGCGGCCAATATACAGTATGGAGCATCATGTGCGGTCATTATACAGTATGGAGCATCATGTGCAGTCATTATACAGTATGGAGCATCATGTGCAGTCATTATACAGTATGGAGCATCATGTGCGGTCATTATACAGTATGGAGCATCATGTGGGGTCATTATACAGTATTGAGCATCATGTGGGGTCATTATACAGTATGGAGCATCGTGTGTGGTCATTATACAGTATGTAGCATCATGTGGGGTCATTATACAGTATGGAGCATCATGTGGGGTCATTATACAGTATTGAGCATCATGTGTGGCCATTGTACAGTATTGAGCGTCGTGTGTGGCCATTGTACAGCATGGAGCGTCGTGTGTGGCCATTGTACAGCATGGAGCGTCGTGTGTGGCCATTGTACACTATGGAGCGTCGTGTGTGGCCACTGTACAGTATGGAGCGTCGTGTGTGTGGCCATTGTACACTATGGAGCGTCGTGTGTGGCCATTGTACAGCATGGAGCGTCGTGTGTGGCCATTGTACAGCATGGAGCGTCGTGTGTGGCCATTCTACACTATAGAGCGTCGTGTGTGGCCATTGTACAGTATTGAGCGTCGTGTGTGGCCATTGTACAGCATGGAGCGTCGTGTGTGGTCATTGTACAGTATGGAGCGTCGTGTGTGGCCATTGTACACTATGGAGCGTCGTGTGTGGCCATTGTACACTATAGAGCGTCGTGTGTGGCCATTGTACAGTATTGAGCGTCGTGTGTGGCCATTGTACACTATGGAGCGTCGTGTGTGGCCATTGTACACTATAGAGCGTCGTGTGTGGCCATTGTACACTATGGAGCGTCGTGTGTGGCCATTGTACACTATGGAGCGTCGTGTGTGGCCATTGTACAATATGGAGCGTCGTGTGTGGCCATTGTACAGTATTGAGCGTCGTGTGTGGCCATTGTACAGTATGGAGCGTCGTGTGTGGCCACTGTACAGTATGGAGCGTCGTGTGTGGCCACTGTACAGTATGGAGCGTCGTGTGTGGCCATTGTACAGCATGGAGCGTCGTTTGTGGCCATTGTACACTATAGAGCGTCGTGTGTGGCCATTGTACAGTATTGAGCGTCGTGTGTGGGCATTGTACAGTATGGAGCATCGTGTGTGGCCATTGTACAGTATGGAGCGTCGTGTGTGGCCACTGTACAGTATGGAGCGTCGTGTGTGGCCATTGTACACTATAGAGCGTCGTGTGTGGCCATTGTACAGTATTGAGCATCATGTGTGGCCATTGTACAGTATGGAGCGTCGTGTGTGGCCATTGTACAGTATGGAGCGTCGTGTGTGGCCATTGTACAGCATGGAGCGTCGTTTGTGGCCATTGTACACTATAGAGCGTCGTGTGTGGCCATTGTACAGTATGGAGCGTCGTGTGTAGCCATTGTACACTATGGAGCGTCGTGTGTGGCCATTGTACACTATAGAGCGTCGTGTGTGGCCATTGTACAGTATAGAGCGTCGTGTGTGGGCATTGTACAGTATGGAGCATCGTGTGTGGCCATTGTACAGTATGGAGCGTCGTGTGTGGCCACTGTACAGTATGGAGCGTCGTGTGTGGCCATTGTACACTATAGAGCGTCGTGTGTGGCCATTGTACAGTATTGAGCATCATGTGTGGCCATTGTACAGCATGGAGCGTCGTGTGTGGCCATTGTACAGTATGGAGCGTCGTGTGTGGCCATTGTACAGCATGGAGCGTCGTTTGTGGCCATTGTACACTATAGAGCGTCGTGTGTGGCCATTGTACAGTATGGAGCGTCGTGTGTAGCCATTGTACACTATGGAGCGTCGTGTGTGGCCATTGTACACTATGGAGCGTCGTGTGTGGCCATTGTACACTATGGAGCGTCGTGTGTGGCCATTGTACAGTATGGAGCGTCGTGTGTGGCCATTGTACAGTATGGAGCGTCGTGTGTGGCCATTGTACACTATGGAGCGTCGTGTGTGGCCATTGTACACTATGGAGCGTCGTGTGTGGCCATTGTACACTATGGAGCGTCGTGTGTGGCCATTGTACACTATGGAGCGTCGTGTGTGGCCATTGTACAATATGGAGCGTCGTGTGTGGCCATATTTTTTTTGTTCATAATTATTGTTTGCGAAACATTGTGATCAGAAGTGCTAAATGGGTGTGGTTGGGGCGTGGCTAGTTGTGAAATGGGTGTGGTCAGAGGTGTGGCCTAAAATTTGTCCCTCTTTCCCTTCCTCAAAAGTTGGGAGGTATGCAGTTGCCCTCCACTGAACAAAGCAATGCCGCCTGTTTAGTCCTGTTACCAATTTTGTACTGCATTTAGCCTACTTTATTCTTTGGGCCTATATCTGTGTTTCCTCCTCATCTTGCCCATTGCCCAGCCACTGGTAGATGAGTCTGCTGGTACATTGACCTAGACCACTACATTCCCCTTATACTCTACACAGCCAGTATCTGACCCTGCTGAAAGTCAGGTTCCCCTTCCCGCATACTATACCACCTTACACGGGGACAAAGAGGAAGGTGCAGATGAAAGTGCAGGTTCCTTCATCAGGTGGGGGGGCATACTCGTTGGCGACGTCACTGGCACAGGGCCCCTCAGAGTACGCAAAAGTGTCTCTGCCGGTGGGAGGCCCCCCCGCCGTCAAACACACCGCCGTACTTTGAGGGGCCCTGTGCCAGTGCCAATGCGAACGAGTGGGCTCCCTCTGCTTGCTCAGGATCACAGCACTTGCAAAGTTGAAATACTGACCTCTCCCTGCTCCACCGCCGTGACGTAGTCTGTGTTTCCTGGGCCCACGAAAAACTTGAGCCAGCCCTACCCCCCCCCCCCCAACTTTAGCCAAATGACCCCCAATTTTCAATGACTAACTATTATTATAAGGTAAATTAAGATTGACAAGCTTAAGTAGCAAGAATTGATGTTTTTGGCATTAAAATGGGGACTGAAAGTGTTTTCCTGCCCTCCACTCAATGCAGGCTTTGATTCCCCATTGACTTACATTGGGTTTCGTGTTTTGGTCGATCCCCGACTTTTCGCGATAATCGGCCGATTTCACTCGACTCGACTTTAGAGAAAGTCGGGTTTCGCGAAACCCGACTCGATCCTAAAAAAGTAAAAGTTGCTCAACCCTAGCGCTGAGCAATTGCAGATACACCACACCGCCATACATTAAAATAAAAATCAAGAGCAGAGCCAACACAATGCCAGAGTATAGCAAAAGCAGAATACCAGTCCCAGGAAAGAAAAAAATCAATTGCAATACAACAGCCCCCTACTTAAAAAAAATAAGAAACACATATACCTTTTTTTTAAAAAAAATAAAATAAAAAAAAAAAGTGCACAGAAAAGGAAATCCAGTATAAACCGCCATACATGACAATAAAAAACAACCAGGCCGGAGCCAATAAAACGCCATACGGTAAAATATAACGACAGAAATACATCAGACCCAGATAAAAAAACACAAATTTCAATAAAAAAACCACAATGGCACAGCCGCATTAAAGTACAGAACAACCCAATAAACATTACATAAACCTCCATAAATTGCAATAAAAAATGAAAAAATAAAACACATAAAAAAAATAATAATAAAAAAAATTGCAAAAAATTGCAAACCCCGGAGTATGGCAGCACATAGTGTGAATAGTGGTCTACACCGACGCTCAGTCTGATTACTGTCCTTACAGAATGCATGGCGCGTCAGCCATGTGTGAGCATACCTACTACATGGAGCAGACCTAGAACTGCGGGCGTTGGTGGCGCTGTGGTACTGTTCCGCCCTTCTCACTATGCTGGACACCATAATTAGCCAGCTATGCTCAGGGGTTCGGTTCAGTTGGATACTCGACCAATGCGGAGCACCTTTTTTTTTTTTTTTTACTTAATTCATTTCCGTGTCTCTTTGCAGCAATCTCACCCGTTCCCTTTTCTTATTGCTAGCGGTTATTAGTGACCGGACGTGCAGTGCCGGCAGTGGTAGGGCAGGAGGCGTCCGTCTCTATGGACTGCACGGTGAGGGACATGGGGCTGAGTGATGACACACCTGCCTGTCACATATAAGCCCCTGCATCCCGCACATACAGCGGCTGCTATAGGGTGAGGCAGCAGCGGGCGGGGACAGGTGACATCGGGTGACAGCTCGGGTTCCTGGCACTGCCACCGGGTGACCGGGTGCAGCTCCCGGTAAGCGCCTCGCTCGGTCCCGCGTGCGGTCCATTCTGTGCTGCTGTATCGATCTCTGGGGCATGGCTGCTGCAGTGACAATCCTCGCCGGCCTCGCCCTCTGGGCTCGGGCTGTAGCCGGCTGCCGTGTAGTCTCCTCCGCACACATCCAGGGCTGCAGTGCACATGTTGTGCCCCTCTGTGCACTGGTGATGCCCCCATTGTCTGCCTGTCCCCGCAAGTCCTGCGGCTTGTGTCACCCTGGCAGGGCCTCTTCCTCTGGGCCTCCTCCCTGCTCACATGTGCCCAGCCTGGCCCCACAGCCTCCATTCTGCCCTGGCAGCAGCTGTGCAGGTATCTGACCACTGTGTCCTGTGCAGGGAGAAGCGACATTGTGGCCTCCCAGGGATCACATCTGTCACTGAGGGGCATCAGGGGAGCAGTGTAATGTATGGTAGTGGGATTACTGTTATGGCTGCTGGCTCTATAGTCTGTGTTCTGTATTATACTGTGACTGCTCTCCTGGATACTGGCCTTGTCTGCATGGTGCTTGTGTATGAGGTCATGTGCAGATGTTGGGAGTAGTCGTCCGTTCCAGATGATGTGTGCGGCCATATAGTCTGTAAGGCAAAGTTCACCTTCCAGGTTTTAGGTGTGGATCGTGTGCGCCTCCTGACAGTACAGGAATACATGTGCGCCTCCTGACAGTACAGGAATACATGTGCGCCTCCTGACAGTACAGGAATACATGTGCGCCTCCTGACAGTACAGGCCTACATGTGCGCCTCCTGACAGTACAGGAATACATGTGCGCCGCCTGACAGTACAGGCCTACATGTGCGCCTCCTGACAGTACAGGAATACATGTGCGCCTCCTGACAGTACAGGCCTACATGTGCGCCTCCTGACAGTACAGGCCTACATGAGCGCTCTTGACAGTACAGGCCTACATGTGCGCCTCCTGAGAGTACAGGCCTACATGTGCGCCTCCTGAGAGTACAGGCCTACATGTGCGCCTCCTGACAGTACAGGAATACATGTGCGCCTCCTGACAGTACAGGAATACATGTGCGCCTCCTGACAGTACAGGAATACATGTGCGCCTCCTGACAGTACAGGAATACATGTGCGCCTCCTGACAGTACAGGCCTACATGTGCGCCTCCTGACAGTACAGGCCTACATGTGCGCCGCCTGACAGTACAGGAATACATGTGCGCCGCCTGACAGTACAGGCCTACATGTGCGCCTCCTGACAGTACAGGCCTACATGTGCGCCTCCTGACAGTACAGGCCTACATGAGCGCTCTTGACAGTACAGGCCTACATGTGCGCCTCCTGAGAGTACAGGCCTACATGTGCGCCTCCTGAGAGTACAGGCCTACATGTGCGCCTCCTGACAGTACAGGAATACATGTGCGCCTCCTGACAGTACAGGCCTACATGGGCGCCTCCTGACAGTACAGGCCTACATGTGCGCCTCCTGACAGTACAGGCCTACATGTGCGCCTCCTGACAGTACAGGCCTACATGTGCGCCTCCTGACAGTACAGGCTTACATGTGCGCCTCCTGACAGTCCAGGAATACATGTGCGCCTCCTGACAGTCCAGGAATACATGTGCGCCTCCTGACAGTCCAGGAATACATGTGCGCCTCCTGACAGTACAGGCCTACATGTGCGCCTACTGACAGTACAGGCTTACATGTGCGCCTCCTGACAGTACAGGCCTACATGAGCGCCTCCTGACATTACAGGCTTACATGTGCGCCTCCTGACAGTACAGGCCTTCATGTGCGCCTCCTGACAGTCCAGGAATACATGTGCGCCTCCTGACAGTCCAGGAATACATGTGCGCCGCCTGACAGTCCAGGAATACATGTGCGCCTCCTGACAGTACAGGCCTACATGTGAACCTCCTGACAGTACAGGCCTACATGTGTGCCTCCTGACAGTACAGGCCTACATGTGTGCCTCCTGACAGTACAGGCCTACATGAGCGCCTCCTGACAGTACAGGCCTACCTGTGCGCCTCCTGACAGTACAGGCCTACCTGTGCGCCTCCTGACAGTACAGGAATACATGTGCGCCTCCTGACAGTACAGGAATACATGTGCGCCTCCTGACAGTACAGGAATACTTGTGCGCTTCCTGACAGTACAGGCCTACATGTGCGCCTCCTGACAGTACAGGCCTACATGTGCGCCTCCTGACAGTACAGGCCTACATGTGCGCCTCCTGACAGTACAGGCCTACATGTGCGCCTCCTGACAGTACAGGCCTACATGTGCGCCTCCTGACAGTACAGGCCTACATGTGCGCCTCCTGACAGTACAGGAATACATGTGCGCCTCCTGACAGTACAGGCTTACATGTGCACCTCCTGACAGTACAGGCCTACATGTGTGCCTCCTGACAGTACAGGCCTACATGTGCGCTTCCTGACAGTACAGGCCTACATGTGCGCCACCTGACAGTACAGGCCTACATGTGCGCCTCCTGACAGTACTGGCCTACATGTGCGCCTCTTGACAGTACAGGCCTACATGTGCGCCTCCTGACAGTACAGGCCTACATGTGCGCTGTTGTGAATTCTGTTCTCGGACTCCCTCCTGTGGTCATGAATGGTACTTTGGTTAATTCTGCTCTTGGACTCCCTCTGGTGGCTTCGAGCGGAACTGCTGTCACTGAGGTTGGATTTAGCAGCTGATCTCGTTTATTGCTATGCTGGCTTCCTATTTAACTCCGCTCTGATCGTTGCTTCATGCCAGTTGTCAATGTCTTGGTATTGGTTCAGATGTCTCTTGGACTTCTCTGAGGACCTGTCTACTCCAGCAGAAGCTAAGTCCTTGCTAGTTGATTTTGTTGTTACGACTTCCTGAATATATTTCTTAGTACTGCTATTTTTTAGTCCAGCTTGCTTTCATGATATTTCCTTGCTAGCTGGTAGCTCTGGGGGTGCAGAGTTGCACCTCCACACCGTGAGTCGGTGTGGGGGCTTTTTTGCATACTCTGCGTGGTTTTTGTAGTTTTTTGTGCTGACCGCATAGCTCCCTGTTCTATCCTCTGACTATTTAGTGTAGTCTGGCCTCCTATGCTGAAACCTGTTTCATTCCTGTGTTTGTGACTTTCCTCTTAATTCACAGTCAATATATGTGGGGGGCTGCCTTTACCTTTGGGGAATTTCTCTGAGGCAAGGTCAGGCTTTATTTCTATCTTTAGGGGTAGTTAGCTCTTAGGCTGTGAAGAGGCGTCTAGGAAGAGTTAGGCACGCTCCACGGCTATTTCTGGTGTGTGTGATAGGATTAGGGTTTGCGGTCAGCAGAGTTCCCACTCCCCAGAGCTTGTCCCGATTACTAGTTTGCTCATCAGGTCATTCCGGGTGCTCCTAACCACCAGGTCATCATAACAGTACAACTGGCCCACAAAGTGTTAATGCCTCTCAAAAGAGGGATAAGAGAAGTTCTGAAACCATTTTTTTTTCTTTGCAGTGTGTTTTGTCTCTCTTTTCCCCTTAACCTCTGGGTGGTTCAGGACTCAGGTGTGGATATGGATATTCAAGGTCTGTCCTCTTGTGTGGATCAGCTCGCTACAAGGGTTCAGAGCATTCAAGATTATGTAGTTCAGAATCCTATGTTAGAGCCTAGAATTCCAATTCCTGATTTGTTTTCTGGGGATAGATCTAAGTTTCTGAATTTCAAAAATAATTGTAGACTGTTTCTTTCTTTGAAACCCCGCTCCTCTGGTGACCCCATTCAGCAAGTAAAAATTATTATTTCTTTGTTGCGTGGTGACCCTCAAGACTGGGCATTCTCCCTTGCGCCAGGAGATCCTGCATTGCTTAATGTAGATGCGTTTTTTCTGGCGCTTGGATTGCTTTATGACGAACCGAATTCAGTGGATCAGGCAGAGAAAATCTTGCTGGCTTTGTGTCAGGGTCAGGATGAAGCGGAGGTATATTGTCAGAAGTTCAGAAAATGGTCTGTGCTTACTCAATGGAATGAGTGTGCCCTGGCAGCAATTTTTAGAAAGGGTCTTTCTGAAGCCCTTAAGGATGTTATGGTGGGGTTCCCCACGCCTGCTGGTCTGAATGAATCAATGTCCTTGGCTATTCAAATTGATCGGCGTTTGCGCGAGCGCAAGGTTGTACGCCATTTGGCGGTGCCCTCTGAGCAGGGGCCTGAGCTTATGCAATGTGATAGAACTTTGACCAGAACTGAACGGCAAGTACACAGACGTCAGAATGGGCTGTGTTTTTACTGTGGTGACTCCACTCATGCTATCTCTGAGTGCCCTAAGCGCACTAAGCGGTTCGCTAGGTCTGTCACCATTGGTACTGTACAGCCTAAATTTCTTCTGTCCGTTACTCTGATTTGCTCTTTGTCGTCTTATTCGGTTATGGCATTTGTGGATTCAGGCGCTGCCCTGAATTTGATGGACTTGGAGTTTGCCAGGCGCTGTGGTTTTTTCTTGGAGCCTTTGCAGTATCCTATTCCATTGAGGGGAATTGATGCCACGCCGTTGGCCAAGAATAAACCTCAGTACTGGACTCAGTTGACCATGTGCATGGCTCCTGCACATCAGGAAGATATTCGCTTTTTGGTGTTGCATAATTTGCATGATATGGTCGTGTTGGGTTTGCCATGGCTTCAGGTTCATAATCCAGTATTGGATTGGAAATCGATGTCTGTGTCTAGTTGGGGTTGTCAAGGGGTACATGGCGATGTTCCGTTGGTGTCAATTTCTTCTTCCACTCCTTCTGAAGTCCCTGAGTTTCTGTCTGATTACCAGGATGTATTTGATGAGCCCAAATCCAGTGTCCTACCCCCTTATAGGGATTGTGATTGTGCTATAAACTTGATTCCTGGTAGTAAGTTTCCTAAGGGCCGACTTTTCAATTTATCTGTGCCAGAGCACGCCGCTATGCGGAGTTATATAAAGGAGTCCTTGGAGAAAGGGCATATTCGCCCATCTTCATCACCGTTGGGAGCAGGGTTCTTTTTTGTGGCCAAGAAGGATGGTTCTCTGAGACCCTGTATAGATTACCGCCTTCTCAATAAAATCACGGTCAAATTTCAGTACCCTTTGCCTCTACTGTCTGATTTGTTTGCTCGGATTAAGGGGGCTAGTTGGTTTACCAAGATAGATCTTCGAGGGGCGTATAACCTTGTGCGTATTAAACAGGGCGATGAATGGAAAACAGCATTTAATACGCCCGAGGGCCATTTTGAGTACCTGGTAATGCCATTCGGTCTTTCTAATGCTCCATCTGTGTTTCAGTCCTTTATGCATGACATCTTCCGAAAGTATCTGGATAGATTCATGATTGTATATTTGGATGATATTTTGGTCTTTTCTGATGATTGAGAGTCTCATGTGAAGCAGGTCAGAATGGTATTCCAGGTCCTTCGTGCTAATTCCTTGTTTGTGAAGGGGTCTAAATGTCTCTTCGGAGTTCAGAAGGTTTCCTTTTTGGGCTTCATTTTTTCCCCTTCTACTATCGAGATGGATCCTGTTAAAGTTCAGGCCATTTATGATTGGACTCAACCTACATCTGTGAAGAGCCTTCAGAAATTCCTGGGCTTTGCTAATTTTTACCGTCGCTTCATTGCTAATTTTTCTAGTGTGGTTAAGCCTTTGACTGATTTGACAAAGAAAGGTGCTGATGTGGTGAATTGGTCCTCTGCGGCCGTTGAGGCTTTTCAGGAGCTGAAACGTCGTTTTTCTTCGGCCCCTGTGTTGCGTCAGCCAGATGTTTCGCTCCCTTTTCAGGTCGAGGTTGATGCTTCTGAGATTGGAGCAGGGGCTGTTTTGTCTCAAAGAAGTTCTGATGGCTCTGTGATGAAGCCATGTGCCTTCTTTTCTAGAAAGTTTTCGCCTGCTGAGCGTAATTATGATGTTGGCAATCGGGAGCTGCTGGCTATGAAGTGGGCATTCGAGGAGTGGCGACATTGGCTTGAGGGAGCCAAGCACCGCGTAGTGGTCTTGACGGATCATAAGAATCTGACTTATCTCGAGTCTGCCAAGCGGTTGAATCCTAGACAGGCTCGATGGTCGCTGTTTTTCTCCCGTTTCGATTTTGTGGTCTCATACCTTCCAGGTTCTAAGAATGTGAAGGCGGATGCCCTTTCTAGGAGTTTTGTGCCTGATTCTCCGGGAGTTCCTGAGCCGGCTGGTATTCTCAAAGAGGGGGTAATTCTGTCTGCCATCTCCCCTGATTTGCGGCGGGTGCTGCAGGAGTTTCAGGCTGATAGACCTGACCGTTGTCCAACGGAGAAACTGTTTGTCCCTGATAGATGGACTAGCAGAGTTATTTCCGAGGTTCATTGCTCGGTGTTGGCTGGTCATCCTGGGATTTTTGGTACCAGAGATTTGGTGGCTAGGTCCTTTTGGTGGCCTTCCTTGTCACGGGATGTGCGTTCCTTTGTGCAGTCCTGTGGGACTTGTGCTCGGGCTAAGCCCTGCTGTTCTCGTGCCAGTGGGTTGCTTTTGCCCTTGCCAGTCCCGAAGAGGCCTTGGACGCATGTTTCCATGGATTTTATTTCAGGTCTTCCTGTCTCTCAGAGGATGTCTGTCATCTGGGTGGTTTGTGATCGCTTTTCTAAGATGGTCCATTTGGTACCTTTGCCTAAGTTGCCTTCCTCCTCTGATTTGGTGCCATTATTTTTTCAACATGTGGTTCGTTTGCATGGCATTCCGGAGAACATTGTGACAGACAGAGGTTCCCAGTTTGTCTCTAGGTTTTGGCGGTCCTTTTGTGCTAAGATGGGCATTGAATTGTCTTTTTCTTCGGCTTTCCATCCTCAGACAAATGGCCAAACCGAACGAACCAACCAGACTTTGGAAACCTATCTGAGATGCTTTGTTTCTGCTGATCAGGATGATTGGGTGACCTTCTTGCCATTGGCTGAGTTCGCCCTTAATAATCGGGCTAGTTCGGCTACTTTGGTTTCGCCTTTTTTTTGCAATTCTGGTTTTCATCCTCGTTTTTCTTCGGGGCAGGTTGAGCCTTCTAACTGTCCTGGTGTGGATTCTGTGGTGGACAGGTTGCAGCAAATTTGGACTCACGTAGTGGACAATCTGACGTTGGCCCAGGAGAAGGCTCAACGTTTTGCTAATCGCCGTCGTTGTGTTGGTCCCCGACTTCATGTTGGGGATTTGGTTTGGTTGTCTTCTCGTTATGTTCCTATGATGGTTTATTCGGACTCCCATGACAGCACCACGAGAGAGGGGATCCGCCCCTTTAGGAACAGGAAACCCACAGATGCAAAAGGGCGGCACCTCTCCCACGCATCAGTTGGTTTCCTGTTCCTAATGGGACGGGATCCTACAGAATTTACAAAGGATCCCAGGCCGGCCGGCCGACTCAGGTAGCGAGGGGGTCTCCTACCTCGGCCGGTGCGGAATTCCTGGATGATGCCACGATGGTCCTGGTAGGGCTGCATGGCGGTGGCATTCCAGCAGGGAGCGGTCGCCGGTGGTGTCCTGTCTCCAAGCCAGCGCCGGGTGAGTATTTCCCCGGGGTCTCCTCCTGCTGAGGTGGCTGGGGGCTCTGTGTGCGGCGACGCTTGGGGGCGCAACCCGGGGTGCTGCGGCTCTGTCCGGCGTCCTCGCCGCTCTGCGCGCTGATGGTAAAGCGCTGGGAGCCCGGGTGACGTCAGGGGTGGAGTCGGCAGTCACTTCCAGGTTTCCAGGGTCCTGCGCATGCGCAGTGTATCCAAGATGGCGGCGCCCACCGGTATAGCGTCGCCGGCGTTCTCAGCCCTAGAGAAAACCGCCTGCACCAGGGGGAGGCCAGAAAGATCAATCAGGGGAGCGCTAGGCACAGCTGCTGACCGGAGGAGGGGCTATAAAAAGAACTCCGGATCGTGATCCCTTGCTTCTGGCCTCATATCTGGTAAAGATGGAGGACGAGCACGTGCAGCTTCAGGAAGAGGTCTCCCAGAAGCCTAAAGAGAAGGATCGCGACAAAAGGAGTAGTGAATCTGGCCACAAAAGCACCTCCAGACAGGGGTCTGGAACGTCAGCCAGGAGAAATCCCCCTCGTATTCCGGTACTTTTTCTTTGGGCAGCGCTGGTAAGTGATCTTCGTGAAAGTTCACTCAGTGACATGATTCCCCTCATGTGTTCCGTTATAGGGGAAGAAATGTGCCGGGAAGGCGAAACACAGGGAATGTGGAATCTGCGGGGTTCCCCTACCTGATTCGTGCCCTAAAAAGTTATGTGGCCCCTGTATACAGCAGACGGTGAGGTCTCAGGAAAGGGGAGAGGGGGAGAGCATTATATCTACAGGGATTAGATTGCTTTACTTACCCCCCTCAGGTGGCGGAGGAATCCCTAACTATGACCACCAGCTTAAAGGAGATGATCAGAATGGAGGTCAGACAATCCTTAAAGGGTTTTTCTCAAGGAGGAAGCTCTAAATCCAAAGCTCCGTTACTCTCCGATTCTTCAGTAGAAGAGGATAAGGAGGAAGTTTTCTCTGGTTCGGCTGCGTCATCCTCTTCCTCGGATGAGGACACCGCCCGCTTCTGTCTACCCCTCGAACGAGTGGATAAGCTGGTCAAGGCGGTCAGAGGAACGATGGGCATAACGGAACCGAGACCCCAACTTTCCAAGGAGGAAATTATGTTCAGTGGGTTGGAGCAGAAAAAACGCAGAGTCTTCCCGCTCAATGAAAAAATCCAGGCTCTTATCAATAAAGAGTGGAAAAAACCTGAGAAAGGGTTCCTTACCTCCAGCGCAGAAGCGCAGATATCCGTTTGATGATCCCGCAGTCACCAACTGGGAGAAAGCCCCTAAGTTGGATGCGGCAATAGCCAAGGTGGCCAAACGGGCCTCTCTCCCCTTTGAGGACATGGGGACCCTTAAGGACCCCCTTGATAGAAAAGCGGATACCTTTCTAAAAAGTACCTGGGAGATGGCGGCCGGTTCTTTAAGGCCTGCGGTGGCTTCAACCTGTACAGCCAGATCAATGATGGTCTGGTTGGAACAATTAGAGACTCAGTTAAAAGATGGTGCATCAAGGGATTCTATCCTGACTGCCTTACCACTGATCCAAGAAGCAGCTGCTTTCTTATCAGATGCGTCTATTGACTCTGTCAAAATGGCTGCTAGGGCAGCAGGTCTCTCGAATGCGGCCAGAAGGGCTCTTTGGCTGAAATGTTGGCCAGGCGATATACAGTCAAAATCAAAACTCTGCATCATTCCATGTAAAGGGGAGTACCTATTCGGGCCCACCTTAGATGAACTTCTAGAGAAAGCGGGAGATGACAAAAAGAAGTTCCCCAACCTGCTGGGGTCCTACCGTCGTCCCTTTAATAAAAGAAGGTTCGGTCGCGGAGGGAAGCGTACCTTTTCACCTTCAAGGGATCGGTCTAGGTGGGACGACAGACGTAGACGAGGTACGGGATATATGTTCCGTCGTTCCTCCAAAGAAAGGAAGAAGGAGGACAAATGACTAGGAGCCCCGGTGGGGGGCAGACTTTTACATTTTGGTTCAGAATGGTCAGAGATCACGAATAGTGTCTGGGTGCAAGATACTATTTCTCGAGGTCTTACTCTTGAGTTTTGCCATACCCCACGGGATAAATTTATGTTAACGCCCTTACGTTCTAATCCCCTAGAACAATCTGCTCTAGAAGAAGAAGTTTGGTCTCTCTGTTCTAAAAATGTTCTTACACAGGTTCCAGAGACTGATAGAGGGAAAGGATTCTATTCTCCCTTGTTTCTTATTAAAAAACCTGATAACTCGTATAGAACCATTATAAATCTCAGACATCTTAATAGTTTTTTGGTTAAGCATACCTTTAAGATGGAGTCCATCAGCTCAACAATAAAGATACTGTTCAAAAACTGCTTTATGGTGGTAGTCGACTTAAAGGATGCCTATTACCACGTACCTATTCATGTGGATTTCCAGCAGTTCTTGAGGGTAGCAGTATTAATGGAGGGAGTTGTTTATCATTTTCAGTACAGAGCTCTTCCTTTCGGTATAACATCAGCCCCTAGAGTATTCACAAAAATAGTGGCAGAGGTGATGGCTCACTTGCGAGAATCTAATGTCCTTATTGTCCCATACCTGGACGATTTCCTCATAATAGGTAACTCGGTAGAACACTGTTTGTCCCAACTAGAACTAACTAGGGTTAAATTGGAACGCCTGGGCTGGATAATTAATTTTGAAAAATCTCGATTACAGCCTCAAAAAATTCAGAAGTTTCTGGGCTTAGTACTAGATTCAACTACACAACAGTGTTATCTTCCGGAAAATAAACTATCTCAGATTCAGCTCAGGTACTGAAAGCAGTAAACACACCCTCTATGACTCTGCGGCAAGCTATGTCCCTGTTGGGGTCCCTCACATCGTGCATTCCAGCGGTAAGGTGGGCACACTTTCACACTAGATCCCTCCAGAAAGAGATTTTGGTTAAGGATAGGATCTTGAGGGGTGTATTAGAGGAAAAAATAACGCTAGAACCAGCGACTCTCAAATCCCTAAGTTGGTGGCTGGATAGGGATAATTTGTCAGCAGGTGTTCCCTGGATGATAGACGTGTCCCGGGTTGTGACTACGGATGCCAGCTCCTCAGGTTGGGGGGCTCACATGAATGACATTGTAGTGCAAGGCCAATGGGAACCATACTCAACGTCCTCTTCCAATCAGAGAGAATTGTTAGCAATCGAATTGTCAGTTAAAAACCTCATATATCTGCAGGGCCACCATGTCAGGATCCTCTCAGACAACCGGGTGGCAGTCTCCTATATAAATCATCAAGGAGGGACACACTCTGAGGCTCTGATGCAGATCACAGATCGTCTCCTCCGGATGGCAGAAGAGAATTTACAATCTTTGACTGCTCTGCACATCACAGGAAAAGACAACATAAAAGCGGACTTTCTCAGCCGCAATGTTCTAAAGCAAGGAGAATGGTCTCTAAACGGAGACATCTTCAAACAGATTGTACGCTTATGGGGTCAACCGGTAGTGGACCTATTTGCCACAAGAGAAAACAAAAAAGTAAAAAACTTTTGTTCCCTAAATCCCAGGGAGAATCCACTGGCAGTGGATGCATTCCTCATAAAATGGGATTTTTCTCTGGCCTACGCCTTCCCGCCACTGAACCTACTACCTCTAGTGGTGAGGAAGGTCAGAGAAGATCGTGCGAGACTCATTCTGATTGCTCCCTTTTGGCCCAGGAGAACCTGGTTTTCATGGCTCAGGACGATGTCGGTGGGCGATCCCTGGGTACTTCCAGACATCCCAAATTTGCTCTCCCAGGGGCCGATACTCCATCCACAAGTGAAGGGACTTCATTTGACGGCTTGGAGTTTGAGCGGTCATTGTTAGGAAATAAAGGCTTCTCTCCTAAATTAGTCGATACCCTTTTAAGAAGTAGAAAGCCAATAACATCAAGAATCTACTCCAGAACTTGGAGAAAGTTCTTAACTTCCTCAGAATTTAATATTAATGACGGTGTACCAATACGTCAAATATTGGAATTTTTGCAAAGAGGGTTAGAGTTAAAACTCTCCACAAGCACATTAAAAGTACAAGTTTCTGCACTTGGGGCCCTGTTCTCATGTAATATTGCGGGAAACTACTGGGTGTCGAGATTCATTAAGGCGGTCGGTAGAATTAGACCACTTTATAGAAACAAAATGGTACCATGGGATTTAAATCTTGTCCTTTCTTCTTTGACAAGGCCCCCTTTTGAGCCGTTGAATGAAGCCTCAGTCAGGATGTTGTCTCTCAAAACAGCTTTCCTAATAGCTATAACATCAGCTCGCAGGATAGGAGACATCCAGGCACTCTCTAGACTTCCTCCGTATACAGAATTTCTCCAGGATAGAGTTATCCTTAGACCGGACCCAGCCTACTTACCAAAAGTAGTAACCCAGTTTCACAGATCGCAGGAGATAGTTTTACCTTCATTTATCCCTAATCCTTCTAACCCTAAAGAAAGGGAGCTCCATACCTTAGATGTCAGGAGATGCCTTCTTCAATATATCTCGGTCACTAATGATTGGAAGAAGGATAATGCACTATTCCTATCCTTCCAAGGTCCAAGGAAGGGGGCTAGAGCATCAAAATACATACTTGCTAAATGGATTAGGGAGGCTATCTCTCTTGCTTACACGACAGGTGGGGGTCCAGCTCCGCAGAATCTGAGGGCACATTCCACCCGAGCCATGGCGTCATCCTGGGCAGAGAGGTCTGGAGTGTCGGTCGACCAGATGTGTAAGGCGGCCACATGGTCATCCCCTTCCACCTTTTTTAAGCACTATAGGTTGGACTTGGGGTTCTCCTCAGATCTCACCTTCGGGTTAAGGGTGCTACAGGCTGTGGTCCCTCCCTAAAAATGGCTTACATCTCTGTAAATCTCTCGTGGTGCTGTCATGGGAGTCCGAATAAAGCATTAAGCTACTTACGGGTAGCGGCATTTTTCGGAGGCCCATGACAGCACCCTTAGTTCCCTCCCTTTTCACATGGGGTTGCACATCCTGGGTTTATAATCAACTAATTAATTTAAAGAAGAAATGTTATCTTCTCATGTGTGTTACATTATTAAAGTCATTGTGTTTAATTGTATGCAATATTGTGTTTGCTTGTCATTAACTGCGGTAGTCCTCTCAGGCTCTGTAATCCAACTGATGCGTGGGAGAGGTGCCGCCCTTTTGTATCTGTGGGTTTCCTGTTCCTAAAGGGGCGGATCCCCTCTCTCGTGGTGCTGTCATGGGCCTCCGAAAAATGCCGCTACCCGTAAGTAGCTTAATGCTTTCTTCTCCTAAGTTTAAGCCTCGTTTCATTGGTCCTTATAAGATTTCTGAAATTCTCAACCCTGTGTCATTTCGTTTGGTCCTTCCAGCTTCTTTTGCCATCCATAATGTGTTCCATAGGTCGTTGTTGCGGAGGTACGTGGCGCCTATGGTTCCCTCCATTGATCCTCCTGCTCCGGTGTTGGTTGAGAAGAAGTTGGAGTATGTGGTGGAAAAAATTTTGGATTCTCGTATTTCGAGACGGAAGCTTCAGTACCTGGTTAAGTGGAAGGGCTATGGTCAGGAGGATAATTCCTGGGTTGTTGCCTCCGATGTCCATGCTGCCGATTTAGTTCGTGCCTTTCATTCGGCTCGTCCTGATCGGCCTGGGGGCCCTGGTGAGGGTTCGGTGACCTCCTCCTTGAGGAGGGGGGTACTGTTGTGAATTCTGTTCTCGGACTCCCTCCTGTGGTCATGAATGGTACTTTGGTTAATTCTGCTCTTGGACTCCCTCTGGTGGCTTCGAGCGGAACTGCTGTCACTGAGGTTGGATTTAGCAGCTGATCTCGTTTATTGCTATGCTGGCTTCCTATTTAACTCCGCTCTGATCGTTGCTTCATGCCAGTTGTCAATGTCTTGGTATTGGTTCAGATGTCTCTTGGACTTCTCTGAGGACCTGTCTACTCCAGCAGAAGCTAAGTCCTTGCTAGTTGATTTTGTTGTTACGGCTTCCTGAATATATTTCTTAGTACTGCTATTTTTTAGTCCAGCTTGCTTTCATGATATTTCCTTGCTAGCTGGTAGCTCTGGGGGTGCAGAGTTGCACCTCCACACCGTGAGTCGGTGTGGGGGCTTTTTTGCATACTCTGCGTGGTTTTTGTAGTTTTTTGTGCTGACCGCATAGCTCCCTGTTCTATCCTCTGACTATTTAGTGTAGTCTGGCCTCCTATGCTGAAACCTGTTTCATTCCTGTGTTTGTGACTTTCCTCTTAATTCACAGTCAATATATGTGGGGGGCTGCCTTTACCTTTGGGGAATTTCTCTGAGGCAAGGTCAGGCTTTATTTCTATCTTTAGGGGTAGTTAGCTCTTAGGCTGTGAAGAGGCGTCTAGGAAGAGTTAGGCACGCTCCACGGCTATTTCTAGTGTGTGTGATAGGATTAGGGTTTGCGGTCAGCAGAGTTCCCACTCCCCAGAGCTTGTCACGATTACTAGTTTGCTCATCAGGTCATTCCGGGTGCTCCTAACCACCAGGTCATCATAACAGTGCGCCTCCTGACAGTACAGGCCTACATGTGCGCCTCCTGACAGTACAGGCCTACAAACCAAGGTGGATAAGAAGATTGTGAGAATGCAAGAAGCTGGATTCATCTCCTGCTAGGCTGGCGCCAGGCCCCAACTCGTGTTTCACCGCTAGCCTTCATCAGGGGTAATTAGGATTAGTAAATCCCATATTCTCTATTGTGTGCACCAAACGAGACCCTGAAGGAGCTTCTGTTCTCTGCATAGAAAATGACAGCAAGTATTATTACGCCCGATGTCGGAAAGGGGTTAGCACCACGATTTGTGATGAACTAAATGTAGGTATAGTACAATGTCAAAGATTTCACATCTTATATCACATGGGTGATATCTATTGTAAATTTTACAATAGCTCAAAAACCGGCGAATCCTCGCATGGCTCAATGCTAGGGGGATTCAAAAGTCTGCAGTCACACACAGAGACAAACAAAGTGACCGCAGACTTTTAATTTTAGGTCGGACAGTATAGTCTTCCATTCAGTATTATGGGCCTCATATGTCTCAGTCAGAATAATGGACCCCTTATAATGTTCCATACAGGTATATTGAGCCCCATGTAATGCTTCATACAGTATAATCGTCTCCATATATTGCTCTATACAGTATAATGAGCCCCATATAATGCTCCATACCTTATAATGAGCTCCATATATAGCTCCATACAGTATTATTGGACTCATTTAATGCTCCATACAGTGTAATGGCACCATATATTGCTCCATACAGTATATAATAGCTCCATATATTGTTCTGTACAGTATAATGAGCCTCATATAATGCTCTCTCTCTCTCTTTCTTTCTCTATACTGCTCAAAAAAATAAAGGGAACCATAAAATACCACATTATAGATTTTTCTGAATTAAATATTCCAGTTGCAAATTTGTATTCATTGCATAGTGGAATGTGTTCAGAACAATAAAACATAACAATTATCAATGTAAATCAAAATGAATATCCCATGGAGGTCTGGATTTGGAATGATACTCAAAATCAAAGTGGAAAATCAAATTACAGGCTGATCCAACTTCAGTGAAAATGCCTCATGACAAGGAAAAGATGCCCAGTAGTGTGTGTGGCCTCCACGTGCCTGTGTGACCTCCCTACAACGCCTGGGCATGCTCCTGATTAGGCGGCTGATGGTCTCCTGAGGGATCTCCTCCCAGACCTGGACTAAAGCATCTGCCAACTCCTGGACAGTCTGTGGTGCAACGTGATGTTGGTGGATGGTGCGAGTCATGATGTCCCATATGTGTTCAATCGGATTCAGGTCTGGGGAACGGGCGGGCCAGTCCATAGCTTCAATGCCTTCATCTTGCAGGAACTGCTGACACACTCCAGCCACATGAGGTCTGGCATTGTCCTGCATTAGGAGGAACCAAGGGCCAACCGCACCAGCATATGGTCTCACAAGTGGTCTGAGGATCTCATATCGGTACCTAATGGCAGTCAGGCTACCTCTGGTGAGCACATGGAGGGCTGTGCGGCCCTACAAAGAAATGTCAGAGTATACAGCCCTCATGTAGAGCATACAGCCCTCGTGTAGAGTATACAGCCCTCGTGTAGAGTATACGTCCATCGTGTAGAGTATACAGCCCTTGTGCCGAGTATACAGCCCTCTTGTAGAGTATACAGCCCTCATGTAGAGTATACAGCCCCCCATGGAGAGCATACAGCCCTCATGTAGAGCATACAGCCCTCGTGTAGAGCATACAGCCCTCGTGTAGAGTATACAGCCCTCGTGTAGAGTATACAGCTATCATGGAGAGTATACACCCCTCGTGTAGAGTATACAGCCCTCATGTTGCCATCACAGCTGCCGCTCTGCCCTGTGCCTGTAGTGAGGGCTCAGCCCCGGGTGAGATCCCCCTGTAGCGCCACAGCCTCCCACTGATGACGGCTGGGGAGGGCGGAAGTGACGCAGATGCTCGGGTTGAATGTGTGAGGAGGAGATATGGAGATGAGAAGGCGGCGGGGAAAAGTGTAGTCCGGCAAGTGTCACTGCAGTCCTGGTAAGAGGAAGCGGAGATGATCCAGGTGATGTTGTTGGGGGAGGATCTAAATTGATCCTTCACGGTTGACTCAGTGATTTCCAAATTAATCTACAGGGCGTTGCCGGCAACTGAAAATGACCAGACGGATGGGGGATCGAGCAGATCTCTGGCCCCCGTTTTATTGTGTATCGCTTTTCATAATCATAGAAATTATACTTCAACCAATCAGCATAAGAACACGCTCACAGTTCTTAACCTATAAGAATGCAGGAAAAACTTAACCCATGAGTATACAGAAAAACCGGAAACTACATATATGGTCATATCTTCTTGGCATAGTATGTGTCTTTCTAACAGGTGCCTCAGTCTTGTATAGCGATACACCCCCGAATCTATTATCTGGCTCGAGTCAGAAGACTCAAGGTCTTTATACCAATTATGAACCATAGCCTAGTTGAATAACAGGCTTGTGAACAACAAGATAAAGTTACTTCATGGCAGCTGTAACCTTTTACCTAATTAAATAACAGAATTTATCTTTAAGCAACAAGAAAATGGAGTCGAAAAGCACAAAATGGAGAACCTTTCATAATTTGTTCCTTCACATTCCCCCTTAGATAAATTTTGTTAATTAATGTCCAGCATCAGAGGTACTATCCCAAGCTCTAAGCTCGAGGGGTACTGGTCTTCACATGACTGGTGCCATGTTACCAGCCATGGCTGTTGCGGCGTACCCGTCCCCCCTGTATACTAGAATTTACACGAATAACAATTATTGATAACAGTAGTGGGGATCTTTTGAAGATAGCCATGCGCTTGGCTTCAACATCTTCATCAGGTAACTTTGTGAAATCGGTGTAGAGAAGAGGGGTGGCAACGCTTTTGGTATCATCATTAGTTGTCTTAGTGCAGAATTTCCTAATACATACAGAAATACACCAAAGAACAAGTTTTAGTATTACATACATGACAAGGATAAAGGCAACAATATATAACAAACTTTGAAAGATTTCAGCTATCCAGCCCCCAAGTCCCTCAAACCAATTGGGTGGATTAAGAAAGGAGAAGGTGTCTGCCCACCATCTGTCCTTATTACGGTCATTGTCTTTATCATATTAATCTTCGAGTCTTTGAATATCCTCTAACTTTAACTTCATAGTGCTATTGGGATCTGTATAATGACAGCATGCGGGTCCAATAACCTGACACGTATCACCCTGTGCTGCTGTTAAGTAATCCAGTACTACAGTATATTGATTAGTGACTATGATAAGTTGATTTGGACAGCAACAGTAATATTAAGTATATCCAATATATCCCAAATTTGATCATCTAGAAAATCTGTGGCCCTAACCAATGTATCCCACATTTGTGTAATCATAGGGTAAATAAAAATAGAACTGACAATTTTATTGGCTATACCCATCTGTACTACTAATCTTTCATGATATTGTACAAACTTATTATTCAAGGATATTGGGGAATTTGGGCTGTCCCATGCGGTTACCAATATTATTATATGGCAATACGAAAAACCAAAACATTATGTCCCCTTATTTGCTATTAGTCTGTTTGACCAGCTTGCAGTGCGATGCGTAGATCCACGTCGGCCTTCCTTCCAGCTTTACTGACATAGGAGTGATACTGAGGACTTGGTAGGGACCGTCATACAAAGGTTCTAGTCCGTATTTTCTGACATGGCTTTTCACGACCACAAAATCACCAGACTTCAAGTTGTAACAAGTGTCGGTTTCTGCTGAATCTGGAAGGGAAGGAAAAAACTAAAATATGGATGTTAGCAAGATTTTTACTAGGCTGAATAACATATTGAACAGCACAGTCAGTTTCTTCTAATAACTACTGAGGCTGGAAATTTGCAACTGAGGGCCTAGCACTGTTGTGAACTCTGTTCTCGGGCTCCCTCTTGTGGTCACAAGTGGTACTGTGTGAGTGTTATCTTTGGGCTCCCTCTGGTGGCTCTTTTTGTCTTTCTGCGGGTCTGTGGCTGGTATCAGCTGTCTCGTCACCTGCTAGTTAGGTTTCCTATTTAACTCACCTGGACCTTCATTTGTTGCCTGCTGTCGATGTATTCAGTGCTATTCTGATCTCTCCTGACTACATTCGTTATCAGTCTCTCCAAGAGAAGCTAAGTTTCTGTTTGTTCATTTTTTGCTCATCAGTGTTCAATATGTTTCTTAGTATATTATGAGTTCTGTCCAGCTTGCTAATATGTGATTTCCTCGCTTGCTGGTAGCTCTGGGGTGTGGAGTTTCTCCCCTCACATCGTTAGTTGGTGTGGGGGTTCTGGCATTCTCTGCGTGGATATTTTTGTATAGGGTTTTTTACTGACCGCACAGCTTCCTCGCTATGTTCTGCTATCTAGTGTTAGCGGGCCTCATTTTGCTAAACCTGTTTCATTTCTACGTTTGTATTTTCCCCTTAAATCACCGTTATTATTTGTGGGGGGCTTTCTATATCTTTGGGGTTATTTCTCTGAGGCAAGTGAGGTCTTTGCTTTCTCTCTAGGGGTAGCTAGTTTCTCAGGCTGTGAAGAGACGTCTAGGATTTTTAGGTACGTTCCATGGCTGCCTTTAGTGTGTGTTGGATAGGATCAGGATTGCGGTCAGTCCAGTTACCACATCCCCAGAGCTCGTCCTATGTTCATTTACTTAGCAGGTCAGATTTGTGATCCTAAGCCACTAAGGATCATAAGTACAGCAGGCCGAAAAGTGTTAAATGCATTGCCGAAGCGGGATAAGAGAAGTCCTGAGTGTTTTTTTTTTTTTTTCCTTTGCTGCAGTGTGTCTAGGTTCTCTCCTCCCCTTAATCTTTGGGTGGCTCTGAGTTCAGCTGCAGACATGGATATTCAGAGTCTGACTTCTAGTATGGATCATCTTGCTGCAAGGGTACAAAGCATTCAGGATTTTGTTGTTCACAGTCCTATGTCAGAGCCTCAAATACCTATTCCTGAGTTGTTTTCTGGAGATAGATCTAGGTTTCTGAATTTTAAGAATAATTGCAAATTATTTCTTTCTTTGAGACCTCGTTCCTCTGGTGATTCCGCTCAGCAAGTTAAAATTATTATTTCCTTGTTACGTGGTGACCCTCAAGATTGGGCATTCTCCCTAATGCCAGGAGACCCTGCATTGCTGAATGTGGATGCATTTTTTCTGGCGCTTGGATTGCTTTATGAGGAACCTAATCTTGAGAACCAGGCAGAAAAGGCTTTGCTGGCCCTCTCTCAGGGTCAGGATGAAGCTGAGGTGTATTGTCAGAAATTTAGGAAATGGTCGGTGCTTACTCAATGGAATGAGTGTGCCCTGGCTGCAAATTTCAGAAAAGGTCTTTCTGAAGCCATTAAGAATGTTATGGTGGGGTTCCCCACGCCTGCAAGTCTGAATGAGTCAATGGCTTTGACCATTCAGATTGATCGGCGTTTGCGGGAGCGCAAACCTGCGCACCATCTGGCGGTGTTTTCTGAACAGAAACCTGAGTCTATGCAATGTGACAGAATTCTGACCAGAATTGAACGCAAAATCATAGACGTCAAAATGGGTTGTGCTTTTACTGTGGTGATTCTGCTCATGTTATCTCAGCATGCTCTAAGCGCACAAAAAAGATCGCTAGACCTGTCACCATTGGTACTATACAGCCTAGATTCATTTTGTCTGTTACTTTGATTTGCTCTCTGTCATCCTACTCGGTTATGGCTTTTGTAGATTCAGATGCTGCCCTGAATCTGATGGATTTGTCATTTGCCAGGTGCTGGTTTTATCTTGGAGCCTTTAAAATTCCCTATTCCACTAAAGGGAATTGATGCTACACCATTGGCCAAGAATAAACCTCAGTACTGGACTCAAGTGACCATGTGCATGACTCCTGTACATCAGGAGGTGATTCGCTTTCTTGTGCTACATAATTTGCATGATGTTGTCGTGTTGGGTCTGCCATGGTTGCAGACTCATAATCCAGTCCTGGATTGGAAAGCAATGTCTGTGTCAAGTTGGGGTTGCCAGGGAGTTCATGGCGATGCTCCTTTGGTGTCAATTGCTTCTTCCACTCCTTCTGAAGTCCCTGAGTTTTTGTCGGACTACCAGGATGTATTTGATGAGCCCAAATCCAGTGCCCTACCTCCTCATAGGGATTGTGATTGTGCTATAAATTTGATTCCTGGTAGTAAGTTCCCTAAGGGACGACTTTTTAATTTATCTGTACCAGAACATGCCGCTATGCGGAGTTATATAAAGGAGTCTTTGGAGAAGGGACATATTCGCCCGTCCTCCTCCCCTCTTGGTGCAGGATTCTTTTTTGTGGCCAAGAAGGATGGTTCTCTGAGACCTTGTATAGATTATCGCCTTCTAAATAAAATCACGGTCAAATTTCAGTATCCTTTGCCATTGTTGTCTGATCTGTTTGCTCAGATTAGGGGGTCTAGTTGGTTCACCAAGATAGATCTTCGTGGTGCGTATAACCTTGTGCGTATTAAGCAAGGTGATGAATGGAAAACAGCATTTAATATGCCCGAAGGCCATTTTGAGTACTTGGTGATGCCTTTTGGACTTTCTAATACTCCTTCTGTGTTTCAGTCCTTCATGCACGACATCTTCCGAGAATATCTGGATAAATTTATGATTGTGTATCTAGATGATATTTTGGTCTTTTCTGATGATTGGGAGTCCCATGTGAAGCAGGTCAGGATGGTATTTCAGGTCTTGTGTGCCAATGCCTTATTTATGAAGGGCTCAAAATGTCTCTTCGGAGTCCAGAAGGTTTCCTTTTTGGGCTTTATATTTTCTCCTTCTACTATTGAGATGGATCCAGTCAAGGTCCAGGCTATTCATGACTGGACTCAGCCTACATCTGTTAAGAGTCTTCAGAAGTTCTTGGGTTTTGCAAATTTTTACCGTCGCTTCATCGCTAATTTTTCTGGTGTGGTTAAGCCTTTGACGGATTTGACCAAGAAGGGTTCTGATGTGACTAATTGGTCTCCTGCAGCCGTGGAGGCCTTTCGGGAGCTGAAGCGCCGGTTTTCTTCGGCTCCGGTCTTATGTCAGCCAGATGTCTCTCTTCCTTTCCAGGTCGAGGTTGATGCTTCTGAGATTGGAGCGGGGGCTGTTTTGTCGCAGAGAAGCTCTGATGGCTCTGTGATGAAGCCATGTGCTTTCTTTTCAAGAAAGTTTTCGCCTGCCGAGCGGAATTATGATGTTGGTAATCGGGAGTTGTTGGCAATGAAGTGGGCATTTGAGGAGTGGCGACATTGGCTCGAGGGAGCTAAGCATCGTGTGGTGGTCTTGACTGATCACAAAAATCTGATTTATCTCGAGTCTGCCAAACGGCTGAATCCTAGACAGGCTCGTTGGTCGTTGTTTTTCTCCCGTTTCGATTTCGTGGTCTCGTACCTGCCTGGTTCGAAGAACGTGAAGGCTGATGCTCTTTCTAGGAGTTTTGTGCCTGACTCTCCTGGAGTTTCAGAGCCGTCTGGTATCCTCAGAGAGGGGGTGATTTTGTCTGCCATTTCCCCAGATTTGCGATGAGTGCTGCAGGAATTTCAGGCGGATAGACCTGACCGTTGTCCACCAGAGAGACTGTTTGTCCCAGATAGATGGACCAGCAGAGTTATTTCTGAGGTTCATTCTTCGGTGTTGGCGGGTCATCCTGGGATTTTTGGTACCAGAGATTTGGTGGCTAGATCCTTCTGGTGGCCTTCCTTGTCGCGGGATGTGCGTTCCTTTGTGCAGTCCTGTGGGATTTGTGCTCGGGCTAAGCCTTGCTGTTCTCGTGCCAGCGGTTTGCTTTTGCCTTTGCCTGTTCTGAAGAGGCCTTGGACGCACATTTCCATGGATTTTATTTCGGATCTTCCAGTCTCTCAGAGAATGTCTGTCATCTGGGTGGTTTGTGATCGTTTTTCTAAAATGGTCCATTTGGTGCCCTTGCCTAAGTTGCCTTCCTCCTCCGATTTGGTTCCGCTGTTTTTTCAGAATGTGGTTCGTTTGCACGGCATCCCTGAAAACACTGTGTCTGACAGAGGATCCCAGTTTGTGTCCAGATTTTGGCGGACCTTTTGTGCTAAGATGGGCATTGATTTGTCTTTTTCGTCGGCCTTCCATCCTCAGACGAATGGCCAAACCAAGCGAACTAATCAGACCTTGGAAACTTATTTAAGATGTTTTGTTTCTGCTGATCAGGATGACTGGGTGACTTTTTTACCATTGGCCGAGTTTGCCCTTAATAATCGGGTTAGTTCTGCTACTTTGGTTTTGCCTTTTTTTTGTAATTCTGGTTTTCATCCTCGTTTTTCCTCGGGTCAGGTGGAGCCTTCTGACTGTCCTGGGGTGGATTCTGTGGTGGATAGGTTGCAGCAGATTTGGAACCATGTGGTGGACAATTTGAAGTTGTCACAAGAGAAGGCTCAGCGCTTTGCCAACCGCCGTCGCTGTGTGGGTCCCCGACTTCGTGTTGGGGATTTGGTATGGTTGTCTTCTCGTTATGTTCCTATGAAGGTCTCCTCTCCTAAGTTCAAGCCTCGTTTCATCGGTCCTTATAAGATTTTGGAAATCCTTAACCCTGTGTCCTTTCGTTTGGACCTCCCAGCATCGTTTGCCATTCATAATGTGTTCCATAGGTCTTTGTTGCGGAGGTATGTGGTGCCTGTGGTTCCTTCTGTTGAGCCTCCTGCTGCGGTGCTGGTTGAGGGAGAATTGGAATATGTGGTGGAGAAGATCTTGGATTCTCGTATTTGAAGACGGAGGCTTCAGTATTTGGTTAAGTGGAAGGGCTATTGTCAGGAAGATAATTCCAGGGTTGCCGCCTCTGATGTTCATGCGGCCGATTTGGTTCGTGCCTTTCATGTGGCTCATCCTGATCGCCCTGGGGGTTTTGATGAGGGTTCGGTGACCCCTCCTCAAGGGGGGGGTACTGTTGTGAACTCTGTTCTCGGGCTCCCTCTTGTGGTCACAAGTGGTACTGTGTGAGTGTTATCTTTGGGCTCCCTCTGGTGGCTCTCTTTGTCTTTCTGCGGGTCTGTGGCTGGTATCAGCTGTCTCGTCACCTGCTAGTTAGGTTTCCTATTTAACTCACCTGGACCTTCATTTGTTGCCTGCTGTCGATGTATTCAGTGCTATTCTGATCTCTCCTGACTACATTCGTTATCAGTCTCTCCAAGAGAAGCTAAGTTTCTGTTTGTTCATTTTTTGCTCATCAGTGTTCAATATGTTTCTTAGTATATTATGAGTTCTGTCCAGCTTGCTAATATGTGCTTTTCTCGCTTGCAGGTAGCTCTGGGGTGCGGAGTTTCTCCCCTCACATCGTTAGTTGGTGTGGGGGTTCTGGCATTCTCTGCGTGGATATTTTTGTATAGGGTTTTTTACTGACCGCACAGCTTCCTCGCTATCTTCTGCTATCTAGTGTTAGCGGGCCTCATTTTGCTAAACCTGTTTCATTTCTACGTTTGTATTTTCCCCTTAACTCACCGTTATTATTTGTGGGGGGCTTTCTATATCTTTGGGGTTATTTCTCTGAGGCAAGTGAGGTCTTTGCTTTCTCTCTAGGGGTAGCTAGTTTCTCAGGCTGTGAAGAGACGTCTAGGATTTTTAGGTACGTTCCACGGCTGCCTTTAGTGTGTGTTGGATAGGATCAGGATTGCGGTCAGTCCAGTTACCACATCCCCAGAGCTCGTCCTATGTTCATTTACTTAGCAGGTCAGATTTGTGATCCTAAGCCACTAAGGATCATAACATAGCACCAAACAATATCTCATATGGGGACAGGCCATGTTTTGCCTTAGGGGTAGTACAAATGTGGTACAGTACAATGGGTAGGAGCTCTGGCCATGGAGCCGTTGTCTCCTGCATCATTTTGGTCAATTGTCCCTTCAGTGTGCCGTTCAGCCTCTCAACTTTCCCACTAAATTGTGGATGGTACGGAGTCCGGAGGGCTACAGTGGATCCAAGCATTATCAAAACCTCCTGATACACATGAGAAGAAAAGGCCGGACCTTGGTCACTTTCGACGACTTCTGGAACACCATATCTGCATATAACTTCCATCACCAGTTTCTTTGCTGTGGTCTTTGCAGTCATGTTGGTAACGGGGAATACTTTTGGCCAACTGGAGAACATGTCGACAACCACCAGACAATATTCATACCTTCCAGACTTAGGCAATGTGATGTGGTCCACCTGGAGCCTTTGGAAAGGATAGTCGGGCTTAGCAAGATGCTTCGGGGGTACACGTTGATGTTGACCAGGATTACAGGTCTGACACATATTACATGCACGGTTGAGTGCTGTCAGGACTGTAGAAATACCTGGAGCCTAGTAGAATTTATGTACCAGGGCTAGGGCCTGGTTTTTTTCCTCGATGTGTGGGCCCATGTGCCCACGTGGCAATAGCAGGGTACATTCGCTTAGGGAGACACACAAGTTGGTCCTTTTTCCAGAGACCATGTCCATACGTGCTCCATCAGCCTTCCACAGCTTCACTTCTTCCTTTGGGGACATTCTCTGCATCGTCATTAATCGGTCTCGCGGGGTCCGACAGAAAACCTCAGTCTGTCGTGGATCATCAGGTTCCTGTAGAGTCAGTGTTTCTTGTAACTGTTTACGCTGAGAGCGTGTGGTCACCAGAGTTGGTATGGTCTGTTCAACGGGTAGGAGAGCAGCAGCTTTTGCTTGCATATCCGCAAAGGCGTTACCAACAGTGTGTGGACTTTTCCTAGGACCGTGCGCCTTAACTTTGATAATGGCCACCTGGGTAGGTAATTTGATTGAGTCCATGAGGGTTTTAACAGCTTCAGCATTCTTCACTGGAGTCCCGGCGGTAGTAATAAACCCTCGATTGGCCCATAGGGCTTCGAAATCATGAGCAATACCAAATGCATACTGTGAGTCCGTGTATATATTAGCCCGCCTGTCTTTGGCCAGAACACATGCAGTAGACAGAGCCTGAAGTTCTACTTCTTGTGCTGACAGTGAGGGAGGGAGTGCAGCTCCGTGCACTACAGTATCTTCCGTAGTAACAGCGTATCCGGTGTGGAATCTGCCAAAATCATCACCATATCTTAAACCGTCTTTCAGGGCATTGTAGAGAGTTTGCATTATGCGGGATGCGTCCGGTATCCACTGACGACAATAAGTACATAGTCCAAGAAAACGCTGGAGTTCAGTCTCATCTTTCGGAAAAGGAAGGGAGCTGACGGCTATTTTTCTTTTTTTTTTTTTTTTGTGAGGTGTCTGACACCCTGAAGGAGACAGTGACCCAAAAATATCACTTGACCAAGGCAGAACTGAAGTTTCGAGGCCGGTACACAGGGGGTTGGCCGGGTGGGGTCTTTTTCTTAACGGGAAACAAGGGCGTGTTACATGGGGAAACACAGGGTATCAGGGCACCATTATCGAGTAACGTTTGTATTTGCCCCTTGAGGCACTGCTCCTGATCATGTTTCAAAGGGTACTGATGGACTTTGGGAAAAGGGGTACCAGGTTTGAAAAACACTTTTACTGGTTCTACAGGCATTATTGGGGGTGGATCTGGGCCTATCAGGGCCATCATAACCGTAGGAAGGGCATGTAGGATACAGATCTCATTGTGTTCATCTGCATGGGGGTTATATAACGTAAGGAACATCTGACCATCATCTTGGAATAGTATTCTGGAGCGGAACTGTGATAATAAATCTGTCCCTGTAAATTTACCGGACATATAGGAGAGATTACGAACTGAGCTGTGACTTCAGGGAAAGGGTCCCACAGGGATAGGTTTTGTAAGGGTATATTTATTGGGTCTGCCATCTACTCTAATTAAAACAAGCTCTTGGTCTGAGAATTGACATGGCGGGGCTGGGGAGGGAGATTTCCAGACATAGGGTTAAAAAAAATATTGGATTTGTGTAAGATGGGGAGGGCAGGAGCTGAAGTCTGTTACGTGGGCCACTGATAAGGAACGGAGCTGCGTCCTTGCAGCTGTGGGGGCTGAGATTGGAGCAGGAATCACTGCGGCCACTGATTTAACCTTTAATTTCCCTGCTGATGCAGAGCGGGGTAAGTTCTTAAAACCTTTTTTTACTACTTTTAATGCATCATCTGGAGTGGAAGTCTCGATATCAGGTCTAAAGGACATTATTGCCTCTTTCAATTCAGGTTTAAGGCCGAACATTAAAGCTGCCACAAAAATGTGTGAATGGGCTTTATTTTACAATGAGAATCCCAGATCTTTAAATACTACCATAAGACGCCCATAGAACTTCTCGGCAGTCCAGGATATATTGGTGCCTTGGCTTTAAGGGGCATAGGGCTTACAGTCGGGAGTAGAGGCTTAATTTCCTGGGGAGGGACCATATTATCTAGCAGGGAAACCCCCTGTCCCAAATTTTTGATTGTTTGCTTTCCTGACACATTAATCTCAGTCACTTTCTCAGTTCCTTCTAGTACCACAAAACATCCAGTTTTTTTGTCATAGTAATAGACAACTTTCCCTTTTCAACGTAATTCACTTCCTCTGTTGATCCTCAATTTGCTATATATCAACCACTCAACTTGAAGCAGGTGCTTTAAACAAAACACAAATCTCCCAGCGCGTACTACACCAAGAAAATACAAAGAGAACGCAGCTACGTGCCCCCTCCATTCCAGGGACACAGAGATAAGAAAATCGCAGCATTCCTCAGCACAGAAAAAAGAAAGCAATAACGCAGCTGTTTGACTCCCCCCTCCCATCAGGTATCGTACAGAAACGGAATACAGCAGTTCTCAGACTTAATTAATTTCTACAAAACCTTCAGCACACAATTCACATGCCAGAACACCTTAGAAAAACCAATAATTGAGAATATTTTCCCCGTCTTTGGGCTAACAATATCAGATTCATCACACAAATTCAAAGTCTTCTTTTCCTTCCACGGAAACTGATTCTCCTTTAAAGCTAAATATCCTTACTTAGTCGTGCATAGTACTAGAGCGGCCGTATAGTCTATTCCACTAGGTTTACCTGTCCCCCGCTGGGACAACCCTAAAACGCAGTACTCAGTGAAAGGAGGAGGGCGTCTTAGACTTTCCCTCTGGACACCTCTGGACATATATAAATATATAATTCCTGAGTTACGCATCCTACCCAATCTTCGATCACCTCACCGCGCCTGATTCTAACAGTGATCAGGAATTCAGGATATTTTGACTATAAAGAGAATTACATCACTGGTCAATCCGGGGTGTCCGTCCCTTATGAGGTACGGTTCGAGCACTGGGCTTCCAACGGAACTACACCTCTATGATTCCACCCAAAAATCACCCCACCATCGGGGACAAACCTCAGATCCTCTTTGCAGCAACAAACACTGGAAAACCACACCAAACGGTCAGTCTGGACAGTATAACTGCCAACTTACCGTGGTTGTTGTGGGGGATGATCAGTCCCACTTTTCCAGTGCCTGTGTCCGGTACGAGGGTCCTTTGTCTTGTTGTCCTCCGGGGGGCAGAGGCGTTCCTGTTTGGGGCCCCACGTTTTCGGGCGCCAACTGTTGAGGGAGGATCTAAATTGATCCTTCACGGTTGACTCAGTGATTTCCAAATTAATCTACAGGGCGTTGCCGGCAACTGAAAATGACCAGACGGAGACGTGTGTCTCTGTATGAGGGATCGAGCAGATCTCTGGCCCCCGTTTTATTGTGTATCGCTTTTCATAATCATAGAAATTATACTTCAACCAATCAGCATAAGAACACACTCACAGTTCTTAACCTATAAGAATGCAGGAAAAACTTAACCCATGAGTATACAGAAAAACCGGAAACTACATATATGGTCATATCTTCTTGGCATAGTATGTGTCTTTCTAACAGGTGCCTCAGTCTTGTATAGCGATACACCGCCGAATCTATTATCTGGCTCGAGTCAGAAGACTCAAGGTCTTTATACCAATTATCCTAGTGTAGCCTAGTTGAATAACAGGCTTGTGACGTGTGTCTCTGTATGAGGGATCGAGCAGATCTCTGGCCCCCGTTTTATTGTGTATCGCTTTTCATAATCATAGAAATTATACTTCAACCAATCAGCATAAGAACACGCTCACAGTTCTTAACCTATAAGAATGCAGGAAAAACTTAACCCATGAGTATACAGAAAAACCGGAAACTACATATATGGTCATATCTTCTTGGCATAGTATGTGTCTTTCTAACAGGTGCCTCAGTCTTGTATAGCGATACACCCCCGAATCTATTATCTGGCTCGAGTCAGAAGACTCAAGGTCTTTATACCAATTATCCTAGTATAGCCTAGTTGAATAACAGGCTTGTGAACAACAAGATAAAGTTACTTCATGGCAGTTGTAACCTTTTACCTAATTAAATAACAGAATTTATCTTTAAGCAACAAGAAAATGGAGTCGAAAAGCACAAAATGGAGAACCTTTCATAATTTGTTCCTTCACAATGTATATATTTCTACTGTATGGGGGGGTATTGTGTATCTGTGGTGGCTGCTCTCAGGTGGGGGGGTATTGGGTATCTGTGGTGGCCGCTCTCAGGTGTGGGGGGTATTCTGTATCTGGGGTGCCCGCTCTCAGGTGTAGGGGGGGTATTTTGTATCTGCGGTGCCCGCTCTCAGGTGTGGGGGTATTGTGTATCTGCGGTGCCCGCTCTCAGGTG
This sequence comes from Ranitomeya variabilis, assembly GCF_051348905.1. NCBI lineage: Eukaryota > Metazoa > Chordata > Amphibia > Anura > Dendrobatidae > Ranitomeya > Ranitomeya variabilis. The sequence continues at coordinate 693,346,613 of NC_135234.1, read as the reverse complement.
TGGGGGGTATTGTGTATCTGTGGTGGCAGCTCTCAGGTGTGGGGAGGTATTGTGTATCTGCGGTGCCCGCTCTCAGGTGTGGGGGTATTGTGTATCTGCGGTGCCTGCTCTCAGGTGGGGGGGTATTGTGTATCTGTGGTGGCAGCTCTCAGGTGTGGGGGGGTATTGTGTATCTGCGGTGCCCGCTCTCAGGTGTGGGGGTATTGTGTATCTGCGGTACCTGCTCTCAGGTGTGGGGGGGTATTGTGTATCTGCGGTGCCTGCTCTCAGGTGTGGGGGGTATTGTGTATCTGCGGTGCCTGCTCTCAGATGTGGGGGTATTGTGTATCTGTGGTGGCCGCTCTCAGGTGTGGGGGGTATTGTGTATCTGCGGTGCCTGCTCTCAGGTGTGGGGGGCATTGTGTATCTGTGGTGGCTGCTCTCAGGTGTGAGGGGTATTGTGTATCTGCGGTGCCCACTCTCAGGTGTGGGGGTATTGTGTATCTGTGGTGGCCGCTCTCAGGTGTGGGGGGGTATTGTGTATCTGCGGTGCCCGCTCTCAGGTGTGAGGGTATTGTGTATCTGCGGTGCCCGCTCTCAGGTGTGAGGGTATTGTGTATCTGCGGTGCCCGCTCTCAGGTGTGAGGGTATTATGTATCTGCGGTGCCCGCTCTCAGGTGGGGGGGTATTGTGTACCTGCGGTGCCTGCTCTCAGATGTGGGGTGGTATTGTCTATCTGCGGTGCCCGCTCTCAGGTGTGGGGGGGTATTGTCTATCTGCGGTGCCCGCTCTCAGGTGTGGGGGGGTATTGTGTATCTGCGGTGCCCGCTCTCAGGTGTGAGGGTATTGTGTATCTGCAGTGCCCGCTTTCAGGTGGGGGGTATTGTGTATCTGCGGTGCCCGCTCTCAGGTGGGGGGGTATTGTGTATCTGCGGTGCCCGCTCTCAGGTGTGGGGGGAATTTGGCCTACTTGTTTGGTTGGGCCTACTAACAGTGTCTGCCGCTCCTTGGTGTTCTCCTCCACTGAATATAGCTGAGCTTCAATCTTCAGGCTTTCGGCCTACATCAGATATTAAACTGCATTTGGCCTACTTGTTTGGTTGGGCCCTAGTAACGGTGTGTGAGGCTCCTTGCTTTTCTCCTCCACTGAACAAAGCAGTGCCGCCTGTTTACTCCTGTTACCAATTTTGAACTTTAAAAGTTTGAATAATAATTTGAATAATAAAGTGGGCCTACTAACTGTGTCTGCCACTCATTACAGTTGCCCATAGCTCCCAACCGTCCCGCATTGTGCTGGACTGTCCTGGTTTTCAGCCTGTGCCCCGCTGTCCAGCGCAGGACACGCTGATCCCGCAGACAGCAGGACCGACACGCCCCTTTGTGTTAAGCCATGCCCCGGGCCCTTACCCTTCCATGTTCCGTATGGCTGCCTGCTTTCTGTGCACAGGACCTGTGATGAGGTCACAGGAGGGGAGGAGTCTGGGGTCACATGATCGGGACCTCCGAAGTTGTGCTGGTTGCCAACTTGCCGCTGCAGGATGAGGTAAGTAATGGCTGTGTGTGGGGTCAGGAGGTGTACAGTGTGGATGTAGCAGAGCTGTGTGTGTGCGAGGTGTGGGGAGCGGAGCCGTGTGTGCGAGGTGTACGGAGCGGAGCCGTGTGTGTGCGAGGTGTGCGGAGCGGAGCCGTGTGTGCGAGGTGTACGGAGCGGAGCCGTGTGTGTGCGAGGTGTACGGAGCGGAGCCGTGTGTGTGCGAGGTGTACGGAGCAGAGCCGTGTGTGTGTGCGAGGTGTACGGAGCAGAGCCGTGTGTGTACGGAGCCGTGTGTATGAGGTGTACGGAGCGGAGCTGAATGTGTACGAGGTGTATGGAGCGGAGCGCGTGTGTACGGAGCGGAGCCGTGTGTGCGAGGTGTACGGAGCGGAGCCGTGTGTGTGCGAGGTGTACGGAGCGGAGCCGTGTGTGTGCGAGGTGTACGGAGCAGAGCCGTGTGTGTGTGCGAGGTATACGGAGCAGAGCCGTGTGTGTACGGAGCGGAGCCGTGTGTATGAGGTGTACGGAGCGGAGCTGAATGTGTATGGAGCGGAGCGCGTGTGTACGGAGCGGAACCGTGTGTGCAAAGTGTACGGAGCACAGCCGCGTGTGTAGGAGTAGCTATGTGTGGCCATTATATGGTACGAAGTATCATGTGCGGCCAATATACAGTATGGAGCATCATGTGCGGTCATTATACAGTATGGAGCATCATGTGCAGTCATTATACAGTATGGAGCATCATGTGGGGTCATTATACAGTATTGAGCATCATGTGGGGTCATTATACAGTATGGAGCATCGTGTGCAGCCAGTATACAGTATGGAGCCTCATGTGCAGTCATTATACAGTATGGAGCATCATGTGCGGTCATTATACAGTATGGAGCATCATGTGGGGTCATTATACAGTATTGAGCATCATGTGGGGTCATTATACAGTATTGAGCATCGTGTGTGGTCATTATACAGTATGGAGCGTCGTGTGTGGCCATTGTACACTATGGAGCGTCGTGTGTGGCCATTTTACAGTATGGAGCGTCGTGTGTGGCCATTGTACAGCATGGAGCGTCGTGTGTGTGGCCACTGTACACTATGGAGCGTCGTGTGTGGCCATTGTACAGTATGGAGCGTTGTGTGTGGCCATTGTACAGTATGGAGCGTCGTGTGTGGCCATTGTACAGCATGGAGCGTCGTGTGTGGCCATTGTACAGCATGGAGCGTCGTGTGTGGCCATTGTACACTATAGAGCGTCGTGTGTGGCCATTGTACAGTATTGAGCGTCGTGTGTGGCCATTGTACAGCATGGAGCGTCGTTTGTGGCCATTGTACACTATGGAGCGTCGTGTGTGGCCATTGTACAGCATGGAGCGTCGTGTGTGGCCATTGTACACTATAGAGCGTCGTGTGTGGCCATTGTACAGTATTGAGCGTCGTGTGTGGCCATTGTACACTATGGAGCGTCGTGTGTGGCCATTGTACACTATAGAGCGTCGTGTGTGGCCATTGTACAGTATTGAGCGTCGTGTGTGGCCATTGTACAGTATGGAGCGTCGTGTGTGACCATTGTACACTATAGAGCGTCGTGTGTGGCCATTGTACACTATGGAGCGTCGTGTGTGGCCATTGTACACTATGGAGCGTCGTGTGTGGCCATTGTACACTATGGAGCGTCATGTGTGGCCATTGTACACTATGGAGCGTCGTGTGTGGCCATTGTACACTATGGAGCGTCATGTGTGGCCATTGTACACTATGGAGCGTCGTGTGTGGCCATTGTACACTATGGAGCGTCGTGTGTGGCCATTGTACACTATGGAGCGTCGTGTGTGGCCATTGTACACTATGGAGCGTCGTGTGTGGCCATTGTACATTATGGAGCGTCGTGTGTGGCCATTGTACAGTATGGAGCGTCGTGTGTGGCCATTGTACAATATGGAGCGTCGTGTGTGGCCATTGTACAATATGGAGCGTCGTGTGTGGCCATATTTTTTTTTGTTCATAATTATTGTTTGCGAAACATTGTGATCAGAAGTGCTAAATGGGTGTGGTTGGGGCGTGGCTAGTTGTGAAATGGGTGTGGTCAGAGGTGTGGCCTAAAATTTGCCGCGGAGCGCGTGTGTACGGAGCGGAGCCGTGTGTGCGAGGTGTACGGAGCGGAGCCGTGTGTGTGCGAGGTGTACGGAGCGGAGCCGTGTGTGTGCGAGGTGTACGGAGCGGAGCCGTGTGTGTGTGCGAGGTGTACGGAGCAGAGCCGTGTGTGTGTGCGAGGTGTACGGAGCAGAGCCGTGTGTGTGTGCGAGGTGTACGGAGCAGAGCCGTGTGTGTACGGAGCGGAGCCGTGTGTACGAGGTGTATGGAGCGGAGCGCGTGTACGGAGCGGAACCGTGTGTGCAAAGTGTACGGAGCACAGCCGCGTGTGTAGGAGTAGCTATGTGTGGCCATTATATGGTACGAAGTATCATGTGCGGCCAGTTTACAGTATGGAGCATCATGTGCGGTCATTATACAGTATGGAGCATCATGTGCAGTCATTATACAGTATGGAGCATCATGTGCAGCCAGTATACAGTATGGAGCCTCATGTGCAGTCATTATACAGTATGGAGCATCTTGTGCGGTCATTATACAGTATGGAGCATCATGTGGGGTCATTATACAGTATTGAGCATCATGTGGGGTCATTATACAGTATGGAGCATCGTGTGTGGTCATTATACAGTATGGAGCGTCGTGTGTGGCCATTGTACAGCATGGAGCGTCGTGTGTGGCCATTGTACAGCATGGAGCGTCGTGTGTGGCCATTGTACACTATAGAGCGTCGTGTGTGGCCATTGTACAGTATTGAGCGTCGTGTGTGGCCATTGTACAGCATGGAGCGTCGTGTGTGGCCATTGTACAGTATGGAGCGTCGTGTGTGGCCACTGTACACTATAGAGCGTCGTGTGTGGCCATTGTACAGCATGGAGCGTCGTTTGTGGCCATTGTACACTATAGAGCGTCGTGTGTGGCCATTGTACAGTATAGAGCGTCGTGTGTGGCCACTGTACACTATGGAGCGTCGTTTGTGGCCATTGTACACTATAGAGCGTCGTGTGTGGCCATTGTACAGTATGGAGCGTCGTGTGTGGCCATTGTACAGCATGGAGCGTCGTGTGTGGCCATTGTACAGTATGGAGCGTCGTGTGTGGCCATTGTACACTATAGAGCGTCGTGTGTGGCCATTGTATAGTATGGAGCGTCGTGTGTGGCCATTGTACAGTATGGAGCGTCGTGTGTGGCCATTGTACAATATGGAGCGTCGTGTGTGGCCATTGTACAGTATTGAGCGTCGTGTGGGGTCATTATACAGTATGGAGCATCGTGTGTGGTCATTATACAGTATGGAGCGTCGTGTGTGGCCATTGTACAGCATGGAGCGTCGTGTGTGGCCATTGTACAGTATGGAGCGTCGTGTGTGGCCATTGTACACTATAGAGCGTCGTGTGTGGCCATTGTATAGTATGGAGCGTCGTGTGTGGCCATTGTACAGTATGGAGCGTCGTGTGTGGCCATTGTACAATATGGAGCGTCGTGTGTGGCCATTGTACAGTATTGAGCGTCGTGTGTGGCGACTGTACACTATGGAGCGTCGTGTGTGGCCATTGTACACTATGGAGCGTCGTGTGTGGCCATTGTACAATATGGAGCGTCGTGTGTGGCCATTGTACAATATGGAGCGTCGTGTGTGGCCATATTTTTTTTGTTCATAATTATTGTTTGCGAAACATTGTGATCAGAAGTGCTAAATGGGTGTGGTTGGGGCGTGGCTAGTTGTGAAATGGGTGTGGTCAGAGGTGTGGCCTAAAATTTGTCCCTCTTTCCCTTCCTCAAAAGTTGGGAGGTATGCAGTTGCCCTCCACTGAACAAAGCAATGCCGCCTGTTTAGTCCTGTTACCAATTTTGTACTGCATTTAGCCTACTTTATTCTTTGGCCCTATATCTGTTTCCTCCTCATCCTGCCCATTGCCCAGCCACTGCTAGATGAGTCTGCTGGTACATTGACCTAGACCACTACATTCCCCTTGCACTCTACACAGCCAGTATCTGACCCTGCTGAAAGCCAGGTTCCCCTTCCCGCATACTATACCACCTTACACGGGGACAAAGAGGAAGGTGCAGATGAAAGTGCAGGTTCCTTCATCAGGTGGGGGGGCATACTCGTTGGCGACGTCAGTGGCACAGGGCCCCTCAGAGTACGCAAAAGTGTCTCTGCCGGTGGGAGGCGCCCCCGCTGTCAAACACACCGCCGTACTTTGAGGGGCCCTGTGCCAGTGCCAATGCGAACGAGTGGGCTCCCTCTGCTTGCTCAGGATCACAGCACTTGCAAAGTTGAAATACTGACCTCTCCCTGCTCCACCGCCGTGACGTAGTCCGCGTTTCCTGGGCCCACGAAAAACTTGAGCCAGCCCTACCCCCCCCCCCCCCCCCAACTTTAGCCAAATGACCCCCAATTTTCAATGACTAACTATTATTATAAGGTAAATTAAGATTGACAAGCTTAAGTAGCAAGAATTGATGTTTTTGGCATTAAAATGGGGACTGAAAGTGTTTTCCTGCCCTCCACTCAATGCAGGCTTTGATTCCCCATTGACTTACATTGGGTTTCGTGTTTTGGTCGATCCCCGACTTTTCGCGATAATCGGCCAATTTCACTCGACTCGACTTTAGAGAAAGTCGGGTTTCGCGAAACCCGACTCGATCCTAAAAAGTAAAAGTTGCTCAACCCTAGCGCTGAGCAATTGCAGATACACCACACCGCCATACATTAAAATAAAAATCAAGAGCAGAGCCAACACAATGCCAGAGTATAGCAAAAGCAGAATACCAGTCCCAGGAAAGAAAAAAATCAATTGCAATACAACAGCCCCCTACTTAAAAAAAATAAGAAACACATATACCTTTTTTTAAAAACAAATAAAATAAAAAAAAAAGTGCACAGAAAAGGAAATCCAGTATAAACCGCCATACATGACAATAAAAAACAACCAGGCCGGAGCCAATAAAACGCCATACGGTAAAATATAACGACAGAAATACATCAGACCCAGATAAAAAAACACAAATTTCAATAAAAAAACCACAATGGCACAGCCGCATTAAAGTACAGAACAACCCAATAAACATTACATAAACCTCCATAAATTGCAATAAAAAATGAAAAAATAAAACACATAAAAAAAATAATAATAAAAAAAATTGCAAAAAATTGCAAACCCCGGAGTATGGCAGCACATAGTGTGAATAGTGGTCTACACCGACGCTCAGTCTGATTACTGTCCTTACAGAATGCATGGCGCGTCAGCCATGTGTGAGCATACCTACTACATGGAGCAGACCTAGAACTGCGGGCGTTGGTGGCGCTGTGGTACTGTTCCGCCCTTCTCACTATGCTGGACACCATAATTAGCCAGCTATGCTCAGGGGTTCGGTTCAGTTGGATACTCGACCAATGCGGAGCACCTTTTTTTTTTTTTTTTACTTAATTCATTTCCGTGTCTCTTTGCAGCAATCTCACCCGTTCCCTTTTCTTATTGCTAGCGGTTATTAGTGACCGGACGTGCAGTGCCGGCAGTGGTAGGGCAGGAGGCGTCCGTCTCTATGGACTGCACGGTGAGGGACATGGGGCTGAGTGATGACACACCTGCCTGTCACATATAAGCCCCTGCATCCCGCACATACAGCGGCTGCTATAGGGTGAGGCAGCAGCGGGCGGGGACAGGTGACATCGGGTGACAGCTCGGGTTCCTGGCACTGCCACCGGGTGACCGGGTGCAGCTCCCGGTAAGCGCCTCGCTCGGTCCCGCGTGCGGTCCATTCTGTGCTGCTGTATCGATCTCTGGGGCATGGCTGCTGCAGTGACAATCCTCGCCGGCCTCGCCCTCTGGGCTCGGGCTGTAGCCGGCTGCCGTGTAGTCTCCTCCGCACACATCCAGGGCTGCAGTGCACATGTTGTGCCCCTCTGTGCACTGGTGATGCCCCCATTGTCTGCCTGTCCCCGCAAGTCCTGCGGCTTGTGTCACCCTGGCAGGGCCTCTTCCTCTGGGCCTCCTCCCTGCTCACATGTGCCCAGCCTGGCCCCACAGCCTCCATTCTGCCCTGGCAGCAGCTGTGCAGGTATCTGACCACTGTGTCCTGTGCAGGGAGAAGCGACATTGTGGCCTCCCAGGGATCACATCTGTCACTGAGGGGCATCAGGGGAGCAGTGTAATGTATGGTAGTGGGATTACTGTTATGGCTGCTGGCTGTATAGTCTGTGTTCTGTATTATACTGTGACTGCTCTCCTGGATACTGGCCTTGTCTGCATGGTGCTTGTGTATGAGGTCATGTGCAGATGTTGGGAGTACATATAAAAGTTTTTGGGGGCACCAAGGACAATTTAGTACCGGGATCCAACCTTAACCAATGAAAAATGGGAACAACAACACAAAAGAAACAAGCATTGGTCATAAGAAAAACGAAAACGAAAACGTTTTTCTTATCATGTCTGGTATTATCTGAGGGCTATTAGGTCTGCTTGCCTCATGGAGGGATTATGGATTTGCTGGTTCTGGTCTTAGTTCATTTGTGGGTAACTAACGCACTTGGAATGCTATTCTCTTGTTATTTCTAAGTTAGATCCCTTTATGGGACATGGTGGGCATTGATATTTGTCCCTCTGATTGTACTAAGAGTGTGCATTTATTACGTTTTGGTACCTGCGGGCACATGCACTTTATGACTGCTCACTTGAAGGCCTTATTACAGACCTATGTTCAATCTCTTTAAGAAATACTTATTTGCATATATGTATATTTTTTCCACACTTGCTAGGGTTGTGTGATGATTATTTTTGTCTACACACCTCTGGTTTGAGTAATATGCTGTCCATATGGATCCTCCATGACTAGGTGTATATGCATTTATGTATGTATTATTCTTATTTCCCATAACATTGGTTCCAGGCATGTGCCTTATTTTGGGCTATGATTTTTCTTTTTCTAACTGGTTTTAAATGTTTTTAAAAAAAAAAATTTTTTCACTATCTATGTTATACCTTAATAAAGTTGTGTCATTTTTTTGCATACCATCCTGCTGCCTGGTGATCCCCATTCTTTATGACCAATGCTTGTTTCTTTTGTGCAGATGTTGGGAGTAGTCGTCCGTTCCAGATGATGTGTGCGGCCATAAAGTCTGTAAGGCAAAGTTCACCTTCCAGGTTTTAGGTGGATCGTGTGCGCCTCCTGACAGTACAGGAATACATGTGCGCCTCCTGACAGTACAGGCCTACATGTGCGCCTCCTGACAGTACAGGAATACATGTGCGCCTCCTGACAGTACAGGAATACATGTGCGCCTCCTGACAGTACAGGCCTACATGTGCGCCTGACAGTACAGGCCTACATGTGCGCCTCCTGACAGTACAGGAATACATGTGCGCCTCCTGACAGTACAGGAATACATGTGCGCCTCCTGACAGTACAGGAATACATGTGCGCCTCCTGACAGTACAGGAATACATGTGCGCCTCCTGACAGTACAGGAATACATGTGCGCCTCCTGACAGTACAGGAATACATGTGCGCCTCCTGACAGTACAGGAATACATGTGCGCCTCCTGACAGTACAGGAATACATGTGCGCCTCCTGACAGTACAGGAATACATGTGCGCCTCCTGACAGTACAGGCCTACATGTGCGCCTCCTGACAGTACAGGCCTACATGTGCGCCTCCTGACAGTACAGGCCTACCTGTGCGCCTCAGGACAGTACAGGCCTACCTGTGCGCCTCCTGACAGTACAGGCCTACCTGTTATGACCTGGTGGTTACGGAGCCCCACTGAGATGACCTGGTGGGTAAAACAAATCATGGACAAGCTCCGAGGAGGTGGCAGCTCCACCGACCGCAATCACTGTTATGACCTGGTGATTATGGAGCAGCACTGAAATGACCCGGTGGGTAAAACAAATAATGGACAAGCTCTGAGGAGGTGGTAGCTTTACTGACCGCAATCCCTACTCCTAGCACCAACACTAGAAATAGCCGTGGAGCGTTCCTGACTCTGCCTAGACGCCTCGTCACAGCCTAAGAACTAACTACCCCTGAAGATGGAAACGGAAAACTATCTCGCCTCAGAGAAACCCCCAAAAGGAAAGATAGCCCCCCACAAATATTGACGGTGAGTGGAGAGGGCAATAACAAACTCAGAAATGAAAATAGATTTTAGCAAAGGAGGCTAATACTATCTAAATAGACAGAAATAGAAAAGGATACTGTGTGGTCAGTATAAAAACTAAAAAATCCACGCAGAGTTTACAAAAATAGCCTCCACACCGACTCACGGTATGGAGGAGCAAATCTGCTACCCCAGAGCTTCCAACTAGCCTGAATATTTCATAATGACCAGCTGGACAAAAGAGACATAACTTAAACCTGAACAGAAGGTCAAAAACAGGGAACAACCCAAGAACTAGCAGAACTTATCTTAAGCTGAAATGGACTGGGCAACAGAGAACTTCCAGGAGAGGACTGAATCCAACAGGAAAACATTGACAGCTGGCATCGACTACAGACTAGAGCCCAGTTAAATAACAAGGCCAGGGAACCGATTAGTGAAAGCAGCTGCTAAGTTCCACTCGAAACCACCAGAGGGAGCCCAAGAGCAGAACTCCCAAAAATACCATTCACAACCACAGGATGGAGCCCAAGAACGGAATTCACAACAGTACCCCCCCCCTTGAGGAGGGGTCACCGAACCCTCACCAGGGCCCCCAGGGCGATCGGGACGAGCCAAATGAAAAGCACGTACCAAATCGGCAGCATGGACATCGGAGGCAAAAACCCAAGAATTATCCTCCTGGCCATAACCCTTCCACTTGACTAGATACTGAAGTTTCCGCCTCGAAAGACGAGAATCCAAAATCTTTTCCACCACATATTCCAACTCCCCCTCAACCAACACCGGAGCAGGAGGGTCAACAGAGGGGACCATGGGCACCACATATCTCCGCAACAAAGATCTATGGAACACATTATGAATGGAAAAAGAAGCTGGAAGGGCCAAACGAAAATACACCGGATTGATAATTTCCGAAATCCTAAATAAGGACCAATAAAACGAGGCTTGAACTTAGGGGAAGAGACCTTCATAGGAACATGACGAGAAGACAACCAGACCAAATCCCCAACACGAAGCCGGGGACGAACGCACCGACGGCGGTTAGCAAAACGTTGAGCCTTTTCCTGAGACAACGTTAAATTGTCCACCACATGAGTCCAAGTCCGCTGCAACCTGTCCACCACAGAATCTACCCCAGGACAGTCCGAAGGCTCAACCTGTCCCGAAGAAAAACGAGGATGAAAACCAAAGTTACAAAAAAAAGGTGAAACCAAAGTAGCCGAACTAGCCCGATTATTAAGGGCAAACTCGGCCAACGGCAAGAAGGTAACCCAATCATCCTGATCAGCAGACACAAAGCATCTCAAATAGGTTTCCAAGGTCTGATTGGTTCGCTCCGTCTGTCCATTTGTCTGAGGATGAAATGCCGAAGAAAAAGACAAATTAATGCCCATTCTAACACAAAAGGACCGCCAAAACCTAGAAACAAACTGGTTACCTCTGTCAGACACAATATTCTCCGGAATGCCATGCAAACGAACCGCATGCTGAAAAAATAAAGGAACCAAATCAGAGGAGGAAGGCAACTTAGGCAAAGGTACCAAGTGGACCATTTTAGAAAACCGGTCACAAACCACCCAGATGACAGACATCTTCTGAGAAACAGGAAGATCAGAAATAAAATCCATGGAAATATGCGTCCAGGGCCTCTCAGGGATAGGCAAAGGCAAAAGCAACCCACTAGCACGAGAACAGCAGGACTTAGCCCGGGCACAGATCCCACAGGACTGCACGAAGGAACGCACATCCCGTGACAAAGAAGGCCACCAAAAGGACCTGGCAACCACATCTCTGGTACCAAAAATCCCAGGATGACCAGCCAATACAGAACAATGAATCTCAGAAATCACCTTACTAGTCCATCTATCAGGAACAAACAATTTCCCCACAGGACAGCGGTCGGGTCTATCAGCCTGAAACTCCTGAAGCACCCGCCGCAAATCAGGGGAGATAGCAGAAAGAATCACCCCCTCCTTGAGAATACCAGCCGGCTCACGGACTCCCGGAGAATCAGGCAAAAAACTCCTAGACAGGGCATCAGCCTTCACATTCTTAGATCCCGGAAGATACGAGACCACAAAATCAAAACGGGAGAAAAACAAAGACCACCGAGCCTGTCTAGGATTCAACCGCTTGGCCGACTCAAGGTAAATCAAATTCTTATGATCGGTCAAGACCACAACACGATGCTTGGCTCCCTCAAGCCAATGTCGCCACTCCTCAAATGCCCACTTCATAGCCAACAACTCCCGATTGCCGACATCATAATTACGCTCCGCAGGCGAAAACTTTCTGGAGAAGAAAGCACACGGTTTCATTACAGAGCCATCAGAACTTCTCTGAGACAAAACAGCTCCTGCCCCAATCTCAGAAGCGTCAACCTCAACCTGAAAAGGGAGAGAAACATCTGGCTGACGCAACACAGGGGCAGAAGCAAAACGACGCTTAAGCTCCTGAAAGGCCTCCACAGCCGCAGAGGACCAATTCACAACATCAGCACCTTTCTTGGTCAAATCGGTCAGAGGTTTAACCACAGAAGAAAAATTAGCAATGAAGCGGCGATAAAAATTAGCAAAGCCCAAAAATTTCTGAAGGCTCTTCACAGATGTGGGTTGAGTCCAATCATAAATAGCCTGGACCTTAACAGGGTCCATTTCAATAGCCGAGGGAGAAAAAATGAAACCCAGAAAAGAAACCTTCTGAACTCCAAAAAGGCACTTAGACCCCTTCACAAACAGTGCATTAGCACGAAGAATCTGAAATACCATCCTGACCTGCTTCACATGAGACTCCCAATCATCGGAAAAAAACAAAATATCATCCAAATATACAATCATGAATTTATCCAGATACTCCCGGAAAATATCATGCATAAAGGACTGAAACACAGATGGAGCATTAGAGAGCCCGAAAGGCATCACAAGATATTCAAAATGGCCTTCGGGCGTATTAAATGCTGTTTTCCATTCATCTCCCTGTTTAATGCGGACAAGATTATACGCCCCCCGAAGGTCAATCTTGGTAAACCAGCTAGCCCCTTTAATCCGAGCAAACAAGTCAGAGAGCAAAGGCAAAGGGTACTGGAATTTGACCGTGATCTTATTGAGAAGGCGATAATCTATACAGGCCCTCAAGGAGCCATCCTTCTTGGCAACAAAAAAGAACCCCGCTCCCAACGGTGATGAAGACGGGCGAATATGCCCCTTCTCCAAGGACTCCTTTACATAACTCCGCATAGCGGCATGCTCTGGCACAGACAGATTGAAAAATCGACCCTTAGGGAACTTACAGCCAGGAATCAAATTAATAGCGCAATCACAGTCCCTAGGAGGAGGCAGGGAACTGGACTTGGGCTCCTCAAATATATCCTGGAAATCCGACAAAAACTCAGGAACTTCAGAAGAAGGGGACGAGGAAATTGACATTAGAGGAATCTCACTATGTATCCCCTGACAACCCCAACTAGTCACGGACATAGATTTCCAATCCAGCACTGGATTATGTACCCGTAACCATGGAAAACCCAGCACAACAACATCATGCAAATTATGCAACACCAAAAAGCGAATATTTTCCTGATGTGCTGGAGCCATATTCATGGTTAACTGTGTCCAGTACTGAGGTTTATTCTTAGCCAATGGCGTAGCATCAATCCCCCTCAAGGGAATAGGGCTCTGCAAAGGCTCCAAGGAAAAACTACAGCGCTTGGCAAACTCTAGGTCCATTAAATTCAGGGCAGCGCCAGAATCCACAAATGCCATTACAGAAAAGGACGACAGTGAGCAAATCAGGGTTATAGACAAGAGAAATTTAGGCTGTACAGTACTGATGGTAACCGACCTAGCAACCCTCTTAGTACGCTTCAGGCAGTCAGAGATAGCATGAGTTGCGTCACCACAGTAAAAACATAGCCTATTCTGACGTCTGAACTCCTGCCGTTCTGCTCTCGTCAAAATCCTATCACATTGCATAGGCTCAGGACTCTGCCCAGAGGACACCGCCATATGGTGCACCACCTTACGTTCACGCAGGCGCCGATCAATCTGAATGGCCAGAGACATTGATTCGTTCAAACCAGCAGGCGTAGGGAACCCCACCATAACATCTTTAAGGGCTTCAGAAAGACCCTTTCTGAAAATAGCCGCCAGGGCATCCTCATTCCATTTTGTAAGCACAGACCACTTTCTAAATTTCTGACAATATATTTCTGCTGCTTCCTGACCCTGACACAGAGCCAGCAAGATTTTTTCTGCCTGCTCCACAGAATTAGGTTCGTCATAAAGCAGTCCAAGTGCTTGAAAAAATGCATCTACATTAAGCAATGCAGGATTCCCTAGCTCAAGAGAAAATGCCCAGTCCTGCGGGTCTCCACGTAGCAGAGAAATAACAATCTTCACCTGCTGAATGGGGTCACCAGAGGAACGGGGTCTCAGAGCAAAAAACAATCTGCAATTATTTTTAAAGTTCAAAAACTTAGATCTATCCCCAAAAAACAAATCAGGGATTGGAATTCTAGGCTCAGAAACAGGAGTTTGAATAACATAATCTTGGATACTCTGTACCCTTGCAGCGAGATGATCAACACGTGAAGACAGACCCTGAACCTCCATATCAGCACCAAACTCCTGAACCATCCAAAGATCAAGGGGAAAAAAAAAGACAAAACAAGCGAAAAAGAAAAAAGAACAATGACTCAGAACTTTCTTTTCCCTCTTTTGAGATGCATTTAACACATTGTGGCCAGCTGTACTGTTATGACCTGTTGGTTACGGAGCGGCACTGAGATGACCTGGTGGGTAAAACAAATCATGGACAAGCTCCGAGGAGGTGGCAGCTCCACCGACCGCAATCACTGTTATGACCTGGTGATTATGGAGCAGCACTGAAATGACCCGGTGGGTAAAACAAATAATGGACAAGCTCTGAGGAGGTGGTAGCTTTACTGACCGCAATCCCTACTCCTAGCACCAACACTAGAAATAGCCGTGGAGCGTTCCTGACTCTGCCTAGACGCCTCGTCACAGCCTAAGAACTAACTACCCCTGAAGATGGAAACGGAAAACTATCTCGCCTTAGAGAAACCCCCAAAAGGAAAGATAGCCCCCCACAAATATTGACGGTGAGTGGAGAGGGAAATAACAAACTCAGAAATGAAAATAGATTTTAGCAAAGGAGGCCAATACTATCTAAATAGACAGAAATAGAAAAGGATACTGTGCGGTCAGTATAAAAACTAAAAAATCCACGCAGAGTTTACAAAAATAGCCTCCACACCGACTCACGGTGTGGAGGAGCAAATCTGCTACCCCAGAGCTTCCAACTAGCCTGAATATTTCATAATGACCAGCTGGACAAAAGAGACATAACTTAAACCTGAACAGAAGGTCAAAAACAGGGAACAACCCAAGAACTAGCAGAACTTATCTTAAGCTGAAATGGACTGGCCAACAGAGAACTTCCAGGAGAGGACTGAATCCAACAGGAAAACATTGACAGCTGGCATCGACTACAGACTAGAGCCCAGTTAAATAACAAGGGCAGGGAACCGATTAGTGAAAGCAGCTGCTAAGTTCCACTCGAAACCACCAGAGGGAGCCCAAGAGCAGAACTCCCAAAAATACCATTCACAACCACAGGATGGAGCCCAAGAACGGAATTCACAACACCTACCTGTGCGCCTCCTGACAGTACAGGAATACATGTGCGCCTCCTGACAATACAGGAATACATGTGCGCCTCCTGACAGTACAGGAATACTTGTGCGCTTCCTGACAGTACAGGCTTACATGTGCGCCTCCTGACAGTACTGGCCTACATGTGCTCCTCCTGACAGTACAGGAATACATGTGCGCCTCCTGACAGTACAGGCCTACATGTGCGCCTCCTGACAGTACAGGCCTACATGTGCGCCTCCTGACAGTACAGGCCTACATGTGTGCCTCCTGACAGTACAGGCCTACATGTGCGCCTCCTGACAGTACAGGCCTACATGTGCGCCTCCTGACAGTACAGGCCTACATGTGCCCTCCTGACAGTACAGGCCTACATGTGCGCCTCCTGACAGTACAGGCCTACATGTGCGCCTCCTGACAGTACAGGCCTACATGTGCGCCTCCTGACAGTACAGGCCTACATGTGCGCCTCCTGACAGTACAGGCCTACATGTGCGCCTCCTGACAGTACAGGCCTACATGTGCGCCTCCTGACAGTACAGGAATACATGTGCGCCTCCTGACAGTACAGGCCTACATGTGCGCCTCCTGACAGTACAGGCCTACATGTGCGCCTCCTGACAGTACAGACCTACATGTGCGCCTCCTGACAGTACAGGCCTACATGTGCGCCTCCTGACAGTACAGGCCTACATGTGCGCCTCCTGACAGTACAGGCCTACATGTGCGCCTCCTGACAGTACAGGCCTACATGTGCGCCTCCTGACAGTACAGGCCTACATGTGCGCCTCCTGACAGTACAGGCCTACATGTGCCCTCCTGACAGTACAGGCCTACATGTGCGCCTCCTGACAGTACAGGCCTACGTGTGTGCCTCCTGTCCTAAAAAGTTGGCCATTTTCTGACCATTTACTCTTTATTTCACTACCTAAATGTTAAAAAGGATTAGCAAAACCGATTCCCAGCCATAGAAAATGTCACAGAAATTGTAGATCAACGGATTCAAATAGTAATGGTATTAAAGTTAGCATTAAATATCTGTACCAAGACTATATTCCACAAAGAGGGCAAAGAAATACGGTATATACAAAGTGATAGATTTTATTTAGCAATAACAAAACGTCACATAAAAAATTAAAACAAACTCAAGTTGAGCCCACAAAAAGAGGCGACACAATGTAATAGGTGTAGTAAAGCATATTGTCCGCCTAGTGTAATACTCCATGGTGGCTGTAATCACAATGCCTGTATAAAGTGGAAGGTGCCATGATAAAACCATAGGAGTATAGAAATCCGAATCTGCCATCAGTAAACAACAAACCAAGGTGGATAAGAAGATTGTGAGAATGCAAGAAGCTGGATTCATCTCCTGCTAGGCTGGCGCCAGGCCCCAACTCGTGTTTCACCGCTAGCCTTCATCAGGGGTTAATTAGGATTAGTAAATCCCATATTCTCTATTGTGTGCACCAAACGAGACCCTGAAGGAGCTTCTGTTCTCTGCATAGAAAATGACAGCAAGTATTATTACGCCCGATGTCGGAAAGGGGTTAGCACCACGATTTGTGATGAACTAAATGTAGGTATAGTACAATGTCAAAGATTTCACATCTTATATCACATGGGTGATATCTATTGTAAATTTTACAATAGCTCAAAAACCGGCGAATCCTCGCATGGCTCAATGCTAGTGGGATTCAAAAGTCTGCAGTCACACACAGAGACAAACAAAGTGACTGCAGACTTTTCATTTTAGGTCGGACAGTATAGTCCTCCATTCAGTATTATGGGCCTCATATGTCTCAGTCAGAATAATGGACCCCTTATAATGTTCCATACAGGTATATTGAGCCCCATGTAATGCTTCATACAGTATAATCGTCTCCATATATTGCTCTATACAGTATAATGAGCCCCATATAATGCTCCATACCTTATAATGAGCTCCATATATAGCTCCATACAGTATTATTGGACTCATTTAATGCTCCATACAGTGTAATGGCACCATATATTGCTCCATACAGTATATAATAGCTCCATATATTGTTCTGTACAGTATAATGGGCCTTGTTGTGAAATTGGATTCTGGGCTCCCCCGGTGGCCACTTGTGGAATTGTACTTGTGTGCATCATCCCCTCTGTTCACCTGCTCCTATCAGGATGTGGGAGTCGCTATATAACCTTGCTCCTCTGTCAGTTTCATGCCGGTCAACAATGTAATCAGAAGCCTTTCTGTGCATGTTCCTGCTACTAGACAACTCCCAGCTAAGTTGGACTTTTGTCCTTGTGTGTTTTTGCATTTTGTTCCTGTTCACAGCTGCTGTTTCGTTACTGTGTCTGCAAAGCTCTTGTGAGCGGAAATTGCCACTCTGGTGTTATGAGTTAATGCTAGAGTCTTAAAGTAATTTCTGGATGGTGTTTTGATAGGGTTTTCTGCTGACCATGAAAGTGCCCTTTCTGTCTTCTTGCTATCTAGTAAGCGGACCTCGATTTTTGCTAAACCTATTTTCATACTACGTTTGTCATTTCATCTAAAATCACCGCCAATATATGTGGGGGCCTCTGTCTGCCTTTTGGGAAAATTTCTCTAGAGGTGAGCCAGGACTGTCTTTTCCTCTGCTAGGATTAGGTAGTTCTCCGGCTGGCGCTGGGCATCTAGGGATAAAAAACGTAGGCATGCTACCCGGCCACTTCTAGTTGTGCGGCAGGTTTAGTTCATGGTCAGTATAGTTTCCATCTTCCAAGAGCTAGTTCTCATATATGCTGGGCTATGTTCTCTCGCCATTGAGAATCATGACAGTTTGACCGGCCAAAAAAAAGGGTTAAATTACTGGCTGAGAAAGGAGAGAAAAAAGAAGTCTGCTACAATTTTTTTTTTTTTTTTTTTTCCCTCTAGTTCTGAGTGTGCTCTTAATTGAATCACTTGCTAGTCTGCCTATACTGCAGCCTTCCTCTCTTTCTCTCCTTCTTATCCTTGAATGGCTCTGTGTTCACCTGTTTCAAATGGATCTTCAGAGTGTAGCTACAGGTTTGAATAATCTCGCCACAAAGGTACAAAATTTGCAAGATTTTGTTGTTCATGCACCTATGTCTGAGCCTAGAATTCCTTTGCCTGAATTCTTCTCGGGGAATAGATCTCACTTTCAAAATTTTAAAAATAATTGCAAATTGTTTTTGTCCCTGAAGTCTCGCTCTGCCGGAGACCCTGCACAGCAGGTCAGGATTGTAATTTCCTTGCTCCGGGGCGACCCTCAAGACTGGGCTTTTGCATTGGCACCAGGGGATCCTGCGTTGCTCAATGTGGATGCGTTTTTTCTGGCCTTGGGGTTGCTTTATGAGGAACCTCATTTAGAGCTTCAGGCGGAAAAGGCCTTGATGTCCTTGTCTCAGGGGCAAGATGAAGCTGAAATATACTGCCAAAAATTCCGCAAATGGTCTGTGCTTACTCAGTGGAATGAGTGCGCCCTGGCGGCGATTTTCAGAGAAGGTCTCTCTGATGCCATTAAGGATGTTATGGTGGGGTTCCCTGTGCCTGCGAGTCTGAATGAGTCCATGACGATGGCTATTCAGATCGATAGGCGTCTGCGGGAGCGCAAACCTGTGCACCATTTGGCGGTGTCTACTGAGAAAACGCCAGAAAATATGCAATGTGATAGAATTCTGTCCAGAAGCGAGCGGCAGAATTTTAGACGAAAAAATGGGTTGTGCTTCTATTGTGGTGATTCAACTCATGTTATATCAGCATGCTTTAAGCGTACTAAGAAGCCTGACAAGTCTGTTTCAATTAGCACTTTACAGTCTAAGTTTATTCTATCTGTGACCCTGATTTGTTCTTTGTCATCTATTACCGCGGACGCCTATGTCGACTCTGGCGCTGCTTTGAGTCTTATGGATTGGTCCTTTGCCAAACGCTGTGGGTATGATTTGGAGCCATTGGAGGCTCCGATACCTCTGAAAGGGATTGACTCCACCCCATTGGCTAGTAATAAACCACAATACTGGACACAAGTGACTATGCGTGTTAATCCGGATCACCAGGAGGTTATTCGCTTTCTGGTGCTGTATAATCTACATGATGTTTTGGTGCTGGGATTGCCATGGCTGCAATCTCATAACCCAGTCCTCGACTGGAGAGCTATGTCTGTGTTAAGCTGGGGATGTAAAGGAACTCATGGGGACGTACCTTTGGTTTCCATTTCATCATCTATTCCCTCTGAGATTCCTGAATTCTTGTCTGACTTTCGTGACGTTTTTGAAGAACCCAAGGTTGGTTCACTACCTCCGCACCGGGAGTGCGATTGTGCCATAGACTTGATCCCGGGTAGTAAATACCCTAAGGGTCGTTTATTTAATCTGTCTGTGCCTGAACACGCGGCTATGCGAGAATATATAAAGGAGTCCTTGGAAAAGGGACATATTCGTCCTTCGTCATCTCCCTTAGGAGCCGGTTTTTTCTTTGTGTCTAAGAAAGACGGCTCTTTGAGGCCGTGTATTGATTATCGACTTTTGAATAAAATCACGGTTAAATATCAATATCCGTTACCACTGCTTACTGATTTGTTTGCTCGTATAAAGGGGGCCAAGTGGTTCTCTAAGATTGATCTCCGTGGGGCGTATAATTTGGTGCGAATCAAGCAGGGGGATGAGTGGAAAACCGCATTTAATACGCCCGAGGGCCATTTTGAGTATTTGGTGATGCCTTTTGGTCTTTCAAATGCCCCTTCAGTCTTCCAGTCCTTTATGCATGACATTTTCCGCGATTATTTGGACAAATTTATGATTGTGTATCTGGATGATATTCTGATTTTTTCGGATGACTGGGACTCTCATGTCCAGCAGGTCAGGAGGGTTTTTCAGGTTTTGCGGTCTAATTCCTTGTGTGTGAAGGGTTCTAAGTGTGTTTTTGGGGTTCAAAAGATTTCCTTCTTGGGATACATTTTTTCCCCCTCTTCCATCGAGATGGATCCTGTCAAGGTTCAGGCTATTGGTGATTGGACGCAACCCTCTTCTCTTAAGAGTCTTCAGAAATTTTTGGGCTTTGCTAACTTTTATCGTCGATTTATTGCTGGTTTTTCTGATGTTGTAAAACCATTGACTGATTTGACTAAGAAGGGTGCTGATGTTACTGATTGGTCCCCTGATGCTGTGGAGGCCTTTCGGGAGCTCAAGCGCCGCTTTTCTTCCGCCCCAGTGTTGCCTCAGCCTGATGTTGCTCTTCCTTTTCAGGTTGAGGTCGACGCTTCTGAAATCGGAGCTGGGGCGGTGTTGTCGCAGAGAAGTTCCGACTGCTCCGTGATGAGACCTTGTGCTTTTTTTTCCCGTAAATTTTCGCCCGCCGAGCGGAATTATGATATTGGGAATCGGGAGCTTTTGGCCATGAAGTGGGCTTTTGAGGAGTGGCGTCACTGGCTTGAGGGGGCCAGACATCAGGTGGTGGTATTGACTGACCACAAAAATTTAATTTACCTTGAGTCTGCCAGGCGCCTGAATCCTAGACAGGCGCGCTGGTCGTTGTTTTTCTCTCGGTTTAATTTTGTGGTGTCTTACCTACCGGGTTCTAAGAATGTTAAGGCGGATGCC
Source organism: Ranitomeya variabilis (assembly GCF_051348905.1). NCBI lineage: Eukaryota > Metazoa > Chordata > Amphibia > Anura > Dendrobatidae > Ranitomeya > Ranitomeya variabilis. Next base: position 693,325,649 of record NC_135234.1, on the reverse strand, counting down.
CTTTCTAGGAGTTTTGAGCCTGACTCCCCTGGTAATTCTGAGCCCACAGGTATCCTTAAAGATGGAGTGATATTGTCTGCCGTTTCTCCAGACCTGCGGCGGGCCTTGCAGGAGTTTCAGGCGGATAGACCTGATCGTTGCCCACCTGGTAGACTGTTTGTTCCTGATGATTGGACCAGTAGAGTCATCTCTGAGGTTCATTCTTCTGCGTTGGCAGGTCATCCTGGAATCTTTGGTACCAGGGATTTGGTGGCAAGGTCCTTCTGGTGGCCTTCCCTGTCACGAGATGTGCGAGGCTTTGTGCAGTCTTGTGACGTTTGTGCTCGGGCCAAGCCTTGTTGTTCTCGGGCTAGTGGATTGTTGTTACCCTTGCCTATCCCGAAGAGGCCTTGGACGCACATCTCGATGGATTTTATTTCGGATCTGCCTGTTTCTCATAAGATGTCTGTCATCTGGGTGGTGTGTGACCGTTTCTCTAAGATGGTCCATCTGGTTCCCTTGCCTAAGTTGCCTTCTTCTTCCGAGTTGGTTCCTCTGTTTTTTCAAAATGTTGTTCGTTTGCATGGTATTCCGGAGAATATCGTTTCTGACAGAGGGACCCAATTCGTGTCTAGATTTTGGCGGGCATTCTGTGCTAGGATGGGCATAGATTTGTCTTTTTCGTCTGCTTTCCATCCTCAGACTAATGGCCAGACCGAGCGGACTAATCAGACCTTGGAGACATATTTGAGGTGTTTTGTGTCTGCGGATCAGGATGATTGGGTTGCTTTTTTGCCTTTGGCGGAGTTCGCCCTCAATAATCGGGCCAGCTCTGCCACCTTGGTGTCCCCGTTTTTCTGTAATTCGGGGTTTCATCCTCGATTTTCCTCCGGTCAAGTGGAATCTTCGGATTGTCCTGGAGTGGATGCTGTGGTGGAGAGGTTGCATCAGATTTGGGGGCAGGTGGTGGACAATTTGAAGTTGTCCCAGGAGAAGACTCAGCTTTTTGCCAACCGCCGTCGTCGTGTTGGTCCTCGGCTTTGTGTTGGGGACTTGGTGTGGTTGTCTTCTCGTTTTGTCCCTATGAGGGTTTCTTCTCCTAAGTTTAAGCCTCGGTTCATCGGCCCGTACAAGATATTGGAGATTCTTAACCCTGTGTCCTTCCGTTTGGACCTCCCTGCATCCTTTTCGATTCATAATGTTTTTCATCGGTCATTGTTGCGCAGGTATGAGGTACCGGCTGTGCCTTCCGTTGAGCCTCCTGCTCCGGTGTTGGTTGAGGGTGAGTTGGAGTACGTTGTGGAAAAGATCTTGGACTCTCGTGTTTCCAGACGGAAACTCCAGTATCTGGTCAAATGGAAGGGATACGGTCAGGAGGATAATTCTTGGGTCACTGCCTCTGATGTTCATGCCTCCGATCTTGTCCGTGCCTTTCATAGGGCTCATCCTGATCGCCCTGGTGGTTCTGGTGAGGGTTCGGTGCCCCCTCCTTGAGGGGGGGGTACTGTTGTGAAATTGGATTCTGGGCTCCCCCGGTGGCCACTTGTGGAATTGTACTTGTGTGCATCATCCCCTCTGTTCACCTGCTCCTATCAGGATGTGGGAGTCGCTATATAACCTTGCTCCTCTGTCAGTTTCATGCCGGTCAACAATGTAATCAGAAGCCTTTCTGTGCATGTTCCTGCTACTAGACAACTCCCAGCTAAGTTGGACTTTTGTCCTTGTGTGTTTTTGCATTTTGTTCCTGTTCACAGCTGCTGTTTCGTTACTGTGTCTGGAAAGCTCTTGTGAGCGGAAATTGCCACTCTGGTGTTATGAGTTAATGCTAGAGTCTTAAAGTAATTTCTGGATGGTGTTTTGATAGGGTTTTCTGCTGACCATGAAAGTGCCCTTTCTGTCTTCTTGCTATCTAGTAAGCGGACCTCGATTTTTGCTAAACCTATTTTCATACTACGTTTGTCATTTCATCTAAAATCACCGCCAATATATGTGGGGGCCTCTGTCTGCCTTTTGGGAAAATTTCTCTAGAGGTGAGCCAGGACTGTCTTTTCCTCTGCTAGGATTAGGTAGTTCTCCGGCTGGCGCTGGGCATCTAGGGATAAAAAACGTAGGCATGCTACCCGGCCACTTCTAGTTGTGCGGCAGGTTTAGTTCATGGTCAGTATAGTTTCCATCTTCCAAGAGCTAGTTCTCATATATGCTGGGCTATGTTCTCTCGCCATTGAGAATCATGACAGGGCCTCATATAATGCTCTCTCTCTCTCTTTCTTTCTCTATACTGCTCAAAAAAATAAAGGGAACCATAAAATACCACATTATAGATTTTTCTGAATTAAATATTCCAGTTGCAAATTTGTATTCATTGCATAGTGGAATGTGTTCAGAACAATAAAACGTAACAATTATCAATGTAAATCAAAATGAATATCCCATGGAGGTCTGGATTTGGAATGATACTCAAAATCAAAGTGGAAAATCAAATTACAGGCTGATCCAACTTCAGTGAAAATGCCTCATGACAAGGAAAAGATGCCCAGTAGTGTGTGTGGCCTCCACGTGCCTGTATGACCTCCCTACAACGCCTCCTGATTAGGCGGCTGATGGTCTCGTGAGGGATCTCCTCCCAGACCTGGACTAAAGCATCTGCCAACTCCTGGACAGTCTGTGGTGCAACGTGATGTTGGTGGATGGTGCGAGTCATGATGTCCCAGATGTGTTCAATCGGATTCAGGTCTGGGGAACGGGCGGGCCAGTCCATAGCTTCAATGCCTTCATCTTGCAGGAACTGCTGACACACTCCAGCCACATGAGGTCTGGCATTGTCCTGCATTAGGAGGAACCAAGGGCCAACCGCACCAGCATATGGTCTCACAAGTGGTCTGAGGATCTCATATCGGTACCTAATGGCAGTCAGGCTACCTCTGGTGAGCACATGGAGGGCTGTGCGGCCCTACAAAGAAATGTCACCCCACACCATTACTGACCCACTGCCAAACCGGTCATGCTGAAGGATGATGCAGGCAGCAGATCGCTCTCCACGGCATCTCCAGAATCTGTCACGTCTGTCACATTTGCTCAGTGTGAACCTGCTTTCATCTTTGAAGACCACAGGGCGCCAGTGGCGAATTTGCCAATCCTGGTGCTCTGTGGCAAATGCCAAGCGTCCTGCATGGTGTTGGGCTGTGAGCACAACCCCATCTGTGGACGTCGGGCCCTCAGACCATCCTCATGGAGTCGGTTTCTAGCCGTTTGTGCAGACACATGCACATTTGTGTCCTGCTGGAGGTCATTTTGCAGGGCTGTGGCAGTGCTGCTCCTGTTCCTCCTTGTACAAAGGCTGAGGTAGTGGTCCTGCTGCTGGGTTGTTGCCCTCCTACGGCCCCCTCCACGTCTCCTGGTGTACTGTCCTTTATCCTGGTAGCGCCTCCAGCCTCTGGACACTACGTGACAGACACAGCAAACCTTGCCACAGCACACATTGATGTGCCATCCTGGATGAACTGAACTACCTGAGCCACTTGTGTGGGTTGTAGAGTCCGTCTCATGCTACCACGAGTGTGAAAGCACAACCAACATTCAAAAGTGACCAAAACATCAGCCAGAAAGCATTGGTACTGAGATGTGGTCTGTGGTCCCCACCTGCAGAACCACTCCTTTAGAGGGTGTCTTGATAACTGCCAATAATTTCCATGTGTTGTCTATTCCATTTGCACAACAGCAAGTGAAATTGATTGTCAAGCAGTGTTGCTTCCTAAGTGGACAGTTGATTTCACAGAAGTTCGATTTACGTGGAGTTATATTCTGATGTTTAAGTGTTCCCTTTATTTTTTTGAGCAGTGTGTAATCAAATAGTCATCTCTCTTCGTTCCCAGCAGCTCCGGACTCCTCAGCGTCTTCTGACTCTCGGCATTGCTCAGCAGAGGTCACGCTGTAGTGATGTCTTTGCGCCCTCTGCCCTGATAAGTCACAGAGTGTCAGAGACGCTGAAGAGAACGGTGCAGTGTGGAGCGGGGAGTGTTTTACGGTGGAGAGGGGGGGGTGCCGACACCAAGCTCCCCCGACTCACAGACTCCATTGCATGCCGATGTCCTGGTGAGTGGGCCCCCGTTCATCCAGGGCCCCGCCACTTGCCCAGGTGCGCCTGTTGCTGTCCCTGCTGTGTGCTCACAATTAGTTTTTCCTGCCGTGCATTTTTGCTTTTTTAAAAACGCAACATCATATAGTTCCAGCAAAGTGGATGGGATTTATAGAAATCTCGTGCCCACTAGGCTTTTTATTACTCAGCACAATCTGACCTGCAATATGTGTTTGTAATTCTCATCATGATAATTTCTCTTTCGTGTACGCTGAGATTTCTGTGCAGATTATTCCCATAGACTTGCATTATATGCAAAAATAATTGCAGGTGAAAACCCACATGCATATGTACTGTAAAACGGAAAAAACACATAGAATCCTCACATGGAGTTTTGTCAAAGCTAAACATCAGGGAGTGTCAGAAGCAAATCAGCTTTATTAGGGTGAGTGTCCACGGTCAGTAAACGCTGCGTGTTTGACGCTGCGCAGAGCTGCAGCGTCAAACACGCAGCGTCCAGATGTTCCAGCATAGTGGAGGGGATTTGATGAAATCCCGTGTCCACTATGCGCGGAAACCCGCATCTGTCTTCCCTGCGACTCCGGACATGCTGCGCGTCTTTTCAGATCGCAGCATGTCCGTACACCTTGCGGGGACGCAGCGTCCCCACAAGGCATATCACAGGGCCCTATGGGAGAGAGCGATGATCCCGAATGTGAACAGTTAACACATCCGGCATGATCGCGTCCCAGAATGGGGCGGGGCTTAGCGACGAGCGGCTTCGCCGCTCCGGCGATACCGCCGGCCATCCTGAGCGTGGACACGCACCCTAATAATTATGACATACAAAAAAGAGATAAAAGACAGCGTGTGTGAACATAGCCTTAAATGGGTGGTCTGAAACTAACATTTATTCTAACCCTAAGTCTCTATTTAATGTCATAATCTTAATTTTTTTCTAATACACTTTAATTAAAAAGTCCCTAACGTTTACAACAAATTTCTGGCATAAGCACAGTGCCAGCATAAAGTAGTGCATGACATTTTAAAGCACCACGCCAGTGTTTTTTTTACAGCTCTGGAGTGGTGCTTTTAATGTATGTCCCCTGTACCCGGTCTTATACTCACCCTCTGGTGTCTTCACCATTTTTTTGGCGCCAGTCTGGTCCCACGGCGCCATCTTGTGAGCCCAGGTTCTGACTGGCCGAAAGTCAGAAGTTATATGACAAGGTCTCGACGGCGAAACAGATGAAAGCGTCGCAAGGTGAGTATCATACAAGGGCAGGAGACTTGCAGTTAAAGCACCACTCTAGCGGTGCAATAAAAAAAACACGCTGGAGTGGTGTTATACAATCTTATCGACATGCTGCGAAATGTATCCGCAGCAGAAATTGACAGGATCTGCTAGTTTTAATAGCAAATTATGCTGCAGATATAGGTATGAATTTCACTTTTTTGCAGGTGTGAGGCAGTGACCGGTGTCACATGCGAGGGTTGCTATCTGTCACCCCCCCCCCCCCCCCCGGAGGCGCACAGAAGCGTATTGAGGCCGTGGGAGCGCATTGCAGTCACAGGCATAGCTGTGATTGCAATGCAAAATAAAAGTAAGTTTTGGTCTTGGGCAAGCTATTTGTCCAAAGCAAATTTCAGAAAAACCTGTTCTGGCCTTTTATTTTTGAAACGGACTACAGGATGGTAGTGGGGCAGTCCTTTTCCTTCCTTGCCGGGTTTCCATGTGGCCTACAGCCACAGGTTCCTTCAAAAACCCCTGAGGCCGGTTTCACACGTCAGTGATTCCGGTATGTGAGGTGTCAGTTTTCTCACGTACCGGAGACACTGACACATGTAGACACATTAAAATCAATGTGTCTCTGCACATGTCAGCGTGTTTTCGCGGACCGTGTGTCCGCGTGCAAAACACGGAGACATGTCAGTGTTCGTGGGAGTGCACGGATCATACGGACCCATTAAAGTCAATGGGTCCGTGTAAAACACGTACCGCACACGGATGCTGTCCGTGTGCAGTCCATGTGCCATGCAGGAGACAGCGCTACAGTAAGTGCTGTCCCCCCAGCATGGTGCTGAAGCCCCCATTCATTTCCTCTCTCCAGCAGCGTTCGCTCCCTATGGGAGGTGGAGCCGCATATTCATCACTGTAATAAGCGGCACCACGTGAACGCTCATACAGGAGAAGCTGCGGCCCGGAGAGGACGCTTCGAGGGAGCTGGGTGAGTATTTTCTTTCCAGCGGTGGGGCGCACAGGGGGTGGGAGGGGGGTGGTGACAAAGATCTTTATTTCAACCGCAAAAAAAAACAAAAAACAATGATTTTTAATTTCTTCTCTCCAGCGAACGCTTCTGGAGAGAAGAAATGAATGGCGGCTTCAGCACCCAAAGCAGGGGACAGCGCTTAACTCTAGCGCTGTCTCCTGCAAGGTCCGTGTGGTACCCAGGCGGCACACGGCCCACACTGATGTGCCACGTGAGCTCACGGACACGGATAACTCCGGTATGGATTTTTCCGGTACCGGAATTATCTGGACGTGTGGGACAGGCCTGAAGCAGAGGGTTGGGTGTGTCAGTTGGGTTTTGCTCCACCTGTGTGAGGTAACACATGCAAGCGGAGCCAAAAGGCCTGGCACCCACAGCGTACATGGCGGTGCAGTCGCCCACGGCACCAATGTCTCGGATGTGAACTGTCTTGTTTCCCGGCTGTGATCCGGAGGATTTCGTGTGCTGTGTATTTTCTGTGAGTTGGACATTAAAACACATTTGTCCTTGAACTTTGCTGGGTCACTGCCTCATCACTGCACAGTGTGGATACCGCTGCACTACACAGGACAAAGGATGAAATGTGCAACTACCCAGCTCCTTCTTCACAATGATATCCACAGCAGTAAATTCCACAGCGGACATTGCTGTGACATCGCTGCTGCAGGTGGCTATTCACTACGCTTGTTTTTTACATATTTATACATATACAGTTCTGGCAAAAATTAAGAGACCACCACATCAAAACCCTGTCATGGGCAGCCCAATCTCCAGACCTGAACCCCATTGAAAACCTCTAGAATGTAATCAAGAGGATGATGGATAGTCACAAGCCATCAAACAAAGAAGAACTGCTTAAATATTTGCGCCAGCAGTATGAAAGACTGGTGGAAAGCATGCCAAGACGCATGAAAGCTGTGATTAATAATCATGGTTATTCCACAAAATATTGATTTCTGAACTTTTCCTGAGTTAAAACATTAGTATTGTTGTTTCGAAATGATTATGAACTTGTTTTCTTTGCATTATTTGAGATCTGAAAGAACTGGTATTTTTTTTTTATTTTGACCCTTTTTCTTTGTCAGAAAAAAAATCCAAAATGTATTGCTTGGAAATTCGGAGACATGTTGTCAGAAGTTTATAGAATAAATTAACAATTTACATTTTACTCAAAAATATGCCTGTAAAGAAAAAAATCAGACAAACTGAACATTTTGCAGTGGTCTCTAAATTTTTGCCAGAGCTGTATGAAATATACATACATAAGAGAAATTATTCGGTTCTGATGCAATAGTCCTTGGTGATTATCGTCTTGCTGCGAGGGCTTTATAGCCGTGTACACACCACATACCATTCTGACAGCTGCTTTGTTCAGTGACCTTGAGGCCTGTTCTAATAGCACAGTCCGCATACATACACTGGTTTATTAAAGCCTTATGAACCTGACATTGCTACAAGGACTGATCATTTTATGGATCGTTATTCAAGTTTTCCAGCTTTGATTTATTTTATTTTCACATACACAGTGAGTACGGAAAGTATTTAAACCTCTTTAAATTTTTCACTCTTTGTTTCATTGCAGCCATTTAGGAAATTCAAAAAGGTTCATTTTTTTCACATTAATGTACACCCTGCACCCCATCTTGTCTGAAAAAAACAGAAATGTAAAATTTTTTGCTAATTTAATAAAAAAGTAAAACTGAAATATCACATGGTCATAAGTAATTAGACCCTTTGCTCAGACACTCATATTTAAGTCACATGCTGTCCATTTCCTTGTGATCCTCCTTGAGATGGTTCTACTCCTTCATTGGAGTCCAGTTGTGTTTAATGAAACTGATAGGACTTGATTTGGAAAGGCGCACACCTGTCTATATAACACCTCACAGCTCACAGTGCATGTCAGACAAAATGAGAATCATGAGGTCAAAGGAACTGGCCAAGGCGCTCAGAGACAGAATTGTGGTGAGGCACAGATCTGGCCAAGGTTACAAAAGAATTTCTGCAGTACTCAAGGTTCCTAAGAGGACTTTGGCCTCCATAATCCTTACATGGAAGAAGTTTGGGACCACCAGAAGTCTTCCTAGACCTGGCCATCCAGCCAAACTGAGCAATCGTGGGAGAAGAGCGTTGGTGAGAGAGGTAAAGAAGAACCCCAAGATCACTGTGGCTGAGCTCTAGACATCCAGTAGGGACATGGGAGAAAGTTCCACAAAGTCAACTATCACTGCAGCCCTCCACAAGTCAGGCATTTATGGCAGAGTGGCCCGACGGAAGCCTCTCCTCAGTGCAAGACATATGAAAGCCCACATAGAGTTTGCTAAAAAACACATGAAGGACTCCCAGACTGAGAAATAAGATTCTCTGGTCTGATGAGATGAAGATAGACCTTTTTGGTGATAATTCTAAGCCATATGTGTGGAGAAAACCCGGCACTGCTCATCACCTGCCCAATACAATCCCAACAGTGAAACATGGTGGTGGCAGCATCATGCTATGGGGGTGTTTTTCAGCTGCAGGGACAGGACGACTGGTTGTCATTGAAACATGAATGCGACCAAGTACAGAGATATCCTGGATGAAAACCTCTTCCAGAGGGCTCTGGACCTCAGACTTGGCCAAAAGTTCACCTTCCAACAAGACAATGACCCTAAGCACACAGCTAAAATAACAAAGGGGTGGCTTCAGAACAACTCTGTGACCATTCTTGACTGACCCAGCCAGAGCCCTGACCTAAACCCAATTGAACATCTCTGGAGAGACCTGAAAATGGCTGTGCACCAATGTTCAACATCCAACCTGATGGAACAGGAGATGATCTGCAAGGAAGAATGGCAGAGGATCTCCAAATCCAGGTGTAAAAAACTTGTTGCATCATTCCCAAGAAAACTCATGGCTGTACTAGCTCAAAAGGTGCTTCTATTCAATTCTGAGAAAAAGGTCTGAATACTTATGACCATGTGATATTTCTGCTTTTCTTTTTTAATAAATTTGCAAAAATGTCTATATTTCTGGGTTTTTTTTCAGTCAAGATGGGGAGCAGAGTGTACATTAATGAGAAAAAAGTGAACTTTTCTGAATTTACCAAATGGCTGCAATGAAACAAAGAGTGAAAAATTTAAAGGGGTCTGAATACTTTCCGTACCCACTGTAATTCCAGCTATTTTCTTTTCTCACATACAGTAGGTTAGCGAGGGAAAGGAATCGGTCAGATTGTGTTAATACTATGAGAATAAGACAGTAAAAGCTTTTGGTCACTTTGCTTCTTCCAGTGGGCACTGTGATGTCCCCTGTACTTACAGTGAGAAACCATCCAGGATCTTGCCCTTTCCTTCAAAAAGAGGTTGGTGACCTGGGGGTCTTGCCTTCGGTGCAACCTGGGGAGCCACACAGGAGACCAGTAGGTAATGGGGCCACAACAGGTGGAATTGTGCACTGTGACTGCAAAGGGCCCATATACTGTTCTATACAGAGACCCTCTTCTGTCCGTGTTCACTCTTGCTGGGGGTAGATAAACCCGAAAATTATTTTCTGGAATGAGAATTGGGGTGCAAGTTATGGCCAGATCGTTCCCTCTTTTTATTTTTCAATTCAAGCCACTACTCCAGCATTTTCTTAATTAAAGGACTGGAGTGGTGCCACTAATATAATTTCCATGCTTCTAGTATTATACTTACCAACCGCCGTCTTCAGCTCTTCCAGGCACTGCTCCGGTCTGTGTCCAACAGTTTGTCACCTGCCGCATCGCTCCAGTGTTTGCTGGACGAGTCAGAAGTCACAAGTCGATGTAAGTCTATGAAGACAGAATGACACTATCATAGACCTACATTGAGAGCTTGTGGCGTTATCTCTCAGTTCTGGTCACAAGATGGCGCTGGGGGACCGGAACACCGCCGGGAAGAGCTGAAGAAAGCGGCTGGTAAGTATAACGCCAGGGTCAAGGAACTCAGATTAGTAGCACCACTCCAGCGTTAAAATAAAAAAATGCTGGAGTGGTGCTTTCACTATATTTAAACTGCTATAAAAGCAAATTTTAAAATTTTAACACTTACCTGCTCACCATGCGCAAATCTGCTCTTTTTTTTTAGGTACAACACACAATATGGCTCCAGATCCGGCCATCCAGGCTGCTGTCGATCTTACTGCCGGAGCTGCAGGTGAGTGTCGAATTCAAGGTCAGAAACACTACATTGGCTTCAATACTGTGGGATTTTTGTAGCTTTTCATACATAGAGAATATGTAGTATGCATTAAGTTCTATGCCTTATAATGGATATGTCAAAATATGTATTTTTAAGTACAATTAACTGAGCAGGTTATAAGGAGAACTGTCACATCACTGGCGAGAATCCCATATATACACTATCTGAACTCAAGGATTGGGACAAATACACATTACATGTACAGACGCTTTTATGACATCCCAATCTAAATTTGTAGGCATTATTATGGAGTTGCACCCACCTCCATCACCACCCCCACCACCCCTTTAAAGGTATAACAGTTCTCACTTTTCTGGGAAGGTTGGCGTTTGTAGGAACTTTTTCCCCTTCAACCAGAAGAGCCTTTTTGAGAACAGGCACTGATTTTGGATAAGAGTCGGGTTTATAGTCTCTTTTCTGGTTCATCTCAAAGGTGTTCAATGGCGTTCAGGTCCGGGCTTTGTGTAGATGGTCAGGTTCTTCCACATCAGATTCACCCAACCATGGTAACTTTACATCGTCTCACACTTAGTGGCCGAGTCCTTTCTTTTTTGAACCTCCTCCACTTTCTGTTGACCGTGGCACATTTAGGAGGGAAGAAGTGTCAGATCTGACTTGTCACATCGGTGACATCCTATTACTGCACCGCGCTGGTATCTGTGAGCTCATTAGAAAGTCCAATTCTTTCACAAAATATTCAGATAAGTAATGCTGACCTTACCTAACATCCTGACACCGGATTCGCTGCCAATATCTGTACTTTCTTCTCCGTCTGCAAAGACATCTGATAGCTGCAGCCAATCACTGACTGCAACAGTCACCTGTCCCCCACTGGTCTCATTACATTCTGCCTCATCTGGACAGACATGTGCCCAGAGCAGCCAATCACTGTGGTCACAGTGGTGATCGATTCATAATCACTATGACCAGAGATTGTCTGTTGCATTCACACATCTCTTCAGATTGACCACATGTGACCGCTGTGGCCAGTGATTGGTTGCAGCTAGCAGATATCTTTCCAGATATTACAGGATGTACAGAGACTGGCAAGGACCTGAGAAGTGATGGGATGAGATCGGCGGTGGATCAGGAGGGGTGAGCATTAACTATATTATAATATGACACCATTCAGAGTTTATTTTTAAATGAATATGGCCAGACAGCCCCTTCAAGGCCACTCCAAAAACTGAGTTATGCTTAAGGCCGGCGTCACACTCAGCATAGGGAAATACGGTCCGTATTTTACGGCCGTAATACGCAGTAATTGTCCCAAAACACTGTTTCGTATTCAATGCGAGGATTGTTGTGAATTCTGCTCTTGGGCGCCCTCCGGTGGTTATAAGTGGTAGCGCTGCTGTCTTTGGATCGCTGCATTCATCAGGTGTGTCCACTTATTGCAATTCTGACTGGGCTATTTAGCCTTGCTTGACCCTTTAGTCAGTGCCAGTTGTCCATTGTTCCTGGAGGATTCACATTCCTGCCTGGTCTCTCCTGCTTTGCTGTTCATTTCAACAAAGATAAGTTCTGGCTTTGTTTTTGCAGTCCACATGCTGTGGGCCTTATAGTTCAGTTCATTTCCATGTTTTGTCTTGTCCAGCTTGGTCTGTATAAGGATTTGTTCAGACAAGATGGTATCTCTGGAGATGCAGATATACCCTCCATATCTTTAGTTAGATGTGGAGATTTTGTATTTTCTGTGGTGGATATTTTCTAGTGTTTTAATACTGACCGCATAGTACTCTGTCCTATCCTTTCTATTTAGCTAGAGCGGCCTCCTTTGCTAAATCCTGATTTCAGTCTGCGTATGTTATTTCCCTCTCCTCTCACAGTCAATATTTGTGGGGGGCTGTCTTTCCTTTGGGGATTTTCTCTGAGGCAAGATAGTTTTCCCTTTTCTATCTCTAGGGGTATTTAGTCCTCCGGCTGTGTCGAGGTGTCTAGGGAGTGTTAGGTACATCCAACGGCTACTTCTAGTTGCGGTGTTAAGTTCAGGGTCTGCGGTCAGTACAGGTACCACCTTCTCCAGAGTACGTCTCATGCTGCTCCTAGGCCACCAGATCATAACAGTACAACTGGCCAACAATGAGTTAATCGCATCTCAGAAGAAGGGAAGGAAAGTGCTGAGCCATTTTTTTTTCTGTAGTCTGTTGTGTCTTTTCTTCCCTCTTTTCCTCTGGGTGGCTCAGGAGTTTGGCGCTGGCATAGATGTTCAGGGATTGGCTTCTCGTGTGGATCAACTTGCTGCTAGAGTACAGGGTATTTCCGATTATATCGTTCAGACTCCGGTTTTCGAGCCTAGAATTCCAACTCCTGATTTGTTTTTTTGGGACAGGTCCAAATTTTTGAGCTTTAAAAATAACTGTAAACTGTTTTTTTGCTCTGAAACCCCGTTCCTCTGGTGATCCCATCCAGCGGGTTAAAATTGTCATCTCTCTGCTGCGTGGTGATCCTCAGGATTGGGCATTTTCCCTGGAATCTGGGAATCCGGCTTTGCTTAATGTAGACACCTTTTTTCAGGCGCTAGGGTTATTGTATGATGAACCTAATTCAGTGGATCATGCTGAGAAGACCTTGTTGGCCCTGTGTCAGGGTCAAGAAGCGGCAGAATCGTATTGCCAGAAATTTAGAAAATGGTCTGTGCTGACTAAATGGAATGAGGATGCCTTGGCGGCAATTTTCAGAAAGGGTCTTTCTGAATCCGTTAAAGATGTTATGGTGGGGTTCCCCACGCCTGCAGGTCTGAGTGATTCTATGTCTCTGGCCATTCAGATTGATCGGTGCTTGCGCGAGCTCAGAGTTGTGCACACAATGGCGTTGTCCTCCGAGCGGAGTCCTGAGCCTATGCAGTGTGATAGGATTTTGTCTAGAGCTGAACGACAAGGATTCAGACGTCAGAATAGGTTGTGTTTTTACTGCGGCGATTCTGCTCATGTTATTTCTGATTGCCCTAAGCGTACAAAGAGAATCGCTAGTTCCGTTACCATCAGTACTGTACAACCTAAATTTCTGTTATCTGTGACCCTGATCTGCTCATTATCGTCATTTTCTGTCATGGCATTTGTGGATTCAGGCGCCGCTTTGAACTTAATGGACTTAGAATTTGCCAGACGTTGTGGTTTCCCCTTGCAGCCTTTACAGAACCCTATTCCTTTGAGGGGCATTGATGCTACACCGTTGGCTAAAAATAAACCTCAGTTTTGGACACAGCTGACCATGTGCATGGCGCCAGCCCATCAGGAAGATTGTCGTTTTCTGGTGTTGCATAATTTGCATGATGCTATTGTGCTGGGTTTCCCATGGTTACAGGTGCATAATCCGGTATTAGATTGGAAATCTATGTCTGTGACTAGTTGGGGTTGTCAGGGGGTTCATGGTGACGTTCCTTTGATGTCAATTTCCTCTTCCCCCTCTTCGGAAATTCCTGAGTTTTTGTCAGATTTCCAGGCTGTATTCGATGAGCCCAGGTCCAGTTCCCTTCCACCGCATAGGGACTGTGATTGTGCTATTGACTTGATTCCAGGCTGTAAGTTCCCTAAGGGCCGACTTTTCAACCTGTCTGTGCCAGAACATGCCGCCATGCGGAGTTATGTTAAGGAGTCTTTGGAGAAGGGGCATATTCGGCCATCTTCTTCACCATTGGGAGCAGGTTTTTTTTTTGTTGCCAAGAAGGATGGCTCCTTGAGACCCTGTATTGATTATCGCCTCTTGAATAAGATCACGGTCAAATTCCAATACCCTTTGCCTTTGCTTTCTGATTTGTTTGCCAGGATTAAGGGTGCTAGTTGGTTTACGAAGATTGACCTTCGGGGGGCATATAATCTTGTTCGTATTAAGCAGGGTGACGAATGGAAAACTGCGTTTAATACGCCCGAAGGCCATTTTGAATACCTTGTGATGCCATTCGGGCTCTCTAATGCTCCATCTGTGTTTCAGTCCTTCATGCATGATATCTTTCGGAATTATCTTGATAAATTCATGATTGTATATTTGGATGATATTTTGATTTTTTCCGATGATTGGGAGTCTCATGTGAAACAAGTCAGGATGGTATTTCAGATCCTTCGTGATAATGCTTTGTTTGTGAAGGGGTCTAAATGCCTCTTTGGAGTACAGAAGGTTTCTTTTTTGGGCTTCATTTTTTCTCCCTCATCTATAGAAATGGATCCGGTTAAGGTTCAGGCCATTCATGATTGGATTCAGCCCGCATCCGTGAAGAGCCTTCAGAAATTTTTGGGCTTTGCTAATTTTTATCGCCGTTTCATTGCCAACTTCTCCAGTGTGGTTAAACCCTTGACCGATTTGATGAAGAAAGGCGCTGATGTGACGAATTGGTCCTCTGCGGCTGTTTCTGCCTTTCAGGAGCTTAAACGCCGATTTACTTCTGCCCCTGTGTTGCGTCAGCCGGATGTTTCTCTTCCATTTCAGGTTGAGGTTGACGCTTCTGAGATTGGGGCAGGGGCCGTTTTGTCTCAGAGGAATTCTGATGGTTCCTTGATGAAACCGTGTGCCTTCTTCTCTCGAAAGTTTTCGCCTGCGGAACGCAATTATGATGTCGGCAATCGAGAGTTGTTGGCTATGAAGTGGGCATTTGAGGAGTGGCGACATTGGCTTGAGGGGGCCAAGCACCGTATTGTGGTCTTGACCGATCATAAGAATCTGATTTACCTCGAGTCTGCCAAACGGCTGAATCCTAGACAGGCTCGATGGTCCCTGTTTTTCTCCCGTTTTGATTTTGTGGTCTCATATCTTCCGGGTTCTAGGAATGTTAAGGCTGATGCCCTCTCTAGGAGCTTTTTGCCTGATTCTCCTGGGGTCCTTGAGCCGGTCGGCATTCTGAAGGAAGGGGTGATTCTTTCTGCCATCTCCCCTGATTTACGACGGGTTCTTCAGGAATTTCAGGCTAATAAACCTGACCGCTGTCCAGTGGGGAAACTGTTTGTTCCTGACAGATGGACTAGTAGAGTGATTTCTGAGGTTCATTGTTCTGTGTTGGCTGGCCATCCTGGGATTTTTGGTACCAGAGATTTGGTTGGTAGGTCCTTTTGGTGGCCTTCTTTGTCACGAGATGTGCGTTCTTTTGTGCAGTCCTGTGGGACTTGTGCGCGGGCCAAGCCTTGCTGTTCCCGCGCTAGTGGGTTGCTTTTGCCTTTGCCGGTCCCTGAGAGGCCTTGGATGCATATTTCTATGGATTTTATTTCAGATCTTCCGGTTTCCCAGAGGATGTCGGTTATCTGGGTGGTTTGTGACCGGTTTTCTAAGATGGTTCATTTGGTACCTTTGCCTAAATTGCCTTCCTCTTCTGATTTGGTTCCGTTGTTTTTTCAGCATGTGGTTCGTTTGCATGGCATTCCGGAGAATATTGTGTCCGATAGAGGTTCCCAGTTTGTTTCTAGGTTTTGGCGGGCCTTTTGTGCTAGGCTGGGCATTGATTTGTCTTTTTCGTCCGCATTTCATACTCAGACAAATGGCCAAACCGAGCGAACTAATCAGACTTTGGAAACTTATTTGAGATGCTTTGTGTCTGCTGATCAGGATGATTGGGTGGCTTTCTTGCCATTGGCCGAGTTTGCCCTTAATAATCGGGCTAGTTCTGCTACCTTGGTTTCACCCTTCTTTTGTAATTCTGGTTTTCATCCTCGTTTTTCTCCAGGGCAGGTTGAGCCTTCTGATTGTCCTGGGGTGGACTCTGTGGTTGACAGGTTGCAGTAAATGTGGGCTCATGTGGTGGACAATTTGGTGTTGTCTCAGGAGGAGGCTCAGCGTTTTGCTAACCGTCGTCGGTGTGTTGGTTCCCGGCTTCGGGTTGGGGATTTGGTCTGGTTGTCTTCCCGTCATGTTCCTATGAAGGTTTCTTCCCCTAAATTCAAGCCTCGGTTTATTGGTCCTTATAGGATTTCTGAGATTATCAATCCAGTGTCTTTTCGTTTGGCCCTTCCAGCCTCTTTTTCCATCCATAATGTTTTTCATAGATCTTTGTTGCGGAAATATGTGGTGCCCGTTGTTCCCTCTGTTGATCCTCATGCCCCGGTGTTGATTGATGGGGAGTTGGAGTATGTGGTTGAGAAGATTTTGGATTCTCGTTTTTCGAGGCGGAAGCTCCAGTATCTTGTCAAATGGAAGGGTTATGGCCAGGAGGATAATTCTTGGGTTGTTGCCTCTGATGTTCATGCTGACGATTTGGATCGTGCCTTTCATTTGGCTCGTCCTGATCGGCCTGGGGGCTCTGGTGAGGGTTCGGTGACCCCTCCTCAAGGGGGGGGTACTGTTGTGAATTCTACTCTTGGGCTCCCTCCGGTGGTTATAAGTGGTAGCGCTGCTGTCTTTGGATCGCTGCATTCATCAGGTGTGTCCACTTATTGCAATTCTGACTGGGCTATTTAGCCTTGCTTGACCCTTTAGTCAGTGCCAGTTGTCCATTGTTCCTGGAGGATTCACATTCCTGCCTGGTCTCTCCTACTTTGCTGTTCATTTCAACAAAGATAAGTTCTGGCTTTGTTTTTGCAGTCCACATGCTGTGGGCCTTATAGTTCAGTTCATTTCCATGTTTTGTCTTGTCCAGCTTGGTCTGTATAAGGATTTGTTCAGACAAGCTAGTATCTCTGGAGATGCAGATATACCCTCCATATCTTTAGTTAGATGTGGAGATTTTGTATTTTCTGTGGTGGATATTTTCTAGTGTTTTAATACTGACCGCATAGTACTCTGTCCTATCCTTTCTATTTAGCTAGAGCGGCCTCCTTTGCTAAATCCTGATTTCAGTCTGCGTATGTTATTTCCCTCTCCTCTCACAGTCAATATTTGTGGGCGGCTGTCTATCCTTTGGGGATTTTCTCTGAGGCAAGATAGTTTTCCCTTTTCTATCTCATACATATATATGTATGTATGTCAGTGAGACACATATATAGATATATATATTTATATTTAATTCAGCGCAAGATAGCATAAAAGCCGGTAATTCAATTGCCGGTTTTTGCTCTCTCCTTCACAAACCCGACAAAAGTTCCCACGGTCGAGTTCATATGAGTTCATCCAACAGAGGGCGCATCACCGCGACTCGAGGTAACTATAGGACATTCCCCTGCATTCCATTCATTCACCAAGTTTTACAGACAGGAGCACAGCTGCATTAGCAGAAATCCTGGGTGTAAAATGATTTAACCCCTTCAGATGGATTTACAGCGTGGGACATGACTGATCGACGGAAGGTATGGAATATTGTTGTTTGTTTTGTTTAACTTTATTTCAGATGACAAGGGTCTTCAGGTGGATTAAGAGTATAACAAAATATTAAAACACCATGTGTCTTTATTTCATTAAAATACTTTTTAATAACGTGTGTGTGTTTTATTAACCATTTCGTACTATTGGATTAATAATGGATAGGTGACATAATTGACGCCTCTCCATTATTAACCTGGCTTAATGTCACCTTACAATAGCAAGCAATTTTGCAGGATGCGTTTTTTTCCAAAACGACACATTGCAACGTGCGTCATACGACGCTAGTGTGAAAAAGGCCTTATAGTTAAAAAATGTACAGTTGGAGAAAGGTTGAACTTGATGGACCTAGGTCTTTTTAACTATGTAAAAAAGGGAAAAAGTCAGCTCACCTTCTCAGAGGATACCACGCACGGAAACCTGCAAAGAGCCATTGAAATAATATTGGAATTGGAAAATCCAGAATAGAAGTCTTTATTAAGGGTATTCCATTAAAAGTCACACCAATGTGCATGGGTAAGACAGAATATGGCAATCTGGCGGTGATTGGGATGGGTGGCACGCTTCCTGCGGTGCTGTAATTGTACTGCTATGTTCTTCATTCCCAGGTGGCACGGCCTGTGTTCTGACCGGACAGCCATTTGACACTGCCAAGGTGAAGATGCAGACGTTCCCCAATATGTACAGAGGCCTCACAGACTGCGCAGTGAAGACCTACAGACAGGTGGGGTTCAGGGGCTTCTACAAAGGGACCGGTCCGGCTCTTCTTGCCAATATAGCTGAAAACTCGGTGCTGTTTATGAGCTATGGCTTCTGCCAGAGAGTTGTGCGAAGGCTCGCTGGTTTAGAGGACAATGCAGTTCTAAGGTAAGTGTAATAATTAGGCACATTGTTTTATAGTACATACATACCACAGAGACCGCCCATACCACTGCCATAGGTAGTTCTCTTACAGGTAACCTCGTGTTCTCTACATATTGGCAATAAATCTGTAGCGGTCCGTGTGATGTCTGATAAAAAAGTGGAGACAAACAGAAAAACAACGGATGTGTGAATGTAGCATAAGGGCTCGGGCCGACATATGTACTTTCAGTCTAAAAGCATTGGACCGCACTTGGACCAAAGTTAGTCTACAGGGCTGTGCACATGTCCGATTCTTTCCTCAGACAGAGTCTTTTTGAGGAAATAATTGCAGTAATCTCGATTTGCATCCAATATTTGGATCGCACTCGGCCATGTAAGTCATTGAGTCCATGGAAAAAAAAAATCGAACTGCACTCGGATGGCATCCGAATGCAGTCTAATTTTCACAAACCTGTCAGTTTATGAAAATTGGAAAGCATTTGGATGTCATGGAGAACATTGAATTTTTTTTTTCATCATTATCTCATCCAAGAAAATGAGATGACACTGTTACCACACTCTGGTCAAACGCCAATCAGAGTGTGAGTTGCATAATCGCCCGGATTCCCTCAGGTGAGAGAATACGGTCGTGTGACCCTAGCCTTAGGATGAGAAGATGGGGGGTAACGGACACTGCACCATACTGTCCTTAGAGATATTGCAATGATTCTGGGGGGGAACAAGCCCCTTTTTTTGAGGCCACGGCAGCAATGTTTAAAATATTTTAATTCATATACTATCTGAATGTTGAAGGAGTTAAAAGAGTTTTCCCATTTTCTAAAGTGATGGCGTCTTGCTGGGATATGCCTGACTCTTATGATTGGTTGTGGTCCGACCTATGAGACCTCACTGTTCCTGAGAATAAAGGGGGCACAAGCGCTTGGAGGATTAGACCTCCCAATACGTGTCTGTGCAGAGGATGGCAGCCAGCCCCATTCACATGGAGCTGCTTCTCTGCACAACCGGTGGCAAAGGATGCACTGCTACACACGGTCTGCTGCCACTTATTTCTAAGGTTCGGGGAATAGTATGGACCTAGAGCTCAGACCCACACCAACCAGTATACTAGTAACATGCCATCAGCCTGTGAACAAGCTATAAAGGTGCAAACTGGTGCAGAAGGTGACACTGGTGCAACCCTCAATTTACAGCTTATAGAGGAAAAGTGAGGGAAGGTTGTGTACTGAGAATGGCGTACACCGGCAGGTTGTAAGCTCCTCTACAAGGGTGGATATTCGGGGCTGGTTTTGAAGGTGGGGAGAGTGTGACCGGTTGGTATAGCACATTCCCGAGTGTGGGGGATGCAAGGGAGAAATCTTAGAAGGCATGATGCAGAGAAGGACATTTTGTAGGGGGCATAGGGAGTTTGGGGCAATGATGTATGTATAGAGGGGAAAGCTTTGTATATCATCGTCAGCTTTGGATACGTTGAGTAGTGAGGTACCCTTGTTGCAGAGGCTTTAGAGCATGGACGTCAAACTCAAATACACAGAGGGCCAAAACTAAAAGCTTGGACAAAGTTGCTGGCCCACCTTGAAATTTAATTAAAAAATGTCAACAATTGAGGAAGTTTTTCCATATCATTAAATATAACGATGAACCTTTTCATATGGAAACAAACGAACAGCCCTCGACATGCGCTGTATGATGAGCCTACTGTATGCTATTTTCCCTTCTCAACTCCTGTGGCAAAGTATGGTGATGCCAACACAGTATAATTCCCCAACTGTAATCCCCATACAGCTCTTGCAGACAATATAATGGCACCCACATAGTTCTCCATACAGTTTAATGGACCCCACATAGTGCTCCATACTGTATAATGGCCCCATATAGTGCTCTATACAGTATAATAGCCCCCACATAGTACTCAATACAGTATAATGGCCCCCACATAGTGCTCCATATAGTTTAATGGACCCCACACAGTGCTCCATACAGTATAATGGACCACACACAGTGCTCCATACAGTATAATGGACCCCACATAGTGCTCTATACAGTATAATGGCCCCCACATAGTTCTCCATACAGTATAATGGCCCCCACATAGTGCTCCATATAGTATAATGGACCCCACACAGTGCTCCATACAGTATAATGGACCACACACAGTGCTCTATACAGTATAATGGCCCCCACATAGTTCTCCATACAGTATAATGGCCCCCACATAGTGCTCTATACAGTATAATGGCCCCCATATAGTGCTCTATACAGTATAATAGGCAGTACATAGTGCTCCATACAGTATAATGGCCCCCACATAGTGCTCCATACAGTATAATGGCCCCCACATAGTGCTCTATACAGTATAATGACCCCCACATAGTGCTCTATACAGTATAATGGCCCCACATAGTGCTCCATACAGTATAATGGGCCCCACATAGTGCTCGATGCAGTATAATGGACCCCACATAGTGCTCCATATAGTATAATGGCCCCCATATAGTGCTCTATACAGTATAATAGCCCCCACATAGTGCTCCATACAGTATAATGTCCCCCACATAGTGCTCTATACAGTATAATGACCCCACATAGTGCTCTATACAGTACTAGATGGTGGCCCGATTCTAACGCATCAGGTATTCTAGAATATGCATGTCCACGTAGCATATTGCCCAGCCACGTAGTATATAGACCAGCCACGTAGTATATAGCCCAGCCAATTAGTATATAGCCCAGCCACGTATTATATTGCCCAGTGACATAGTATATTGCCCAGTGACGTAGTATATTGCCCAGTGACGTAGTATACAGCATAGAGCCACGTAGTATATTGCCCAGTGACGTAGTATATTGCACAGCGCCGTAGTATACAGCACAGAGCCACGTAGTATATTGCCCAGTGACGTAGTATATTGCACAGCGACGTAGTATACAGCACAGAGCCACGTAGTATATTGCACAGCGACGTAGTATATTGCCCAGTGACGTAGTATATTGCACAGCGACGTAAAACAACCACAAGATGGCAGAAAAATCCCTGTCATCTATAAAGAAGCCAACCATAGATAAAAATTCAAATCAATTTTATTACAAAAAAGATATAAACATAAATCAAAAGAAATTAATAATCTAAAAAAGCTACAGCATATCATCTGGGTAATACCCCATGGGAAAGCCGTGAGACGCACATCACAACAATACCTTCCGAGCAAAGTAAGATAAATATATAGTGATGAAACTGACCACCTATATTCCTATATAGATATACATGAGTATAGGTGCAAACCGCATCCCTTCCTAAGTATCTAGGCAGCCATAAGATCTTATAACCCTACCCTCTCTCCATAAGCCTATAATAATGCCCGTATCAGCATAAGATAGAGAGGGGAAAAGTACATATGAATAATTACCCAGTGAAGGTCTGAACTATGTGCGTCCTTCCCAGCGCCCCGACGCGCGTTTCGCCCTGGCTTCTTCCGGGGGCGAAACCTCTAGTCACTAATTTGCCATCTTACATTAAAGATACTACGTCGGCATTACAACGTCTGGACCAATTATGTCTGGACGACAATATGACCTTTGTAACTGCCGACGTAGAATCACTGTATACGTCCATACGACATCAGGATGGGCTGAATGCAGTGCGTTTTTTTCTGAATTTCGGATCATTAGAGGCGGATATGGTAGAATTAATTTTGGTTTTGCTAGAATTCTTATTGACTCATAACGCCTAAAAAGACGCCCCCGGAAGAAGCCAGGGCGAAACGCGCGTCGGGGCGCTGGGAAGGAGACGTGGGAGGACGCACATCGTTCAGACCTTCACTGGGTAATTATTCATATGTACTTTTCCCCTCTCTATCTTATGCTGATACAGGCATTATTATAGGCTTATGGAGAGAGGGTAGGGTTATAAGATCTTATGGCTGCCTAGATACTTAGGAAGGGATGCGGTTTGCACCTATACTCATGTATATCTATATAGGAATATAGGCGGTCAGTTTCATCACTATATATTTATCTTACTTTGCTCGGAAGGTATTGTTGTGATGTGCGTCTCACGGCTTTCCCATGGGGTATTACCCAGATGATATGCTGTAGCTTTTTTAGATTATTAATTTCTTTTGATTTATGTTTATATCTTTTTTGTAATAAAATTGATTTGAATTTTTATCTATGGTCGGCTTCTTTATAGATGACAGGGATTTTACTGCCATCTTGTGGTTGTTTTACATGCATTTAGGAAGTACCATTTGCTGTTTATGGTTGGACATTTTGGTATTATTATTGCACAGCGACGTAGTATACAGCACAGAGCCACGTAGTATATTGCCCAGTGACGTAGTATACAGCACAGAGCCACGTACTATATTGCA
Organism: Ranitomeya variabilis; assembly: GCF_051348905.1. Taxonomy (NCBI): domain Eukaryota; kingdom Metazoa; phylum Chordata; class Amphibia; order Anura; family Dendrobatidae; genus Ranitomeya; species Ranitomeya variabilis. Next base: position 693,302,674 of record NC_135234.1, on the reverse strand, counting down.
CAGTGACGTAGTATATAGCCCAGCCATGTAGTATATTGCCCAGTGACGTAGTATACAGCACAGAGCCACGTAGTATATTGCCCAGCTACGTATGTCACAGGTTAAAAAATAACAAATAAACATACTCACCTTCCGATCCGAGGGCCCCTTGTAGTTCTAACATACTCACCATACTTGTAGTTCTGTCACCTGTGCGCGGTACAGGCGGCAGCTTCCGGTCCCAGGGTGTCATGACGTCGCGGTCATATGACCGTGACGTCATGGCAAGTCCTGCTCGGGCAGGGCCTGTGATGACGTCGCTTTCACATGACCGTGACGTCATGGCAGGTCCTTCTACCATACGATCCTTGCTACCGGAACCTGCGGCTTGCACAGAGCTGTTACCGGAGGGTGGCGAGGAACGGGAAAGGCGGCGGAAGGTGAGTATATAATGATTTTTTATTTTTTTTAATTATTTTTAACATTAGATCCTTTTACTATTGACGCTGCATAGGCTGCGTCAATAGTAAAAACTTGGTCACACAGGGTTAATAGCGACGGTAACGGAGTGAGTTACTTACGGCATAACGCGGTCCGTTACCGCTGGCATTAACCCTGTGTGAGCCGCGACTGCGGGGAGTATGGAGCGGCCGCCCGGCACTGACTGCAGGGGAGTAGGGAGAGACTAATCGGACTGTGGCCGTCGCTGATTGGTTGCGGCAGCCATGACAGGCAGCTGGCGAGACCAATCAGCGAATGAATAACCGTTACGGAAGTTGAGGACAGACAGACGGAAGTACCCCTTAGACAATTATATATATAGATAATGGCCCCACGTAGTGCTCCATACAGTATAATGGCCCTCACATAGTGCTCCTTACAGTATAATGGGCCCCACATATAAGAAAAGAAAATACTCACCTCTCCTCATTCCCCCGCTGCTCCGGTCTCTGCAGCACATCTTCTGATCTCCTGCACTGCTCGACACACTGCACGTGTTGTAATGACGTCATCACCGCAATAACGGTGGGGGGAGTGAGCCAAATATACTCCCCCTGTGGTCCAAATTTGGCCCCGTGGTTCAGAGTTTGACATGTGTGCTTTAGAGGAATAAAGGAAGAAGTGTTTTAACCGGACATCGGACTTGTGAATAGATTGGAAAGACACAAGAGTAGAGGGCAAGCCACAGAGGTGGGTGTTGCAGTATTCTAGGCGGGAAATGAAGAGGACAGGCATGAGGAATTCTGTTGACTTGTTACTGACAAAACAGTGTACTTGGGAAATTGATTGGAAGGAGGAGGTACGGGCTTGGATGTATGGTCTGAAGGATAGGATGGAACCAAGGTTATCTTCATTCTGAGACTGAGAAAGTGTAGACGGAGATGTACACGGCGCTGGTTTATCATGTTTTGTACTGTTCTGTATAGCAGTGTGACATGACCCATTCATTTACCCTCTGACTAACCAACATTGATTGTTTGCAGTGATCTCCAGAACGCAGCGGCAGGCTCATTTGCCAGCGTTTTTGCTGCTTTAGTTCTGTGCCCGACAGAGCTGGTGAAGTGTCGACTCCAGGCCATGCATGAGCTGCAGGTGTCGGGAAAGTTAGCACAGGGACAAAAGTAAGTGTGACGTTAGACGCTGATGGCGCTGATATACTGCTATTACTGGGACTCGAGAAGCCATATAATAATATTATGGGTGTGAACCAGTCCCTAGTATCACAGCTTATTCCTACTTACCAGATTGTCAGACATAAATGTAACCCTACAGATAGGCATCGAATGAGCAAAGAGCCTGGAAGAATTTGGGTCTTGGTGTCAGTGTAGCACCTACTTTCCTACGGCGACGCTCTATGACCCATACACTGGTTGTTCACCTCTGGGAAAAAAAAATTCTTAACTGTATGAAATTGTGCCTAAAAATATTTTTTACAATATGGGTGCATCAAACATTTTGCCCTCTTTTGCCTGTCAGGCTCTTTGTCAGCTGAGAGGAGCTCAGAAAATCCTAGATAAAAAAGTGACAATCTCCTGATTAGACTGTCAGGGTCGAGCTTACTGACAGATACTCAGGTGCCTCATTCTGCATTCTACCACAACACAAGCGTCAATAGAAGGCAGACAGTGCAAAATTGATAACAAAACCCCAATGCAAAAATAATTTTTAGCCCCAAATAAATGCAATTATAAAATAATTGTCATTTTAATAAGAAAAAAACATGAAAATGAGTCATATATCTTATCAGAGAAATCAGTTTTTTTTCCTCCTTCTGGACCTCATTCATTCTCAAAATTCTCAATTTTATTGGTAAAATTTGCCTTAGTTGAAAACAGATTTTCTAAGGTAGGGAACGATTGTTTGTGCTCATAGAATTCTATGGAGAACTGTAACTTGTAACTTCTGGAAAACTGGCAGCAAAATGTCTGTGTCTGCATTCTCCTCCCCTGTCCAATTTGCTATCTCAGTAACAGGAAAATTTGTCTTCAATGAATACGGATTTTACAGTTTTTACCCATAAATTGAGAATGAATGATCAGCCCATGACGAGAAAGGAGCACATCTCGTTATTAAGTTATTTTACAAAGTTGCTTCTTTTCATGTGCACTATTGATTTATGAAGGAAAAATTAAAACAACTGTTACTCTTTAACCCCTTCCCAACATGTATGATATATAGATACGTCTTGGACTTTGATGTGGGCTCGCTCATCTTTCCTGGCAGATGATGGCCGCATTATTCAGCCATCATCTGCCTCTAACAACCGCAGTTCACCTGCTGAATGGCACTGTCAATCTCTGACAGTAGCACTTAATGAGCGTGGGCAGGGGGGCAACTCATTCTATGCCCCCATCCGTGCGCCCATGATGTGATCACATAGTGCTGATGGGTTGTCATGTAGCTGGCGGTCATAGGAGACTGTGATTTTCCCTATACATAGCAGTGCAGCAGCACAAGCGATCAGACGATCGCAGGTTCAAGTGCCCTAATGGGGCTAACAATTAACGTAAAAAGGGAAAAAATGTTTTTAAAAATATGAAAACAGTAAAAAAACATAAACATTCAAATCACGCCCCATTTTCCCCCAGTAAAGATAAAGAAATAATAAAAAATACACGTATTTGGTATCACTACCTCCTTAAAAAAGTCAGATCTATCAAAAATAAAATAAATTCACTTGATCGGTAAATGGCGTAACAAGAAAAAAGATCTAAACACAAGAATTACATTTTTTGCCTCCACAACTTTACAATAGAATGCAATAAGAGGCGATCAAAACATCGTATCTACCCCGAAATTGTATCACTTGAAACATAAGCTCAGTGCGCAAAAAATAAGCCCTCACCCAGCTCCAACATCCAAAAATTGAAAATGTTATAGGTCTTGGAAAATGACAACAAAAGCACATTTTTTTATTAAACATTTTCGATTTGTAAACATGTAAAAAAAACTGTACATGTTTGGTATCTGCGAACTCTTACTAACCTGGAGAATCGTATTGCCATGTCAGTTTTACCTTATAGTGAACATGGTAAATAAAAATAGATATATATTTCTGGAATTTTTTTGCAATTTCAACTCACTTGGATTTTTTTCCCGCCTTCCAGTGCATCGCATGATAAAATGATTGGTGTCATTCAAAATCACAATTTGTCCCGCAAAAAATAAGCCCTCATAGGTCTATGAAAAATAAAAAACGTATGGCTCTTGGAAGAAGGGAACGAAAAATCTAAAAACAGAAATTGGCCATGGTGGGAAGGGGTTAAGTAAAAAAAAAAAAAATGGAACAAAATGTGGACAACCCCTTTAAGACCCTTTAATGTGTATGGTCATACATTATATGCCAATCTCTGCCATATAGTATGTACAGTATACAGTATGTACAGTATACAGTATGTACGGTATATAGTATGTACGGTATACAGTATGTACGGTATACAGTATGTACGGTATACAGTGTGTACGGTATACAGTGTGTACGGTATACAGTGTGTACGGTATACAGTGTGTACGGTATACAGTGTGTACGGTGTATAGTGTGTACGGTATATAGTGTGTACGGTATATAGTGTGTACGGTATATAGTGTGTACGGTGTATAGTGTGTACGGTATATAGTGTGTACGGTATATAGTGTGTACGGTGTACAGTGTGTACGGTGTACGGTATACAGTGTGTACGGTGTATAGTGTGTACGGTGTATAGTGTGTACGGTATACAGTGTGTACGGTATATAGTGTGTACGGTATACAGTGTGTACGGTATACAGTGTGTACGGTATACAGTGTGTACGGTATATAGTGTGTACGGTGTATAGTGTGTACGGTATACAGTGTGTACGGTGTACAGTGAGTACGGTGTACAGTGTGTACGGTATATAGTGTGTACGGTGTACAGTGTGTACGGTGTACAGTGTGTACGGTATATAGTGTGTACGGTATATAGTGTGTACGGTGTACAGTGTGTACGGTGTACAGTGTGTACGGTATATAGTGTGTACGGTATATAGTGTGTACGGTATATAGTGTGTACGGTGTACAGTGTGTACGGTGTACAGTGTGTACGGTATATAGTGTGTACGGTATATAGTGTGTACGGTGTACAGTATGTACAGTATATAGTATGTATAGTATGTACAGTATATAGTATGTACGGTATATAGTATGTACAGTAGTGCTGCTCTACCTTGAATCTCATGTCTCCTTGTGTCAGTACAGCGTGGTCAGTGGTAAAAGGCATTATACAACGTGAAGGTCCCCTGGGCTTCTACCAAGGTCTGACGAGCACAATCTGCAGAGAAATGCCAGGATATTTCTTATTCTTTGGCGGATATGAGTTGAGCAGATCTTTTTTTGCTGCTTCAGGTGGAAAGTCAAAGGATGAACTTGGTAAGTACTGACTAGATGTGTAACACAGATACAATATGGCAGGTTGAAGAAAATTAAAGACTGGTTTACTTGGTGTGTCAAATAGTGGTCACCAAATGTTCATATACAAAAGTGAGTTATAATTCAGCTTAGAAGATGTTCAGGAGAAGAGAGATAGGGATAAAGACTCAGCTCATTCTGCATCCTGCTATGTACTGTGATACGTAGAGGATATAGAAGCCAAATGGCATCAAATTTTAATAAAACCCTGTTGCAAAAAAATGCAATGGCCAAATCATTTAATTCTAGACATAAGAGTCGAGTAACCCCCATACATTATATTGATGGCTGACCCTGCCAAAATTGTAAATTTGGGCAACTTGTATTAAATGTCTGTAGCCAGCTGTAGAGATTGTAATAATTCTGTTCTTCTAGATGCTATGTGATGATCTCTCCTTTACTCTTAAGGTCCAGTTGCCCTGATGATAAGTGGCGGTTGTGGAGGGATTGCTCTGTGGCTTGCTGTGTACCCTGTGGACTGTATCAAATCCAGGATTCAGGTTCTGTCAATTACTGGAAAGCAATCTGGTTTCATGGGAACTTGCTCAAGTATTGTGAAAAATGAAGGTATGATGTTCACATCCATTTCTGAGATATGGCCACTATGGTCAGTTTATTAAATATTTTCCCTCCTACATATTCCACCATCAATTGTGAGTTATTTTATTGAAAAGTGGCCCAACTCAGCCATAATGTTTCAGTCCACATAAAGTTACAGAGCGGAGTCACGGGGCGCTGAGGCTCATAGTGTATAAGATTCACCAGCGCTCTGCTGACCCCATGACTGCAAAGTCCAAACCTTCCCTGGTAGTAACATCAGCACAAAAGTGTGTGCTGACAGCTTTATGCCATGGGTTTTCATGGCAGGTGGCTACATGCAAGCCTTACATCACCAAGCGCAATGCTAAGCTTCATATAGAGTGGTGTAAAGTAAGCCAAGACCCCTCATCCAACATCTGGGTGAAAGGCAAACATTCCCACAGACACACTCCAGCATCTTGTAGAAATCCTTTCCAGAATAATGGAAACTTTTACAGCTGGAAATGGGGCATGGACTCTATATTAATGCTTATGGCTTTAGAATACCAAGGAAAACTAGAAGAGATCAGCGCAAATAGGGTCTTATCCGAGAAATACAGTGAGTTGTGTAATCTGTAAAAACAGCATATAACATGAGGTCAGCTGCAGCAGATCCACAGGTCAGCAAGTGTCCATCAGACATCGATAGGTAAGAAGGAGTTAGTGGGTGATCTCCGCGCTGCCGACAGGATTAAGACATGTGGTTTTTCCTGAAGAAGAAGCAGCTTTGTACTTCGAAATGCATTGAAATAAGCCATCATTTTACTTTATTACACTGGGATACACCGTATGTCTTAATCCTGTCGGCAGCGCAGAGATCACCCACTAACTCCATCTTACCTATGGCTTTAGAATGGGATGTCATAAAAGCAACTGTAGGAGTAATGTAGAGGTGCTGCAATATGTCCTAGTGGGTTCACATATTTCAGCTGCATTAGCTGCTAATAGGGGCACGAATTACAGTACAGTGTGAAATCTCCATGGAGGATGCTTTAGTAAATTGCAGCTTTCATGGCATTGTTAACCCGTTCTCGCAAAGAGCCATGGCATCCGCTTATTATTCCAGCAAATTTTGCATTAAAAATGTCAAATGGTGCTCCTTCCCTTCCGAGCTCTCCCGTGCACCCAAACAGGGGTTTACCCAAACGTATGGGGTATCAGCGTACTTCTGACAAATTGGACAACAACTTTTGGGGTCCAATCTCTCCTGTTACCCTTGGGAAAATACAAAACCGGGGGCTAAAAAATAATTTTTGTGAAAAAAAAAAGATTTTTTATTTTCACGGCTCTTTGTTATAAACTGTAGTGAAACACTTGGGGGTTCAAAGTTCTCACAACACATCTAGATAAGTTCCTTGGGGGGTCTAGTTTCCAATATGGGGTCACTAGTGGGCGGTTTCTATTGTTTAGGTACATCAGGGGCTCTGCAAATGCAACGTGACGCTGGCAGACCAATCCATCTAAGTCTGCATTCCAAAAGGCGCTCCTTCCCTTCCGAGCTCTCCCGTGCGCCCAAACGGTGGTTCCCCCCCACATATGGGGTATCAGCGTACTCGGGACAAATTGGACAACAACTTCTGGGGTCCAATTTCTCCTGTTACCCTTGGGAAAATACAAAACTGGGGGCTAAAAAATTATTTCTGTGGGAAAAAAATGATTTTTTATTTTCACGGCTCTGTGTTATAAACTGTAGTGAAACACTTGAGGGTTCAAAGTTCTTACAACACATCTAGATAAGTTCCTTAGGGGGTCTTCTTTCCAAAATGGTGTCACTTGTGGGGGGTTTCAATGTTTAGGCACATCAGGGGCTCTCCAAACGTGACATGGTGTCCTATCTCAATTCCAGTGAATTTTGCATTGAAAAGTCAAACGGCGCTCCTTCCCTTCCGAGCTCTGCTATGCGCCCAAACAGTGGTTTACCCCCACATATGGGGTATCAGTGTACTCAGGACAAATTGCACAACAACTTTTGGGGCCAAATTTCTTCTGTTACCCTTGGGAAAATAAAAAATTGGGGGTGAAAAGATCATTTTTGTGAAAAAATATGATTTTTTATTTTTACGGCTCTACATTATAAACTTCTGTGAAGCACTTGGTGGGTCAAAGTGCTCACCACACATCTAGATAAGTTCCTTAGTGAGTCTACTTTCCAAAATGGTGTCACTTGTTGGGGGTTTCAATGTTTAGGCACATCAGGGGCTCTCCAAACGTGACATGGTGTCCTATCTCAATTCCAGTGAATTTTGCATTGAAAAGTCAAACGGCGCTCCTTCCCTTCTGAGCTCTGCGATGCGCCCAAACAGTGGTTTACCCCCACATATGGGGTATCAGCGTACTCAGGACAAATTGCACAACAACTTTTGGGCCCAATTTCTTCTGTTACCCTTGGAAAAATATAAAATTGGGGGCGAAAAGATCATTTTTGTGAAAAAATATGATTTTTTTATTGTTATGGCTCTACATTATAAACTTCTGTGAAGCACTTGATCGGTCAAAGTGCTCACCACACATCTAGTTAAGTTCCTTATGGGGTCTAGTTTCCAAAATGGTGTCACTTGTGAGGGGTTTCAATGTTTAGGCACATCAGGGGCTCTGCAAACGCAACATGGCGTCCCATCTCAATTCCAGTCAATTTTGCTTTGAAAAGTCAAAGTGCGTTCCTTCCCTTCTGAGCTCTGCCATGCGCCCAAACAGTGGTTTATCCCCACATATGGGGTATCAGCGTACTCAGGACAAATTTTACAACTTTTGGGGTCCAATTTCTCCTGTTACCCTTGGTAAAATAAAACAAATTGGAGCTGAAGTAGATTTTTTGTGAAAAAAAGTTAAATGTTCATTTTTTTTTTAAAACATTCCAAAAATTCTTGTGAAGCACCTGAAGGGTTAATAAACTTTTATGTGGTTTTGAGCACCTTGAGATGTGCAGTTTTTAGAATGGTGTCACAGTTGGGTATTTTCTATCATATAGACCCCTAAAAGTGACTTCAAATGTGATGTGGTCCCTAAAAAAAAATGGTGTTGTAAAAATGAGAAATTGCTGGTCAACTTTTAACCCTTATAACTCCCTAACAAAAAAAATTTTGGTTCCAAAATTGTGTTAATGTAAAGTAGACATGTGGGAAATGTTACTTATTAGGCTGAGTTCACATTACGTTAACAGCAGCCCGTTCAACACATACGGTAACGGGCTGCTGTAAACCTAAGTGCCGGTATGGCAGCACGCTAGCGCAGATAGAGCATCTGCTAGCGCTATCTGGACCCGTAGAAGTGCTGTGTTAAGCGCGAAACGGCCATCGTCTCCTCCTGCACACTCCTTCCACTGCCCTGTTCCCCCGTGCCGTGAAGATATGTATCTATATTTGAATAAAGGAACTTCTGACTACTGGACCGGTGAGTGCTGCTGCGTTTACTTTATGATTCATTAAAATAAATGTGTCTCTGCACATGTCAGTGTTCGTGGGAGCGCACGGATCACACGGACCCATTAAAGTCAATGGGTCCGTGTAAACACGTACTGCACACGGATGCTGTCCGTGTGCCGCCCGTGTGCCGACTGAGGACCACACGGACAGTGCAGGAGACAGCGCTAGACCTGTCCCATAGGGGTGGAGCCGCATATTCATCACTGTAATGAGCGGCACCACGTGACCGCTCATACAGGACAAGCTGCGGCGCTGAGAGGAAGCATCGCGGGAGCTGGGTGAGTATTTTAATGCAAGCGGGCGGGCGCAGAGGGAGTGGGAGGCGGGAGCTGACCGGGAACTTTATTTTAAAAGCAAAAATTTTTAAAAAAAACATGATTTTTCATTCCTTTTCTCCAGCGAACGCTGCTGGGGAGAAGGAATGAATGGCGGCTTCAGCACCACACGCAGGGGGTCAGCGCTTACTGAAGCGCTGTCTCCTGCACGCTCCATGTGGTCCTCAGGCGGCACACGGCTGCCGCACGTGTGCCACACTGATGTGCCACTTGAGCTCACGGACACGGATAACTCCGGTACTGATTTTTTAAGCGTCATGTGATAAAAATGCAGCGTAAGCATGCGTTTAAATGCATTTTGGCATGCGTTTGCGCATGCAGATGATACGCTGCGCACAAATACGCTAATATGAACCTAGCTTAAGTGTTGTATTTTCTTACAGCGCCTCCGCAGGGCAAGGTGAGCATCGCACCGTGTCCATTCAGATAAGTAGGTTGTTGGCGCAGTACAGTACACGTCCTCCAGAGCAAGAACGTTTTTTGTAACCACTTTCCACATTAGTAAAGAAATAAAAGTACTAAAGTACAGTTCTATGAATGGGTAGAACAAAATGGATTTCCTAAACAATGCAGCCCCTTTAGGAAGTCGTAACTGCTTCTGAGCAGTAGATGGCGTTGTTCACCTGTTTTCTTTTTTCATGAATAGTTCCTTATGGCACACAAGCAAGTGAACAATTTTGAAGGTGTAATTAATAGGAATCAAATTAAATCTTCAGCCAACAACTCTTAACCTCTGAGAACAGCTGATCACTGGGGTTGCTGAGCATTGGACCCCCACCGATCTGATGTTGATGATGATCAATAGATAAGTCCTCAGTATAAGGGCTGGCTCACAATGGTGTGTAACTCGGACGAGTGCTATATGATGTTTTATCAGATTGCACTCAGTCTGTTGTTATACTATGGGGCAGTGCAGATCTGTGATTATTTTCATTATTTTCTCATGCCGATTCAGCATGAGAAAACAATCTCAGCCTGCTTCAAGGGGCTCCGCAGATCAGACCATGGGCACCCATACAAGTCTAAGGATGGGAGTGAAACATCGGACTGCACTCGGATGACATCCGAGTATAGTCCAATTTACGCAGACAATGAAGAAGATGGAGAAATCTTGTTCTCCATCTTCACACCTGTGCTGCGGTTCTCTCATGCCAGAGAATTGGATCACACTCAGATGACACTCGCCCCACGCTCGGGCAGAGTTTGAGCCTAGTGTCAGTAGCATAATCTGATTCTAACCCATGAGAGAATCTACGCCAGTGTGACCCTAGCCTAAGAGTACTGGAACAACCCATTAATAATCATCTTGGCGAGGGCGAGCTAAATACTGAGAAGTACCATGCTAAGTCACATAATCTGCATTTTAGATAAGGATCAAAATCAGATGAAAGCTGATGGCTTTTCCTGATACATTGCTGGTCCAAGAAAAAGTAAAGGGCACCATATTTTTTCATATACTGCTAATAAAAGTGATAATTATTCTAAATATTGTCAGATTTTGCATCATTAGTGGTATCAGTCTTAGAATCATAGGGCAGCACTGGGTGACTCAGTGGTTAGCACTGCAGCCTTACATCGCTTGGGTCCAGGGTTCAGATCCCACCAAGGACATCTGCAAGGAGTTTGTATGTTCTCCCCGTGTTTGCGTGGGTTTCCTCTGAGTTCTCCGGTTTCCTCCCACACTCCAAAGACATACTGATATGGAATCTAGATTGTGAGCTCCAATGGGGACAGCGATGATAATGTCTGTAAAGCGCAGTTAAAATTAATGGTGCTATATAAGCGAATAACATAAATCATAACTTGATTAGTAATTAACCCACAATTATGTATTTATTTCAACATATGTAATTTAAATGAATGGTTGCATTAAAAAATGTTCTCGACTTCAGTAATGACTGTGCCGATTTCGGAAGAAGGACGTAGAAGAAGAAAGTTATGCCAGAAATCTGGGACTTATAACACATAAAGGATATGACTTGTCAACAGGCCCACAATGCTTTCTACCAAAGAAAAAGGTTCTATAGCTGTCATCAAACATGTAAGAAAAAGAAAAAACTACTGGCCTTGATTGGTTTTAGGGTATGTTGCACGCTGAGTGTTTTTAGATTTTTTTTTTAACTCCCAAAAAAACAAGCGCTTAAAAATGCTTGAAAGACATTTCCTGTTCATTTGATATTCTCAGTCTTTTGAGTGATTTGAGAGTCTCTGACTCCACAGCCCTGCCGAGAATCAGGAGGACCCCATACATCCCACCGATGAGAGTCTAATTTATAAGGGGGTCTTTAGGCCAGTTTGTGATAGATAGATAGATAGATAGATAGATAGATAGATAGATAGATAGATAGATAGATAGATAGATAGATAATGTCCAAAATATGAAGGCAGCGCTCCAAAGTACAATATTCAGTGGTTTATTGACCAATGATAAAGTGACGTTTCATTCCACGTGTGAAACTTTGTCAACACTTGGATCGAAAAATCTCCTTGTTATCATGGGTCAATAAACCACTGAACATTGGACTTTGGAGCGCTGCCTTCATCTTTTGGACATAAGTTGAGGTTTGGTTTTGCCTGGGAGGCTTTGCACCCACTTACGGTATATTTTTTGCCTTCCCTAGTGCTGCACCTACATTTTTGTAGATACAGTAGATATGAAATAATAAAAGAGAGGCAGCACTCCAAAAAATGCAAAAGAAAGGTGGACTTTAATAAGCCCATGTGGCAACGTTTCAATTCACAGAACCTTTTTCAAGCCATAGATAGATAATGCATTTATATATGAGAGAGCTATTCGTGATGAGCGAGTGTACTGGTTACTCAGGTTTTCCTGAGCACGCTCGGGTGGTCTCCGAGTATTTATGACTGCTCAGAGATTTAGTTTTCATCTCCGCAGCTGAATGATTTACAGCTACTAGCCAGATTGATTACATGTGGGGATTCCCTAGCAACCAGGCAACCCCCACATGTACTCAGGCTGGCTAGTAGCTGTAAATCATTCAGCTGCGGAGATGAAAACTAAATCTCCGAGCAATCATAAATACTCGGAGAGCACCCGAGCAACGAGTACACTCACTCATCACTAAGAGCTATATAAATATATATGAAGTAGATATATAGAGGACACGTAGATGTATTATGACTCACATCTTAAAGAGGTTGTCCACAACTTTTACATTGATGCCTAATTAATTAGGATAGGGCGTCAATGTCTGATCAGCCGGGGTCCGGCACTCGGCAGCTCCGACGATCACCTGTTATCAGTGCTGGCGGCTGCCGGCCGGAAGTATGTACTTGCGAAGCTTGTCCATCTACTTTTAGTGGCCGGGGCTTGTTGCTGCACATCCACCTTCTATTGAATTGATCGAAGGCGGATGTATATTACCCCACGGCCAAGCAGAAGGTTATCGCACTTAAAAGGATTATGATGATGTAATATTGCATCGGCCACGGACCAATTTCAGGATAGCTTTGGCTTTTCACTTTTTCGTACCATAATATCCTAGTGATGTGTTATCTGAGTCAATGTCACCTTCGAAAGATCTGTATTTATACATATATGAGACAGACAAATAGGTAAAATTAAGATACATAGGAAATGCATACATGAGATTGATGTACCACTAAGAATAAAAAGTTGTGGTATTATGGATATCACAGGATGGATAGACAAGTTAATGATACATACAATAAATGATGAAAAAATGGAAACAAAATGTTCAAAACATCTCAATTTACTCAGTATCGAGTATGATCGTTACATACAGAAATCCCTGCACTTACAGCATCGGCTGCTACCAGTGAGAATATAATGGTTGTCTGAGGAATATTCTGCCACGCTGAATGTACTTGGGCAGCAAATCATCAAGATCCACTCCTGGCAGCTTCCTTTGCAATTCCCAACCAGTGATGTCCTAGATGTGCTCGATGGGAGACAAGTCTGGAGACGCTGCAGCCCATGGTAGAATGTTTAGGCCACGCAGGCTGCTCACACTACCATAAGCAATATGGGGCCCAGTGTTGTCATATTAAACATTTTTTTGGATAAGATGAGATAGATTAATATTCGTATATAATAAGACTGATTTTTTTTTCTGCATATTCTGTTCTAAGTACAATGTATGAGTATAATACCAAAGAATGGAAAAGTAGTAAAGAATATATTCATCAGATCTTTAAGTTTTGTATTTGTCTATGCCCAGAAGAATTTAATACTTACAATTTCATGATTTTTTGTGTTTTTATATCTTTACAGGAATTTTGGCATTATATTCGGGACTAAAGCCTACACTGATCCGTGCATTCCCAGCCAATGGTGCTTTGTTCCTGGCCTATGAGTATAGCAGGAAGCTAATGATGCAGCAGCTTGACTCATTTTGACCTTCAGCTCACCTTGCCAGCGAGGCTACTCATCATCTCAGGGCAATGAACATGTCACTCATGTAACACATCACAACCGGTGCTAAATACTCATTGGTGTCTATCAAGAGTTCTTATTTTAGCAAACAATATTGTTTAAGGTTATGCAGGGTGTATAGGTATGTTATGGTATCGATCCATGAAGGTAAAATAGGTCATCATATTGATTGGAAACTTCAACTGTTACCGTGACCTCCTTCTAAAAATGTGGACAATTGGTGATTTTAGAAGAATTATGTTATCGGGGGAGTAGTCTGTGGGTTTATTTAGGTTATCACAGAGTAGTCTGTGGGTTTATTTAGGTTTTCATATAATGTTACCTAGGAAGGTTCTCGGAGAACCTGTAAGTCACAGAAAGGTCTCGGGATTCCTGACTTTACTACTATAATGCTAGAAGGAAAATACAAGAGATTCGTGTAGATAGTGTAAAAACATAAGAAAGAAAAGAACATTCATAGACCAAATGCAAAGAACAAACCCATGACGGTAAATTATCTTGCCTGATATGTGATATGAGATATTGATACTGTGTCATACTCAAGGAGGTGACTCCAAGATTCCAAAAATTGCCTTCGCGAAGTCTGTGAGGGAGATCTCCTAGTCCTGGATGGAGACTAAAGTACTAAAAGATGTTCAAGAATATCACATTTGAATCTTACAAAGATTCTCCATCTAAAGTTTTTTTGTTTTGTTTTTTTTAATCTGATTCTTCAGGATAAATTGGATGATGTATAAATTCCGTTTATTTGTTGTGAAATAGATAAATTTAGAAGAAAAAATATTTTAGAATAATATATTTTAGTTGTCAAAAAAGGGTACAATATAAGGTATGATAGAACAAGGACCCATTTTCTATGATAAGAAACGACCAGAGCGGGTGAATCCTATCTTTATAAGCATTATTTTCCAAAAATTCTTCAATAGAGTGATGTAAAACCTAACCCATGCTTAATATTTTAAGAATATGGTTTCTGTATTGATAAGTAAAGTATACAGGTCAATATGTAATGCTCCACTCACACAGAATAGTTTAGCCTGCTGTTGTGTGCTACCCAGTAAAAAGGAAAAAAATGGAAAGCTGATAGGCATTATTTAGATTATAAATCTATCCACTAGGACTCGTCAAACCTGTCATGTTTTCTTTAAATTGAGTCTACCATATCGAATAGAGACTACATTACTGTAATTACCGCAAAGCGTAATCTCTGCTGCTAGATTTATGTTTTGAGAAACGGAGAAAAATAGCAGAAGCTTTTTATATGCAAAATGCTTAGCAAGTTTATTAATTAACAAATACAAAACATTAAAAACACACAAACAACGTATTGAAAGTGCTAAAATACAAAGACACCAGATATGCCTGGCCCTCATGAATTGTAGCATCCATGCTTTATATCAGTCCATACGGTAAGAACCAAATACTCCTCAAGATATATAAACAAACACAATCTCCACACATGAGGGGGCCAAGGCACGCACCCCGACGCGCGTTTCGCCACTGTCAGCACCCGCTTTCTCAAGGGGAAAAGAAAGCGGGTGCTGACAGCGGCGAAACGTGCGTCGGGGTGCGTGCCTTGGCCCCCTCATGTTTAGGTGAGACATGCTTCTCTCAGGTATTTTCGCTCAGACCTACATAGCTGAGTGTTAGTATGTAAACACAGGTTACTTCGTTATATCTGTTAACATTCACACTCCTATAGAGTACTCAATGGTGTGACCTGACGTTTTATAATTGGGAGATTGTGTTTGTTTATATATCTTGAGGAGTATTTGGTTCTTACCGTATGGACTGATATAAAGCATGGATGCTACAATTCATGAGGGCCAGGCATATCTGGTATCTTTGTATTTTAGCACTTTCAATACGTTGTTTGTGTGTTTTTAATGTTTTGTATTTGTTAATTAATAAACTTGCTAAGCATTTTACATATAAAAAGCTTCTGCTATTTTTCTCCGTTTCTCTAATCATCTATATGTGGAAGTAGATTGACATGGTAGGTGACTAAATTTTTGGTCACATCATGAATCTGGATTATGTCTTGTTTAGATTTATGTTTTGTAACGGCACTCCATGTGGTTATGCTTAGTATTGCAAGCGCATTACTTACCGTAAAGCATTAACTAGCCAAAAGTGACGGCATCTCATAGTGTTAAATTATAAATTAATAAGAATACCAAGAAGACAGAAACAGACGGCACTGCCAAAAACTACTGGGCTGCTCAATATGATCACAGGTGTAAAATACAACTTGAATGGTTGTTTGCCATACTTTTCAATCTTGGGTGCTCTTCCAGAAAAAACATGATAGTCCTCTTGTACATGTGAGAAAAGAAATAGAAGGCACTCACCGATCTGAAATTCTTTGCTTTATTTAATCTTCATAAAAGTTCATGGCCGAGAGAGTGAGGAAAGGAGCTGTGTGTGAGCAGGAAAAGATGACGGCCGTTTTGCGCTGTGCTTGCGCTTCTACGGGTCAGTGACCGTAGAAGCGCAAGCACAGCGCGAAACGGCCTTCGTCTTTTCCTGCTCACACACAGCTCCGTTCCTCACTCTCCCAGCCATGAACTTTATGAAGATTAAATAAAGCAAAGAATTTCAGATCGGTGAGTGCCTTATAAATTAATAAGGATCTTCATAAGGAAAAGATCAATGCAGATCAATGGGCGACCCTTCTAGTAACTTTGATGACGTCCTGTTTTACATTTCTGTCTACATTTCATGTAGAAGATGCTTTATTTTGAAACATTGCCCCATTATAATTAAGAGATAGGAGTTTTCCTTTACTACTTTTCCGACCTTGTGCCTTATCTGAACCACGGGGCCAATTGTTGGGCTTGTCTGACCTTGAACTTGGCTTTCAACTGGTAACACTGTCATTTTGATATATGTGTGTGGTGCAGAACGTGCTGTTACTGTTGTGTACCCCTATTTGTTAGTGATTTCAAGAGGTTCCGTCTATGGACTGCAGTGACCTAAGCAGTGACCTCAAAGATCCACAACTCCATCATGTCACCTGCTATTGCGTAAAGTTCTTCAGGACTTTAGAAGTGAACTCCGGTAATCCAGAGCCGGTTGCTGCATTGCTGGAGGTGGGGACAGCCCATAGCAGATATCTGTAGACACAGTATTGTTATTAATAATCTTACTACTGTAGGCAGTATTATTAGTGTTAATAATATTGTAGCCACCAGGATTTACACATGCATGAAGGTGGGGTCCTCCAAAATTTACAGCTTTCACACAGACCTGGCTCTAGGACGGCATTGACGGTCTATGAAAGGAGCATAGATAGTTGGTTCAGTCATTATTCTATTTAGACTGTTTTGTTTCTCTACTATTCTAGAAAGATTGAGACTAACATTTCTACAAATGTGCAACAATTCCGTAATTGTCTCCCTTTCCCCAACCTAACACTCCCACGACTCATGATCAGTCACGTAGAGTCTGCAAAGTAGATCTTAGCTGATGGATGTGTGACTCTTCCAGATTATTTTTATTGATAAATGGAAGGTAACCAGAATCACTCCATGGTAAATGAATATAGGCATAAAAAGCAGAACACGTACATAAAGTCTATGTACATGTATTCTTTTATTTAGGATTATACCACTTACTTATGGCAAAGGCTTGTACATATGGCTGTCTCTTCTTGACAAATGGATTTTTTTCTGAAAAGAAAAACGTGAGCAGAGAGCTAATAAGAAAAATGCTCTACCAGCCACAGCCCATCGATTTATTACATAGTCAACTATTAATTTTAATTCTCAGCGTATAATGCTATATTTTTTGGAAATGTCTCCCTTGTACAATAGCAGGAAATTACCAAAGGTTACTAAAGCCCGACCCGTGGTGATTTACCGTTTGGACTGGTAGTTATTGAAATAACACTTCCACCTTCACACATTGACATGTTACAGAACAGGATCTATAGTGAATGCAGCAGCCAATTGACAATTGGATTACAAAATATGGCGTAATTGTAAAACACAGTGGCTGCCATTCATCAAGACCAGCGTGCTGGATTCCGAGGTGGCTGATTCATTAAGAGGTGCACAGCTTTTAAATAGAGATAAGCAAACCCGAACTTAAAAGTTTGGGGTTCGTACCGGACAGTTAGTGTCTGACGCCGAACACAGGCTTCTCCCGATAGTCCGTTGCAAAGTTCAGAGTTCTGGGAAAAATCCGGAGAGAGGAAAGAGATATATATATTTTTGCACATCCAAAGTTCGAGTGTCCATTGTTTTTAATGGGGTTTGGGTCCTGGTTCAAGGTCTGATACAGTTCTGGTACCCGACCTGAACTATGGACTAAAGTTCGCGTTGGGTACCATAACCCGAACTTCAACGGTCCTCTCATCCTTACTGAATCAGACGCATCTGAAAAGTAGCGGCACATTTTGTCATAAATTAGACGAGCCTTGTCTTCACGCCCCTGTTCCACTCGGCTCCCCCCTTTTGTCAGAGCTAGGCCAAAAGTCGCAAACTTTTTCTACAACCAAGTTGTGTAAACTAATCTGGCGACAACACTTTGATACACACTTTGTGTTGCTGCCATCTTTAATCGGGTCCACTGCACCCTGGTAGTGCATTTGTTTGGAGGCCTGGGCAGGTAAGCATCTCTGCCTTTTTTCTGGTGGTTTTTGAAAAATCTTTGGAGGAGTTCTAAGTCCTCTTTTTGTGTCGATAACAACACTTTGATGTATTGGGCAAATATATAAATATTTATTTGCAGGCTTATTGCTGTCAATGGTACCCCAATCCATATTTAGGGGTGTCCAGCATCCATTTTAATGCAATAGAGATTTTTGAAAATTATGTTGACTTTTATTTTCGAAAAAGGACCAATAACAAATGGATTGTGATTTGCCATTATTGTCAGCTGCACAACTTATTAATTGCACTAGTTATGTTAAATCTGCCTCTACAAGAACGTTGTATAGTGTGTAATGTGATTTATCCTTATTTATGGAAACCAACAAAAATGGTCTGTTCATAGCTAATAGTTTACATTACAACATTACATTTAGACTGAAGGTCATGGAAACATTCAATGCTACATATGTCTTCCAAATAGTACTTAGAGCGCCACTCCACTGTTTTGTTTTATTGGAGCTTTGGAGTGCTGTCACTAATGTAAGTTCCATGCACCTAGTATCATACTTACCAGCCGTCATCTTCATCTGTTATCAGAGCCTCTCCGGTTGGTCCAACAGATTGAAACCTGCTGGATCGCTCCAGTGTTTTTCTGGGTGATCCAGAAGTCACTAAATGTGTGTCTACAAGAGCGAGAACAAGGCACATAGACTTACATTGAGACCTTGTGACCATCACATCTGACTTCCAATTTACATTAGTGGCACCACTCCAGCGCTGAAATAAAAGAAAATGCTGGTGTAGTGCTTTAAGGTGGTTGTCTGGCAGAAAATTTAAGGTCTTATTAACACCTATATCTAATTTATGGCAGACCCCAGACAGGATCCAAAGGTTGTGTTGCCACCATTAAAGAAGCACTCCAGTAGGAAGACTACTTTCCTTTATTTGCTGCTCCCCCCTCAACCACACAAAAATAATGGACCCTAACTATTCATGATTCATCTTCTGCCCCAGAAGCATTTACTGTTAGTTTTTATGGATTTGTGGTAGCGACACTTCTTTTCTGTGAGTTGAATCTACACAAGAACGTTGTCACCCTGAAGCTGCGTCCATAGTTTCTAGACAACAGCATGACCATGGTCACCAAGCCTCCACCACGCAGAGCACAGCTGGAGAAAGCAGTTCCTCGCTTTGTCATTACAGCCGGGAACTGTAGAAATGAGAATTTCCAACATGTTGGTATTTTTTTGGCTTTTTTATATCACGACAAGGATATTTTTTTTTAGTAATGGGTGTAATTTATGCTGTACCTGAGTTTGCTGGTTCAAGTATCCTAGTTTATATAAAACCAATGCAATTGACTTGTTATGTTTTTACCATTTAGTTGATGCAAACATTGTTCCTAGCCTAGAAGACTGTTTAGGGTAACATTGGCAATCAGTAACACTCCGATATGACTTGTCCATAAAAATTTATTTTCAAGAATTGCATAAAATGTATTTTTGTACTGTTTACTATGCACTTTAACAGCAGTGACTTATCATTTGCTGTTTAAGAAGAGTTACAATAAATGTGATCCTGGGAAATCTGTTTGTTTTTTTTGTGACATTTTTTGTTCAAGTAAAAAAATTATATATAAAGATAATATATATACGGTTTATACCATAATTAAAAAAAATAATATATACGGTATATATACTGTATATATATTTTCTTTTTAAATTTTCCACAAGAATTCAAGCTTGCCACACTCATAATCTTCCCACTATGGCTTGATGGAGGACCCTAAGAACAAGGTGCATTATTCCAACTTCTAGTTCTGGCATGTGCGCAGTGAGAAAGGATGTATCAGCCTGAAATACGTAGGGCAGTGCAAAAATATAGCTGAGGCTGGAATCCCAAAGGGTAAGGAAATTCACACAGCTTCTGTCAATGGCAAGAGAACACTGACCTGGACCGTCGTTGAGAAACGTGATCCGTTCATCTCTAGTCTCTAGTTCCTATTGAAGTCAATGTTCTGTGCTTGTAATTCAGAGATGAGCCATGCCTTCCAGAGGAGGATGACTTTTCTGTAGCCACTTTTGGTTATTGATGATGAGGGTCTGAATGGTTGTCAAAGATTAACACAATGAAACCGCTCCAAACAATCACCCCTTGCAGATGATCATACCCAGATCCAGACCAGATTTCCTATGACAGGTTTTCATTTACCCCATATATTATACATATTGGCCATTTTCTTTGAGAAGACCACTTCAATGCGATGTTCTGTGTTTTTTTTCTAAGTGGTTTCACCTTATGTTATTGGATAGCTTTACATATGAGCACTCTAATCTCATTTGGTCTCTCATTATACAGTATGGATTTTAAATGCTACCATTTGTATATCTGTGTACTTCATATACATTAAGAAGCAGCAATTCACAATGCTGAGCCTTTAAACACAGCCATATACATGTATTTTAGTAGTATCTAAAGCTCTGTTCACACTTGAATCTTTGATTCCATGGGTGGTATATTTCGGTAATATCCCATGGCGTATACTTTCAACAAATGCATTCAGCCAATGGCACTGTATTGCCATACAGTGACTTAGATTATATATCTATAGACTTCCATTGGGGAAAAAAAGGTATACTTTTTTTTCCATCTGTATAGGAAAGCACAACAGATTACATATGGGGTTAATAATTCCTTTGCAGCTAAAAGACCTTCCCTTATGGATCTTGCTTTGTGCACTGGGACCTTCAATTACTATTCCCATAAGTTGGAAGCATACAGTTGTCCAAAATGTCTTGGTGTGATGAAGAATTAAGACTTCCCTTTACTGAAATTAAGAGGCATATGCCAACAGCTAAAAGACAACCACTTAGGATTATTCCTCCTCCACAAAGCTTTACAGTTCTTAAGACAGGCGATGTTCTTCAAGCAGTCACCAAACTCAGATATGTGCAATGGATTGCAAGAGATAAATCATCTTCGTAGTGACAAAGAGACTGTGGGTATCTAACCGATCCCTCGAACTTCAGGCTATCCCTGCCCCCTGGATTACCTCTAATGGTGGAGATGCTGTGGTCTCGTACCTTGTTATGCTTCTGTCTTAAACTTTATCTGTGCCCTCCCCCACCCAGGGAGGTGTGTTGACGAAGTGTATTGAAAAACACTAACCAGACAGATGGGGTTAACAGGAATAAAAGAAAACTACAATCATAGAAATACACTCACAAAATAACAGAGTGGAAAATGGGAGGAATAGGAGGCACAAACCAAATGGGAAAGGATAAGGATAAACACGCAAACCAACTTCACGCAGCAATTTCCTGAAAAACTCTCCAACCACCAACTCCAAACACTGAACTTCTCCTTCACTACCAAACCAGGAAGTAGAACTACTATTACTGGCATCTCCCAAGTGCCAGTGTCAAGCATATATACCAGAGGAGAATGGCCAACACAGAACAGCTGAGACAATTCAGGATGGAGAGCTCCAGGAGATAAACTAAACTGATTAACCCTAAAAATAACAGCAAGGAATATCTGCACTGTTTAATAGGATCATGAAGCAGTTCTAATTAGTGCAGGAGTTCGTGTAACCAGACACCACAATATTCTGGCCTCTTTCTGTCACGGTATCCCCGTGACAGTCATTCATCACTTCACAGAATTTGATTCCACTGCTCTAGAATGCAGTCGGGCGTGCTTTACACCACTTAATCCAATGCTAGGCATTGTGCTTGGTGATGTAAGGAAACCCATGCCATGAATCTCCCTTTGCACAGTTTTTGTGTTGACGTTAATGCCAGTGGAGGTTTGGACTTTTCAGTTATGGAGTCAGCAGTGACTTTTATGCACTATCTGCCTGAGCATTCAGTAACCCCACGGATCTGAAAATGTACCCATAGGAGATAAGGACGACTATACGCACATACTTGGGCAATCTAGCCTGACTTAATAGTGTTTGATCAGCAGTCGTGTGCAATGCTTGTGAGCCTAATGCCTGATCTTTTTTGTATATTTACATTGGTTTATATATTTACAGCCGCTTGCAAAGCAGCCAGATATCACCTTGAAAGTATTAGATATGCTAACATGCAACATGCAGAGACTTGTTTTCAAAGAAGGAAGAAAGAACAATGCTGCTTTTCCTCTCTGACATATTTTAATAAATTAATAGAAATGTTTTCACAAATAGTGCTTGTAGATGGCACGGCTCAGCAGCAAGGAAGGGGATGGCTGCAAGTTTCTGGGAGTCCAAATTTATTCTCACTGCATATGAATCCTATGAATCATCTGTCTTGTCGAAATAGTATCAGTCGTTTTGCTTATAAGCGGAAATTGGAACTTCAAGTCTGTGTAAGGCAGCGGCATTTCCGCCAATTCATTTGCTGAGCCGGAGACCCAGGCGAGCTGAGTAAACGTCCTTTATTGTCCAAATACCCAATGTCCAAAGCCCAAGACAGGTTTTCGTAAACTGACTTGGTGAAATAACCTAACCCAATCCACACTTCATTTTGTATGGTAACCACAGCCATATCTGTGATTATAATCTGTGTGGTTCATTCTGGGGGGATACATAACGGCCCTCTCATATGATTCCCCTCACTGTCTCGGATCTGTAATGTGTAGTGCCAATACTGTAAAATGTCCACATCCAAGTTTACATTTACAGAACATTTATGATCTTATTTTTATTAATAAGAAAAGAGTAAGAAATAAAAGAATTTGATTCACGATTTGCATTTTTTAAGTAACTTTTTTTGTCTTGTAGTATTCGGTGATGTTTTTGCACTAATTTCACGACCATGGTGCACACGGTTCATGAATTTTCAAAAAGAGCTTTTCCTGGTGTAAAAAAAACAGGTGCAAACGTAGGCAGAATGAGAATAATGGCCCCTAAGGATCAGGAGTAGTGATGAGCGAATATACTCGTTACTCGAGATTTCCCGAGCACGCTCGGGGGTCCTCCGAGTATTTTTTAGTGCTCGGAGATTTAGTTTTCATCACCTCAGCTGAATGATTTACATCTGTTAGCCAGCATAAGTACATGTGGGGGTTGCCTGGCTGCTAGGGAATCCCCACATATAATCAAGCTGGCTAACAGATGTAAATCATTCAGCTGCGGTGAGGAAAACTAAATCTCCGAGCACTAAAAAGTACTCGGAGGTCACACGAGCGTGCTCGGGAAATCTCGAGTATATTCGCTCATCACTAATCAGGAGTCATATCTGGTTTTTGGCTTCTGCTTGCTGTGTGCCACCCAGATATAAATACCAGTTTGGCAGCACAGAGGAACAAAGTGTCCCGATTTCAGCTTGTTCTAATTTTATTAGCAAGAAGCAGCTAGAACATTTCAGATACAGCAACCAATGTCTGATTACAGTGTTTGCTCAGGACTCATATATACAAACCAGATCCTTCTAGTCTCTGTACCTGAGCTTTCTTTAGCCCAATGCAAAAAGTCACTAACAATTAAGTCATCATCTGGGAGAACATTTCGTTCCGCCCTACTTGCGACTGTAAAATTTAGAGCGAAAATCACTGTCTGCATGAATACAATTCCCCCGAAAGAGTGAAGGTCCACAAGCACCATACGACAGACCATGGTACCTTGGGTGGTCCCTTTCCCTTAGCTTCTGGATGATGAGAACATGTGCCTCCACTTTACAGGGGCCATGGAAAGTTTACTCCTGTTTTCTTTTGGCACCATAGAGACTAATACAATACATTAAGCCCTTTTCATCATTGCATTTGCACCCGTTTTTTGTTGATTTCTTTTGCCATTTTGCTACTCTTTTTAATGGCCCTAAATTCATCTTTTTTAAGTCTTTATATTTTTTTTTACATGTGGTCGCCTGTTTTTTGTTTGCGACTGTGGGTGATGTCTAGGTTTTCCACATGTTTTTGCCTAATTCATTATTTGCAACTTTTCAAAAAGGACGGTTGGCAAGTATCCATCTGGTGCAAGACTACCAAACAACATTTTTCAGGAGCCACACGGGATTCTGCTTAAAAAAACTAATACATCTGCTGAATTTTGTGCATCTTTTTTAGGCAATGGTACTCACTAGACCAGAGGCAATAGCCCAGGAAACAGGCAGGAATCTCAGTAGAATGGTCCCTTCTTAAAGGGAATCTGTCAGCAGAATTTCACCCTCCAAAGCTATTTATACATGCCTGTAGCTCTTTCAGAAACAAGTCCAGCAATACCTTTACATGGCCAATCTGTTATATCATTACTGAGAATCAGCGTTTGAATTGATATGCAAATAAGGCCGAAGAACGATTTGTAGATCTGATGCCTCTGTCACTCCAGCTCTATTCTCCACCCAGTGCCACCTTCTCCTGCTTGACTGCCCGCCTCTATGCTGTGTGGCTTCAGGCAAAGGAGCCGTCAGTGAAGCAGAAGGAAGCGGCACTGAGTGAGGTATAGAGCTGGAGTGACAGAGGCATCAGATCTACAACCTCATTTACATGTCAATACAAAATTGCGTACATATAATCCCTTAAAACAAAATTTTATTTCCAATAAATATAAAACCCTGACCCATAAAAAACTAATTTAGATATCACAAATATGAACAATAGGTCACTATCATATGTACCTATTCTGGTCCTATATACACCTACTGCTCACGCCTGCCTTACTGTGGGGGTTGGCACCCTAAGATACGATTTTTTGGCGCCCCCACTCCACGTCGGCTAGCCCTCTCTCCCCTATGGTATCCCTCACCTTACAGGTGGGAAAACAATGTAATAAAGAGCAGTGGTGAAAAAAACAGTAAATGACCAGATGTATGATATCTTGGACCTATATAGGTACCTCTACATAGTATAATAACGTACCCAAACACACCGCATTAGATACACTGCGATCACCTATATTAAATAAACAGCAATCTGAGATAATGGCCGTAATGGTCCAAAAATCAATTGGCAATATATTGGACAGATAGATAAACTGTCAAAACTATGCCAGACAAGAAATCTCAGAACAGATAATTAGGGTCACTTAGCGTGTGTCGGTGTCTCCCCGACGCGTTTCCCCGTTTTCACGGTTCATCAGGAGGGAAATGATGCCGGATGCTCCATAGATGTAGGGCATAGGCGGCGGTGACCATTCTGATTTTGATTCCTGGATAGATTATATGCTTTTGAGTATTTACATGTCAATACAAACCCTGATTTCTTAATAACGGAGGAATGGACCGGCCATGTAAAGATATTCCTGGACTTGTCTTTGAAACAGCTACTTTATTAACAAATAGTTTGTGGGGAGTGAAATTGTGCTTTAAGCAGGGAAAATTGTGTATGCGAGTATTCTTTACTAACTGAAAATCAATCAGTGATAACTTCAAGCAGTCCCATTTCCCATTCCAGTTTTTTCCAACAAGCCTTTGCTCCTTAACACTGATCTCCAGGCTTATAAAGCAGATTTCTCAATAGAAACTGCATATATTATTGGATAGATGTTTTCAACCTGGTGTACTTACTTTTACAATCCATGGCAGAATGATTGAATAATTATATTTTAAAGTTTTCTGTCTTGATATTAAACTGAGCATGTTTTAAGTCCAGCAAGAACTCATTTTAATGTCAGAATTAAACAGCTATTGTGACATGAATATTCAGAGTAAGTACACCGGCTTCAGCAGGTCTAAGGGATCTATTTAATAATGTATGTAGTGTGTACTTTGAAAAGTGGTCACAGGTCCTCTTTAAGTTCGATGTTTAAGAAAATAGCAAATTCATGGTTGATAGCTGACTGTAGATATTACAAGATCCATGGGCCAGATGGGGTGGAAGGATGGAGCGTCCCCATAAATGTTGTCAAATGTGCAAATTTTACATTTTTGTACCTGGAAACATTTGACAAATAGGTTTAATCTCTGGGTCTTAATGAAAAATGATGTGGTATTTATAATAATGGTATCTTTTATAGAGACAAGGGGTGTAAATGAGACTGCTACCTCCGCGCCTCCGATGGCTACACCACTGTCTAGGATCAGCCCTCGTAGGTTCACATTTCCCGTTCCACCCTGACACTGTGCTGTCTGATGTAGAAAGTGTCGATAGGATGCGGATTATTGACACTTGACTGCTCAATTATTTTCACAACATTACCGAAACAATTTTCTAGCAGTTTGCAGTAAATCCATTTTCGACTCACCAATAAACAAGAATTAGCGCCTTAAGGAAGGTTGGTTGAACCTCTGAGGCTGAAAAAGATCTTGTCGTGTAAGAATGTTTTGACAAGAATCATGTTTTTAAAACAGAAAATACCTGTGATATTGTAGAGGAGACGCAGCTTTTAACCTTGGGTACAAAAACTTTCTGCTTTCAATGCAAAACGGTAAATTTATGAAAACCGCAAAATAAACACAAAGTTTTACAGAAAGATAGAAAGAAAATGTGGTCACAATAGTGTTTATCCAAACTAGCATTTACACGGTTATTCCCAAAATCACAATTTATACCACATCCACATGATACAGAAGTGCTGGAATTCATCTATATCCATTGCTTATGAAACTGTTGGAGAAAGCAGGGAGCTGTGCTCATACATTTCCGACAGTCCCCTTGACAATGTAGTGGAGGCTGAGCATGCACGTCGGACTGCAGAGCCCCGTCCTCGGGATTTCAGAGCTGCAATCACAAGATCGCTGGTGGCCCCAGCAGTTGGACTCCCAGCAGTCAGCGCGTTACCCCCTATCTATAGAGAATAAGTTGTGGCTTTGGGAGTAACCTTTTAAAAATAGATATTACAAGGAATTCCTTTGTCTTTCCATTGTGCTTTCCAAATTCCACTACTTCTTAAAAGGGAATCTGCCAGTAGCATCAAACCTCCTAAGCTGTCTATATAGACATATAGTTCATAGGAAGCTGAATAAAATGATACCGTTATATCTGCGATCTAATGTCTTATTCCAGAGAAATCCATGTCTTTCTTAATATGTAAATTAGCTTCTTAGCTGTTAAGATCTATGGGCTGGACATCGATCTTCCTGAGAATCTGCCTCCAGATTATTATAAATTAAAGGAGGCATTACCAGTGTGAGACATGTAACCAATAAAGAACTGCAGAACCTGACTCTGATAACAAACACATTAACAGCTGTAGCTCTCACAGCTCTGCTGTATTGTAACCCTGTCTTCCTGTGAGATGGAAACTGAGAGAAACCTGCAGATGTGTCAGGTATAATCACACTCAGCTCTGCGGTGAGATCAGAAGAGCAGGGAGCGGCCATTACACATCATACTGGTAACTCCCCCTTTTATTAAAAATAAGCTCTGGAGGCAGATTCTCAGGGAGATCAGGGTCCCGCCCACAGATCTTAACAGCTCATTTACATGTAAGAAAAATGTGTATTTCTCTGGAATAAGACATCAGATCGCAGATATCAAGGTATCATTTTATTCAGCTTCTTCATAGGAGGGTTGGGCCTACCGACAAGTTGCATTTAAACAGTTTATTCAGGATATAACTTCTATTTGTGAAGGCAACAAATGTTCTAACATTAAATAAAAAAGCAAAAAAAAATAAATAAAATGGAATGGAAAACTGAATGACAAAGTCGGCTTTCTGTTTCATCCATTTTATATGGATCCCTATAGACTTGGATGGCCGAGTTTGATCCGCAGAACGGACTAGAATAGGACCTGCTCTGAGTCTCACAGATCCAATTTAAAAATTGATGTGTGTATGGATCAATGAAAGTCAGCACTAGGAGGTGACACACGGAGATGTGAGCGCAGCCTTAGACAACCTGGCAGTAAAAACCTAGATAAGTCGGGTAAGACATTGTTCTTTTAATTAAAAAAAAAAACAAAAAACACATTTGCCCATAAAGTTTAACATTGCTGTACTTCTGATTTAATGTAAAATAAATAAAATGTCGTGTTAACAAATCTGGGATGTTTAGAGGAAACTATCAAAAATTAGAATCTGTCCTTTAGAGCTACTGTATATCATGTGAATAGTTTTAATTCTATTTATTATATTTATTTTGTATTTTTTTGTAGTACAGTACTTACTGATATATTATAGAACACCGAAGCAAAATAAAAATGCAGCATAATCATCATAGTCTGGTTCATCAAGACTACCATCTTTAGTGATGAGGTATTAGCCAAGCATGCTTGTGTGCCAACCGAGTGACTTTGGCGTGCTCAAAAATCTGTTCAAGTCCCCACGGCTGCATGTCTTCTGGCTGTTCGACAGCTGCAACACATGCCGGGATTGCCTAACAAACAATCCATGTATTCAGAATGTATTCATCCCAGCAGTTCCAGGCTTCCAGTCACAGAGGCGCAGCTTCAGTCACCGCTCAGCACATAGTGAGCAGCTGCTATAACCATCCCCCGGCACTGACTGACAGCTAGCTCACAGTGTATCAGTACAGAGCCGGCTGTCAGTCAGTATCGGGGAGTGGCTACAGCTGCTGCTGACTATGTATTGAGCTGTGACTGAAGCTGCACCTCTGTGACTGAAAGCCGGAGGCTAGCAGGAGGAATAACGTTTATTTCTTCCCAGTAGCTGGGCTCTCAGTGCAGCCGCCCCACAGCTTTTGAATGCTATAAACCAGCAGATTAACCCCATATCTGTAGGTGAATATCGTTTTGGTACATGACTTATTATTATTATTATTATTATTAACAAGACAAGTACATTAGAGTCTGTAGTTTGAGAAATCGATGCCTCACAGGTCCTCAACTGGCAGGTTCATTAATTAGTACACGCAAAACGCCAGTGTCAACGTCTACAGTGAAGAGGCGACTCCGGGATGCTGGCCTTCAGGGCAGAGTGGCAAAGAAAAACGGTGGCGCAGTGGTTAGCACTGCAGACTTGCAGCGCTGGAGTCCTGGGTTTGCATGTTCTATCCGTGTTTGCATGGGTTTCCTCCGGGTACTCCAGTTTCCTCCCACATTCCAAAGACATACTTAGATTGTGAGCCCCATCGGGGACAGTGATGATAATGTGTGCAAACTGTAAAGCGCTGCGGAATATGTTAGCGCTATATAAAAATAAAGATTATTAATCTCTAACCAGAGGTTACTGCATAAAAGACGATTTATCACACATGCGTACGTCTATATCACATTTATATTATATACATATCAACAGCTGTATAAAAAAGTTTATAATAATACAAAAAATATGGCACATGGACGCCTTTCAGATTCTTCAGTAATGTCACAGTGAGGTGCAGACATTCGAGACGTGTCTAAAGCGAAAACGAGGTGTCAAGATTCAAAGTTTAATTCCACTGCAAACTTTTCACTGTAGAGTTTTCCCGATTTCTCTTTGTGAGGATTGTCCAATTCATTTTTAGAAAGGTAAAGCCTAAAAACAACAACAACAGCATTAAGTGCAAAGACAAGAAACAGCAACAACAACACAGCATTAAGTGCTAAGACAAGAAACAACAGCAACAACACAGCATTAAGTGCAAAGACAAGAAACAGCAACAACAACACAGCATTAAGTGCAAAGACAAGAAACAGCAACAGCAACACAGCATTAAGTGCAAAGACAAAGTCAAAATAATTCCTACTAGAAAGCATAGTAGCATTTTGACATGGACAGCTGAGTGTATTACGACTTCCATGTTCACAGAGAATGGAGAAGGTTGAGCAATGTTGTTCTCCATCTTCTCCTCACTGTGTGCTCCTATTCTCTTATCCGAAAGAATCAGATCACACCATGCTGACACTGATCAGAGTTTGATCAGAGTGTCATTAACATAATCGACCCGATTCTCTCAAAATGTAAAACTCTGGTTTTCACCGAAGTAAAATGAACGAATCACTATCACAAATATCTTCAATTTATCTTCCATTTTGATCCGTATACCTTCTCTTAGTACCACAAGCATAATAGGGGATCTATCATCGTGAATTTCTTACCTGTTATTTTCTATGAATGACGTATTGAACCAGAAGTAAAATGGGCAGTCGTCATAGCCTTTCGGTAGACCCTAAAAGAGGGAGCATGTATCAAAAACTATTCTGGAGGAATAAAAATGCATGAATTAGCATGTCATCTCAGGGGTTAAATGGCCAGCACCAGAGCACAGAGATTTCTTCAATGCCAGACCGATTTAATTGTACAACACAAACTGCCAGGCTTTCCTACCAAGGTTAAAAGTAGAAGTTTCTGCCCATGACAACCAGTTTCCATTTTTACCTTTGCACTATAGTATATTTCACACCCTAAAAGATTCTACTATGCAGTACTATGAAAAAATATGTGCCCCTCTAGAAGTTAATTAGTCGTGTATTTGTTGCAGTGGTCGCTGTATTTGAAAAGTAACAATCATTTTAATTTTTATTTCATAAATCAATAGTATACAAGAATATAAGAAACTGTGTAATATGTCTTATTAGAGAAATCTGCTTCTTTCAACTCCAGGACTGACCTTTCACTCTCATTTCATGGTTCAAATCTGTGTTCAGCGCAGACACTTTCCCATTACTGAGATAGGAGATGGCAGTTGGTGCTTATAAAGTTCTATGGAGATGGGAGGAGCTAGAAGCAGACAGATAATCAGGAGAACGTTCTCTGGATACGACAGTTACAGTTCTCCATTGAACTCTATAAGCACCAACTGTCATCTGCTATCTCAGTATTGGGAAAACCTTCCTTCACTGAAGACAGAATTTACCCAGGAACTGAGAATCTTTAAAATGAATGATCAGTCCAGGAGGACAAATAAGCCGATTTCTCAAATTACGCATTCCATTGATTTATGAAATATAAACTAAAATGACAATCACTCTTTTACCATTTCTAAAATATATTATTATTAAATTGATCAAATCTCGTAGGACAAGATTACACTTTGGCGTACACCACTGGTAAATTGTAGTAAAAACCGGTATACTGGTGAAACGCGCGTCAGGGACACATGTCCTGGTATCACTGATTATGTTACAGTGATTCAGTTACCAGTAACACCAATTAACATCAATGTTTACCCTATTGTCAAAGGATTTGGCATCTCACCTAATATAGGAATAATCTGACTATAAAGGGACAATATTCAAGAATCCCCATGAATTTAATTTTTCCACATTTATCACTAACCAGGAACTAGTGGGTCACATTGTAAGTTTCTGACCCGATGTCCATCCATACTGGATATATGTAAACAACTTAGAATTACTTTTAATCCCTTAGTGACAGAGCCAATTTGGTACTTAATGACCGAGCCAAATTTTACAATTCTGACCACTGTCCCTTTATGAGGTTATAACTCTGGAACGCTTTATCGGATCCCGCTGATTCTGAGATTGTTTTTTCGTGACATATTGTACTTCATGTTAGTGGTAACATTTCTTCAATATTACTTGCAATTTTTTATGAAAAAAATGGAAATATGGCAAAAAAAATTAAAATTTTGCAAATTTTAAACTTTGAATTTTTATGCCCTTAAATCAGAGAGATATGTGACACAAAATAGTTAATAAATAACATTTCCCACATGTCTACTTTACATCAGCACAATTTTGGAAACAAAATTTCTTTTTGTTAGGAAGTTGTAAGGGTTAAAAGTTGACCAGCGACATCTCATTTTTACAACAAAATTTACAAGTGACACCATTTTGGAAATTAGACCCCTTAAGGAACTTATCTAGGTGTGTGGTGAGCACTTTGAACCCCCAAGCGCTTCACAGAAGTTTATAACATAGAGCCGTGAAAATAAAAAAATCGCATTTTTTTTACAAAAAATGATCTTTTCGCCCCCATATCTTTATTTTCACAAGGGTAACAGGAGAAATTAGACCAGAAAAGTTGTTGTGCAATTTGTCCTGAGTACGCCGATACCCCATATGTGGGGGGCAAACCACAGTTTGGGCGCATGGCAGCGCTTGGAAGAGAAGGAGTTCCGTTTGACTTTTTCAATGCAGAATTGGCTGGAATTGAGATCGGACGCCAAGTCGCGTTTGGAGAGCCCCTGATGTTACTAAACAGTGGAAACCCCCCACAAGTGACCCCATTTTGGAAACTAAACCCATTAAGGAACTTATCTAGATGTGTGGTGAGCTCTTTGAACCCCCAAGTGCTTCACAGAAATTTATAACGTAGAGCCGTGAAAATAAAAAATCCTTTTTTTTGCCTCAAAAATTATTTTTTAGCTCGCAATTTTTTATTTTCTCAAGGTTAACAGGAGAAATTGGACCACAAAATTGGTTGTAGTTTGTCCTGAGTACGCTGATACCCCATATGTGGGGGGGACCACTGTTTGGGCACACATCAGGGCTCGGAAGGGAAGTAGTGACGTTTTAAAATGCAGACTTTGATGAAATGGTCTGCGGGTGTCATGTTGCATTTTCAGAGCCCCTGATGTACCTAAATAGTAGAAACCTTACCCACAAGTGACCCTATTTTGGAAACTAGACCCCCCAAGGAACTTATCTAGATATGTGGTGAGCATTTTGAATGCCCAAGTGCTTCACAGAAGTTTGACGCAGAGCCATGAAAATAAAAAAATCATTTTTTCCCCACAAAAATGATTTTTTAGCCCCCAATTTTTTTATTTTCGAAAGGGTAACAGGAGAAACTGGACCCCAAAAGTTGTTGTCCAATCAGTCCTGAGTACGCTGATACCCCATATGTGGGGGTAAACCACTGTTTGGGTGCACGGCAGAGCACAGAAGGGAGGGAGCACCAATTGAATTTTGAACCCAAAATTGGCTGTCGCGTTTGGAGACCCCCTGATGTACCTAAACAGTGGAAACCCCCTAATTCTAACTCCAACCGTAACCCCAACACACCCCTAACACTAATCCCAACCCAATCCATAACGCTAATCAAAACCCTAACCCCAAAACACCCCTAACCCTAATCACAGCCCTAACACCAAAACACCCCTAACCCTAATCCCAACTCTAACCCTAATCAAATCCCTAAGCCCAACACACCCGTAATCATAATCTCAACCCTAACCTCAAACCTAACCCCAACCATAACCTTAATCCTAATCCCAAACGTAACCCTAATGCCAACCTTAACCCTAATACCAACCCTAATCCAAACCCTAATCCCAAGCCTAACCCTAATCCCAACTCTAACCCTAACTTTAGCCCCAACCCTAACCCTAACTTTAGCCCCAACCCTAACCCTAACTTTAGCCCCAACCCTAACCCTAACTTTATCCCCAACCCTAGCCCTAACTTTAGCCCCAACCCTAGCCCTAACCCTAACTTTAGCCCCAACCCTAACCTTAACTTTAGCCCCAACTCTAGCCCTAACCCTAGCCCTAACGCTAACCCTAGTCCTAATTGGAAAATAGAAATACATCCTTTTTTATTTTATCATTTTTTCCTAACTTGGGGGGTGATAAGGGGGGGTTATTTACTATTTTTTTATTTTGATCACTGTGATAGGATCTCACAGTGACCAAAATAAAACAAGAGGAAGAATCTTCCTCTGCCGGCCGGCACATCACGGTGGGCGCACTGCGCATGCGCCCGCCATTTTCTTCCCAGAGAAAGAAGCCGGCGGCCAGTAGGGGACGCAGGAGGACCCAGGGACACCGGTAAGTATGATAGGGTCACCGAATCCCCCTATTTCTCTGTCCTCTGATGTGCGATCACATCAGAGGACAGAGAATGACACGCCGCTTTTTTTTTCTTTTTGTGTTCGCCGGTAAACGGTTAATTATCGGCGATCGCAAAACAGGAGTCGGTAAAAACCGACCCCGATCATGTTCTTTGGGGTCTCTACCCCCGGCAGCCGAGACCCCAAAGATCTGCCGGGTGCCGGCCGGTGGGCGCACTGCGCATGCGCCCGCCATTTTTTTCACGGAAAAAGATGGCGGCGCCCATCGTGAGCCACGAGGAGCATCGGGGGAGACGGGTGAGTATCGGAGACCTCATTTCTCTGTCCTCTGATGTGCGATCACATCGGAGGACAGAGAAATTAAATGGGAAATTGCTTCTTTTTTTCTTTTGCGGCCGCCGGTAAACGGTTATTTACCGGCGATCGCAACCCTGAGGTTGATAAACCCCCCCTAAATCATGTTTTCTGGGGTCTCGGCTACCCTCGGCAACTGAGACCCCAGAGAAAATCCGACTCTGGGGGGCGCTATACACTTTTTCCACAGCGCCATTAATTAACGGCTCTGTGGTTTAAGTACCCTTAACTGCCGCAGTTAAAAGGCGTATCGGCGGTCATTAAGGGGTTAAACTTATATGGAATAAAAGTTAAATGTTAATTACACATTCCTTTTGTTTTTTGAATTGATATCATTTGTAAAATATAACACTTTCTTTTATCATCAAATCTTGTCCAACAACTTTGCTTTACACGTGGAATGGTTTTCATAAGTCAAACTAAAAATATGTTGTCAGATTTGTTTTGTGCTTGTAAATCCAACACATTCAGTCTTGTTTTGTATTTACATTTTTGTCCTTTTCGTCCCAAAAGTCAAAGTAAAAAACCCAACGAACCCAACTCCCATCACAATATGTAGGTGTTAGCATTTGCGATATGTAAAAATAATATCTTATAATAAGAATGTTTGGGAACCCGTCTAAATACCGTATTTTGCTGTTTATAAGACGCACCGGATAATAAGACGCACACCAAATTTTGAGGGGAACAAAAACTTTTTTTGATAAAATGGTGGTGCTTCTTAGAATCTATGCGTCTTATTGCTTACCGGGGGCGGTGGCTGCAGTGAAGCGGGGTCTCGGGGTCGCTGCTGGCGGAGTCAGGAGTGGAGCGTTGCTGCAGGCCGCAGGCTGGGATGAGGGGGTGTTCAGATGTGCGCCACTGCTGGTGTTCGGTGGTGCAGGGCCTCTGCCAACATTTTGTGAAAGCCCAGTGCCCCCGCACTTACATGGTTTACTATGTGGAGTAGATGGAGATCTTGGCGCTGAGATCTCATCTCCCGAGATCTCCATCTGCGCATGCGCCGCCCCCGGCAGCCATTTTCCCGGAGTCCACCACATAGTAAACCATGTAAGTGCGGGGTCTCTGGGCTCTCACAAAATGTTGGCAGAGCCCCCGCCCCACCGAACACCAGCAGCGGCGCACATCGGAACACCCCCTCATCCCAGCCTGCGGCCTGCAGCAGCACTCCACTCTTGCCTGCTCCAGCAGCGACCCAGGGACCCCGCTTCACCACGGCCGGTAAGGTATATCCGCATTATAAGATGCACCCCCATTTCCCCCCCAAATTTGGGGAAAAAAATTGTGTCTTATAATCAGAAAAATGCGGTATATAAATGAGTGTAATGATGGTAGAATAATGTGCTGCGGGTCAGTCCAATGTGATAGTACCAGATATACAGCATATACTCACAGAGGGTCAGTACAGTGTAATAATACCAGATATACAGCATATACAGTACTCACAGAGGGTCAGTCCCATGTAATAATACCAGGTATACAGCATATAACCACAGAGGGTCAGTCCAATGTGATAGTACCAGATATACAGTATATACTCACAGAGGGTACGTACAATGTGATAATACCAGATATACAGCATATACAGTACTCACAGAGGGCCAGTCCCATGTAATAATACTAGATACACAGCATATACAGCATATACCCACAGCGGGCCAGTCCCATGTAATAATACTACAGTAGATACACAGCATATACAGCATATACTCACAGCGGGCCAGTCCCATGTAATAATACTAGATACACAGCATATACCCACAGCGGGCCAGTCCCATGTAATAATACTACAGTAGATACACAGCATATACAGCATATACCCACAGCGGGCCAGTCCCATGTAATAATACTAGATACACAGCATATACCCACAGCGGGCCAGTCCCATGTAATAATACTACAGTAGATACACAGCATATACAGCATATACTCACCGCGGGCCAGTCCCATGTAATAATACTACTGTAGATACACAGCATACACAGCATATACTTACAGCAGTAGATTCAAATCTGACTTTGACGTCTCCAGAGATGAAGGGCCCCTCTTCCAAGCTGATGATCACGGAGTTATTTCCAGCATCAAAAAATAACTAGTCATAGAAGAAACATCTTAGGCTACTTTCACACTAGCGTTAACTGCAATACGTCGCAAATGCGTCGTTTTGCCGAAAATACGCATCCAGCAAAAGTTCTTGCTGGATACGTTTTTTCGTCATAGACTAACATTAGCGACGCATTTGCGACGCATTGCCAAACGTTGCGTCCGTTTTGCGACGCTTGGGCGTGTGGTAGCGGACCGTCGGGAGAAAAAAACGTTACATGTAACGTTTTTTGCTCCCGACGGTCCGCTTTTTCCGACCGCGCATGCGCGGCCGGAACTCCGCCCCCACCTCCCCGCACCTCACAATGGGGCAGCGGATGCGTGGGAAAAATGCATCCGCTGCCCCCGTTGTGCGGCGGAGACCACGCTAGCGTCGGGAACATCGGCCCGACGCACAGCGACGGGTTGTTCCCGACGCTAGTGTGAAAGTAGCCTTACTTAGTCGTTTATCATTGCTCTGTACAATAGACACATTTACACATAGAACATAAATAGATAAAAAGAGCAACACAAGAGATTAAGGATTAGGCCGGGATCACACATGCGAGAAATACGTCCGAGTCTCACATGCTAATACCCGGCATTGCCGCCGTCACTCAGGAGCGGAGCGTGCGGCCGCACAGCAATACATGGAGCCGCACGCTCCGCTCCAGAGAGACGGCGGCAATGCCGGGTATTAGCATGTGAGACTCGGCCGTATTTCTCGCTTGTGTGATCCCGGCCTTAGAGTGATAGTGAATGTGCAGCAAGTAACAACTGGAGACTAAAGGCCACATATACTGTAGATAAAGGCTGAGCAGCAAGTAAAAAAGGACCGAGCTTTATACAAGAGGAGCTGAATGCAAAAGTTATGTCCTAGCTTCCGAAGAGGATGGTGCACCGCCAAGATCTTTTGTGCTGTGGAAAAAAATCATTTCACCTGATGAACAAAAGCTTTGCTCGTTCATCAGGTGATCAACAGCCTGTCTACACTGGAGAGTTATTAGGCTCAAACACTCGTTTACGATATTCTTTTAGTGTTAATGCAGATTAAAGGGAATCTGTCGGCAGGTTTTTGCAATGGAATCTGAGAGCAGCCTGATGTAGGGGCAGAGAAAATTATTTCAGTAATGTGTCACTTACTGGGCTGCTTGGTGCAGTTTTGATAAAATCCCTGTTTTCTCCGCTGTAGATGTAGCAGCGCTATGACTGCTGAGCTCTGTATAACCTGCCCTCACCATGGATTGGCAGCTACCTGTGTACATTGTGCATTGTCGGCAAGCTGCCAATCAGTGGAAGGAGTGGGGTTACACAGATTATCTGGACTGGCTTGTAGTAGACCTAGTCTGGCAGTGATAAACTCCTGCTGATAAAACACTGATTGCATTGAAACTATAGAACAAAGCCCAGTAAGTGACACATCCCGAAATCAGGTTCTCTGCCCCTACATAATGCTGTTCTCAGATAAAATAGCAAAACAAGCTGACAGATTTCCTTAAACTCTTGTTTGATCACTGTTGTGGCAGCTATGCTGATTTATTGCCTTATTGTCTAAGCTAAATATATACTGTAATTGTTGTTATTTATTATCCATGTGAGCCGGTCTTATATCCTTATTATTGGCTAAGACCTGGTACCTAATTGTCTTTGGACAGTTTTATCTGTTTTTAGATGTATATGTCGTGGTTTGTGGATTTCTTTGTAAATAAAGCTCGATACGTTTTTACTTGATGTGCAGCCTGTATCTGTATGTTCCCTGTATGGTCTTTTTTTGCCACATAATCAAATGGATATATAATGACAGCACTCCAACCTAACACCCTGTACTCTTTTTCCCCCGATAGTACATCTCTGCTCTTGGCCCTCTATGCTCCCCAGGCTATGTTCTTTTAGTACTCATATCCCTGCCATCTTTTGCTGCTCTCCACCCTCTGGCCCATTACTGCTCTCCACCTTATGGCCCATCACTGCTCTCCACCCTATGGCCCATCACTGCTCTCCACCCTATGGCACATCACTGCTCTCCACCCTATGGCACATCACTGCTCTCCACCCTATGGCCCATCACTGCTCTCCACCCTATGGCCCATCACTGCTCTCCACCCTATGGCACATCACTGCTCTCCACTCTATTGCACATCACTGCTCTCCACCCTATGGCCCATCACTGCTCTCCACCCTATGGCACATCACTGCTCTCCACCCTATGGCACATCACTGCTCTCCACCCTATGACCCATCACTGCTCTCCACCCTATGGCCCATCACTGCTCTCCACCCTATGCCCCATCACTGCTCTCCACCCTATGGCCCATCACTGCTCTCCACCCTATGGCCCATCACTGCTCTCCACCCTATGGCCCATCACTGCTCTCCAACCTATGGCACATCACTGCTCTCCGCTCTATTGCACATCACTGCTCTCCACCCTATGGCCCATCACTGCTCTCCACCCTATGGCACATCACTGCTCTCCACTCTATGGCCCATCACTGCTTTCCACCCTATGGCCTATCACTGCTCTCCACCCTATGGCCCATCACTGCTCTCTACCCTATGGCCCATCACTGCTCTCCACCCTATGGCCCATCACTGCTCTCTACCCTATGGCCCATCACTGCTCTCCACCCTATGGCACATCACTGCTCTCCACCCTATGGCACATCACTGCTCTCTACCCTATGGCCCATCTCTGCTCTCTACCCTATGGCCCATCACTGCTCTCCACCCTATGGCCCATCACTGCTCTCCACCCTATGGCCCATCACTGCTCTCCACCCTATGGCCCATCACTGCTCTCCACCCTATGGCCCATCACTGCTCTCCACCCTATGGCCCATCACTGCTCTCCACCTTATGGCCCATCACTGCTCTCCACCCTATGGCCCATCACTGCTCTCCACCCTATGGCACATCACTGCTCTCCACCCTATGGCACATCACTGCTCTCCACCCTATGGCACATCACTGCTCTCCACCCTATGGCACATCACTGCTCTCCACCCTATGGCACATCACTGCTCTCCACCCTCCCTATGGCACATCACTGCTCTCCACCCTATGGCACATCACTGCTCTCTACCCTATGGCACATCACTGCTCTCCACCCTATGGCACATCACTGCTCTCCACCCTATGGCAAATCACTGCTCTTAATCCTACCATTGCTGCTCCCCACAATCCTATCTATTATTACTCTGGTCATACACACCTTGCAGTTGTCTTGAGTCTCACAAACGCACTGGAATACCAATTCCTTCTTAACAATTATCTGGACCTTTATGTCACTCCCGTTGTTTTTTCCTATTCCTATAATATGAATAAGTGATTGAAGCACAGGTCAGACATGCAGCATCATAAAGTCTAACACTGGATAAAAACACATATAATCGATGTTTCAGAACATATCAATGAAGCTGTTACAAAACTCATATTGAAACATGACAAAGAGGTCTATGACTTGCTGTCAACTATCTGCTGTCAAGTGTAATCCTTTTCCAGCAGAAATGGTTTATAGGAAGAGATAGTTGGTGTTTGTCTTTCTCCTGTATGTCAAACTGTACATTGACATAACAGAAAGGTGGGCTTAAAGTTTGAAGTGGGCAAATAGCATGAGCAATGCATGCTAAGAAGGGAGGGAAAGTTAGTTCCTTCACCCATAGTGCTGGTAGAATGCTGATGAAGAGCAACCACTTACTTAAAAAGTGCATGGCAAGCTACTGAGCATAAGACTCATGACAGTTTCTTGACATGTTAAACTGGTGTGTGCACCAAAGCAATTCCAAATTGTTATCCCCTTTCCCTTATTCCTTAGTTACTGAGAAATCAGTATTCAAATTGATATGCAAAGGAGGCTGAAGAGCTATGGTAGATCTGAAGCCTCTGTCATTCCAAATCTATTCCCCACCCAGTGCCGCCACCTTCTGTTGCCTGACAGCCTGTATGTAACTTTAGGCAAAGGAGCTTTCACTCAAGCAGGAAGAGGCAACATTTGGTAAGGAATAGAGCTGGAGTGACAGAGGCTTCAGATTTACAAATAATCCTTCATCCTCATTTGCATATCAAGTTAAATGCTATATTCTCAGTAAAGGAGGAACGGACTGGTCATGTAGCGATATTGCTGGACTTGTGTGTGGAAGAGCTACATGAGCATATAAATACTTGGGGGGTGAAATCCTGCTGATAGATTCCCTCAGCATTGAATTCAATATCTCCCATGTAATCTTACATTCCCTTGTTTCAAAAGATGGACAAATTAGCAACAGTTGGTTAATTTCTGTGACTTCCATCTATTCTGGTACTAATAGACATTAATAAAAGCAAACCAGCCAATTTTAGCTGGCTAAGCACACCATCTGATGTGTATGGGGCCTCCAGACTCTACACCAGATACTGGAAGCAGAAGCTTTCTCTTCTTTCTGGGGACAGGAGAGATTGTTATCATTGAGAGGACAGCTATTCCATGTGTATGCCCAGCTTTAGACCCACTAATTAGGGGGCAACCAAGCTCCTTTAACCATGAGCTGGTCATTACCAACTAACAATCTAGTTGTCATGTTGTTGTCAGTCACCCATTGCCTTTCATTGAGCACAGTTACCTTCAATGGAGTGGATTCTAATACTTCGGATCCGGAGCGATTTCTCTGGTGGCATCTGTAAATTGTACTTGTTCTTCACAATTTCATAGTAACATACGTATCTACTCTGAAATATCACAGAGGAAGGACATGTCAGATTTGGAACTTCAGGAGAAGAACTGAAAATTTCTACTTAAAGTGAACCTGTCACCGGGTTTGGCCGATATAAGATGCGGCCACTGCCTTTCAGGGCTTATCTACAGCATTCTATAATGCTGTGTATTTGCCCCGATCCGACCTGAAAGATAAGAAAAATAAGTTTTATTATACTCACCTGCTGGGCTGTCAGGTCCGATGAGTGTCGCAGGTCCGGGTCTGGCGCCTCCCTTCTTCTTGCGATGCCGCCCTTCTGTTGCTTCACAGTCTCCCCGGCATCGCGCTCCTGCGCAGGCGTCGGGAAAGGTCAGAGAGGCCCAGTGCCTGCGCACTGCAGTACTTTGCTCTGCCCTCAACAGGGCAGATAAGTACGCCTGCTCAGGAGCGCGATGCCGGGGAGCGATGAAGCAACAGGAGGGCAGCATTGCAAGAAGATGGAAGGCACCGGACCCGGACCTGCGACACCCATCGGACCGCCCACCTGGGTGAGTATAATAAAACTTATCTTTCTTATTTTTCAGGTCAGACCGAGGCTTATCTACAGCATTATAGAATGCTGTAGATAAGCCCTGAAGGGCAGTGGCCGCATCTTATACCGGCCAAAACTGCTGACAGGTTCCCTTTAAATATCTTGTGAACTTATCTGGATGACCCAAACATGGAGTAGTATCATTGATGGGGAACGAAAAAAGCAGGAATAAGTCTGAAGACTAGAAGGTGAACCACCCCTGTCGGCTGCATTGGTAATACTGCTCAGTTCCTTAAGTTGTGTCTAATTTTTCATACGAGGGCTGAACTCTACCACGTACATCCCGTGTGTTGGTTTGGTGCGCTTTATTGAGAAATAAGCAGATTTCATTGTCTCATAGAGCGTCTTTGGTGAAAATAAATTCTATGGTGTCCATTTGTCATTGTCTTTGCGCCTTTTTTCTAGGGTAATAATGATTCTAATTGTGACTTTTATGTTTTTTCTTTACTTGTTATTTAATTTGTGACTTTTTTTTAAGTTACCTTCACTTAGTTTGTTTTCTTTTTGCTAGACAATGTGGGTCTGGTTTTCCTTATCTAAATGCTTTAGCCTAATTTATCATTTACAACTTTTTAAAAGTTGCAAAATTTGTACTCATTTCTACTCGGGAACTTTAGTGAAGGGCAAAACATGTTTACATTAATTACACAGTTGAAAACTAACGTGCGGCATTTTTAAGATTCATGCGACTTTTTGCTCTAAAAAGGTGCTAAAAGGGTAAAAGACAAAACAATTGAACTTCTTTGATTTTGCGCCAGAATTCATCCACACCATATGCCATTTTGAAGAATTTGGTGCAAACAATGGCAACGAGTAACACAAGACAAAAAAGACAAAAAACTGACTTCACTTAAATAAAATATGCAGATGATGAAACAGAGCCTTTATTTTTAATATACAAATTAAAAAGCTTCAGCTTTAGACTAGTATTATCTTCCAGACCACTGCTATACAATGACTAATACTAGGAGACTCACCTGGGATGGTGTTTCTACACCTTGGAATTTAGTGCTGACAGATGTATCCGTCCTACGTTCTCCAAAATAATCCAGACTTTCCTAAAAAAAAATAAGGTATGTCATCTAAGACACCGCCATGATATCAGAAATTATAAATATGACTTAAAGGGAACCTCACAGATGATACATGCTGTCCAATCAATGTACGATTTCAGCCATATTTGTTTAACTCAACATAGATTAATAGCAGCCGGGGACCGAGCCGCACGGGATAGTAGTCAGACAGGCTGCCATGGATTGACAGGTTTCTCCCTATATATGCAAGCAGGGAGAGACCTGTCAATTATGTTGTGAGGGAGTAGTTTCCCAAATTAATTAGCACAAAGCCATATTCCATCAGTTAGAATTAACACAATGGGCACTTAGAATAATGTGGTGCTTGTTCACACTCTACATGGAGACTCTACGTACCTTTGCACTCTCAAATTGGTCTGAGTCAACAAGATATGTGCAAACCATAGTGCCAGTCCTACCTATAATGAAGAAAATACTATTAAAGCAATAATAAATATGGTCATTCCATCTCTTCCCGGACAGTTCCTCCCAAGGTTCTACCGGAGTGGACTTACACCACCATAGAACACTACTGAGTCGGTGAAGGAGATGTGACTATGATCTCATTTTGACCAGCAATATATTTTTATAGGCTTTATTTTTTTATGGGATGCATGGTAGATCAGATCCTATGATAATTTATCACTCCTTGCTGAGCACTCGGAGAGCCAAGTAGAGTACCCAGCTAACTTTGTCCTACCATTAGACTTTAAATGGTGCGATAGGGTGCACGATCAAACAAACTCCTCATTACTGTGCTTGTGCATTGGAAGGAAGAAGGGGTTGAGGACCCCTTCTAGTCTTTTATGGGGGTCCCAGCTATCAAACATTTATCACTCGTCCTGTGGATAGGTGATAAATGTTCATTATGGGAATACCACTTATGGGGATGAGCAATGAGAAAGTATTGCAAGTGCAGACTGATTACTTAGAATATCCCTGATAACGTGACTTCTTACCTTTTCCTCCTTTGCAGTGAATGGCTATAACATTCTTTGGGTCCTCTGCCATCCAAGAACGTACGCTGGCTGTGAACTTTAACATGTCCCTAAATATCAAGAAAGTAGTAATCACTATTAGTTAACTGACAGATTGTTCGGAATATCAAAAGCTATGTTCTCACATGGCAAATATCAGAAACCCACACCTTACACCTTACATCTGACTGGTATTCACAAAGAAGAGGGTTGTGTTGACGCACAGTGAGGATGGGTTATGGCAGCGGTGATCGGAGGGTAACAATGTACACGCACCTTTGTTAGCAGACTGTCGCACCTTATACGTCCTGATCGGGTTTAACTAAGTGGGGGATTTGTTGTGTGCTGGGATAAAGCAGTGCACTGGCAACATAAATCCACAGATCGGGCAATTGGATTCATTTTTCATGCAATGTGGACATCTTTATCCTGACACACCACTAATCCTCCCATACATGTGGCTGGGGATGTTTAGCAGCATTGGATTTGCATAAACCAATTTAGATGGTCTAGCACAGAACCTGCTATGTGTGAATATACTCTACAGGGGTGTAGGGTATATACTATAAATGGTATATAACATACTGTTTTCTATTTCCTCATCATGTTCTACATCTCTGTTGGATGCCAGTAAATGGATATATCTTTGTGTTAAGGCCCCGTCTCACTTAGCGACGCTAAAGCGATCCCGACAACGATACGACCTGTCAGGGATCGTTGCTGCGTCGCTATGTGGTCGCTGGTGAGATGTCAAACAGTGAGATCTTCCAGCGATCGCTGCTGC
The DNA here is from genome assembly GCF_051348905.1 of Ranitomeya variabilis. NCBI lineage: Eukaryota > Metazoa > Chordata > Amphibia > Anura > Dendrobatidae > Ranitomeya > Ranitomeya variabilis. The sequence continues at coordinate 693,258,326 of NC_135234.1, read as the reverse complement.
GATCTCACTGTTTGACATCTCACCAGCGACCTGTAGCGACCTGTACAACGATGTCACATGGGAGCTATTATGACGATTCAGTGTCTGAGTCGTCAACGAGGTCGTTGTTAAGGTGTCAAACACAGCGATGTGTGCTACCCAGCGGGACCTCAACGATCAAAAAAAGGTCCAGGCCATTCCGACACGACCAGCGATCTCACAGCAGGGGCCTGGTCGCTGCTACGTGTCACACATAGCGAGATCGCTACTGAGGTCGCTGTTGCGTCACAAAACTTGTGACTCAGCAGCGATCTCGCTAGCGATCTCGCTTAGTGAGACGGCGGCTTTAGGCCTCATTCACACGTGTGTAATTAATTAGTATTTTGCAGTTGTGGGACATCAGAATTAGGCCACATTCACATGTTCAGTACTTGGTCAGTATTTTACCTCAGTATTTGTTGCCAAAACTGGGAAAGCAACAATCAGAGGAAAAGTGTAATAGAAACACGTCACCATTTATGTATTTATCACCCACTTCTGGTTTTGGCTTACAAATACTGAGGTAAAATACTGACCAAACACTCAACGTGTGAATGTGGCCTTAGGCCTCTGTCAGATGTCAATTTTTCATGGATGTGTCACAGAATGATTGTTCCAATGCAATTCAATTGGTTAATGAAAAAAGCTGCTTGGAGTGCTGTCCATTTTTTTTTACTGTTTATTAGCCAGGAGAGGCTTGGAATTTATTTATTTTTTTGCATATGAGAAAAACAGATGCCATACTAATGGCATAAATGGACACATGGACTAAAAATAGACAAAAAATGTGATCCTGCACATTGATGAAAACTAGTACATTTTTTCTCAAATGTTAAAAAAATGAGGTCTAATAAGCAGAAGAGTAGATGTATAAGGACGGGCTCATTACACTTACGCTAGAGACGGCACATTGTGATCGTCTATGAAGAATCGCTCCACTCTGTAATGGAAGAACTCTGGATCATAGCCCTTCTCACCTGTAAGAGAGATCTCGTGAACTAAAGGCTACAAATTACACCTGAAGTCTGAACACAGACATAACTCTTCGTGTTCATATTGTGTGAATGGCGACTACTTTCTCGTAAATCTGAACTAAAACCCATAATTACTACCCCCCTCCACCATCATCTTTTCATGCCAAGGCCCATTATCTACAAAGGACGATATTAATATGGCTGGGGTGAATAGGATTGTGGCTTGTGTATAGGAAGAATTTCTCTAAATGTCGGTTTTGTATTATCTAATTGTATGATTGTGCCTGCACTCAAACATCACATCATTTCCTTAGCCACTACTTACTGCATAAGTTGTAGATCTTGTAGTGATCTTTATGTTTGGAGTCCAAAAATCGCGCAACCTCCTGTGAAAAAGGAAAAAAAAAAAGATAAATTCAGATGTAAAATTTTAATTAATTATGACAAGAAAAAGAAAAAACAAATTGTCTTAGGATGGAAGGGAAGAAGACAATTTAGCAGAAAAAAAGGCATCAAAGAGGAAAGCTGAAAAATAGTAGATTTTCCTAAAGGAGAAAAATAGACAGAAGTAGAGAGATAGACAGCATCTCATCAATCACAGAGATCGCCCCTCATAAATACTGTGCACTCTAAGTCCAATAAATACTTTATTTTCTGAGTGCATTAGCGAAAGGTAAGTATTTGATGCTGTTTTGTCTAATAGTAAAGTAACCCAGTCCGTGTAAAATGCTTCCATTAGATAGAGCAGCGAGATAATTAGACAGATCAGCTGTAAGATGCCCATACACAGTAGATAGCTGTCAGATGAATGAGGGTTCATCCAACATTTCCCCATAAACGCTTGGCTTAACCGAACGTTCATGTTTTTTCAATAAGAATACTGGAGTAAGGGGGCCATACACAATTTCTAGCTATTGGCCAAACGATGGTTTGGCCAATCATTCGGCTGGGAGCTACCGTTCCCGGTTCCCTATACAGAGGAGCGCTTTGCTCTGTCAAGCACTCCTGGGTTCTCTATGAGAGAGCCACTACCAAACTCCTTCTCGTCAAGAACAAAAGGATTGTCAGTCCAAAATCAAACATACTGGATCCTTATCTCTCCCAACATCATCTGTCAGGAGAGAGTCGGAAAGCCACCTACACATTAAAGGGATGGCTGATTTTAATATACTAGATGCCCTTCATTTCACTGAAGACATGGCTTGGGAAGACTTTAATGTGAATTATTGGTTTCAACCAATGTCTTACTGAAGACTTACCTTTATAGGATTCCGATAAAAGGACTGCTTCCCAGATGATGGGAACGACATAGCAATTATCCTGTCTACAAAGATCAAAAAGGAAATATACGATAATATTAATAAAACAGAGAGTACCGATATGACATTATTACTTATAGGGATGATTTGTATTTCTGTTACTGTTTTATGCCCTTGTGTCTCCAGTAGGCCCAATTTCCTATAGGAAATCACCCACATTATAAACGGCACATTGTGTGCTCACCTATTAATTTATTAAAAGGGTTGTCCTATCTTAAGCTACAGGTCAGCAGTCATTCTATGCTACTGCAGACTTGTAAATCCTCACATTGTGCGCAGTGCACGCTGTGAAGATTCTTCGGTGCAGGGAGCAGCGGTCATGTGACCACAAGTATGCAATATTTAGACTTCCGGCCACATTTCGACTAGACTGTTTCCAACCTCATTCGATACACTTGCATTGAGCGAGGCCGCAGCCATCTAGTCGGAATGTGTCCAGGAGTTTACATATCGCATACTTGTAGTCACATGACCGCCACTTCCAACACCGGCACCTGAGAATCCTCACTGCACACGGTGTGAGGATTCACAAGTCTGCAGTAACATAGAGTGAATGCAGACTTGTAGCTTGAGACCCATTTCAGCGCCATAAATTGATAGGTTAATGCAAAGTGAAATCGCACCTAAAATCACATATTTCATGCTTTATTTTCTTTGCATTATTTTCCTGCTATATTCTCTCAAACATCGCCCTGTTTGGTAATAGTGTGTTATTACATTTTTTTTTTTTTTTTTAAATCAGATACATTTTTATTTTAAAGTGTATTATTACGTTAACCATCTAAGATATCTAATATGTTATTATGTATTTTGGTAATAAATTTCTTCTTTTTTAAAAATAAATTTTAAATAGTAGATAGATAGATAATTTAATAGGTGAAGGTTTAGCTGTGCTTTTTTTTAGTTTTGAAGGAAGCATCATGGCTGTCAATCTTCCAGAATGATTACAGGATCTAGAAGTATGGATTATCTTATTAGGTGGTTGATGTTATTACTTGGACTTTTAAGTAATATTACATCTTTTATGCTTACACATTTTTCTAATACTCTATGGTCTACGAGCTGTGACACGCACCAGTGATGTAAGTGAGGTCCAGGTCAAATCCATCTTTCTGATATCTTCTTTTGTTTTCAGACACCTGCAAATGAACAAATTTGACTTTTTAAAATAATATACGAGTTTCCATTCTGTCTAAGACCTTATTTTGATGTAAGATCTCATTGTAGGGCCAGCTGGGCACTGGCACTATATTATTATACAGAGTGTCCAATATTGACTGTCTCCTGACATGTCTATTTAAAGGGAACTTTTCAGATCCAAAAATGGCATTTACCTCCAGATATAACGGTAATCTGCAGCTAAATAACCTTGAGGGCTTGTTCACACTGTCCTTTTTTTGCTGCGGATTTTTCAGCTGCGGATTTGGAAAAACCGCAGTGCAAAACCGCGGTGGTTTTCACTGCGGTTTTTTGTGCGGTTTCTACTGCGGATTCCACTGCGGGTTTCCAACTGCACTTTCCTATTGGTGCAGGTGGAAAACCGCTGCGGAATCCGCAGAAAGAATTGACATGCTACTTCTTTTTTTCCGCAGAAAATCAGCGCGGATTTTCAAGCGGAAAAACGCAAAGTGGGCACAGCGGTTTTTGTTTTCCATAGGGTAACATTGTACTGTACCCTGCATGGAAAACGGCTGCGGATCCGCAGCTGCAAATCCGCTGCGGATCCGCAGCAAAAAACGCAAAGTGTGAACATAGCCTTAAATCATGTCTGGCTACCTTACACAAGCAGCAGCTACTGGGAGAAAACTAAGTTTTCTTTTCCTTGCAGCCGCTTACTTCCATTCATGCAGGTGATGGATGAAGCTGAAACAGCATATACAGTGAACGCGCTGTGATCACTCCCCCTGCACCCTGACGGCCTAGTCTGCACAGAGACTCTACGTATAAACGTAGCACAGATACAATGCTGAGCAGACTGTCCATCAATGTGTTAGGGAGCGATAACATAATTACTGTGTAGTCAGTGGTGACAGTAACCGCTCCCTGCGCTGCTCCGATGACTGGAAGCGAGCAGCTGCAGGGAGAATAAAACTTCATTTTCTCCCTGTAGCTGCTGCTCCAATAGAGAAGCCAGACATGATTTAAATGCTACTTTACCTGCATATTACCAATAAATCTGCAGGTAAATAGTGTTTTTGGAGGCGATGGGTTCTCTTTAAGAAAATATTTATTGTGTTGCCAACGAAAATAACAATTCTGGAGCATCTTTTCTCATAACAGTATTTTGTAAAGTTTCCTATTTTTCCTCCTTTTAATGAATAAATGAGCAGCTGGATGCTGCATTTCTTTCCAAGGAATTGTGTCTCTACACAGTATGGCCCTACCACTGATTGGACAGGGTCAAAGTGAGCAGACAATCTGAGTGGTAAAACCAATTCCCAATTTATTAATAGATTTCTAAGAGAATAACAGAGCAACAGCCCAACACAAAGGTAGAATAAAAAAACTATCCAGAATTGGTATTTTATGGGGAATACAACTAATTAATAATACAAACATGTCGGGAGCAGCAATGGGTTCTCCTTAAAATAATAAGACCCTTTTAGACTGTGTGCCCATTATGAGTTTTTCGGGAGTTTTACACGCTGTGTATTTTTGCTGTGTCAAAAATGCAGCCTCTTACAGTTCCAGCAAAGTGGATGGGATTTATTGAGATCTCCTGCCCACTGCGCTTCTTTTATACTCAGCGTAAACTGACCTGCGGTGCGAATTTCAAATCCACAACATGTCAGTTTCTCTTTATGAGTCTTTTATGTGCATATTTTTTTTCTCAAAAACACTAGTAACCTACTACGTAATACAGTAGGTGCAGAAATGGTGCAGAAAATCTGCAATATCAAAAACTCACCAAATACTCATCATGAGAGCTTAATCTTATTACTAGGGATGAGAGAACCCGTACGGGAAAGTTTGGGGTTGTACCAAACACCTGGTGTTCATTACTGAACTCCAAACACAGACTTCTTACTGTATGTCCGGTTTCCTGTTTGGAAATGTCTAATAAAGCTTGTTGAAAAACTGCAGCGCAGCCAATCATCATGCTTTTAGACTGTGGGCACTTCCGGAGCCATCACAGCCATCACAAGTATTGGCATGGCTGTGATTGACATGAGCTCATGTCCCGGCCTATATAAAGGCTGGATCACGAGTGTCTCGGCCATTATGCTCTCATTAGTGCAGGGATAGGATGAAACTGGAGTGAGGGACAGATAGTGACAGTGCACTCTGTAAAAAAAAGCTGTGTGTACTCTGCAACCCATATCTGTTGTAGTACTGTGCTAAAAGCCACCGTGTATACTCTGCACCCCACTGTCTGTGGGAGCTTCAAATATTCCATCAATATGGTGAGTGCTAATGACACCATCATCAGCGTTATTACGCAACTTATATTCCTGCTGGAAAAAAACAATTCAGGCCATGATGGATGCAGTGGTGGCACAGGAGGAAGAGAAGCAGTAGGAGGAGCAGACCTAAATCACACCGTTATCGGGCCTGTTGTCCACACATGGCTCGGAGGGTGGGTTACTATTCCAACATCAACCAGGTGCCTAACTGTACAGCCAGGGGACAGTTTAACAGCATGATGATGATGAGGAGGAACAACCATGTTCACATCAGGGTGGCACTCAGATCAGCTCACAGGCATCACTTGAGCAAAGCTGTGGGGGTGCAGAATACCCAGACGATACACCTCCCAGCGAGGATAGCTTGTCATCGCCTCTGGGCAGACTGGTACACATGCTGCAGTGCCTTGCGCAATGACCGCCGACTTGTCCGTATTGTTACCAGTGCAGATTACTGGGTGGCCGCCCTGCTGGATCCCTGTTACAAGGACAACGTACCATCATTACTTCCGTCATTGGCGAGAGATAGCAAAATGCATGAATACAAGCACACGCTGGTAGAAAAACTACTAATACTTTTCCCACCTGACGGGGGGGCTAAGTGGAACAAGACAGAGGCACCTCAGAAGACAGGGTTAGCATGGCTGAAATGTGGCAAAACTTTATGGGTACACCACAGCATACAGCACCACCATGTCATAGGGTCCATATTAGCAGGAGCCATAGTTACAACCACATGTGGAAGAGTACGTGTCCACACGTCCACCTGTCCACATGCAACGATAACAGTTTTACCAGAGGACAAAGATCCGTAGTAAAATCCATGAATAAAGGAGTCCTGACAAAATGGACTCCTAAGGGCAGGATCATTCCAGTGGGAGTCAGTGGTACATCTACGGCATTCTGAACAAAATTCCTCTGCCGGTCGGTCTCCCTGCTGGATCTTACAAAGTTTACACTCTGCAAGGGACACCCGATCTGGATCATCATAAACGAGGCCAAGAGCCACGAAAAATCCATCCACCGACTGGTGGAGTGACAATGAGTCGGATGGAAGTGAGAAGGTCCAGGATTGAGGGTCTCCTTGAAAAACGGAGATAACAATCTGTGGGGGAAATGTGTAAACATGCTCTGTGGGTGAAATTTATTATCATCTTCTGTGGGGGAAATGTGTAAACATGCTCTGTGAGTAAAATTGTTAGCTGGCTGACAGTAGCAAGCTTTGCTTCAGACCACCACTCCAGACCATCGATCCAAGATCATATTACCAACTTTTCATCAGCGGCATTGGTAACTTATGCTACTAGAGCAGCCATTTTTGAGCTGTGGGGGTACTGTGCCTTTGTCTGGCTATGACATTTTTAATCAGCTTTCTCAGGGAAATGTGAAAACGTGCTCTCTGGGTGAAATTTGCTGTAATCTTATGTGGGGGTATTGTTCCTCGTGCTCTTATGTTGAAATTTTTAATCCTCTTATCTGGAGGTATTGTTCCCCATTCTTTGTGGGTGAAATTTGAATTTCAGCTTCTGTGGGGCTACTGTGCCCCATGGTTTGGGGGTGAAGTTTGTAAGCTGTTTTTGTTGGGATACTCTCCCCCATGCTCTGTGGGTGAAATGTTTAACTGGACTGGCGGTAGCAAGCCTTAGTCTCCTTGGGGGCACTGTTAATGTTTTTATGTCATTCATTTACTTCCTGTTTTACCAGTATTGCTAATGGTGAAATAATCCCTTTATGTCATTTTCCTACCCACATTTGTTTGGAGGTTAATTGTCCTGCTCTTCCCCCCCATTTGTCTTCCTTTTGCAGTCCCCTAGCCCTTACGTCGAGCATTTTACTGCACTGAAGTTTGGGTACTCATTGACCTATATGTGGTTCGGTGTCCGGGGTCAAGTTCAGGTCAACTTTTTAGAACCCGGCGAACCTGAACATCCTCGGATTCGCTCAACGCTACTTATTACCCAAACAAAGCATTTTAGAAAACAATAGTGGATCCTGCACATAACATACAACAGGTAATTCAGGAATTGAATCAGTTCTACCACAATATCTTTTGACACATGACTTCTTGGGTGAATACTGACCATTCACAGCAAAGACAGTAATCTCGGACCGGTGCTGCCAAAGTGATGAGGTTAAGTTTCTGTGTAACTTTTATATGAATAGATCATCTGATCCAAGAACAGGTGATTACAAACTACATCACAGTGAACTAATAAAATCGAATTACTATGAAACCAAGTAACATGTTACTCACCATTCTACGAGTCACCTTTTCAAGCTGTTTTTTCTGAGAAGCCAGACGGAATATTCTGACCAAGATAATTATTCTCAAGGCTCGGAAAAAGTTTACCAGTCTACAGGAGAAAAAAAAACATTACAATAATTGATAGGTGCATATTTGCATGTATTTTGTGTGTTGATATTAATGACTATATATTAACGTAAGTACCTTGAAGAAACAAATCAGCAGTTGTCCTTCCTTTATCCATTGATTAAAAGAACAAAGGTGCAATTTTCTAATATTTGAAAGTAAGAATATGCAAATTTTCCTTAACGTGGCCATACTTATTACTTGGCTGGATTTTGGTATGACAGGCAGCCCATCAAGTGTCCTGGCTTTTTCCCAACACCAAATATCAAAGGAAGGAATTGTGTGATTTTTCCATACCTAATGTTTTTGTCTTAATGGTAGATAATTAGATTTTTTCCTCTCTCCCTATTGAGAATACCAACGTTGATCACTAGATTTGAGCAAAAAGAGTCACAAGACCCTTGACCTGGGGCTGCCATACTAGAACCCTGTGAACCCCCACTTACATACAACATCCTGGCGCCTCTTGGTTAGTTACATTGTGGCAAGGCACATGCATGAAGGAGGTTTGCAGGCTCTGCTCTGGCATCCACAAATTAGACCATCAGACAGGGTCCTGTCAATCTTTTTGCTTAACTCTATTGACTACCATCTTGGAAAACTTGTTTCTTAATATCCTTTGTTGTATCTGGGGGTTTATTCAATCCTAGATTGCTATAAAGCAAGTTGAATTTTGGGACAAGCATTAAAACCCCAGAATTTGGAATGGCCAACTGGCTTTTGATGACAACTAACTGTGCGATGACCAAGGCATAATATTTTTTTTACGTTTTGTAAAATGTTTGCTGCCATTAGAGACATAGACATTATGTTATTGTAGACTTGTATATCACATATCAACAAATGGTCTACTATCATATATCCTAATGTGATAAAGTACAAGTAAAAAAAAGTGTTCCAATGTAATGATGCACCTATAAAATGCAATGAGATAAACTGGGAAAGCTGAAGGTTGGAACACCACTTGAAATATATGGGTAAGTTGAAAAACTTACTAATTTAACCACATTTAACTACTACGGGCTACATTCATTAGGTACTAAGAAAAGATATTCCAAGAATAATACAAAAATTTGCTGAAACAGACATGTCAGAAGAGTTGGCAGATCCACTTTAAAGGTGCAGTGTAAGCGCAGAGTGAGTACCTATTTTAAAGGAATTTTAGAATAAGCTGTGCTGTGTGTACATGAGGAAAGACACTATTACATGACTTGAATCCTTTGTTTTCACAATCTTTATCCTCTAGAGCAGAGGTGTCAAACTGCATTCCTCGAGGGCCGCCAACAGGTCATGTTTTCAGGATCTCCTTGTATTGCACAGGTGATAATTTAATCACCTGCACAGAATGATTCCAGCACCTTGTGGAATGCTAAGGAAATCCTGAAAACATGACCTGTTGGCGGCCCTCGAGGAATGCAGTTTGACACCTCTGCTCTAGAGCTTTATCTCTAATTTACAGTTGACTCTGAGCTGGTTGGTGGAGGCTAGCTATTTTCTTCCCACACAAAGCACAGCACACAAAGAGGGATTTCCTCTATTCCTTCCTTAGTACACAGAGAGAAGCAGCAGCATTGAAGAAACTGTACCGCAGTACTGAGCTGTGTAAATGTGAATCTAGCTCTGGATTAAGGTAAAAGACTTGTTAGAAAGCTCATTACGGCCCTTCTTGCCTTCAACTTGCCTCCATCTGCCTGTTTTCTAAACTCTGTTTCTCCCTTTCACTCTTATCTTCCCTTTCCTTAGGAGAAATAACCTTACACCTCACTGTGCTAGCATTTTATCTTGTCTTGAGCAAAACCGAGTTGAGCTGTTTTTCAGAATGGATGGTCAGGAAGGGGAAGAAGTGTCTCATAAGTGGAAAAATAAGATAATAAGATATATTGCAAAGTTTGTTATATTAACATACACTATTGATTTATGCAGAGTTTCTTGAAAGTACACCTCTCATTTAAGACACAGATTGAACAAGCTTTATATGAACTACAGATTGAAAACCTAGGCCGCAGAAAAAGGAAAAGACTGAAAAATATGATAAGACATTGGAGATATCTATTTATACAGTTATCAGGAGTCAGAGATAATCTGAGAGCATAAAATAGGTTTGTCTTTGCACAGAGAACCCTTCTATGTGGAGAGTCATCACTTCCAGAAATTAGGAATTACGTGTAATACATGGAAGGCTCAAGTCCAACCGAGCAAGAGCCATTGCTTGTTAGCGGCTATTTACGGTGGTACATATAGTGGATCCTGGGCTGGGGCATATGGCTATCAGTTATCAAACCTTAGCTTGCGACTTTCAGTTCATCTGTCTGTTTCTCACTTATAATGGAAAAATTTGGACCAATGAGTTCATGAATTTGGCAGTCCAGATCAGCCCAACAAATTCAGATAGCCCTTCTAGCACATGCGCTAGCTGCGAAATAGTCCCACTGAATACACTGTACACACATTACTAATCTGGGATAGTCGTATAGCTGCAAAATAACAGCATTAAATCTTTATAGCTGCACTTTGTACCTTGTTACACAAATTATTTCTTCAGATTAAAGGGAACCTGTCGCCACAAATTGGCGGGATATGTAAATGCCTTTTTTCCGGTCCGATGGGCAGCGTTTCGTCTTCATCTCTCCACCCCATCCGTCCCTGTTGTCCGCAATATGTTCGTGAATTAGAGTACTTGTCCTCCATAGTTCACGCGTGCGCAATGCAATCTTCGCTCGCGCACGCGCAGCATGCTTTGCCCAACTGCGGGCAAAGCTGAAAAGCATTACTGTGCATGCGCCAGGGCACTATGTCCCGGAAGTATTTTGCTGTGTTCTGCGACATAATGCGCGGGCGCATGCGCAGTAATACTTTTTGGCTTTGCCTATAGTTGAGCAAAGCATACTGCGCATGCGCGAGCGAAGATTGCATTGCGCATGCGTGAACTATGGAGGGCACCTACTCAAATTCACGAACATATTGCGGACAACAGGGACGGATGAGGTGGAGAAATGAAGACAAAACGCCGCCCATCGGACCAGAAAAAAGGCACTTACATATTCCGCCAATTTGAGGTGACAGGTTCCCTTTAAAAGATGCCTCAGAAAATAACGTTATACCTTGGAATATTTGTAGCGCCGCTGAAATCTGTGAATGCGTAGATCAGCGTCACTATGAGAGTGACCACAACAATTGCAGCATCAAAGATGTTCAGCTTAGCACTAAAGTACTTCTGGAATCTGGAAGACAAATATGGGAACACGAAAATAAGTGTTAATGGAGTAAATCACATCAGCAATTCAGCACGTGACGTGTTCATAAGACAAAGAGCTAGAGAGAGAAGAGAGCCGGACAATGAGACTGATATGTGATTAGTGCCAGGAACAATGGAGAAATACGAGGAAATGGAAAAAGCCACTGCAGGTCACCATCTAAATAATTCATAGGGACCTTTTACACTTTCCTAATGATAACCACCACGGTCTTTCGTTCTTTATAATATTGAAAGGCTTGGTTGAGGATTTTCACAAAACTGGCTAAAAGCTGGAAATGTGCTAATATAATAAATAACGATTGCTTACCTATTCAATCCCCTATTGCTCTATAGCGGCACTGCAGTGGTCCCTACTTATTCTACATTGATTATATTTAGCATTCTTGAGACCACTGCTGACAATGGATCTTTGCATGTATAACATGCGACTGCTTAACACAGTGATTGGCTGCAGTGGTCATGTGAGTACTACACGTGATGTCATCACTCCAGGACCAGCAGAGAAAGCTGAAGCCCCAGCACTGGAGCCGTGGGGGTATGAATAGCTAAGTAATGGAGTTTTTATTAAAGTATCTCTAGCTCTGAGCCATTTTTTTCCAGCAATCAGGGACAACCTTTAAAAATGAATTCTACTAGTTCATATATATGTGTGGAGATAGAGAGAGTACCCGTAACCACTCTGCGCGTGCCCCTGTACTGAAAATGTCTGAGCGCCGCTAGGCTCCTTTGGATTGAGTTCCGGCAGTGCTTACTCTTGGCAAGCAAGTGCTGTCAATCAAGAACAGGGCAGATGCTCAAAATGCATATTAAAGGGGTGTAATGGTGCGCTGAGTTGTTGACTATATAAAGGGTGCACAAAGGGCCCTCATTTGCATATGACATAAACCCTTTTTTTTTTCAACTGCTAAATAATGAAATCTATACTACAGATATGATTTAAGGGTTAACTTCCCTAATTATCTATATAAGTAGGTTCATTTGTGTTTTGGGGTGACAAACACCCTTTAAGAATGCTGGAACAGTCATTAGCACAACTAATGTTTATTGTTTTATGGCCCGTGTGGATGATACTTTTATTATTATTATTTATTATAGCGCCATTTTTTCCATGGTACCTTACATGTGAAAAGGGATTTACATAACAAAGACAAATAAAATTATCTTGAACAAAACGAGCCACCGACTGGTACAGAAGGAGAGAGGACCCTGCCCGCGAGGGCTCACAATCTACAAGGGATGGGTGAGGGTACAGTAGGTGAGGGTAGAGCTGGTTGTACAGCGGTATGGTGGAGCAAGGGTTACTGCAGGTTGTAGGCTTGACGGAAGAGGTGGGTCTTCAGGTCCCTTTTGAAGGTTTCCATGGTAGGGGAGAGTCTGATATGTTGGGGTACAGTTTCAGAGTATGAGGGAAGCACGGGAGAAATCTTGTATGCGATTGTAGGAAGAGGGGAGCAGAGAAGGAGATCTTGTGATGATCGGAGGTTGCGTGCAGGTAAGTAACGGGAGACGAGGTCACAGATGTATGGAGATGTACAGTGGCGTAACTTGAATCTCATGGGCCCTGATGCGAAAGCTCCAACGGGGCCCCCAAATATTTTAAATCTGCGATTGCAACCCCTGCACCTGTTGTAGTTACACCCCTGGAGATGTATGTACTTTGGCTGAATGCTCAGCTGTGCGTTCTACCATTTTTACCATCAAGTTGATATATAAGGTTTTTCAATAATCTGATGAAACTCAGCATGTGTTCTTTACAATATCAGTTTTACCATATACCAAATATGTACAGGTATTAGTCACGTACCCTTCCACAAAAATGTGCAGCAGAACATCCATCAGGAAAAAGAGGGAAATAGATAAGGAAATGCTGGATATGATGGTCGCTGTCTCTTTGCTTTTGTCCACAACAGAGAGATCTACGATTACAAACACAAAATCCACGAAGATGAGGAGAACCCCGAATACCCTGAAATAAAAACAAGGTATCTCGTTCAGCTCTGGTGATCCGATCAATAGATAATTGTAAATGGTTCTTGCTTTGAATATAACCCATTTGACCAATTTTTCAAAAAAAGGTATTCTGTGCGAGAGCCATAGAAAACCACAGCAGGAGAGGAGTATAGGGGTCTATGTCTGATGTCTGGTGACCTATTAATGTAGGTGAAATCGCATAGGAGTGGATTTACGAGCCCTTTATCTGCAGATCATTGGCAGATCATGATTATTTTACCAATACTTGTTTTATCTCATGTGCATGATCGCCAGAAATCACCAGAATCTTAATAAATCTCATCAAATGTAACTAGACCTGTCAATATATTCTGCTGATAACTACCTAATGAGTTTGGGCAGCTTAAGGCTTAAAGGGGTTGTCTAGGGACTTATAGTCCTCAATATCTGACCTTCAGCCCTCCCCCCATGGATTTGCTGTTTGCAGCCCCCGCTGCAGCCAGATGCGCACAGTTTATATAGTCAGAACAGCACAGACAGCGACGTACACAGTGTAGAGGCCATTGTTGGATACTGCAGCTTAGCTCCTATTAAAGGAAGTGAGTGTAATCTAAGCTTCACTACCTGAGAACGGCCATTACACCGTGTATGGAGCTGTGCCGTTCTGGCTATCCAAACTGTATATATCTGCAGCTGATCGATGGTGGTGCCAAGTATTGGACCCACTCCGATCTGATATCCTACAGGTCAGCAATTTCTGAGTCTTGAGCAACCCCTTTAAGGTGCTACACACTCTTAGTAGTTGTCTGCCAAATCCTTGTTTATGCTGCTTTTCCAATTTATACAGCACGAGCTGCTGAGCTCAGTGATCGGCTGCAGCGGTGACGCTCTGTGTTGACATGATGTTACTGCAGCAGCCAAAAAAAAGAGAACTGAGCAACAGAAGAGAGCTGGCCCTGCACCCAGAGAGAGTGAGTACCACCTCATTTATTTTACATGACTGAAAGCGTATGGGGGGCTTTAGGTTGGCTACACACATTAGATGGCTGTTGGCTGAACAGTTCTCCAGCTGATCATTCGGCCGACAGCCATCTCAGCCAACTCGCCCATACACTCCCAACACATATCTTATCTCAGGGAGGACAATGCGGTCGACAGTCCAAAATCAGACATGCGAGACTGACATCTCTCCCTATCATCAGTCGTCAGGCGCCCCCATACACAGGTCGTCAGCCGAACCCATCAATATCTGCAAGTTCAGCTGGTTTAAAGGAGTATTCTCGTGTCCAAGATACTATCCCAATAAGTACTAAATGTAATACTAGTAATATTATCAAATACCTCCAATTAGAAATAAAGTACAGTTCTTTAGATTCACTATGTCACTTTCCCCTTGTAGGGCATTGCAGGACCTTAGGTATCCATCGTTACTACCATTAAGAGCTAATTGTCACTTTATGACTATGGATACCTAAACTACTGCAATGCCCTGTACATGGTGTAAGCGACATAGCAAATCTGAAGAACTACTCTACATTTATAGTTAGAGGTATTTTCTAATATTATTATTATTACACCTACTATACAGCTCGGCAAAAATTAAGAGACCACTGCAAAAAGTTCAGTTCATCTGATTTTTCTCTTTATAGGTATATTTTTGAGTAAAATGTAAATTGTTCTTTTATTCTATAAACTTCTGACAACATGTCTCCGAATTTCCAAGCAATAAATTTTGTATTTTTTTCAGAAAAAAAAATGGTCAAAATAAAAAAAAAAAAACCAGTGCTTTCAGACCTCAAATAATGCAAAGAAAACAAGTTCAGAATCATTTAGAAACAACAATACTAATGTTTTAACCCAGGAAGAGTTCAGAAATCAATATTTTGTGGAATAACCATGATTTTCAATCACAGCTTTCATGTGTCTTGACATGCTTTCCACCAGCCATTCACACTGCTCCTGGCGCAAAAATGTAAGCAGTTCTTCTTTGCTTGATGGCTTGTGACTATCCATCATCCTCTTGATTACATTCCAGAGGTTTTCAATGGGGTTCAGGTCTGGAGATTGGGCTGCCCATGACAGGGTTTTGATGTGGTGGTCTCTTAATTTTTGCCAGAGCTGTATATAGGGATAGGATCTTGGAGATGGGCATACCCTTATGTGTATGGGGGTAGGTTGGTGGCCTGGCATGCTTTTCTAGCTGACATACTACTCAGAGTAACTACCCCGATATCTGTCCAAACTACAAAACTGAAATAGTCATAGAAATTCATTTTATTTTCAAGTCACCACAATATAAACATCAATACTGGAAACTTCATTGTGCTTTAGATGTCGTTCTTCGTCTCTGTCATGGAAATCTCTGCTCCACCTAAGTCTACGATTCATCTGTTTTGTAAACTAAAATACTTCCCTCGCTGGCAAAATGTTGTCTAGTGCGGTTGAAGCTGAACCAGGAGTAAGGACAGACTCCTTCTTGGTATTTGCCTGCATTGCACTCACATTTGCGGATATTATGGTTTATGTTAAATGTGTAACTGAACTTTTATCTTGTCCTTACATCAGTCAGATATCGCCATATTTAATAATGGATTTATTAACCCCTGAAGCATTGTGCATTTTTTGTTTTTATATTTTTGCTTTTTCTCTCCTTCTTCCAAAATTCATAACTTTTTTTTTTCTTGCTACATGAGCGCTTGTTTCATTTTTTGGGAGGGGGATAAGTTGTCATTTTGAATCCAAAACACTGATGAACAACAGTCCGTGTTTCTGAGTCTGAAAAATATCACGGACGTCTGAATGAGGCCTTTGGGTTAATCTGTGCTCCTTTAGTGAAAAACAGAAACTTGCGGAAGGTCCCATCACTGATCAGCTTGTAGTCTGAGTATCCCTGAACTAAAAATGGATTGTTTATTTAATTTATTACTATTTTTAATTCCTTTTACACGACTTTCAGCTAATACAGAAAATCCGTTACCTGAATCCAAATGACGTGACAAAAGGAGCAATCAGTTTCTTCAGCTTGCTAAAAATCAAGACAGAGTAAAATGAAATAATAAAAAAGCATAAATCTAAGACAAATACTTCTCTATGTACAGCATAATATAATGTAATATAATAATGTAGGACCTATGAGTGCCCCACATAAATCAACAACAGGCTGCATTAATATACAGGTGCTTCTCACAAAATTAGAATATCATGTAAAAGTTAATTTAATTCATGTCTTCAATACAAAAAGTGAAACACATTTATTATATAGAATCATTACAAACAGAGTGATCTATTTCAAGTGTTTATTTCTGTTAATGTTGATGATTATGGCTTACAGCCAATGAAAACCCAAAAGTCATTATCTCAGTAAATTAGAATACTTTATAACACCAGCTTGAAAAATGATTTTAAAATCCGAAATGTTGGCCTTTTTACTGTTATTAATAAATAAGGCCGGATGTGTCTTTTTGTCACATTTCCTGCATGCTGCCGTCTATATAAATAAACTAATAATACTAATGCCTTTACTTAGTACGCTCTGAAATGGATATCTGTCACATTCAGCCGGTCACATATATCATTTATCAGGCTTGTGTTACACAAGAACTCTTATAATAATACATGCAAATATATAATATATGATGTATATTGATGTGTAGACAAAGGCTCTTTACAGTCAGTCAACACCTACCTGCTACATGTTGCTGGCTCCTCTGTTTCATTCTTCCCATCATCAATCTGCACCTTCTCTTCTGTTTTTTTACACCTATTTTACATAAAGGAAAGAAATAGTATTAAGAGTAATAATAATGAGTAATTACTTTGACGACACAGCATCTAACCTTAATTATCCAGAAATCTACAGCATTTTCAGTTGGTTAAGAACCATATACTGTGGTCATATGAGTCTTAAACGTTTAGTTTTTATATGTTTGAATGTCTGTTGTTTTCCTCTTATATCAGCTCCTACAGCTTATTGTCTGCTTTATTTAGAGGGATGCAGGGTCATGGAACAATGGATGTTTCATAATATGTTGATTGACTATTGTGTGGGACTCTGGCTCATTGACTTGCTAATCACAGGAATAAAAACTCTTCAAATTGATTACATACTCAAATATTGTGAGTTAATCTCATCACATCTTCCTCTTGACCTGTGGATGATGGCTTGAAGGACAACAGTTGTGAACTATAAAATGGGGATATGCCTCTGTAACAATTCATTCAAAGATCCAAAGAACAAGAGACTCTTTACAAAACCACATCCAGGAACACTCTACAAGACAGCTGCTAGAACATCGTGGCACCATCATGAGGGACACAGATTTGACATTCCACAGGATGCCAGTTTAGGGGACCATGGCCCCGGCTGAAAGAATACAGATTTGCTCCATTGACCATCACTGAACACATGGATATTTTTTGGTCAGTCAGGATTTGGACCCACTGGTCATTTGAGTCCCATGTTTACGTTTGGAGAAGCCAGGATTGGGACCCACCGATCACCTGTCTCTATGGAGATGTTCGGAGAAGCCAGGTTTTGACCCTCTGGTCACCTGGCCTTGTACCTCAATGGACTGTCAGCTTCCTAAGCTTTTCATTACCTCCTCTCTGTGTGTGACACAGGTGGGAGTAGTTGGCTCTGAAAGCCACAGCTGGTTTTAATTCCGGCAAGTCAGCGGAAGAGTAAACTTGCACCATCTTGGGTATTTTGCTGGGACTTTTCTGTGTGTATTTGCCTATTTTGTGGTTCAAACACGGTCCGTGGAAACAAACTGACGTGTACACAGACCCATTCACTTGAATGGGTCTACGTGTGTGTCTGCGGTACGTGTCAAAGCTGTCACCACACCTCCCAGAGACACTGACATCTGAAAGAGCCCTAAGTCTGTATTTATATATTCATTTGTGATATATCATTTAAATTTTTGGAACATTTACCTATTTGCTTACATTTATATTTTGAGCTCTCGTCTTTCTTTCAATCTTGAACCTTGTACTGATTTTAAATTGTTTTTTTATATTGCTTACTAATAAGCATTAATTTTAGTTTCAACAATTTTTATTGCAGATAACATCAAAATAACATGAATGACATAGAATATGTAGTACGAAGATCCCCTCACAGGGGGAAATATGACAGACTACAAAGGAGAAAAAAATACCCTTGACTTATTGAGTTTAGTTGTACAAACCAAATACACATCAATATAAACTCAACTGTGTTGTAATGGTTAAAAGAGGGAGAAGGGAAGAAAGGGGATGTAGAAACTTAGGTGATAGCGATGGGAATTAAGTTGACGTGATCTAAAATTCGTGTAGATAAAAAGTCGTAGCCATCAATTAGTACTGTCTGTGTTATATTTTATACAGATAGTGACATTTTTCTGGAAAAGTCGCCAATCAGTCTGTGACTGGATCCATGGGTCTCAGATACCTCAAAAGATTTCAAGACAATCGGATCTAGTTGCTTCAATTTTTTTATACATTATTAGATTTATCCGTCTTTTCACCTGATTTATGGACAACGTATTGGTTTTCCATTGTCTGGCTATGTGATTTCTAGTTGCCATGGTAATAAAATCAATAAGATGACAAATTTTATTATTGGCATTGATTGGTCTGTCACCTAAAAGGAGTACTGATGGTGTAAGGGGTAGTTCCTTTTTCAGGACTATGTTAATTAATTTTATTATATCCTTCCAAAGAGATTTCACTATGGGGCATGTCCACCAGGTGTGAAGTGTATCTCCCACGTCAACACATCCCCTGAAGCATTTGTCTGAAATTGTATGATAGATGTGGAGCGCCCGGTAGGACCGTGGGGTACTCGGAACCAGGCCGGTTCTGTTCTTAAAGGGATGGTCACGGTGGCAGTGACCCTGTCCGTGGCCCTGGGCATCCAGTTAAAGGGGGTTAATGAAGATTGGAATAAAGTTTAATGTAGTAGGGTTCTTGACGCCACCTGAGGTATTCGGCCAGGGGTGGCTGACACTACTTAAAGGGGTCCTCTGGGGCTGATGGTTTTGCAGCTTAGATGGTATAGCTCACCACAGGTAGAGCTTGGTCCCCAGGGCTCCCGGTGTAGCTGGTAAGAGAGATGGTTGGTGGTGGGGTGAAGGACTGAGGGTTGCAGGAATTAATTGCAGGACACAGGGATAACAGTTTCCTTTACCTTTTACTGGTAGACTTCATGTACAGACCAGGGTACAGGTAACAGGTGATGGTGTGGTCCGGCAGCCTGGAAAGAGCTTGAGATCCACTTAGTAAGGTGGGTCTGGAGACCTTCCCTCTGCACTGTATATCTGACCCTTGCTGCCTGAAGCTCTGCACAAGTCCTCTCAGTGTTTGTATTCTCAACCTGTATTGCTGACAGCTTAAACCTTTCATGGGCACTGTCCTTCCTCCGGCAGCCTCAGGCTCCTCACTGGCTATGGTACCTGCAGGTGTTAGATGGGACAGGAGACTTGCAATCTCCTGCCCTCCAGGTTCAGAGGCTGGGTCTACAACTCCCACACCACCACGGACCCCGGTGTCCGGTCTCTTGGCGTTTTCCTCTGGGGTGAGCCCACATGCAGCTCCAGACCCCAGGCTCCTCTCCTTTTGCCTCCTCTCCTCTCACTGTCCCTAGCAGACTGACTACTAACTCCTCCTCCAGCCAGAATATATAGGGAAGCTACCCTAAAGCTGGGTTTAGAGCTCCCCCTTCTGGGCTGGAGTCAGAACGGTGTTGCATGTCAGTATTACCTGATTAAGGGATCACTCCTTGTTTCCAGGCATGACATCACCTCCCCTGTGAGGAAGGCAATACCATTGTGGCATCCGGACTCCTGGGGTGCCACAGATGTTGTGTAGGTAACTGGGAACATAGTGAGTTCTATGGAACTTTTTAAGAGACGTTTTGGTGACCGAAATCTGATTGCTTCTAGGGTTGAGCGAAACGGATCGGACAAATTAAAAAATCGCCGACTTTCGGCGAAGTCGGGTTTCATGAAACCCGACCCGATCCTAGTGTGGGATCAGCCATGCGGTCGGCGATCTCCGCTCCAAAGTCGCGTTTCAAATGACGCTTTCACCGCCATTTTTCAGCCAATGAAGGAGGACGCAAAGTGTGGGCAGCGTGATGACATAGGTCTCGGTCCCCACCATCTTAGAGAAGGGCATGACAGTGATTGGCTTGCTTTCTGCGGCGTCACAGGGGGTATAAAGGGGCGTGCACGCCGACCGCCATCTTACTTCTGCCGATCTTAGCATAGGGAGAGGTTGCTGCAGCTTCATCAGAATAAGAAATATAGTTAGGGAGGGAAGATTAACCCCCAAACCGCTTGTGCTGTAGCGATTTCCACTGTCCAACACCACATTTTTTTTGCAGGGACAGTGGAGGCTATATTTTTGTGCATCAGCTCTGTAGCTTATTAGGCTGCCTTGTAAGGCTCCCTGATAGCTGCATTGCTGTTTGCACGGTGCTGTGCAAACCAACTGCTTTTTTAAAAGCAAAAATCCTTTTGTGTGCAGCAGTCCTTTTTA
Source organism: Ranitomeya variabilis (assembly GCF_051348905.1). Classification (NCBI taxonomy): domain Eukaryota; kingdom Metazoa; phylum Chordata; class Amphibia; order Anura; family Dendrobatidae; genus Ranitomeya; species Ranitomeya variabilis. The sequence continues at coordinate 693,237,513 of NC_135234.1, read as the reverse complement.
TTGCTGCCACACTTGTCCTGAGATCATTGTAGGGAGATTGAAATTGTACTACAGTCCTTGTATTTTTTCATATATCTTCCAGCCACTTTCTGCCACTTACATTGTGTTGTTTTATACACTGGGCCTGAGTTTTGGTTCAGTCTCCCCCCCAAAAAAGGGAGATTCAAATTCTCACAAAGTGGATATACTACTGTCCTGTTTGTTTGTCGTATATCAGCTAGCCACTTTCTGCCACTTACATTGTGTTGTTTTATACACTGGGCCTGAGTTTAGGTTCAGTCTCCCCCCAAAAAAGGAGATTCAAATTCTCACAAAGAGCATATACTACAGTCCTGTTAGTTTGTCGTATATCAGCCAGCCACGTTCTGCCACTTACATTGTGTTGTTTTATACACTGGGCCTGAGTTTTGGTTCAGTCTTCCCCCCAAAAAAGGAGATTCAAATTCTTACAAAGAGGATATACTACAGTCCTGTTAGTTTGTCGTATATCAGCCAGCCACTTTCTGCCACTTACATTGTGTTGTTTTATACACTGGGCCTGAGTTTTGGTTCAGTCTCCCCCCCCAAAAAAGTGAGATTCAAATTCTCACAAAGTGGATATACTACAGTCCTGTTAGTTTGTCGTATATCAGCCAGCCACTTTCTGCCACTTACATTGTGTTGTTTTATACACTGGGCCTGAGTTTTGGTTCAGTCTTCTCCCCAAAAAAGGGAGATTCAAATTCTCACAAAGAGGATATACTACAGTCCTGTTAGTTTGTCATATATCAGCTAGCCACTTACATTGTGTTGTTTTATACACTGGGCCTGAGTTTTGGTTCAGTCTCCCCAACAAAAAAGGGAGATTCAAATTCTCAACAAGTTTATGTACACCTTCTACCTTGTTTTACAGTACCATATAACGGTTGTTAGATTTTCCAAAAAATGAGGAAGTCTGGTGGAAGAGCCCGTGGGCGGTGGTTGCCAGCTGGTACTGATGGTGGTGGTGGTGGTGGTGCATCTGGTGGTAGTGGCAACAGCACAATAGCACCTAAGGCTGGAGGTGTTGAGCCAGCGTCATCGTCAGGCTGCACAAGGCATCGAAGGCTCCCTTATCTGGGAGTAGGAAAACAGCTTTTAAAGCCGGAGCAGCAGGAAAAAGTTTTGGCTTTCCTTGCTGACTCAGCCTCTAGCTCTTTCACCTCCTCTTCAGAAAGTTCCAAATATAAAAGCAGCGAGTCGTCAGTGGATGCTCCCGGTCAGGAACAAGATGTTTCCTTGTGTCCTTCACCCAAACCAAAAGTGAAGGATGCGTCAGGCTACACTACAGGTTACTCCATGGAGCTCTTTACACATACTGTGCCTGGGTTAGAAAGGGAAATTGTTAACTGCCCATTACAAGATGAATCGGACATGGAGTGCACTGATGCACAGCCACAGCTAGATTATTATGCTGTTCCATTGACTCAGATCACTACATTGCCCTCGCAGTGTACTGAGCCAGAATCTGACCCTGATGAGACTATGGTGCCCCGTCCCGAACGCTATAGCACCTTACACGGTGACACAGAGGAAGGTGCACATGACATTGAAGAGGAGGTGATAGATGACCCTGTTGTTGACCCAGATTGGCAGCCATTGGGGGAACAGGGGGCCGCTGCCAGTAGCTCAGAAGCGGAGGAGGATGATCCGCAGCAGCCATCTACATCGCACCAGCTGTCATCTGGCAGGCCCGTATCAGGCCAAAAACGTGTGTCAAAAACAAAAACAGTTTTAGGACAGCGTGGTCATCCGGTGAAAGTAGCAAAGCGTGCAATGCCTGAAAAGGTATTTGATAGTAGGAATAGTGCAGTGTGGCAATTTTTTAACCAAGATCCGAATAATCAGTCAAAAGTTATCTGTAAGAAATGCTCAAAGACCTTTAGCAGAGGGAAGAATTTTCAAAATTTAAATACAACGTGCATGCGTAGACATTTAACCAGCATGCACTTGCAAGCCTGGACTAACTACCAAACATCACGTACCATTGGTGCACCTGCTCAGAATGAAGGTAGTCAGCAACGCTACATTGCTTCCCTCACTGTAAGCCCACCGGTTAGGACACCACCAGCAGCAAATGTGGAGGTATCGTCGCAAGGCCAAAGCAGTCAGGGAATCACAAGCTTATTGGTAGGAAACACTGTATGTAGGCCAACATCAAGAATACCATCACCAACCCTCTCTCAATCCGCTGTGTCCACCACCACCACCGCTAGTTCCACCATATGCAGCTCTCCAGTCCATCTCTCCCTACAAGAGACTCTCGTTAGGAAAAGAAAGTACTCATCCTCTCATCCGCGTACACAGGGTTTGAACGCCCACATTACTATACTAATCTCGTTAGAGATGATGCCCTACCGGTTGGTTGAAAGCGAAGCTTTCAAAGACCTGATGGCCTACGCAGTACCACGCTATGACCTACCCAGTTGGCACTTCTTTGCAAGAAAAGCCATCCCAGCCCTCCACCAGCATGTCAAAGACCGCATTGTCCATGCACTGAGGCAATCAGTCAGTGGAAAGGTGCACCTCACAACAGATGCATGGACCAGTAGGCATGGCCAGGGACGTTACGTGTCCATCACGGTGCACTGGGTTAATGTGGATGCAGGGTCCACAGGGGACAGCCATAGTGGGACAGTTCTGCCTAGCCCACGGTCTAGGAAACAGTTGGCTGTAGGCGTTCGCCACCCCTCCTCCTCCTCCTCCAGAAGCAAAAGCTCATCCACAGAGCGCAGTCGCACGACCACTCCATCCGCAGCTGCCAGTGTTGCACACGAGGTGTCCCATTATCGAACAGCTAGTGGTAAGCGTCAGCAGGCTGTGTTACAAATGAAGTGTTTGGGCGACAACAGACACACCGCGGAAGTACTGGCCGAGTATTTGCAGCAAGAAACTCAGTCATGGCTGGGCAGTGTACATCTTGAGGCAGGCAAGGTAGTCAGTGATAACGGAAGGAATTTTATGGCTGCCATAGCCCTTTCAGAACTGAAACACATACCTTGCCTGGCTTACACCTTGAACCTAGTGGTGCAGTGCTTCCTGAAAAATTATCCGGGGTTACCAGCCCTGCTCCTGAAGGTGCGAAGACTTTGCTCGCACATCCGCCGGTCGCCCATACGCTCCAGCCGTATGCTGAACCATCAGCGATCGCTGAATCTTCCCCAGAACCGCCTAATAATCGACGTTGCAACAAGGTGGAACTCCACACTGCACATGGTTCAGAGGCTGTGCAAACAGAGGCGTGCTGTAATTTATTTGTGGGAGGATACACATACACGGGCAGGCACTTAGATGGCAGACATGGAGTTGTCTGGTGTGCAGTGGTCGAAGCTACAAGACCTCTGTCAAGTCCTTCAGTGTTTTGAGGAATGCACACAGCTGGTAAGTGCACGACGACACCATCATAAGCATGAGCATCCCACTAATGCGTCTGCTGATGCAAAGTTTGATGCACATTAAGGAGCAGGTGTCTGCAGCCGAGGAGGAGGGAAGCCTTGATGACAGTCAGCCATTGTCTGCTCAAGGAACTCTCCTGGACGAGGTGGCAGACGAAGAGGAGGAGGAGAATGATGGGGATGAATATTTATGGGAGGAGGATGCTTCTCAGGGGGCAATAGAAACTGGTGGCGTTGCAAGGTTAGGTACTGTTTTTTTGCAGGACACAAGTGATGTTCATTTGCAAGAAAGTGCTCCTCAACCCAGCACAAGCAGTGAATTGACACCTGGAACATTGGCCCACATGGCTGAGTATGCCTTGCATATCCTAAAACGGGACCCCCGCATTATGAAAATGATGACCGATGACGATTACTGCTTGGCCTGCCTCCTGGATCCACGCTATAAAGGAAAATTACAAAATATCATGCCACATGAGAACCTTGAGCAAATATTGGCTACCAAACAAGCAACTCTTGTAGCCATTTGGTTCAGGCATTCCCAGCACACAGCGGCAGTGATGGTTCTCACATGAGCCGTAGGGGGCAACATGGCAGAGGTGTTAGAGGTGCACAAATCCGAAGTGGCGTTGGACAGAGGGGATTTATGACCAGGTTCTGGAGTGATTTCGCAATGACCGCTGACACGACAGGTACTGCTGCATCGATTCAAAGTGACAGGAGACAGCATTTCTCCAGTATGGTTACGAACTACTTTTCCTCCCTTATCGATGTTCTCCCTCACAGGTCATTCCCCTTTGATTACTGGGCATCTAAAATAGACACATGGCCTGAATTGGCAGAATATGCATTACAGGAGCTCGCTTGCCCTTCTGCTAGTGTGCTATCAGAAAGAGTCTTCAGTGCTGCTGGTTCAATACTGACCGAAAAAAGGACACGTCTGGCTACCCGAAATGTTGATGATCTAACCTTCATTAAAATGGACCAGTCATGGATTTCAAATTATTTGGCCCCACCTTCCCCTGCTGACACGTAGCTTGCCTGAGAAATGTCTTGCTTTTGGCCTCCTCTTACTGACTGCTCCAATTCCTCCATTTGCAGCTGCTGAATGTCCACCATAGGCCATTTTTATCCCTCCCTAAATGGGCTGACTCCCCCCACAGGGCCGTGGTCACCACCTGGCGCAAGCACCCGTGCGAGTGCCGTTTGCCTGGACAGGAGGGTGTGCCCACTCTTGGGCGACGGCACTGGCACAGGGTCCCTCATAGTACAATGAAGTGTCTCTGACGGTGGTGGTGCACAACCAACGTCAGACACACCGTCGTAATATGAGGGGCCCTGTGCCAGTACCGCCGCCCACGAGAGAGTGTTCCCCCCCAGCTCGATCAGTGCTCTACCACTTGCAATACTTACCTCTCCCTGCTCCACCAATGTGTAGTCTGGGCTGTTAAATCCTTCAATGGCACTGCCAATACAAATTTGTTGAAATGATAGATGATAGTTCAAATATACAGGGGCCCTGGCCTCCATTTAGACCAGTTAATACTTTGTGCCTACTACCACTGTCTGCTACTCAGCAGAGGAGCCCACCCCTGTACCTAGCTATGCCACCTGTTTATTTATGAACAATTTTTTGGCAGACATTTAGCCCACTTTATTATTTGGGCCTACTAACTGTGTCTGCCGCTCATTACAGTTGTCCTCCACTGAACAAAGCAATGCCGCCTGTTTAGTCCTGTTACCACATTTGAACTGCATTTAGCCCACTTTATTATTTGAGCCTACTAACTGTGTCTGCCGCTCATTACAGTTGTCCTCCACTGAACAAAGCAATGCCGCCTGTTTAGTCCTGTTACCAATTTTGAACTGCATTTAGCCTACTTTAATATTTGGGCCTACTAACTGTGTCTGCCGCTCATTACAGTTGTCCTCCACTGAACAAAGCAATGCCGCCTGTTTAGTCCTGTTACCAATTTTGAACTGCATTTAGCCTACTTTATTATTTGGGCCTACTAACTGTGTCTGCCGCTCATTACAGTTGTCCTCCACTGAACAAAGCAATGCCGCCTGTTTAGTCCTGTTACCACATTTGAACTGCATTTAGCCCACTTTATTATTTGAGCCTACTAACTGTGTCTGCCGCTCATTACAGTTGTCCTCCACTGAACAAAGCAATGCCGCCTGTTTAGTCCTGTTACCAATTTTGAACTGCATTTAGCCTACTTTAATATTTGGGCCTACTAACTGTGTCTGCCGCTCATTACAGTTGTCCTCCACTGAACAAAGCAATGCCGCCTGTTTAGTCCTGTTACCAATTTTGAACTGCATTTAGCCTACTTTATTATTTGGGCCTACTAACTCTGTCTGTCGCTCATTACAGTTGTCCTCCACTGAACAAAGCAATGTCACCTGTTTAGCCCTGTTACCACATTTGAACTGCATTTAGCCCACTTTATTATTTGGGCCTACTAACTGTGTCTGCCGCTCATTACAGATGTCCTCCACTGAACAAAGCAATGCCGCCTGTTTAGTCCTGTTACCATATTTGAACTGCATTTAGCCCACTTTATTATTTGGGCCTATATCTGTGTTTCCTCCTCATCCTGCCCATTGCCCAGCCACTGCTAGATGAGTCTGCTGGTACATTGACCCAGACCACTACATTCCCCTTGCACTCTACACAGCCAGAATCTGACCCTGCTGAAAGTCTGGTTCCCCTTCCCTGCATACTATACCACCTTACACGGGGACAAAGAGGAAGGTGCAGATGAAAGTGCAGGTTCCTTCATCAGGTGGGGGGCATACTCGTTGGCAGCGTCACTGGCACAGGGCCCCTCACAGTATGCAAAAGTGTCTCTGCCGGTGGGAGGCGCCACCCGCTGTCAAACACACCGCCGTACTATGAGGGGCCCTGTGCCAGTGCCAACGATTGGGCCCCCTCTGCTTGCTCAGGATCACAGCACTTGCAAAATTGAAATACTTACCTCTCCCTGCTCCACCGCCGTGACGTATTCCGCATTTCCTGGGCCCACGAAAATCTTGAGCCAGCCCTACCCCCCACAACTTTAGCCAAATGACCCCCAGTTTTCAATGCCTAACTATTATTATAAACTAAATTAAGATTGACAAGCTTCAGTAATAAGAATTGATGTTTTTGGCATTAAAATGGGCACTGTAGGTGTTTTCCTGTCCTCCACTCACTGCCGACTTTGATTCCCCATTGACTTGCATTGGGTTTCGTGTTTCAGTCGGCCTCCGACTTTTCGCAATAATCGGCTGATTTCACCCGACCCGACTTTTGACAAAGTCGGGTTTCGCGAAACCCGACTCGATCCGAAAAAAGTAAAAGTCGCTCAACTCTAATTGCTTCCTTTTAAAATGTTTTCATAACATTTATACCATCTCTGAGGTGAAAGGGTGATTTGTAAGTCTTCTTCCCATTGTTCCATGGTTTTTAATTTCGAGCCATCTTTGGGTTGATTAAGAATAGTGTATAGTTGTGATATGAGGCTCTTTCCTAGTGGGTCATATAAGCATTTCAGTTCGTAATCAGTTGGTTTTGTATTTGACGTGTTAATGGTTAAGGTTTGCAAAAAATGAAATATTTGTTCCAGTCTGTAATTTTCAGACATTGGTACTTGGTGTTTCATGATGAATGTTTGTTTCGACATTATTTTATAATGGGTAATTAAGAGCTGCAATCTAGCTATCTTATTTTGTTTCCACCAAGTATGATTCCTAGAAGCTACTCTCGGGGAAACATGGGATTATCAAACAGTCACAAAAGCGGTGAAGGATGGGATTGTAGGGCGAATTGAAACCTGTTAGCTCTCCATAGACGTAATGAATGAGATGTGTATGGCGAGTGTGTAGCCAGGTCCTTTGGTAAAGGTCCAGTGGCCCAAATCAGACTCTCTAAGGAGTAAGGTGCTATGTGGGAGCTTTCTATTTGAGGCCAGAGGGGTGCGTGTTGTTTTGCATTAACAACTGCAGGTTGGGCAATCTGAGCTGCCCTGTAATAATGAGTAAAATTTGGTAGAGAGACACCCCCTTGTCGTTTGTGTCTGAATAAGGTTTGTTGTAAAATACATGGTTTTTTTGTTGTTCCATATAAAATGTAGTATATGTGAATGGATCGCTTTAAATGTCATTGAAGGTATCGGGACTGGCAGCGAACGGAACAAATACAGAAATTGGGGCAGTGTTACCATTTTTATTGAGGGAACTCTCCCCAAAAAGGAAAGAGATGGGGAAGACCATTTGGATAGAGTTTGCATACATTTTTGAAACAGAGGGGTATAGTAATGTTTAAATAAAGTAGTTTTGGATGGCGTGAGATTGGAAATGGAAATTAGTTAGAATTGAATTTTGGACTGTAGGAGGGGTCTTGAGAAACATGAGAAACATAATCTCTGATTTGTCAACGTTGACCTTTAGTCCGGAAATTTCCTCATAGTGTTTGAGGGTATTAATAAGGTTTGGCAGAGATACGTGAGGGTTTGTTAATGTTAGTGAAAGATCATCAGCAAACAGGCTAACCTTATATTCATGTTTGCCTATTGTTTGGCCTGAAATGTCTGGGTGTAAGCGAATTTTTGGGGCTAGAGGTTCCATAGGGCAGGAGAGAGAGGACACCCTTGTCTAGTTCGCCATTTAATAATTGTTGGTTCAGGAGAGGTCGAAGGTAATTTTAAGTAAGCTACTGGATTGTTATAGAGGAGCTTAAGTGAATCGATTAATTGTTGCGATATCCCCATTTTGTTCATGATGGTGAACAGGTATGGCCAGATGACAGTGTCGAAGGCCTTTTCTATGTCTAAGGCTAAAAGCATTAAGGGCGTTTTACGTTTATTGGCAGCATGGATAAGGTTAAGGTTTTTGCGAATATTGTCCAGGGCTTGTCTTGTTGGTATGAACTCAACTTGATCTTTATGGACCAAGCTGGGGAGACACTTATTGATCCTACCGGCTACAACGGCCGAGAAGATTTTAAGGTCCAAATTTAATAAAGATATGGGCCTGTAATTTTTTGTAAGTAAGCGGTCCCTCTTTGGTTTTGGGGTGATGGAAATATGTGCTGTATAAAATCTGGACCTGGGGCTTTCCCTGTTTTTAATCGGTTGATGATGGACATAATTTCCTCCTCAGAAATGGAAGCGTGCAGGGTTGTAGCAAAATCTGGGGTCAGTGATGGTAGAGGAACATTAGCTAGAAAAGTCATCTAATTTAGTTAAAGAGAAAATTGTAGTATCGGTGTATAATTTTTGATAATAATTTTGGAATGTTTTATAGATTTTATTTGAATATAAACATTAATTTTAGGCATATATCACTTCTATGTTTAATACTATGGTGAAATCATGGACTTGGTTGGTCTCAAGTTTAAAGGGAACCTGCTAGCAGTTTTGGCCGATATAAGATACGGCCATCACCTTTCATGGCTGATATACAGCATTCTATAATGCTGCATATCTGCCCCAACCCAACCTGTAAGAGAACAAAAATAACTTTTATTATACTCACCTGCGGGACGGTCTGGTCCGATGGGTGTCGCTTTCCTTGGTCTGGCACCTCCCATCTTCTTTTGATCGCCACCCTCCTGCTTGCTTCTTGTGGATGACGCTGCCCTGCAGCGCGCAGGTGTCGGAAAAGGTCAAAGAGCCACGGCGCCTGCGCACTGCAGTACTTTGCTCTGCCCTTAACAGGGCAAAGAAGTACGCCTGCGCAGGAGCGCGATGCCGAGGAGACTGTGTGGATGATGCAGGGATACGTCATCCACAAGTAGCAAGCAGGAGGTCAGCGATCATAAGAAGATGGGAGGCGCTGGACCAAGACCAGCGACACCCCTCGGACCGGACAGCCCTGCAGGTGAGTATAATAAAACTTTATTTTTCAGTTCTTCTAGGTCGGGTTGAGGGCAGATATACAGCATTATAGAATGCGGTCTTTAAGCTCTGAAAGGTGATGGCCTCATCTTATATTGGCCAAAACTGCTTCCCTTTAAAATAATTAAGTTCCCTTTACAATAATTAAGTAAGAAGTGTTCACCCATTAAAGTAGGGCCATTTTTTAAATAAGGACAAACTTTTGGTCAAAGAGATATGTTAGAAATATACCCCAGGAACACGTGCATATGTATCTCATCTAGTATAATTAGAAATAGGATTTTCTCAGCAATGAGTCTTGTTTTGAGCTCATACAATAAATGATACTAGAACAAAGATTTTGCATTTTCCAGCACATTACTTGCATTGTTCTAATTGCCCTACAATATACTTTACTCACACAGCAGATCCAAGACCTCTGACACTGATAAGCAAAACTATGAGTGGAAATACAAAGTAATAAAGATTGTCAACATAGCTCAGTCTTTATGATCATTACTATTTGTGTAAGATATTGGTGTCTCTCATGTTTGGAACTTCTCGTTGTGTCTCTGTTGCTGCAGCTTTTTAGATTAAATTGATTAAACTGCTTTGCTTTCTATTTAAAGTCTAGAGTACGTTTCTTCACATAGGTCAAGATGGCCGCTATGGCTCACTTCAGTCTAAAGTGTGAATTGAAAATATGATATCATACTGTTTTTATTTCATATTAAACCCTAGGCAGCGTGGGTACGCAGTTTATACTAGAGAATGGTCATACTTTTTGAAAATGATTTTTTCTTTTCAGTTTTTTTGGTTGTTTATTTTAATTACATACTACATTACCGTAATTACAAATACCAGACACTGTGCATTACCTATGTGTGACCAGCGCCCTATACAAGCCGCTTTTGTGCAATCTAATACTAAGCAATCACCCCCTCCATGAGTTAGTAGGTTGTGAATGGTTGTCTCATTAGTATTTTGCACCTGTATTGTCGCCATTTTTAATACATGAGTTTGCTGCATCCTGAGGGCGCTAGTTCTTAGACCTGGGCAGGTAAGCACTGCAGTCCCTTTCTGCTGTATTAATTCTTTTATTTTGGAGGATTTTAGCCCTCTTTTTGTGGTTTTTCTATTAATTACATACTGAAAATGAAAATGAAGTATATGTGCTCATGTAAAGCAATTTATGCCACAGCTCCTGATGTTGTCTGGATAGCTTTTATTTGAACTGTGACACCAGGATCATCACTTGATTGCTGCTCCTCAGTTAGTGCTCGGCTTTCCTACAGTTCCACCACAGAAGATATTAAATGGATTTTCCGGGATCAAAAATTTTATGAAGAGCAATGCATCCTAGGAAATATCATTTCAACTAAACTAATGCCTCTCCATTTAGTTGCAGGGAAAAAATTCCAGATATGATGAACTTGTGCTCTGCCATGCAACATTTTCAGGAATGTACGCAGTCTACTACGTCTGAATGTCTGCCTCCTGTAGGTGTACACTCCTGAAAGAAGTGCACGGCAGCATAGGAGGAGCACAGGGGGCACTGAGGATGGACGGATATAACATGATATACAGTTGTACTCAAAAGTTTACATACCCAGCAGAATTTTTGCTTTTTGGTCTTTTTTTCAGAGAATTTTAATGATAACACCAAAACTTTCTCCACTCATGGTTAGTGGTGGGGTGCAGCCATTTATTGTCAAACTACTGTGTTTTCTCTTTTTAAATCATAGTGTCAACCCAAAACATCCAAATGACCCTGATCAAAAGTTCACATACCCCATTTCTTAATACCGTGTATTGCCCCCTCTAACATCAATGACAGCTTGAAGTCTTTTGTGATATTTGTGGATGAGATTCTTTATTTTCTCAGTAGGTAAAGCTGCCCACCCTTCTTGGCAAAAAGCTTCCAGTTCCTGTAAATTCCTGGGCTGTCTAGCTTGAACTGCGTGCTTGAGATCTCCCCAGAGTGACTCAATGATATTGAGGTTTGGAGACTGAGATGGCCATATTCTCTAAAAAAGAAGGCCAAGAAAGAAAAAATTCTGCCGGGGTATGTAAACTTTTGAGCACAACTGTAGAAGGTGATGTCTTTTACTCCAGAATGTTACTTAACTAATTCTGTATACGTTCCCACAAAAGATTGTATGCAAAAAAAACAAAAAAAAAAGCAAAGGGAGGAAAAGTCAGATCTTCACCTTGGATAATCTCTCCACTCCTATTAATACTTAGCTTACTACTTGTTTAAAAATTATCTGAGTTGATCACTCACCCATTGACTTCAACGACCTCTGCCCTCGGAGCAAATCTTACAGCTGACATCTTGTCAATGAATGCTGGAGCTAAGGAGAAAGGGAAAAAGTAACTAAAACATGGTACATTCTCATATACGGTATAATCAATTTTAACATAGCATTCATAACTCACAGGTTTAATATAAATTAATTAATTTGCCTCTTCTTTATTACTTACTATTATCTGCAGTACTTCATGGAGAATGTTTTTGGAGCGTTTAACCACAAACATGAAAGTAGCAGGTGGGCAACAAGTTCACAGGAGCTCATGTATATACTGTAGACTCAGCACTTTATGAATACACCTATTTAAGGGGTCAGCTAATATGACCACCTTTATTTATTGATTGATGGAAGAGACATCAGAGTATGATTCAGAAAACCAAAGTTTCTCTGTTATTATACATTTCAATTCAAGTTTTTCATACCAACGCAAAAACAAACTAATATATCAATAAACAGAGTTCCCTTAGCGAAAAAATGAGAGAAAGTGGCGCTTTCTGAGCATAGTAAATTTAAACTATTAAAACCAAATGAAGAGAGTATTCTCACCTGGCGAAGCTGTGCTAGAGGCAAAACACCAAAATACAACATAGTGAAATCCAATGGGTGCAGCCAAAATGGTATACTGTAGGAACTGTCTCTAGTGGGAGGTCCAGCAGAGCTTGTCAGGGTAGAAAAACCAGATGGAAAGGCGCTGACAAAGGAGGGTGATTTGAACCAGTTGAAAATAAAGCTTAACCTTTTCATGACCTTGCAATTTACCGTTTTTGCACTTTCGCATTTTCCTCCCCAGATTCTAAGAGCCATAACTTTTTTATTTTTCTGTCCCCATAGTTGTTTGAGGGCTTGTTTTTTTGCGGGACGATCTGTACTTTTGAATGACACCATTAATTTTACCATGTGATGCACTGGAAAGCGGGAAAAAAATCCCAATTGCGTTGAAATGGCAAAAAAAGTAGAATACCAAAATTTGCTATTAAAGGTTTTTTTATTTACCATGTTCATTATATGGTAAAACAGACCTGGCAGGATGATTCTCCAGGACAGTACGAGTACGCAGATACCAAATGTATATAAGTTTGTTCTTTATTTAAGTGGTGAAAACAAATTCGGAAATTTGTAAGAAAAAAAAAAATTGCTTATGTCGCCATTTTCCAAGACCTGTAGAGTTTTCATTTCCAGGGATATGGGACTGTGTAAGGGCTGATGTTTTGTTTTTTTTTAACTCTGAGCTGACATTTTCATTGATACCATTTTGAGGTGAATATGATGTTTTGATCGCCTTTTATTGCAATGTTTATTGCAATTCTGGTGTTTTCATTTTTTTCTCGTATTACCCTGTTTATCAATCAGATTAATTTACATTATATTTTGATATATCAGACTTTAACAAATGCAGTGATGCCAAATATGGGCATTTTTTTATTGTTTCATTTTTAATGAGGCAAAAGGGGGTGGTTTGAACTTTTGTGGGGCTTTTTGTTGTTGTTGTTTTTTATCTTCTATATTTCCAAAAACTTTTTTTTCTTGCTTTTTATTGTCTTTAATTTGTCCCCTAAGGAGTCTTAAAGCTGTGATCGTCTGATCGCTTGTGCTACACAAAGCAGTGCATCAGCCCTACTATATACAGCTCTGGCAAAAATTAAGAGACCACCACATCAAAACCCTGTCATGGACGGCCCAATCTCCAGACCTGAACCCCATTGAAAACCTCTGGAATGTAATCAAGAGGATGATGGATAGTCACAAGCCATCAAGCAAAGAAGAACTGCTTACATTTTTGTGCCAGAAGCAGTGTGAGAGACTGATGGAAAGCATGCCAAGACGCATGAAAGCTATGATTAAACATCATGGTTATTCCACACAATATTGATTTCTGATCTCTTCATGAGTTAAAACTTTAGTATTGTTGTTTCTACATGATTATGAACTTGTTTTCTTTGCATTATTTGAGGTCTGAAAGCACTATTTTTTTTTTTTTGACCATTTTTCTTTGTCCCAAAAAAAAATACAAAATGTATTGCTTGGAAATTCGGGGACATGTTATCAGAAGTTTATAGAATAAAAGAACAATTTACATTTTACTCAAAAAATATACCTGTAAAGAGAAAAATTAGACAAATTGAACATTTTGCAGTGGTCTCTTAATTTTTGCCAGAGCTGTATATTAATCACGATCTCTTATGAGGAGGATCTCAATGACAGGCACAAGGGTCATCAGCAAAGCCCCAACTGTTATGACAACCCATCAGCGCCCCACAACGACATGACAGGGGCACCAATCAGTGGGATGAATTATGCTCTTTTAGCCAGCACATGTTAAATCCCACTGTCTGTGATTGACATTGGGATTTAACAAGTTAACAGCGGTGGGCACAACACCTCTCCACCCCGCAGGTGAAAAAGGCACATGATGGCTCATTAAATTAGTCACCATGTGTCGGGAAAGGTATATGCAAGCCCACAACAAAGGCTGTACAATATACCTCAAAGTTCGTGAAGGGGTGAAGTGTGAGAATATATGTAAAAAATACTTTTTATTAAAAAATACAACACGTTTTAATTGCATCCAGTGTTGTTTTTTACATATACATTTTCTACATATATATTACTTAATTTTTATTTTCAACTAATTTGATTCCCCCTCGTTTACCAACAAGGGAGCGCCTTTCATCTACCGTAGTTTTTCTACTCTAATAACAAACTAGTCTTTTAATGGAGGCAAAAGGATTATATAGGATTATAGGATTATACAAGTCTACATTCTGGGTCCCTATCTTGGCTTCCCTACAGTGTCTAACATTAAGAAGAGAAATACCTTTGGAATAATATGTATGAAAAAAGTGGGTTGATCATTGAACCCATGTTTGGTAGAATCAATAGTAAGATGGTCTCTTAAAGACCATGCATCTCAGATTTAGAATGCCTTGTTTAAGAGCGTGCTTAGGCCTATAACATAATATTTGGTCACCCATTATATTTTGGTTTAAATCTGAAAATATCAGTCACAGTGCAGCTTGAGCACATAAGATGTTAGTGTTCCACCCGTTTCAAACCTCTGAAGCCCCAAACACCTACCAACTTCATAATGTTCAAAACCCCATGGGACAGCCCAGGCATGCCCCCAACACAAAAAAGAAACTCCCCAAAAATGTCCAGTTTGGGTCAGGGTTAGACTGTCACAGTAAAATCAGGACTGATGGCAATAAAAAGATAACTATTTAACTGTACTAAAAATTAACTTATTCTCTCTAATGAAAAGGTGTCCATGAATTAGGGGTTACCTACTTTGTTACTAGTGTTTCTAAGATGGAAATCATACTCAACCATGAGCTCAAACACTAGTAAGTGACATCTATGAGAACCTGTAATTGTGGATGGTTCCCTATGCTGAAAAAATCAGGAGAATTAGTACTTTTGTAGATTTTATGTGGGATCTTGGATAGTAATATTCAGATGTATTATATATTTATGGTCTACTCGGCAATGGAAACATTTACCATCATTTTTCAGCCTATTGGGGTGGTGAAAAAGACCATAAACCCTATGGATTGGTGACATGTTTTCAAAGTTTAATTTTTTCAACTATATGATACATCTCCATGTCATTAAACCTGGTAAAGAATTCAGCCTTGGTTGTGGCGTCATCTTAAACTTCTGAAAATACTATTGATTGTATAGGAACATCCAGATGGTAAGATGGATTGCCTATATATTTATTGTGTGCAAGGTTGCTAAATCAAATGAGTGGAAATTAGGCTGAGCAAACACCCTATATTAAACATAGTTTTGAATCTGCTTAGAACAGGGGTCCCCAACCCGTAGCTCGCGAGCCACATGTGGCTCGCCTGCCCCTGACATGTGGCTCGCCGACGATCACAGAAAAAAGTCCCTAGGGACCGTACAGCGGCGCGGGAGAGCTATTTGTAAGGCCCCGCCTCTTCCCCTGACGCCTCTCAGGAGAAGCTCCATTTGACATTAACTCAACCGTCACCCACAAGGCCTACGGCTTCCAGCCAATCACCTCTCCCCACTCTTCTTCTTGCTTACAGGAAGCCCGTGACTTCCGTGTTGCTATTGGTGGTTGCACGGAGACGAGCGATTGGATGTTCCTCAACTACAGTGGGCGGGAACGCGAGTGGCAGGGATGCGTTGTCCCAATTACCTGTCCCGCGCCGGTTATGTTGTTTCGCTTGGTGTTCCTGACGTGAAGTGACGCGGGCCTCTTCTGTTAGGCTTCCCGCTCTTCTTCTTCACGGTTGGTCTTATGGTGGGGCTGTTCCTGAACGCAGTGTAATATCTGCATAGAGGAGCCATGTCTCACCGGCTGTCTAAGGAGGAGTTGGATGAGCAGTTTGAACAGTTCTTAAAGGAGGTAACTCACAAGGATCTGCACTGGCCGCTGCCTCACACCTCTCACAACGTGACGGCATATGTCAGCTACAACAGAGCTACCAATGGTGTGTGTGGTGCCGGCTTCTGTCCTTCCACAGTTACCTGCGATTATACATTATATATATATACATACATGTTATTACACGGCCACAGGTCTCCTTATTGCTCAGTGGTGCCATATCCTTAGGATAGGATATTAGTGGGGGCTCCACATCAGGGACCAGCTCTGAATACAGTGTAGAGGCCATTCTTCGGCTCTGCAGCTCCGCTCCTAATGAAATGGATGGGGCTGATCTGCAGCACCCTGGTACACGGAGCTGTGCTGGATCTGTACGCTGTGGACCACTTACACATGTCCATACTGCTCTGTACTGGATGCCTAGGGATCATGGGGCCAGTGATATAGGGAGCATCTTATGGGGCCAGGAATATAGGGAGCATCCTATGGGGCCAGTAATATAGGGAGCATCCTATGGGGCCAGTAATAGAGGGAGCATCTTATGGGGCCTGTAATATAGGGAGCATCTTATGGGGCCAATTTAATATGGAACATCTTATGGGGCCAATTTAATATGGAGCATCTTATGGGGCCAATTGTATAGGGAGCATCTTATGGGGCCAATTTAATAGGAAGCATCTTATGGGGCCAATTCTATAAGGAGCATCTTATGGGGCCAATTGTATAGGGAGCATCTTATGGGGCCAATTTAATAGGAAGCATCTTATGGGACCAATTCTATAGGGAGCATCTTATGGGGCCAATTTAATATGGAGCATCTTATAGGGCCACTTCCATTTGGAGCAGTATATGGGGCCAATTCCATATGGAGCAGTATATGGGGCCAATTCCATATGGAGCAGTATATGGGGCCAATTCCATATGGAGCAGTATATGGGGCCAATTCCATATGGAGCAGTATGGGGCCAATTCCATATGGAGCAGTATATGGGGCCAATTACATATGGAGCAGTATGTGGGGCCAATAATATATGAAGCATCTTATGGGACTGTTAAAGGGTATTGACTTTTAATATTGCTACTTCCAATAGGTGGCACTAGAGTTCAATTTGCATAATAATAATGTAAAATACATAAGGATAGATTGAAAGCGAAAATCTGCATGTTATTATTTGTGCCTTCTCTAGGTTTTTCTATGACTATCTGCATTGTGGCTCTCGACCAACTTTCATAGCGGAATGTGGCTCTCAAGGTAAGAAAGGTTGAGGACCCCTGGCTTAGAACATTTCCATACAGCATCTGGACAGGTATGGTGCACATCCATTGATTGGATTTGAAACTAAAGGTGCCTTCACACTAAACGACTTTGCAACGATAACGATAGCGATCCGTGACGTTGCAGCGTCCTGGATAGCGATATCGTTGTGTTTGACACGCAGCAGCGATCAGGATCCCGCTGTGATATCGCTGGTCGTTGCTGAAAGTCCAGAACTTTATTTGGTCGTCAGATCGGCGTGTATCGTTGTGTTTGACAGCAAAAACAACGATGCCAGCAATGTTTTACAATGGTAACCAGGGTAAATATCGGGTTACTAAGCGCAGGGCCGCGCTTAGTAACCCGATATTTACCCTGGTTACCATTGTAAATGTAAAAAAAAACCAGTACATACTCACCTTCTGATGTCCGTCAGGTCCCTGGCCGTCTGCTTCCCGCACTGACTGTGAGCGCCGGCCGGCCGTAAAGCACAGCACAGCGGTGACGTCACCGCTGTGCTCTGCTTTTACTTTACGGCCGGCCGGAGCTCACAGTCAGTGCGGGAAGCAGACGGCCAGGGACCTGACGGACATCAGAAGGTGAGTATGTACTGTTTTTTTTTACATTTACAATGGTAACCAGGGTAAACATCGGGTTACTAAGCGCGGCCCTGCGCTTAGTAACCCGATGTTTACCCTGGTTACCTGGGGACTTCGGCATCGTTGGTCGCTGGATAGCTGTCTGTGTGACAGCTCTCCAGCGACCACACAGCGACGCTGCAGCGATCGGCATCGTTGTCGATATCGCTGCAGCGTCGCTTAATGTGGCGGTACCTTCAGGGCACCAGCACTGTAACATCACACTTAGTTAATGTGTAGTTCTGATCTCGACATTTTCACACCTTTCTGCAAATGACCATTGTAAAGTTCCCATACAGCATTACCTGTGTGTGCTTATATGCTAAACGGAAAAAAAGTGGTTTGGTACCGTGTTAGCCAGTAGAAAAAAAATATATAGAGTGCTCTCAGCGGGAGAAACAAAATAGGAATCTTGTCGGTGTGATACCTTTTAATGGCTAACAAAATATAGTGAATGATGTTACAAAGCAAGCTTTGAAGACTGCTTACGTCTCTTCATCAGGCTGATATAACAAGATATTTGAGGGAACCCATTTATATACAGTAAAGAGCATAGGCGTGGTGTGATCCAGGACATTTAAATAAACACTGAGCTTAAAGAGAGAATCCTTAATTAGGTAAGTTTAGATAAGTAGTGTGAAAGTTTTATGGACCCCATATGCATGTGAGATAAAAAGGCTGGTGGTGTCTTCATTGTTTTAGGAGGAAATTGCTCAGATTTGGTAGTGGGCCATAAATCCGCCTGACAATTTGAGTTATGTGTGAAGAGAATCAAAGATGGTAATGAATTTGTATTCCCAGACTCTGCGATATTTCTGTGATTTGAAATTGCCTTTCAAAATGACAACTTTCATATTGTCTATGTTGTGTCCTGGTCCACAGAAATGTTTGGCCACAGGTAAATGTTTTTTTTGTCTGTAATTGTATGACGATGAGACCTCATCCTTGCTCTCAGCCTCTGTCCTGTTTCTCCAACATAGAGATCCCCCATAGGACATATATTTCATAGAATTAAATACACCACATTGGAAGAGGAACATGTGAATGTCCCGGGGATCTTATAGTCCTGCTGTGTGTTGGGGATTTGGATCTTGTCATTGGTCTCTATATCAATGCAGATTTTGCATCTCCTGCCATTGCAAGGATATGTCCCTCTTGGTGAATCTGAGGGCATTGAACTTCAGATCATGATGTTTCTTAAATTAGGAGGTTGCCTGTAACATAGCAAGGGGGTCTTTGAATAATATTTTTAACCGGTCATCCTTGTGTAGGATATGGTGAAGATTCTTAGCCGTTTTTCTCAGTATTTCAAGCTGTGGGTTGTAGGTCACTACCAGAGGTACACAATGATTTTCCTCTTTCTTTCTGTATTGAAGTACTGTACTTTACTTCTAGGGATCCTTGTGGCCCTAATGATATGATCATCAATGGAGGTGGGATGGTAACCTTGATTTGAAAATAACATTTTACGGTTATATCTGAGGGCCTGGCTGTAGACAATGAACTTTTTACTTTGTTTAGGATGGAAGCTGTCCCATGTGAGGTATGTGGGACAGTCAATTGGCTTCTGATACACTGATGTTTGGAACAAACCATTTTGGACTTTTATGATGGTGTCTATAAAGTTGATTTTTGTTTTTGAGTGGTCCAATGTCAAGTTTATGGCAGGATGAAATTTGTTGAATTTGTCATGGAAATTTAGAAGTTCTTGTTCGAACTCAGTCCAGATTATTAAGATGTCATCGATGTAACGGAAATAGGCAAAGGGTTTGATGGAGCAGGATGCTAAAAAGTAATTTTCCAGTTTGGCCATGAATAGGTTGGCATACCTGGGTGCCATTTTACTTCCCATAGCAGTGCTGGTGCGTTGTAGACACAGCTCCTCACCGAAAGAGAAAAAGTTGTGTGTGAGGATGAATCTGGTAAGTGTTATTACAGACTCGGAAGGGATCCCATTGACCTCATGAAACATTTGGCAGGTGGTTAGTCCATCTTCATGTGGGATGTTAGAATATCTATAATATAACACTGGGAGCGTCACTCTGTCCGAAGCCTTTATAGACTGCGCAAGCGCAAGCGCCGGCGCAGTCTGGTCCCCACAGAGTGACGCAGCCCAGGAGATCGCGGTGTTGTGAATTAGACTTTTTGGCTCCCTCTGGTGGTTACTAGTGATATGACTCTGGGATTTTCTTCCCTCAGTTTGCACCCACCTGGGTCGTTAGTCCAGGGGTGTTGCTATATAAACCTCTTGGATCCTTAGTCCAGTGCCTGGCATCGTTGTAATCAGATCCTTTTTGTTTGCTCCTATCTGCTGGTCCTGGTTCGTGCAAAATTAAGCTAAGTCCTGCTTCTTTGTTTTTTCAGTTATTTGCTTGCTCTCATTTTTGTCCAGCTTGTACTAAATGTGATTCCTGACCTTGCTGGAAGCTCTAGGGGGCTGGTGTTCTCCCCCCGGGCCGTTAGACGGTTCGGGGGTTCTTGAATTTCCAGCGTGGATATTTTTGATAGGGTTTTTGCTGACCAGATAAGTTATCTTACTATATTCTGCTATTAGCTAGTGGGCCTCTCTTTGCTAAATACCTAGCTCATTCTTACGTTTGTCTTTTCCTCTTACCTCACCGTTATTATTTGTTGGGGGCTTGTATCCAACTTTTGGGGTCTTTTTCTCTGGAGGCAAGAAAGGTCTTTCTTTTCCCTTCTAGGGTTAGTTAGTTCTCCGGCTGGCGCGAGACGTCTAGAATCAACGTAGGCACGTTCCCCGGCTGCTGTTATTTGTGGTGCTAGGATTAGATATATGGTCAGCCCAGTTACCACTGCCCTATGAGCTGGTTTTTGTGTTTGCAGACTTGGTAACTATTTCTGAGACCCTCTGCCATTGGGGTCATAACAGTATGCCAGGCCGACATTGAATGTTTAATGCATTGCAGAAGTGGGATAATAAGAAAGGAAATTCTGAGGTTTGTTTTTTTTTTTCCTTCCTCTCTTCCTCCCCTTTACCTTTGAGTGGCTTGTGCTTGCTGCAGACATGAATGTCCAGACCTTGATTACAAGTGTAGACCGGCTTGCTGCTCGTGTGCAGGGCATACAAGATTTTGTTACCAGTAGTCCTATGTCTGAACCTAAAATACCTATTCCTGAACTGTTTTCTGGAGACCGATTTAGGTTTAGGAATTTCAGGAATAATTGTAAATTGTTTCTTTCTCTGAGACCCCGTTCATCTGGAGATTCAGCTCAGCAAGTTAAAATTGTTATCTCTTTTTTACGGGGCGACCCTCAGGATTGGGCTTTCTCGCTAGCGCCAGGAGATCCGGCATTGGCAAATATTGATGCGTTTTTTCTGGCGCTCGGATTGCTTTACGAGGAACCCAATCTTGAAGTTCAGGCAGAAAAAGCCTTGCTGGCTATTTCTCAGGGCCAGGATGAAGCTGAAGTGTATTGCCAAAAATTTCGGAAATGGTCCGTGCTTACTCAGTGGAATGAGTGTGCTCTGGCCGCAAATTTCAGAAATGGCCTTTCTGAAGCCATTAAGAATGTGATGGTGGGTTTCCCCATTCCTACAAGTCTGAATGATTCCATGGCGCTGGCTATTCAAATTGACAGGCGTTTGCAGGAGCGCAAAACCGCTAATCCTCTGGTGGTGTTGTCTGAACAAACACCTGATTTAATGCAATGTGATAGAATTCAGACTAGAAATGAGCGGAAAAATCATAGACGTCAGAATGGGTTGTGTTTTTACTGTGGTGATTCTACACATGTTATATCAGCATGCTCTAAACGCCTAACAAGGGTTGTTAGTCCTGTCGCCATTGGTAATTTGCAACCTAAATTTATTTTGTCTGTGACTTTAATTTGCTCATTGTCTTCTTACCCTGTTATGGCGTTTGTGGATTCAGGTGCTGCCCTGAGTCTTATGGATCTGTCATTTGCCAAGCGTTGTGGTTTTGTTCTTGAACCGTTGGTAAATCCTATTCCTCTTAGAGGTATTGATGCTACGCCATTGGCGGAAAATAAACCGCAGTTTTGGACGCAGGTAACCATGTGCATGACTCCTGAACATCGGGAGGTGATTCGTTTTCTTGTTCTGCATAAAATGCATGATTTGGTCGTTTTGGGTCTGCCATGGTTACAGACCCACAATCCAGTCTTGGATTGGAAGGCTATGTCTGTGTCAAGTTGGGGTTGTCAGGGAATTCATGCTGATTCCCCGCCGGTGTCTATTGCTTCCTCTACTCCTTCGGAAGTTCCTGAGTATTTGTCTGATTATCAGGATGTATTCAGCGAGTCCAGATCCAGTGCTCTGCCTCCTCATAGGGACTGTGACTGCGCCATAGATTTGATTCCAGGTAGTAAATTTCCTAAGGGTAGATTATTTAATCTGTCTGTATCTGAGCATGCCGCAATGCGTTCGTATATCAAGGAGTCTCTGGAGAAGGGGCATATCCGTCCATCCTCTTCCCCTCTTGGTGCGGGATTTTTTTTTGTGGCCAAGAAGGACGGATCTTTGAGACCTTGTATTGACTATCGGCTTCTGAATAAAATCACTGTTAAATTTCAGTATCCTTTGCCTCTGTTGTCGGACTTGTTTGCCCGGATTAAAGGTGCCAAGTGGTTCACCAAGATAGATCTACGTGGTGCGTACAACCTTGTGCGCATTAAGCAGGGAGATGAATGGAAGACTGCATTTAATACGCCCGAAGGTCATTTTGAGTACTTGGTGATGCCTTTTGGGCTCTCTAATGCTCCCTCAGTGTTTCTGTCCTTTATGCATGATATTTTCCGGAAGTATCTGGATAAATTTATGATTGTTTATCTGGATGATATTCTGGTTTTCTCTGAAGATTGGGACTCACATGTGGAGCAGGTCAGGATGGTGTTTCAGGTTTTGCGTGAGAACGCGTTGTTTGTTAAGGGCTCAAAGTGTCTCTTTGGAGTACAGAAGGTTCCCTTTTTGGGGTTTATTTTTTCCCCTTCTGCTGTGGAGATGGACCCAGTCAAGGTCCGAGCTATTCATGATTGGACTCAACCCACGTCAGTTAAGAGTCTTCAGAAGTTCTTGGGTTTTGCTAACTTCTACCGTCGTTTTATCGCTATTTTTTCTAGCGTTGTTAAACCTTTGACGGATATGACCAAGAAAGGTTCTGATGTTGCTAACTGGGCTCCTGCAGCCGTGGAGGCGTTCCAAGAGTTGAAGCGCCGGTTTACTTCAGCGCCTGTTTTGTGCCAGCCTGATGTCTCACTTCCCTTTCAGGTCGAAGTGGATGCTTCGGAGATTGGGGCAGGGGCCGTGTTGTCACAGAGAGGCCCTGGTTGCTCGGTAATGAGACCATGTGCTTTCTTCTCTAGGAAGTTTTCGCCTGCTGAGCGGAATTATGATGTTGGCAATCGGGAGTTGCTGGCCATGAAGTGGGCATTTGAGGAGTGGCGTCATTGGCTCGAAGGTGCTAAGCATCGTGTGGTGGTCTTGACTGATCACAAGAATTTGATGTATCTCGAGTCTGCTAAACGCCTGAATCCTAGACAGGCCCGCTGGTCATTGTTTTTCTCCCGTTTTGACTTTGTGGTCTCGTATTTACCAGGTTCAAAGAATGTGAAGGCTGATGCTCTTTCAAGGAGCTTTGTGCCTGACTCTCCTGGAGTCGCAGAACCTGTTGGTATTCTTAAAGAGGGAGTTATCTTGTCAGCCATTTCTCCTGATTTGTGACGCGTGTTGCAGAGATTTCAGGCTGGTAGACCTGACTCTTGTCCACCTGACAGACTGTTTGTTCCTGATAAGTGGACCAGCAGAGTCATTTCCGAGGTTCATTCCTCGGTGTTGGCAGGTCATCCGGGAATTTTTGGCACCAGAGATCTGGTGGCTAGGTCCTTTTGGTGGCCTTCCTTGTCACGGGATGTGCGGTCATTTGTGCAGTCCTGTGGGACTTGTGCTCGAGCTAAGCCTTGCTGTTCTCGTGCCAGCGGGTTGCTCTTGCCCTTGCCTGTCCCGAAGAGGCCTTGGACACACATTTCCATGGATTTCATTTCTGATCTCCCGGTGTCTCAGGGCATGTCTGTCATCTGGGTGGTATGTGATCGCTTTTCTAAAATGGTCCATTTGGTGCCTTTGCCTAAGCTGCCTTCCTCTTCCGATCTGGTTCCTGTGTTCTTTCAGAATGTGGTTCGTTTACACGGCATTCCTGAGAATATTGTGTCTGACAGAGGATCCCAGTTTGTTTCCAGGTTCTGGCGATCCTTTTGTGCTAGGATGGGCATTGATTTGTCGTTCTCTTCTGCCTTTCATCCTCAGACAAATGGACAAACGGAGCGAACTAATCAGACTCTGGAGGCTTATTTGAGGTGTTTTGTTTCGGCAGATCAGGATGATTGGGTGACCTTCTTGCCATTGGCTGAGTTTGCCCTTAATAATCGGGCTAGTTCCGCTACTTTGGTTTCGCCATTTTTCTGCAACTCTGGTTTCCATCCTCGTTTTTCCTCGGGACATGTGGAGCCTTCTGTGTTATGATTTTCCCAATGGCAGGGAAATCAAAAATAACAAACGGACTAGCTCTCGGGTGATGGAAACTAAAGTGACCGTGACCTGAACCTGACACAACACTGGAAGTAGCCGGGGAGTGTTTCCTACGATGCCCTAGACACCACGCGCCAGCCGGAGATCTAACTACCCCTATCAGAGGAATATACAGGCCTGCCTTACCTCCAGAGATGAACCCCAAAAGGAGATAGCAGGCCCCCACAAATATTGACGGTGAGTCAAGAGGAAAAGACATACGTAGGATGAACAGCAGATTTAGCACAGTGAGGTCCGCTTACTAGATAGCAGAAGTACAGGAAAGAGTTACTTCACGGTCAACTTCAAAACACTACTCAAAAACACCATCCTGAAATTACTTTAAAACTCCAGTGACAACTCATGCCACTGGAGTGGCAATTTCAGTCCACGAGAGCTTCCAGCTACAGAGAGTCACATTGCAGATAGCTGGACAAAAAATAGCATTAACCAGGAACAAAATTCAACTTAGCTGAACTGGAACTTGAGGCAGGAGAATGCAACAGAATGCTACTGATACATTGTTGGCCGGCATCAGACCAGCAGCCAAGCAGGCTTAAATAGGAAACTCCCCTAATGGGTGTCAACAGGTGATCAAGGATAGAAGAAGGCAAATAAGTGGCAATACCATAAAACACCACCGGGGGAGCCCACAAACAGAATTCACAACAGTACCCCCCCCTTAAGGAGGGGGCACCGAACCCTCACCAGAACCACCAGGGCGATCTGGATGAGCACTATGGAATGCACGAACCAAATCAGGAGCATGAACATCAGATGCTGTCACCCAAGAATTATCCTCCTGGCCATAGCCTTTCCACTTAACCAGATACTGAAGTTTCCGTCTGGAAACACGGGAGTCCAAGATCTTTTCCACCACATACTCCAACTCACCCTCAACCAGCACAGGAGCAGGAGGATCAGCAGACGGAACAACCGGCACCTCATACCTCCGCAATAATGACCGATGAAAAACATTATGAATAGTAAAAGATGCTGGGAGGTCCAAACGAAAGGACACAGGATTGAGAACCTCCAGAATCCTATAAGGGCCGATAAACAGAGGCTTAAACTTAGGAGACGAGACCTTCATAGGAACAAATCGAGAAGACAACCAAACCAGGTCCCCAACACAAAGACGAGGACCGACACGCCGATGACGATTAGTGAACTGTTGAGTCTTCTCCTGGGACAACTTTAGATTGTCCACAACCTGTCCCCAAATCTGATGCATTCTATCAACCACAGCATCTACTCCAGGACAATCCGAAGACTCCAATTGACCGGACGAAAAGCGAGGGTGAAACCCTGAATTACAAAAAAATGGAGAAACCAAAGTGGCAGAACTGGCCCGATTGTTAAGGGCAAACTCTGCCAATGGCAAAAAATCAAGCCAATCGTCCTGATCAGCGGACACAAAACACCTCAAGTAAGTCTCCAAGGTCTGATTAGTACGCTCAGTCTGGCCATTAGTCTGAGGATGGAACGCAGACGAAAACGACAAGTCGATGCCCATCCTGGCACAGAACGCCCGCCAAAATCTAGACACAAACTGAGTACCCCTGTCAGACACTATATTCTCAGGAATACCATGCAAACGCACAACATTCTGAAAAAATAGAGGGACCAGCTCAGAGGAGGAGGGCAATTTGGGCAAAGGTACCAAGTGAACCATCTTGGAAAAACGGTCACACACCACCCAGATGACGGACATCCTACGAGAAACAGGAAGGTCAGAAATAAAGTCCATAGAGATGTGCGTCCAAGGCCTCTTAGGAATAGGCAAGGGCAACAACAACCCGCTGGCCCGGGAACAGCAGGGCTTAGCCCGAGCACAAACATCACAAGACTGCACAAAAATACGTACATCTCGAGACAAGGAAGGCCACCAGAAGGACCTAGACACCAGATCCCTGGTGCCAAAAATTCCAGGATGACCTGCCAACGCGGAAGAGTGAACCTCCGAAATAACTCTACTGGTCCAGTCATCAGGGACAAACAGTCTACCAGGCGGACAGCGATCAGGCCTATCCACCTGAAACTCCTGCAAAGAGCGCCGCAGGTCTGGGGAGACAGCTGACAATATCACCCCATCCTTCAGGATGCCAGTAGGTTCGGAATCACCAGGCGAGTCAGGCTCAAAACTCCTAGAGAGGGCATCCGCCCTCACATTCTTAGACCCAGGCAGATATGAGACCACAAAGTTAAATCGAGAGAAAAACAACGACCAGCGCGCCTGTCTAGGATTCAGACGCCTGGCTGACTCAAGATAAATTAGATTTTTGTGGTCAGTCAAGACCACAACCTGGTGTCTAGCACCCTCAAGCCAATGACGCCACTCCTCAAATGCCCACTTCATGGCCAAGAGCTCCCGATTTCCAACATCATAATTTCGCTCAGCGGGCGAAAACTTTCGAGAGAAAAACGCACATGGTCTCATCACTGAGCAGTCAGGACCTTTCTGCGACAAAACTGCACCTGCTCCGATCTCGGAAGCATCTACTTCAACCTGGAACGGGAGCGAAACATCAGGCTGGCGCAACACAGGAGCAGAAGAAAAGCGGCGCTTAAGCTCCCGAAAGGCCTCCACAGCCGCAGAGGACCAATTAGCAACATCAGCACCCTTCTTGGTCAAATCAGTCAAAGGTCTAGCAATGGCAGAAAAACCCGCTATGAATCGGCGATAGAAATTAGCAAATCCCAAGAACTTCTGAAGACTCTTTAGAGAAGTAGGTTGTATCCAATCACAAATAGCCTGAACCTTAACAGGGTCCATCTCCATAGATGAAGGGGAAAAAATATATCCCAGAAAGGAAATTCTCTGAACCCCAAAAATACACTTTGAGCCCTTCACAAATAGAGAATTAGCTCGTAAAACCTGAAAAACTCTCCTGACCTGTTGAACATGAGATTCCCAGTCCTCCGAAAAAATCAAAATATCATCCAAATACACAATCATAAATTTATCCAGATATTCACGGAAAATATCGTGCATAAAGGACTGAAAGACGGATGGGGCATTCGCGAGACCGAAAGGCATTACCAAATACTCAAAATGGCCTTCAGGCGTATTAAATGCGGTCTTCCACTCATCCCCCTGCTTAATCCGCACCAAATTATACGCACCACGTAGATCGATCTTAGTGAACCACTTCGCCCCCTTTATGCGAGCAAAAAGATCAGTCAGTAAAGGTAACGGGTACTGGTATTTAACAGTAATCTTATTCAGAAGTCGATAGTCGATACAAGGTCTCAATGAACCATCCTTTTTACCCACAAAAAAAAACCCTGCCCCCAATGGAGACAAAGAGGGGCGAATATGACCCTTTTCCAAAGATTCTCTGATATACTCCCGCATAGCAGTATGTTCAGGTACAGACAAATTAAACAAGCGACCCTTAGGAAATTTACTACCGGGAATCAACTCAATAGCGCAGTCACACTCTCTGTGAGGGGGGAGAGAATCAGTTTTAGGCTCCTGAAAGACATCATAAAAATCTGACAGAAATGCTGGGATCTCAGAGGGAGTAGATGAAGAAATGGGAACCAAAGGTGCATCCCCATGAATCCCCCGACATCCCCAGCTCAGCACAGACATTGATCTCCAGTCCAAGACTGGATTATGAATTTGTAACCATGGTAATCCAAGTACTAATACGTCATGTAGATTATATAACACAAGGAAACGAATAATCTCCTGATGGTCTGGGGAAAGATGCATAGTCACTTGTGTCCAATATTGTGGTTTATTGCTAGCCAAAGGTGTAGAATCAATACCCTTTAAGGGAATAGAAACCTCCAGAGGCTCTAAATCAAACCCACAACGCTTGGCAAAGGACCAATCCATGAGACTCAGAGCGGCGCCAGAATCCACATAAGCATCCACAGTAACAGATGATAAAGTACAAATCAATGTCACGGACAAAAGAAATTTAGACTGCAAGGTACCCATAGAAAAAGATTTATCAACCTTTTTATCAACCTTCTTTATGCGTTTAGAGCATGCTGATATAACATGAGCTGGATCTCCACAATAGAAGCACAACCCATTTTTGCGCCTGTAATTCTGTCGTTCGCCTCTAGACAATACACTATCGCATTGCATATGCTCTGGTGCCTTTTCAGAGGTCACCGCCAAATGATGCACAGGTCTTTGCTCAGAAGATACCGCCGTATGGTGCACAGGTTTTTGCTCAGAAGATACCGCCATATGGTGCACAGGTTTTTGCTCAAAAGATACCGCCATATGGTGCACAGATTTTTGCTCAGAAGATACCGCCATATGGTGCACAGATTTGCGCTCCTGTAAACGCCGATCAATCTGGATAGCCAATTTCATGGCATCATTCAGACCTGTAGGCACAGGGAACCCCACCATGACATCCTTCACGGCATCAGAGAGACCTTCTCTGAAATTAGCTGCTAGAGCGCACTCATTCCATTTAGTAAGCACCGACCATTTACGAAATTTCTGGCAGTATATCTCAGCTTCATCTTGCCCTTGGGAAAGAGCTATCAAGGCTTTCTCAGCCAAAATCTCTAAATTAGGTTCTTCATAAAGCAACCCCAGAGCCAGAAAAAACGCATCTACATTTAATAACGCAGGATCCCCTGGCGACAATGCAAATGCCCAACTTTGTGGGTCACCCCGCAATAGAGAAATAACAATTTTAACCTGTTGCGCAGGATCACCAGCAGAGTGAGATTTCAGAGACAAAAACAATTTACAATTCTCTCTGAAATTCAAAAAACGGGATCTGTCTCCGGTAAAAAATTCAGGCATAGGAATCTTAGGTTCAGACATTGGAGCACGTATAACAAAATCTTGTAAGTTCTGGACCTTTGTAGCCAGGTTATTCAGACCTGCAACCAAACTCTGTGGATCCATGATTCAAACAGGTGTAACCAAAGCCATTCAGAGATTAAGAGGAGAGGAAGGAAAAAAAAAAGGCTGAAGACTGCAGTTTAAGCAAGGAGTACAAATAAGCACTAAGGTGCACTTTCCAAACACAGAAGGAAAAAAAAAACCTTTTCATATCCTTTCCTGCTTTAGTGCATAGTTTTAACACATGTGGGCCGGCCAAACTGTTATGATTTTCCCAATGGCAGGGAAATCAAAAATAACAAACGGACTAGCTCTCGGGTGATGGAAACTAAAGTGACCGTGACCTGAACCTGACACAACACTGGAAGTAGCCGGGGAGTGTTTCCTACGATGCCCTAGACACCACGCGCCAGCCGGAGATCTAACTACCCCTATCAGAGGAATATACAGGCCTGCCTTACCTCCAGAGATGAACCCCAAAAGGAGATAGCAGGCCCCCACAAATATTGACGGTGAGTCAAGAGGAAAAGACATACGTAGGATGAACAGCAGATTTAGCACAGTGAGGTCCGCTTACTAGATAGCAGAAGTACAGGAAAGAGTTACTTCACGGTCAACTTCAAAACACTACTCAAAAACACCATCCTGAAATTACTTTAAAACTCCAGTGACAACTCATGCCACTGGAGTGGCAGTTTTAGTCCACGAGAGCTTCCAGCTACAGAGAGTCACATTGCAGATAGCTGGACAAAAAATAGCATTAACCAGGAACAAAATTCAACTTAGCTGAACTGGAACTTGAGGCAGGAGAATGCAACAGAATGCTACTGATACATTGTTGGCCGGCATCAGACCAGCAGCCAAGCAGGCTTAAATAGGAAACTCCCCTAATGGGTGTCAACAGGTGATCAAGGATAGAAGAAGGCAAATAAGTGGCAATACCATAAAACACCACCGGGGGAGCCCACAAACAGAATTCACAACACTTCTGACTGTCCTGGGGTGGATTCTGTGGTGGATAGGTTGCAGCAGATCTGGAATCATGTGGTGGACAACTTGAAGTTGTCACAGGAGAAGGCTCAGCGTTTTGCCAACCGCCGCCGCGGTGTGGGTCCCCGACTTCGTGTTGGGGATTTGGTATGGCTGTCTTCTCGATTTGTTCCTATGAAGGTCTCCTCTCCTAAATTTAAGCCTCGCTTCATCGGTCCTTACAAGATATTGGAAATCCTTAATCCAGTTTCCTTTCGCTTGGATCTTCCGGTGTCGTTTGCCATTCACAACGTGTTCCATAGGTCTTTGTTGCGGCGCTACGTTGTGCCTGTGGTTCCTTCTGTTGAGCCTCCTGCTCCGGTGTTGGTTGAGGGCGAGTTGGAGTACGTGGTGGAGAAGATCTTGGATTCTCGTCTCTCCAGATGGAGGCTTCAGTATCTGGTCAAGTGGAAGGGCTATGGTCAGGAGGATAATTCCTGGGTGGTTGCCTCTGATGTGCATGCGGCCGATTTAGTTCGTGCCTTTCACGCTGCTCATCCTGATCACCCTGGTGGTCGTAGTGAGGGTTCGGTGACCCCTCCTTAAGGGGGGGGTACTGTTGTGAATTAGACTTTTTGGCTCCCTCTGGTGGTTACTAGTGATATGACTCTGGGATTTTCTTCCCTCAGTTTGCACCCACCTGGGTCGTTAGTCCAGGGGTGTTGCTATATAAACATCTTGGATCCTTAGTCCAGTGCCTGGCATCGTTGTAATCAGATCCTTTTTGTTTGCTCCTATCTGCTGGTCCTGGTTCGTGCAAATTTAAGCTAAGTCCTGCTTCTTTGTTTTTTCAGTTATTTGCTTGCTCTCATTTTTGTCCAGCTTGTACTAAATGTGATTCCTGACCTTGCTGGAAGCTCTAGGGGGCTGGTGTTCTCCCCCCGGGCCGTTAGACGGTTCGGGGGTTCTTGAATTTCCAGCGTGGATATTTTTGATAGGGTTTTTGCTGACCAGATAAGTTATCTTACTATATTCTGCTATTAGCTAGTGGGCCTCTCTTTGCTAAATACCTAGCTCATTCTTACGTTTGTCTTTTCCTCTTACCTCACCGTTATTATTTGTTGGGGGCTTGTATCCAACTTTTGGGGTCTTTTTCTCTGGAGGCAAGAAAGGTCTTTCTTTTCCCTTCTAGGGTTAGTTAGTTCTCCGGCTGGCGCGAGACGTCTAGAATCAACGTAGGCACGTTCCCCGGCTGCTGTTATTTGTGGTGCTAGGATTAGATATATGGTCAGCCCAGTTACCACTGCCCTATGAGCTGGTTTTTGTGTTTGCAGACTTGGTAACTATTTCTGAGACCCTCTGCCATTGGGGTCATAACATCGCGGTATGCGTAAGCACTGAACGCACACCGCGATCTCCAACGGAGAAGCAGGGACGTGCCAGGAGGGTGAGTATGCTATATTCACCTGTCCCGTTCCACCGATGCGCGCCGCTCCATCTTCCACATCCTCTGCCTGTGACGTTCAATTCAGAGGGCGCGATGACACGCTTAATGCGCGCCGCCCTCTGACTGAACAGTCACAGCCAGAGGACCCGGAAGACGGAGAGGCACGAAGCAGTGGATCAGGGCCAGGTGACTATAGCAAGTGCCGAGGGCCTGAGCTAGTGGCGACTCAGGCACCTAACCCCCACAGCGTGCCGGTGTCCCCGCCTGCTCAGGTCCCCCAGCACTCGGCGCCCAGCGACGATAGGCGAGCATGTTATTTTTCTTTTTTATTGCAGCAGCATACAGGGCATATAATACTATGGAGCATCTTATGGGGGCCATCAACCTTTATGGAGCAGCATACAGGGCATATACTATGGAGCATCTTATGGGGGCCATCAACCATAATGCAGCAGCATACGAGGCATATACTACGGAGCATCTTATGGGGGCCATCAACCTTTACGGAGCAGCATATGAGGCATATACTATGGAGCATCTTATGGGGGCCATCAACCTATATGGAGCAGCATATGAGGCATATACTATGGAGCATCTTATGGGGGCCATCAACCTTTATGGAGCAGCATATGAGGCATATACTATGGAGCATCTTATGGGGGCCATCAACCTTTATGGAGCAGCATATGGGGCATATGGATGGGAGCAGCAAATTACAGAATGGTGGTGCAGGATGGGAGCAGCACATGACAGAATAGAGCAGCACATGACAGAATAGGGCAGCACATGACAGAACAGGGGTGCAGGATGGCAGCAGCACATGACAGAACGGGGTGCAGGATGCAAGCAGCACATGACAGAGTGGGGGTGCAGGATGGGAGCAGCACATTACAGAACTGTGGCGCAGGATGGGAGCAGCACATGACAGAATAGAGCAGCACATGACAGAACGGGGGTGCAGGATGGCAGCAGCACATGACAGAACAGGGGTGCAGGATGGAAGCAGCACATGACAGAATAGGGCAGCACATGATAGAACGGGGGTGCAGGATGGCAGCAGCACATGACAGAACGGGTGTGCAGGATGGAAGCAGCAAATGACAGAATGGGGGCGCAGGATGGGAGCAGCACATGACAGGATAGGGGCGCAGGATGGGAGCAGCAAATGACAGAATGGAGGCGCAGGATGGGTGCAGCACATGTCAGAATGGGGGCGCAGGATGGGAGCAGCACATGACAGAATTGGGCCGCAGGATGGTAGGAGCACATGACAGAACTGGGGCGTAGGATGGGAGCAGTACATGACAGGATTGGGGTACAGGATGGGACCACCACATGACAGGATTGGGGTACAGGATGGGACCACCACATGACAGGACTGGGTACAGGATGGGAGCACGTGACAGGATGAGTGCTCAGGAAGACAGTAGCACATCACAAGATGGAGGCACACAAAACAGGATGGGGGCTGCACATGACAGGATGGGGGCGCAAGATGGTAGCAGCACATGACAAGATTAGGGCGCAAGATGGAAGCAACACATACTAGGATGGAGACCATATACCAATATAAATGCTCGCCACCCGGGCGTAGAACGGGTTCAATAGCTAGTATGCCATATGCTTATATGCTAACGTGTTTCTCCAGTGCTCTGGACATCAGTCTCCGTTCTGGAAGAGAGACGAAGCTCCCAAGTCAAAAAGATGTACACGTCAAGAACCTCATCCACAACTACCACAAAAGACTTCAAGCTGTCATTGATGTTAGAGGGGCCAATACACGGTATTAAGAAATGGAGTATGTGAACTTTTGATCAGGGTCATTTGGATTTTTGGGGATGTCATTATGATTTGCAAAGAGAAAACACAGTAGTTTGACAATAAATGGCTTCACCGAACCACTACCCATGAGTGGAAAAAAAGTTTTGGTGCTATTATTCATATTCTTTGAAAAAAGGCTAAGAAAGCAAAAATTCTGGGGTATGTACACTTTTGAGTTTGACCTTTCTATATCTATAAAGCATGTTACACTAAAGGAAAGGACGATTTAGAGTAGCCGACCTGCAAAGTTAAAAGCCCACCGATCAGGTATACATAGGCTCATCAACAGCTGTCTAATTCCCTGATCAGTAATAGATCATTACGTTCTGTTCACTTTATCTGTCATTATTCTCGGCAGCACATGTCCTGTTTACACAGGACGATGTGCTGCTGAGAACGATGAATTTTTAAGTCAGAATGAAAATCATATCACCCAACATATGAGCATTATGCTAATTCCTCGGGTGATTAGTAGTCTGTTTAGACTGCACGATTATCTGAAAAAACATCCTTCCTAGGAATCCTCCTCGTAATCAGCCAGTGTAAATGCACCCATAGATATCTATATCTGCCTGAGCTTAAGTCATCCAGTAATTATTAGGATTACGGAGATGTTGTAAAGTGATGTACCCATGTTGATTCAAGTCTTCCTTATCATATAATCTGTGTTGTACAAAGCAACAATCATCTCGGTGCAGTTCTAGGTCACAAGTGCATGAATTCCCCGTACTCGTGTGTACACACTGAACACTGCGTTCTATAGTCTTATAATAGTTACTGTGTTAATTAATATGCAAACTTGGAGTTAATAATGAAGACGTTTAACTAACTGTAGTTAAACGAGGAAGCAAATTCTTTTCTTATGAAAGGTTGAACAAAATATCTGCCAGCCAGTGAATGGCTGAGATAAGACAGAGAAACAGGTGCTGAATAGCACATTTATTGTAAACAGTAGTGTAGTAAGTAATGTAAAGTTACCGTTACACTACACGACTTACCAACGATCACGACCAGCGATACGACCTGGCCGTGATCGTCGGTAAGTCGTTGTGTGGTCGCTGGGGAGCTGTCACACAGACAGCTCTCTCCAGCGACCAACGATCAGGGGAACGACTTCGGCATCGTTGAAACTGTCTTCAACGATGCCGAAGTCCCCCTGCAGCACCCGGGTAACCAGGGTAAACATCGGGTTACTAAGCGCAGGGCCGCGCTTAGTAACCCGATGTTTACCCTGGTTACCATTGTAAAAGTTAAAAAAAAAAACACTACATACTCACATTCTGATGTCTGTCACGTCCCCCACCGTCAGCTTCCCGCACTGACTGTGTCAGCGCCGGCCGTAAAGCCAGTATCTGACAGTCAGTGCGGGAAGCTGACGGCGGGGTACGTGACAGACATCGGAATGTAAGTATGTAGTGTTTTTTTTTTTTACTTTTACAATGGTAACCAGGGTAAATATCAGGTTACTAAGCGCGGCCCTGCGCTTAGTAACCCGATGTTTACCCTGGTTACAAGTGAACACATCGCTGGATCGGCGTCACACACGCCGATCCAGCGTTGACAGCGGGTGATCAGCGACCAAATAAAGGTCCTGATCATTCCCTACGACCAACGATCTCCCAGCAGGGGCCTGATCGTTGGTCGCTGTCACACATAACGAGATCGTTAGCGGGATCGTTGCTACGTCACCAAAAAGCGTGACGTTGCAACGATATCGTTAACGAAATCGTTATGTGTGAAGGTACCTTAAGTCCGCAAGGACAGGGTCCTCTCCCCTCTGTACCAGTCTGTCATTGTAAATTTGTTTACTGTTATTGATATCTATAACCCTGTATGTAACCCCTTTTCACATGTACAGCACCATGGAATTAATGGTGCTATATATATAAATAATAATATATAGTAAGATACGCAGTAAATAGATAATAGAAAAATTAATGGATGGATGGATAGATAGACATCTGTGAGACATAGAAGTAATGTTATATAATTAGCAGTAATGTTTCTGACATCACCGCTCTTCACAGTCGCCGGGTCTCGCGTGAGCCGGGAGTCTCCATAGACTTTGGATGTCATATTCGGGGATCATCGTGGGAAGCGCTTTACTGTGAACTTTTCTTTCTAATAAATTGGTGAATGAGGGACAGTGGTTTTGTTTCTCTCTTTTTTATGTTTTTCAGATTCCCTGGACTATGTCGGACATGTGTGGGATTTATTGTTTAATTAATTTGTGACCCAGGGAAAATGTCGGGGAAGTATTTGTGTGGTGTTTTTTTTTTCTTCTTAGTACTGGGTTAGTAATGGTAGAGTCTGATGGACACCTCTCCATTATTAACAACAGAATTTGATGTCAGCTGTGTTTTTCTCCATGTCACATGGACGGCACACGTACACAAGTATGTCACACAGACGTCACACTGATGATGCACTCGTACACAAGTATGTCACTCAGACATGCAACACTGATAAACACCAGTGCTGATTTTTCCAGTACTGGTAACATCAGACATGTGAAGGGGGCCTTATACAAAACTAGATGGTGGCCCAATTCTAACGCATCAGGTATTCTGGAAAATGTATGTAGTTTACAGGCACGTAGTATATAGCACAGCCGCGTAGTATATAGCACAGCCACGTAGTATATAGCACAGCCACGTAGTATATAGCACAGAGACGTAGTATATAACACATGCAGTATATAACACAGGCCACGTAGTATAGAGCACAGCGATGTAGTATATTGCCCAGCCACTTAATATATACCACAGCCACGTAGTATATAGCACAGCCCATATAGTATATAGCACAGAGATGTAGTATATAGCACAGCCCATGCAGTATATAACACAGCCCACGTAGTATATAGCAATGTGGGCACCGTATCCCTGTTAAAATAAGAAAAAGTAAAAAATAGTTATATACTCGCCCTCCGTCGGCCCCTCAGATCCAGCCGAGGCGTTTACTGATGCTCCTCACGACACACCGGTCCCAAGAGTGCATTGCATAGGCAGCATCAATAGTAAAAAGTTGGTCACACAGAGTTAATAGCAGCGTTAACGGAGCGCGTTACACCGCGGCATAACACGGTCCGTTAACGCTGCCATTAACCCTGTGTAAACGCTGACTGGAGAGGAGTATGAAGTGGGCACTGACTGCGGGGAGTAAGGAGCGGCCATTTTGCCGCCGGACTGTGCCCGTCGCTGATTGGTCGTGGCTGTTTTGCCGCGACCAATCAGCGACTTGGGATTTCCGTGACAGACAGAAAGACAGACAGAAAGACAGACAGAAGGACAGACAGAAAGACGGAAGTGACCCTTAGACAATTATATAGTAGACTAGGTTGTGGCCCGATTCTAACGCATCGGGTATTCTAGAATATGCATGTCCCCTGTAGTAGATGGACAATGATGATTCCAGAATTCGCGGCAGACTGTGCCCGTCGCTGATTGGTCGAGGCAACCTTTATGACATCATCATCGCCATGGCAACCATTATGACATCTACGTCGATACTGTGCCCGTCGCTGATTGGTCGAGGCGAATTCGCGGCAGACTGTGCCCGTCGCTGATTGGTTGAGGCAACCTTTATGACATCATCGTCGCCATGCTGTGTCCGTCGCTGATTGGTCGAGGCCTGGCGGCCTCGACCAATCAGAGACGCGGGATTTCCATTATGACATCTACGTCGATACTGTGCCCGTCGCTGATTGGTCGAGGCCCAGGCGACCTCGACCAATCAGAGACGCGGGATTTCCAGGAAATGAAATCACCACAATCACCAGAGTCTCACGGAAAAAAGTGAAGCCCCTCATACACATTAGATAGCTGTTGGTCGGACATTGGTCGCTGTGAAATCAGCCATGACGGATGCTTGCCTTCCCTCACAATAAGCTGTCAGGGGCTCCTGTACAAATTAGTCGTCCGAATCCATCGATATCGGGAGGGAACTGCCAATTTAGTCTAATATTTGGGGGTTCCATACAGTGTCTGTCTGACACCTGGCTGGTATATTTGGAAGGAATAGGTGTCAGCCCTAATTACCTCCC
The DNA here is from genome assembly GCF_051348905.1 of Ranitomeya variabilis. Classification (NCBI taxonomy): domain Eukaryota; kingdom Metazoa; phylum Chordata; class Amphibia; order Anura; family Dendrobatidae; genus Ranitomeya; species Ranitomeya variabilis. The sequence continues at coordinate 693,200,029 of NC_135234.1, read as the reverse complement.
AATAGTGTCTGATAGTAAATAGCAAGTAATAAAGTAAGTAGCACGGAGTCTGGTATCGGTAGTAATTACATTGCTTTATCCGGTATCTGTTTCCTCTCCTGCAATATAACGACATGCTGTAGTTCAGTTAATAACCTCAAGGGAGCAATATGGCAAACAAAGAATAAAGGTAATGGTGCTTGTCTATGTGGATTCAATGGAGATTTACAAACGCACTGCACTGATATACAGTATGAGGCCAAATAAACAGTGCAGCCAAATAATAATTTACCGTACATTATACCGCTAACATATAAGCATCGTTTGTGAATGCAGCCGAGTTGCAGTACCACATATAACCTGTGGACAGGTGTGGCACTGTGTAAACACAGCAATTATGTTTTTTAACCTTGTTTGACATTTTTAAAGGTTTATTCTCGTCCACAGTTTTTTCCTAGATAAAAGTGGTTTCCAGTTGCAGTCTAAAAATGACGGCTTCCTTCTGTAATAGCAGGATATCTAGCCAAGTGGATTGTGTATGTAAGGGGGGTCTTTGGATCTGATCGATCTCAGTTCTGGTCAACCTATAAATATGGAAATATTTTAGGAGCGTATGACTTTAATTTGGGGGTTGCTTAGTGCTTCTGGTCTTTCACAAGAGAAGGTCAACCACTGTCCTTCATTGCCTAGAAATACGGTACTTCTGTTCATATGGAAAATAGGGCAGATAATTGTAGGCCAGAGTTGAAAGGGACCTGCCAGGTTCCCTAAGGCCCCCAAAGTCCCACCTTCTTCACGTCTTCCCCCAACATAACCTGAGTGTGCAAGATCTCCAGCAATGATCTCCAACACTCGGACGGTGACGCCGAGTGTGTGTGATTACTACACCCGTGACAGGAGACGTCTGGAGAAATAGAAGGGCTACCAGAATAGTCCAAGCTGAATATCATCAGTGACAAGATAGAAGTGGCTTTGCCGATCATGGCAGCAGAGTTTGTGCATACCACAAACTTGATTAGTACATTGCAATATAGCTCTGACAGATACTGGTGGGGACATTAGGGAGCCTGACAGGTTTCCTTTAACTACCATCTATATCTAGACTTAAGGGGCATTTACATTGCATCGTCCACGATTACCTTCCTGTGTAAACACGTTGAAAACGCTCATTCATCAGATATTATATTTTATATAGCAGAAAAGATCATCGTCCCAGGCGGCACATCGTGCTGTGTAAATGGGACTCGTGCGGCAATGGCGGCCTATGTGCACTCAGGGATCTATAACAGAACACTCAGTGTGCATCATTTCCTTTGGTCTGCTGTTTAAACAGGCATTCAAATGACCGACAGCGGTTGGATCATGTCGCCGATCGGTCTGTGTAAAAGAACCCTTACTTATCTTCACACTGCCTGGAGATTTTTGTTTATAACAGAAACCATTGCATAATGCCAGATCTCTTGTCCAACAGATACCAACGGAGACTTACAATGGAGACTTACATATCCCTTTAGCTAAGGGTCCGTTTACACAGGCCAACTCACGATACGATCGCCGATCAGTAAACTTTTACTGATCAGCGTTCGTCTGAATGCCTGTTTACACAGGAATGCCAAAGTAAATGCAGTGTAAAAGCCCCTACACAGAGGGGTCCATTGGCTTTTGCTGCTGACAGCCATTCATGTAGCACTACTGTTCTCATCAAATAAGACAGAACCTACAAAGGAGGCTCCAGAGATGCTTGCATGGCCTCATGTGTGGTTTACAAACAGGAATCTCCTACTAGATACACAGATAAAAGTAGCAATTTCAGTAAGATAAATGATGTGTCTAGTAAAATGCACCGAGAAACCAAAATAAATATTACCACACATTACTGACTGTTCACGTATCCATGTTCTAAGTTTCCCTTGCTATTCCTTCCAGCGACGGTGATGGCTTTGCCTTACAGTGCTTCCTTTATTGCCTGAGCCTTTCTCTGGCTGCAGCAGTCCGTGAGCCTGATGAAGGTCTGACAATATAGACTGAGACGTCAGGTTTGTGTATTTTTTGGATTGTCTATCAGAGTAGCATCAGTGGTCCATAAGGACTGTTCCAGGGTCCTCACAGTTGCTCTACCTAAAGAATGCTATCCTGATCATGCACCCAAACTAAACGGACTGCCATTAGTGATAAGCGAGTATACTCGTTGCTTGTTTTTTCCCGAGCACGCTTGGGTGGTCTCCGAGTATTTGTTAGTAGGGTTGAGCGAAACGGGTCGATCATTTTCAAAAGTCGCCGACTTTTGGCTAAGTCGGCGTCTCATGAAACCCGATCCGACCCCTGTGCTTGTCGGCCATGCGGTACGCGACTTTCGCGCCAAAGTCGCGTTTCAATGACGCGAAAAGCGCCATTTCTCAGCCAATGAAGGTGAACGCAGAGTGTGGGCAGCGTGATGACATAGGTCCTGGTCCCCACCATCTTAGAGAAGGGCATTGCAGTGATTGGCTTGCTGTCTGCGGCGTCACAGGGGCTATAAAGGGGCGTTCCCGCCGACCGCCATCTTACTGCTGCTGATCTGAGCTTAGGGAGAGGTTGCTGCCGCTTCATCAGAAGCAGGGAGAGCGTTAGGCAGGGTCCACTAACCACCAAACCGCTTGTGCTGCAGCGATTTCCACTGTCCAACACCACCTTCGGTGTGCAGGGACTGTGGAAGCTATTTTTTTTTTTTTTTCCCCTCAGCGCTGTAGCTCATTGGGCTGCCCTAGAAGGCTCCGTGATAGCTGTATTGCTGTGTGTACGCCACTGTGGAAACCAACTGCTTTTTTCAAAGCACATATCCTCTTGTTCCTTCCTTTCTGCACAGCTATCTTTTCTGTTTGTCCACACTTTTTATTTAATTTGTGCATCAGTCCACTCCTATTGCTGCCTGCCATACCTGGCTTACATTACTGCAGGGAGATAGTAATTGTAGGACAGTTTTGTTTTTTTTTTTGTTTTTTTTTTGTGGGAGATTAAGATTGGCATTTCTGCTACAGTGCCATCCCTGTGTGTGCCATCTCTCACTGAGTGGGCCATAGAAAGCCTATTTATTTTTTCCGTGATTTGTGTTCTAAAATCTACCTCAACACAAAAACACTACATCAATCAGTGGGAGAAAAATATTGGCCTCAGTCAGGGCTTGTGTGCCACTGCTGTGTGTGCTATCTCTCATTCAGTGGGCTATAGCAAGCCTATTTTTTTTTTTTTTTTTTTTTTTTAATATTATTTGGTTTCTAATTCTCCCTGAAAAAAAAAAAAAAAACCTAAAAAAACAGTGGGAGAATAATATTGCCCTTTCAGCTTGTGTGCCAGTCTTGACTCCTGGGTGTGCCACCTCTCTCCCTCTCATTCAGTGGGCCATAGAAAGCCTATTTATTTTTTTTTTTTAATATTATTGGGTTTCTAAAGTCTCCCTGAAAAAACAAAAAATACATAAAAAAACAGTGGGAGAGTAATATTGCCCTTTCAGCTTGTGTGCCAGTCTTGACTCCTGGGTGTGCCACCTCTCTCCCTTTCATTCAGTGGGCCATAGAAAGCCTATTTATTTTTTTTTTTTAATATTATTGGGTTTCTAATTCTCCCTGAAAAAAAAAAAAAAAACCTAAAAAAACAGTGGGAGAGTAATATTGCCCTTTCAGCTTGTGTGCCAGTCTTGACTCCTGGGTGTGCCACCTCTGTCCCTCTCATTCAGTGGGCCATAGAAAGCCTTGTTTTTTTTTTTTTTTTTAATATTATTTGGTTTCTAAAGTCTCCCTGAAAATAAAAAAAAAATACATAAAAAAACAGTGGGAGAGTAATATTGCCATTTCAGCTTGTGTGCCAGTCTTGACTCCTGGGTGTGCCACCTCTGTCCCTCTCATTCAGTGGGCCATAGAAAGCCTTGTTTTTTTGTTTTTTTTTTAATATTATTTGGTTTCTAAAGTCTCCCTGAAAATAAAAAAAAAATACATAAAAAAACAGTGGGAGAGTAATATTGCCATTTCAGCTTGTGTGCCAGTCTTGACTCCTGGGTGTGCCACCTCTCTCTCTAATTGTGGGCCATAGAAAGCCTTTTTATTTTTTTCCTTCATTTGTGTTTTAAAATCAACCTCAACACAAAAACACTACATCAATCAGTGGGAGAAAAATATTGGCCTCAGTCAGGGCTTGTGTGCCACTCCTGTGCGTGCCATCTCTCATTCAGTGGGCCATAGAAAGCCTTGTTTTTTTGTTTTTTTTTAAATATTATTTGGTTTCTAAAGTCTCACAGAGAAAAAAAAAAAAAAAAAATTAGGTGGGAGATTAATATTGACATTAGTGCTTGAGTGACAGTCCTGCGTGTGTGTCATCTCTGTGATTTGGTGTCACAGAAAACAGAGTGTGTAACATTGTGCCTGATTTTCCTTGTGGTCTCACCAACCTGTTAAGGGATATTGAAATCATACTGAAGTTATAGCTCACCGTGTAAGTTGTTTGACAGCAACAAATAAAGTTAGTTTGGTTACGATTTTTAAACAATGAGGAAGTCTGGTGCAAGAGGTCGTCGTGGGCGTTCATTGTCAGCTGGTAATGATGGTAGTGGTAGTGGAGCATCAGGTGGTCGTGGGGATAAAAATATTCCACCTAAGTCTGGAGCTGTGGAGCCAGTTTCGTCGTCAGGCTACACAAGGCCTCGAACGCTCTCTTTTCTGGGAGTAGGAAAACCGCTTTTAAAGGCTGAGCAGCAACAGCAAGTTTTGGCTTACATTGCAGACTCAGCCTCTAGCTCTTTTGCCTCCTCTTCCGAAACTGGTAAATGTAAAAGCAGCGCGTCGCTTGTGGATGTTCACGGTCAGGGACAAGTCGCTTCCTTGTCCTCCTCAGCAAAAACTACAACAAGAGAGAAGGATGCAGCAGGCGACACAACGGGTCACTCCATGGAGCTCTTTACACATACCGTCCCTGGCTTAGAAAGTGAAACATTTAACAGGCCATGCCCATTACAAGTAGATTCTGACATGGAGTGCACTGATGCACAGCCACAGCCAGAGTACTATGCTGCTCCTTTGACTCAGACCACCACATTGCCCTCTCAGGGTACAGATCCACAATCAGACCCTGATGAGACTATGTTGCCCCGCCACGAACGCTATACCACCGACCGACACAGTGACACAGACGAAGTTGCACACGAGCTCGAAGAGGAGGTAATAGATGACCCAGTTATTGACCCCGATTGGCAGCCATTGGGGGAACAGGGTGCAGGCGGCAGTAGTTCAGAAGCGGAGGTGGAGGAGGGGCCGCAGCAGGCATCAACATCGCAACAGGTTCCATCTGCCGGGCCCGTATCTGGCCCAAAACGCGTGTCAAAGCCAAAACCTGTTGGAGGACAGCGTGGCCATCCGGTTAAAGCTCAGTCTGCAATCCCTGAAAAGGGATCCGAGTCTAGGAAGAGTGCAGTCTGGCATTTTTTTAAACAACATCCAACTGATCAGCGCAAAGTCATCTGTCAAAAATGTTCAACTAGCTTAAGCAGAGGTCAGAATCTGAAAAGTCTAAATACTAGTTGCATGCATAGACACTTAACCACCATGCATTTTCAAGCCTGGACTAACTACCAAACGTCCCTTAAGGTTGTAGCACCCTCGGCCAATGAAGCTAGTCAGCAACGCAACATCCCTTCCGTCACTGTAAGGCCACCATTTTCCGCACCACCGGCAGTATCTGTGCAGGTTTCTTTGCCAGCCAAAAGCAGTCAGGGTCAGGGAATCACCAGTTTAGTAGGAGGAAATATTGCATCTAGGGCACCGGCGGAAACAATACCGTCTCCAACCGTCTCTCAGTCTGCCATGTACACCGGCACACCCGAAAGTTCCACGATCTCCTGCTCTCCAGTCCAGCTCACCCTACATGAGACTCTGGTTAGAAAAAGGAAGTACTTATCCTCGCATCCGCGTACACAGGGTTTTAACGCCCACATAGCTAGACTAATCTCGTTAGAGATGATGCCCTACCGTTTAGTTGAAAGCGAAGCTTTTAAAGCCCTGATGGAGTACGCTGAACCACGATACGAGCTACCTAGTCGACACTTTTTTTCCAGAAAAGCCATCCCAGCCCTGCACCAGCATGTTAAACAGCGCATCGTCCATGCACTTAGGCAATCTGTGAGTACAAAGGTGCACCTGACTACAGATGCATGGACCAGTAGGCATGGCCAGGGACGTTATGTGTCCATCACGGCACACTGGGTGAATGTGGTGGATGCAGGGTCCACAGGCGACATCAATTTAGGGACAGTTGTGCCTAGCCCACGGTCTAGGAAACAGTTGGCTGTAGGCGTTCGCACCCCCTCCTCCTCCTCCTCGTCCTCCTGCAGAAGCTACAGCTCTTCCACAGAACGCAGTCGGCCAACCACTCCATCGGCAGATGACACTGTTGCACACCAGTTGTCCCATTATGGGCCAGCTACTGCCAAGCGTCAGCAGGCTGTATTGGCTATGAAGTGTTTGGGCGACAACAGACACACCGCGGAAGTTCTGTCCGAGTTCTTGCAACAAGAAACGCAGTCGTGGCTGGGCACAGTAGATCTTGAGGCAGGCAAGGTAGTGAGTGATAACGGAAGGAATTTCATGGCTGCCATCTCCCTTTCCCAACTGAAACACATTCCTTGCCTGGCTCACACCTTAAACCTGGTGGTGCAGTGCTTATTGAAAACTTATCCTGGGTTCTCCGACCTGCTCCTCAAAGTGCGTGCACTTTGCTCACATATCCGACGTTCGCCTGTACACGCCAGCCGTATGCAGACCTATCAGCGGTCTTTGAACCTTCCCCAGCATCGCCTAATCATAGACGTTGCAACAAGGTGGAACTCAACACTGCACATGCTTCAGAGACTGTGCGAACAGAGGCGTGCTGTTATTTATTTGTGGGAGGATACACGGGCAGGCAGTAGGATGGCAGACATGGAGTTGTCAGGTGTGCAGTGGTCGAAGATACAAGACATGTGTCAAGTCCTTCAGTGTTTTGAGGAATGCACACGGCTGGTTAGTGCAGACAACGCCGTAATAAGCATGAGCATCCCCCTAATGCATCTGCTGATGCAAAGTTTGACGCACATAAAGGAGCAGGCGTCTGCACCAGAGGAAGAGGGAAGCCTTGATGACAGTCAGCCATTGTCTGGTCAGGGCAGTGTACAGGACGAGGTAGCGGGCGAAGAGGAGGTGGAGGACGAGGAGGATGATGGGGATGAGTATATTTTTAATGCGGAAACTTTCACGGGGGCACAGGAAATTGGTTGCGTGTCACGGCCGGGTTCTGGTTTTTTGAGGGACACAAGTGACGTAGATTTGCCTGCAACTGCCCCTCAACCAATCACAACCGGAGATTTGACAACTGGAACTTTGGCCCACATGGCGGATTATGCCTTACGTATCCTAAAAAGGGACACACGCATTACGAAAATGATGAACGATGACGATTACTGGTTGGCCTGCCTCCTTGATCCACGCTATAAAGGCAAATTGCAAAATATTATGCCACATGAGAACTTGGAACTAATATTAGCAACCAAACAATCAACTCTTGTTGACCGTTTGCTTCAGGCATTCCCAGCACACAGCGCACGTGATCGTTCTCACACAAGCTCCAGGGGGCAGCAGACTAGGAGTGTTAGGGGTGCACACATCAGAAGTGGCGTTGGACAGAGGGGTTTTCTGACCAGGTTGTGGAGTGATTTTGCTATGACCGCAGACAGGACAGGTACTGCTGCATCAATTGAAAGTGACAGGAGACAACATTTGTCCAGTATGGTTACTAACTATTTTTCATCCCTTATCGATGTTCTCCCTCAACCGTCATTCCCATTTGATTACTGGGCCTCCAAATTAGACACCTGGCCAGAATTGGCAGAATATGCATTGCAGGAGCTTGCTTGCCCGGCAGCAAGTGTCCTATCAGAAAGAGTATTCAGTGCTGCAGGTTCAATATTAACCGAAAAAAGGACTCGTCTGGCTACCCAAAATGTTGACGATCTAACATTCATTAAAATGAACCACAACTGGATTTCGAAATCTTTTGCCCCACCTTGCCCGGCCGACACCTAGCTTTCCTATGAAAAGCTCTTGCCTGTGAATTACTTTTCTAATGTCTAATTTGCTGCAGCTGATTGTACAGCATACGACATGTTTACACCTCCCTAAATGGCAAAACTCCCCACACGGGGCCGTGGTATCGCGACTTGGCGCAAGCACCCGTGAGACTGCTGTTTGTCTGAAGAGGTGGGTGTGCTCGCTTTTGGTTGACGGCATTGCTACTGGGTCCCTCATAGTACAATGTAGTGTCTCTGGCGGTGGTGGTGCGCACCCAACGTCAGACACACCGTTGTAACATGAGGGGCCCTGGGGCGGTCCCGCCGGCCTCAAGAGAGTTCCCCCCTACCCCAGCTCAAAATGTGCTCTACCACGTGCAAAATTATGTCGCACAGCTCCACCAATCTTTAGTCTATTCGCTGACATCATTCAATGTCTGGCACTGACAATACAAATTTGTAGACATCTATGATGCAACTTAAAGTAGTCTGTGTCTGTGTCCTATATTGGCACCATTAAATAGTTACTGCCAAATTACTATGTCAGAAACTCAGTAGATGAGCCCACCCCTGTACCTAAGTATGCCACCTTTTTTTTTTGTTTTGGTTGTTTTGCGAGACATTAACATCTATTTATATTTTGGGAGTACTGGGACAGACACTCCTTGCACTACTCCTCCACTCACCACCAAGCTGCCTGTGTATCCATGTAACCGCTGTAAAACTGCCATGAGCCTATTGTTTGTTATTTTAGGCCTTTGATAGCCTGTCTGCGGTCCCTACTTTAAATACTCCTCCACTCACCACCAAGCTGCCTGCCCGTGTATCCATGTAACCGCTGTGAAACTGCCATGAGCCTATTGTTTGTTATGTTAGGCCTTTGATAGCCTGTCTGCGGTCCCTACTTTAAATACTCCTCCACTGACCAGACCACTGCTGCCCGTGTACCCCTGGAACCAATTATAAAGTGCCTACAGCCAGCCCATTTTCTTATGTTAGGCCTTTGAAGCCTGTCTGCGGTCCCTACTTTAAATACTCCTCCACTGACCAGACCACTGCTGCCCGTGTACCCCTGGAACCAATTATAAAGTGCCTACAGCCAGCCCATTTTCTTATGTTAGGCCTTTGAAGCCTGTCTGCGGTCCCTACTTTAAATACTCCTCCACTGACCAGACCACTGCTGCCCGTGTACCCCTGGAACCAATTATAAAGTGCCTACAGCCAGCCCATTTTCTTATGTTAGGCCTTTGAAGCCTGTCTGCGGTCCCTACTTTAAATACTCCTCCACTGACCAGACCACTGCTGCCCGTGTACCCCTGGAACCAATTATAAAGTGCCTACAGCCAGCCCATTTTCTTATGTTAGGCCTTTGAAGCCTGTCTGCGGTCCCTACTTTAAATACTCCTCCACTCACCACCACCAAGCTGCCTGCCCGTGTATCCATGTAACCGCTGTGAAACTGCCATGAGCCTATTGTTTGTTATTTTAGGCCTTTGATAGCCTGTCTGCGGCCCCTACTTGCAATACTCCTCCACTGACCACAATGCTGCCTGGAGTGCCTGCCTGTGTATCCATGTAACCGATGTAAAACTGCCATGACTGCCTACTGTTTGTTATTTTAGGCCTTTGATAGCCTGTCTGCAGCCCCTACTTGCAATACTCCTCCACTGACCACACCAATGCTGCCCGTGTACCCCTGGAACCTATTTAAAAGTTCATAGAGCCTAGTTATATATTTTATTTACTATTAATAAGGCCATGATGGACTACGCTGTACCACGCTACAAGCTAACCAGTCGACACTTCTTTTGCGAGAAAAGCCATCCCAACCCTCCACCAGCATGTAGAAGACCGCATTGTCCATGCACTCTGGCAATCTGTGAGTACAAAGGTGCACCTGACAACAGACGCATGGACCTGTAGGCATGGCCACGGAAGATTACGTGTCCATTACGGCGCAATGGGTTAATGTGGTGGATGCATGGTCCACAGGGGACAGCCTACTAAGTCTGTCTGCAGTCCCTAATTCAAATTGTCCTCCACTGTCTAAATCGGAACTTCCACCTTCTGGCTTTCGGCCTATAGTATCAGAAATTAAACTGCATTTGGCCTTCAACTTTGGTTAGGGCCTACTAACGGCTTCTGCCCCTCCCTGGTGTTGTCCTCAACTAAATAAAGCTGAGCTTCAACCTTCCGGCTCTCATTATGTGGTTTTAAAAAAAAAAATGGTGGTTAGGGCCTACTAACGGCTTCTGCCCCTCCCTGGTGTTGTCCTCAACTAAATAAAGCTGAGCTTCAACCTTCCGGCTCTCATTAAGTGGTTTTAAAACAAAAATGGTGGTTAGGGCCTACTAACGGCTTCTGCCCCTCCCTGGTGTTGTCCTCAACTAAATAAAGCTGAGCTTCAACCTTCCGGCTCTCATTATGTGGTTTTAAAAAAAAAAATGGTGGTTAGGGCCTACTAACGGCTTCTGCCCCTCCCTGGTGTTGTCCTCAACTAAATAAAGCTGAGCTTCAACCTTCCGGCTCTCATTAAGTGGTTTTAAAACAAAAATGGTGGTTAGGGCCTACTAACGGCTTCTGCCCCTCCCTGGTGTTGTCCTCAACTAAATAAAGCTGAGCTTCAACCTTCCGGCTCTCATTAAGTGGTTTTAAAACAAAAATGGTGGTTAGGGCCTACTAACGGCTTCTGCCCCTCCCTGGTGTTGTCCTCAACTAAATAAAGCTGAGCTTCAACCTTCCGGCTCTCATTAAGTGGTTTTAAAACAAAAATGGTGGTTAGGGCCTACTAACGGCTTCTGCCCCTCCCTGGTGTTGTCCTCAACTAAATAAAGCTGAGCTTCAACCTTCCGGCTCTCATTATGTGGTTTTAAAAAAAAAAATGGTGGTTAGGGCCTACTAACGGCTTCTGCCCCTCCCTGGTGTTGTCCTCAACTAAATAAAGCTGAGCTTCAACCTTCCGGCTCTCATTAAGTGGTTTTAAAACAAAAATGGTGGTTAGGGCCTACTAACGGCTTCTGCCCCTCCCTGGTGTTGTCCTCAACTAAATAAAGCTGAGCTTCAACCTTCCGGCTCTCATTATGTGGTTTTAAAAAAAAAAATGGTGGTTAGGGCCTACTAACGGCTTCTGCCCCTCCCTGGTGTTGTCCTCAACTAAATAAAGCTGAGCTTCAACCTTCCGGCTCTCATTAAGTGGTTTTAAAACAAAAATGGTGGTTAGGGCCTACTAACGGCTTCTGCCCCTCCCTGGTGTTGTCCTCAACTAAATAAAGCTGAGCTTCAACCTTCCGGCTCTCATTATGTGGTTTTAAAAAAAAAAATGGTGGTTAGGGCCTACTAACGGCTTCTGCCCCTCCCTGGTGTTGTCCTCAACTAAATAAAGCTGAGCTTCAACCTTCCGGCTCTCATTAAGTGGTTTTAAAAAAAAAATGGTGGTTAGGGCCTACTAACGGCTTCTGCCCCTCCCTGGTGTTGCCCTCAACTAAATAAAGCTGAGCTTCAACCTTCTGCTCCAAATTACCATTTTAAAAAATGCAATAGGCTTTTCCGGCCTACTAAAGGTGTCTGCCACTCCCTGGTGTTGTCCTCAACTGAACAAAGCTGAGCTTCCACATTCTGGCTTTCGCCCTATACTATCAGATATTAAACTGCATTTGGCCTACTAGTGTGGTTAGGCCCTTGAAACAGTGTCTGCTGCTCTTGGGTTTGCTACTCCACTGAACAAAGCAATGCCGCCTGTTTAGTCCTGTTACCAATTTTGAACTGCATGTAGCCTACTTTATTCTTTGGCCCTATATCTGTTTCCTCCTCATCCTGCCCATTGCCCAGCCACTGCTAAATGAGTCTGCTGGTACATTGACCTAGACCACTACATTCCCCTTGTACTCTACACAGCCAGAATCTGTCCCTGCTGAAAGTAAGGTTCCCCTTCCCGCATGTTATACCACCTTACACAGGGACAAAGAGGAAGGTGCAGATGAAAGTGCAGGTTCCTTCATCAGGTGGGGGGGCATACTCGTTGGCGACGTCACTGGCACAGGGCCCCTCAGAGTACGCAAAAGTGTCGCTGCTGGTGGGAGGCGCCCCCGCCATGCAAACACACCGCCGTACTTTGAGGGGCCCTGTGCCAGTGGCAATGCGAACGAGTGGGCCCCCCCCCTGCTTGCTCAGGATCACAGCACTTGCAACTTTTAAATACTTACCTTTCCCTGCAACACCGCCGTGACGTAGTCCGCATTTCCTGGGCCCACGAAAAACTTGAGCCGGCCCTACTCCCCCCACAACTTTTGCCAAATGACCCCCAATTCCCTATGCCCAACTATTATTATAAAGTTAATTAAGATTGACAAGCTTCAGAAACAAGAATGGATGTTTTTGGCATTAAAATGGGCACTGTAGGTGTTTTCCTGGCCTCCACTCACTGCCGACTATGCTTCCCCATTGACTTGCATTGGGTTTCGTGTTTCGGTCGATCCCCGACTTTTAGCGATAATCGGCCGACTGCACTCGACTCGACTCTGGACAAAATCGGGTTTCCCAAAACCCTACTCGATCTTAAAAAAATGAAAGTCGCTCAACCCTATTTGTTAGTGTTCGGAGATTTAGTTTTCATCGCCTCAGCTGAATGATTTATAGCTATTAGCCAGCTTGATTACATGTGGGGATTCCCTAGCAACCAGGCAACCCCCACATGTACTCAGCCTGGCTAGTAGCTGTAAATCATTGAGCAGAGGCGATGAAAACTAAATCTCCGAACACTAACAAATACTCGGAGGTCACCCAAGCATGCTCGGGAAAACCCGAGCAACGAGTATACTTGCTTATCACTAACCGCCATGTATCCTACATATTAAGTTTCCATATTATAAAGGATGTATCTATAAAACATTCATAGTTTCTGCAAACAGGATGCTCATACCAATATTTATTAACATTAATTAATTTACGTTTTAACCAAATTATGTGAAATATTTAAGAGCGTGCTGTTGCCAAAATGTACACCTCTAAATCCAAAAACTGCCAGAAGAGCCCCTATGTGGTGTCATTTACAACTGTTCCTAAATACCAATTAACATGTCACATGAAAACCAATATATGTGTCTGGGATTCTAAATGTGGCATGTATGCATCCTGAGGGTGTGTGTATTTGTTCACTGTTTACTGTTTCCGACATGTGTACATACCGACGGTGTGCGTATGTATATAAACATATATGCATGTTTATACATATATTAAATATATATTTATACACATTGTATTCTATATGTGGCCTGTGAGTAGATACTGTGAACATGTGTATATATGCACATCAGATTCTATATGGGACATGTGCGCTCAGATACAAAGATTATGTTTATAGATATCCATTAGATCCTATATATGATTATACAGCTCTGGCAAAAATTAAGAGACCAACACATCAAAACCCTGTCATGGGCAGCCCAATCTCCAGACCTGAACCCCATTGAAAACCTCTGGAATGTAATCAAGAGGATGATGGATAGTCACAAGCCATCAAACAAAGAATAACTGCTTACATTTTTGCGCCAGAAGCAGTGTGAAAGACTGGTGGAAAGCATGCCAAGACACATGAAAGCTGTGATTAATAATCAGTTATTCCACAAAATATTGATTTCTGATCTGTTCCTGAGTTAAAACATTACAGTAGTATTGTTGTTTCTAAAATGATTATGAACTTGTATTTTAGCCCAAAAATATATATATTGTCATTTTTTACATTTTAAAAATTACAAAAAGGAAAATGGGCAGATGCAAAAGTTTGGACACCCTGCAGGTTAGTAACTAGTAGCAACCCCTTTAGAAAGCATCACAATTTGTAAAGGCTTTTTTGTAGTCAGCCAAGAGTCTTTCATTTCTTGTTTGAGGGATTTTCGTCCATTCTATCTTGGAAAATTCTTCCAGTTCTGTGTGATTAATGGGTCGTCTTGCATGCACTACTATTTTGAGGTCTGGCCACAGATTTTCAATGAAGTTCTACAGATCAGGGGACTGTGAGGGCCATTGTAAAACCTTCATCTTGCGCCTTTTGAGATAGTCTAATGTGGATTTTGACGTGTGTTGAGGATCATTACCCATTTGTAGAAGCCATCCTCTCTTTAACTTCAGCTTTTTTTTACAGGTGGTGTTATGCTTGCAACAAGAATTTGTTGAAATTTCATTGTATCCATTCTTACCTCTACCTGTGACATGTTCCCAGTGCCATTGGCTGCAATACAACCCCAAAGCATGATTGATCCATCTCCATGCTTAATGGTTGGCGACATGTAATTTTCCTGAAATCCTGTGCCCTTTTTTAACTCACATACCTTTGATCATTGTGGCCAAAGAGTTCTATTTCAACCTCACTGGTCCACAGGACTTGTTTCCAAAATGCATCAGACTTGTTTAGATGTTCTTTTGCATAACTCTGAGGCTGAATTTTATGGTGAGGAAGCAGGAGAGATTTTCTACTGATTACTCTCCCATGAAAGCCATATTTGTGCAGGTGTCTCTAAACAGTAGAACAATGTACCACAACTTCAGTGTCTGCTAAATCTTTCTGAATGACTTTTGCAGTCAAGCAGGGGTTCTGAGTTGCCTGTCTAGCAATTCTACGAGCAGCTCTCACTGAAATTTTGCATGGTCTTTCAGACATTATCTTAACCTCCACTGTTCCTGTTAACTGTCATTACTTAATTACATTTAGAACTGAGGAAAGAGCAATTTGAAAACGCTTTGCTATCTTCTTATAGCATTCTCCTGCTTTGTGGGCCTCCACCATTTTCAGAGTGCTAGGCAGCTGCTTAGAAGAAGCCATGGCTGCTGTTTTTTGGTAGAAAGTTAGAGGAGGCTGAATTTTTATAAAGCTGAGAAATTTGTATCATGTGGCCTTTCCTAATGGTGATATTGAACAAGCCATAACTCATACATGCTAATTAAGGTCTGAAACCTTGGTCAAAGTTATCTGAGTACACAACTCTGCAAGGGTGCCCAAACATTTCAATTGGTCCATTTTTCTTTTAGTAATTTTTAAAATGTAAAAAAATTAAAAATATATATATTTTTTGCTTAAATACTAAGTAAATGTGTCATCTTTAACTTTAGGCATTTTAGAGATCATTTCATCTTCAACTTGCTCAACTGTTCGCCAAAACGTAATTTTTGACCTGGGGTGCCCAAACTTTTACATGCCACTGTATATACCTGTCAGATTCTATATGTGATATGTATACTTTAGGAGGATGTACATATCTGTACACCTCCTCTATATGTACAAGCGTCAGCTGATGGGCATATACAGTATATAGAACTTGATTGGCATTTATACTGTACATGTCCTCACATGCGTAAATGAGCACACGCACACATATGGTGCTACACAATATCTCACAAATTTGCTAATGGTTAACATATACATCAGATAGAAGAGTATAGGAGGCAAACTTACATAGTGGTGATGTGGAGCCCCATTAGGTGTGTAGCCATGCAACCTCCAAAAAATTGTTATCATTTGTAGATGGTCACTGGGATCAAACCTGAAACTATCTCATCCCTTCTATGGCCGGGACCTCGGAACATTGGCTGTGAGTGGTGATAGCTGTGCTATATCTTGTATGATGGGTATATTGTAGCCTTACCTCTGCTGCCAGCGCCTCCGTCTGTACACAGCTCATCAGTAGACTGACACTGCAGGTAGGCTGCACCTAGATGACTCCAGATCCATGTCACCTCCTCACATTTCTTGAATGAACTTGATTAGGCAGGAAGGTCTTGTTAGGGACTGAGAAGGGGAGGGAGAGTATGCGAAAGAAACAAAAACATTGGCACAAGTTTCTGCTCACCTCTGTACACCGCTTCTGCCTCTTCTCCTTAATACTTTCTCTTCTTCACCTCTTCTCACCCTTGTTTTCCATCCCAGTGACTTTCGGGATGTTGCACTCGTGTCTTCCTCCTCTTTCCTGCTCTCTCCTCTTCCTCTGCCCCCCTTCCCTCTTCTGTGAGTGCACAGCCAGCACTTTCCACTTCCTCTGATGACTCCTGCTGACTCTGCCTGGCGTATTTTCTCCAGCCATCCTTGTCCCTGACATTATTTCTGTAACACTATAACTACACTGGGACTACTAACATTATTATCCCTTCTGACGTGAACTTTAACCCTCTTTACTGCTATTATAACATAATCCAAGAGAAGGAAGCTTCAGGAACTTGGGTCATGTGATCATTTTGATGATTATTCCCAGGATTTAGCAATAGATTTTCCAGCAATTAACCCTTTTTAGAGATGCAACCAATTTTGCCCGGGATCTTAAAACCATTGTGTAAGGAAGTTAAAAATAAAAACCAAGACTCAACTGTTCAGACCCACAACGGGCACTGTGATGGTCCCCATCGGGCTCTCAGGTTTCCCAATATAGACAAAAGCCATGACGAAATAAACACTGAAATACATAAGTGTAAATTCACCAAACACAAATCAGGGGGCTCATATGATATGTGACCCAGATCCCTATATGTGGAAGACATTACATACAGTATTATCCCACATCCTGAGCTTCTATCCTTACGTCAGGTATCACACCTCATTGAATTAGTTTCCATTTCTTTTCATTTTATTACAAGGAAACAATGCAGTGTTATTGTGGCTATAAAATTTACTTAAAAAGACTTGTTCTATAAGTCATGCAAATCGACCGAAACCCAAACACCAAATTTACACGTCCTAGAGTGGATGAGACATTTCACTTGGATTCAATGTAATACACAAGGCATGACTAGGGCACAATTATAAATGTACAAACTATGAACTATAAATCTATTTATGATACTTGTATACTAGGTATAAGGGCTCCTGTTAGCGACTTGAAAAAAGATTGATTACTCTCAGTGGGACAGGCAAAATAATAATTTTGTAGTTATGATACCTCTTTAATAGTTAACAAAAATTAAGTAGGTGATATTACAAAGCAAGCTTTGGAGGCTGCTTGGGTCTCTTCATCAGGCTGGTATAGCAAAATGTCTGAAAAAAACCCCAAATATATTCACAAAGCAACCAGAGACTCTTTGGGCTCTTTCAGACATCAGGTTTTTTTTGGTCTATGCGCTATCCATTATTTATGCAGATAAATCACAAAGCTATTGCAATAAAATTTCATTTTCAAGTGATCTTTTTTAGTGGACCGATTGTCCTTAAGAAAAAATGGAGATATGTTCTAATTTGATCCGTGTTGCAGAGCAAATTTATCAATGCAACTCAATGGCCCCATGAAAAGAAACTGATCTAATATGGATAGCAGCCATGTGCTATCCATATTTTGCAATTGAATGGGTAGCAGAAGATAAGAATTTTTTTCAAACAAGAAAATTGGATTTAACAAGGATTGTAAAAACTGACAAACGGATGATAAAAAAAAATCCATGGACCACTTGACAGTTATGATTAGAAAAATAATGTGAACGAGTCTAAGAATCATAATGGGGCAAAAGTCATAGCTGGTGATTGGCAATATTAAAGAAAGGAAGAGGTGGAGCTGAGAGGGACTTTCCCCATTGGGAGACTCATATTCACATTTTTTTTTGTTCATTTATGTACTGTTGGCGTCAATGTATGCATTCTCAGTCTCCTGGCACAGACACCGACTTACCACCATGGCTAACCTCCAGCACTCCCTCCTCCTTCTCCTACTTCTGCTGAGTGGGGTCTGCGCTTGGCTCAGAGATCCCCGGGCACTGTGCTTAGGGCATGTGTGCTTCCCCCCTCTTAAATGGACAGCTTGTGCTGTCCTGAAGTGTCCTCAGCCAATTGCTGGGAGACACTTATTATTTAAGGCACCTCCACCTGATGGGAGGTGCCTGAGCAACGTATTTAGTCAGTTAGTCTGCATGCTTGCTAGTTCTCAGGTCCTCTGTCAATGCGTAACCACCAGTACATACTAGTTCCCAGGGCCGCCATAAGGGCATTACTGCCCTTACTGCTGTATGGGGCCCTGTGAGCAGAAGTACAGAGGGAGGCCAGGAGCCAATCCAGGCCCCCCTCTTATGCTTCTGCTCACCAGGCCGCATGTGGCAATAAAGTGCAGTGTGTTGTGTGCTGTGGCTCACCTTGGGGCTGGGAGCTTTTCCCGGAGCTCCACGGCCATCTAACATGAGCGGCCATGCAGATCCAGATCCTGCTCCCTCCGCCTTCTCTGGACTTCTGGTCAGGTGACGGCGTATACTTGATGACGTCATCGCGTATGCAGTGGCATGTACGAGGACATTAGAAGCAGAGCTGCACCTGCAGGGGATTGTCAATGAGGTAAGTATGAAAAATGTTTTTTTTTCTTTTATAAAATTAATTAAATGGGTGAGGGGGGCTATAAATGATCAAGTGGGGGGAGGCTGACAGCAAATGATGAAGTGAGTGGGGGACTGCAAATGATGAAGTGAGGGGAGGGTGACTGCAAATGATGAATTGAGTGGGGGAGGGGGACTGCAAATGATGAATTGAGGGTGGAGTACAGGGGAAAGCAATTGAATTGAAAGTGGAGGGTGAGGAAAGCAAATGATGAATTGAAGGTGGGGGGTGGGGAGAGCAAATGATGATGAATTTTGAAGGTGGGGGGAGTAAATGATGATGTATTGAGACTGGGGGATGGGGACAGAAAATCATTAATTGAGAGTGGGGGACAACAAATGATACATTGTAGATTATAAGCTCCTACGGGCAGGGTCATCAACATCTTTGAATTAATTATTGTATTACCGTAAACTTTGTTATGACTGTTGTATATGGACTGTTGAATTGTAAAGCGCTGCGGAATATGTTGGCACTATATAAATAAAGATTATTATTATGATTGGGGGTGGGGCAGAAAATAATCATAAATTGAGGGTGGAGGAGGGTGTTGGTGAGAGATAGAGAAGATATGAAGGGGCATGTAAATAATATAAATTGGGGAAGATTCAGAGTGGAAGACGTTGAGGATGCAGTGACTGGTATTGAATTGGGGGAATGAGTTCAAATTTACAAGGGCTAATTAATTTATATATTTATTAGGCAGAAAAGGTGGATATTTATAGTTGGTGGGGGCACAGCGGTGGACTACAATTTATATTTGGAATGGTGAGTTGCATATTATGTATTAATTGCAGGTGCATGTCTGTATTCAGCTGTGTTCTGTAAAAGAAAGGGAAAAAGTGGTGAATGTGCTCTCGAAGTCGGGCTCTAGGTAACTTTGCAGAGACGAGTCCTGGCTGGAAGAAGTGGTGGCAGGCTGCGCTGGATGAAAAAGAAAAGCAAAGATGAAGGACTTCAGCTAGAGATGTCACTGGTGAGTCAGTGGGTTACCTGTACACTGACACTATACACTGTATATAGTATGTAGAGAGCTCCTGTGTATATCAATGGTGATCACTGTATTATCTGTGCACTGACACAATATACAGAGCTCCTGTGTATAATGTCACTGGTGATCACTGTATTACCTGTACATTGCACACTACAGTATATACAGATCTCCTGAGTATAATGTCACTGGTGATCACTGCATTACCTGTACACTGACACCATATACAGAGCTCCTGTGTATAATGTCACTGGTTATCTTTGCATTACCTGTACACTGACTGTATCTGTAAAGCTCTTGTGTATAATAGCACTTAGTATTGTGTTTTGTTTTTTTAATTAATGATTAGTATTGTAGTATTGGGTCACTATGTGGTGGTAATATCTGGTCTGGTCATGGTGTGATGGCATTTGTTCCTTGTATGCGCTATTATTCAGTTACTATGTGGTGATAATGTAGTCTGGTCATGGTGTAGCGGTATTTGTGCCTTGTATGAGGTATTATTCGGTCACTATGTGGCGGTAATATGTGGTCTGGTCATGGTGTGGTGGCATTTGTGCCTTGTATGAGGTATTATTCGGTCACTATGTGGTGGTAATATGTGGTCTGGTCACGGGGTGGCAGTATTTGTTCCTTGTATATGGTAGTATATAGTCACTATGTGGTGGTAATATGTGATCTGGCTTGGTGTGACAGTATTTGTCCCTTGCATGTGGTATTAATGGTCATTTTAAAAAATGTATGTGACTCATTCCCTTAAAGAAAAATGAATAAAAATGTACCTAAAAGAGTATAGATTATATTAAGAAATGTGTAATAGGTTAGAGTAGAGTTGTCGACTTAAAATATCTTTTAGCTAAAACAAAAGCTGATGGTTATGCATGAGATCTGGTATTCAATGGGAACTGTTAATGTGTGATTGGTGAGGACTAGGTGCAGAAGTGGAGTTTTTCTCCAAGAGTGGGCAGTGGGACTGTGGAAGGTTCGAGGAGTTGAGGAGGAGCTGGGGTGAAGCCTGGTCGGAGTCTCAAAGGGGCCTGGAAATTTTGCCAGTATGGGACCCTGAAATTTCTAGTGGCAGCCCTGCTAGTACCTGCCTGTATATGCTTGCTCTGCTTGTTCCTGCTTCTGCCTTTCATCGCACCTGTCTGTGCCAATCTGTATACCAGTCGTACCTGCATCTGCCTGTGCCTATGTGAATACCAGTTGTGCTTGCCAGCACCTGCCTTTGCCCACCTGTATACCAGCCGTACTTGCCTGTGCCCACCTGTATACCATCTGTACCTGCCTACACCTGCTTGTACCCACCTGTATACCAGCTATACCTGCCAGCACCTGCCAGTGACAGTCTGTATACCAGCCATGCTAGCCTGCACCTGCCTGTGCCCACCTGTATACCAGCCACACCTGCCTGCACCTGCCTGTGCCCTGCACCTGCCTGTGCCCACCTGTATACCAGCCGCACCTGCCTGTGCCCACCTATATGCCAGCCACACCTGCCTGTGCCCACCTGTACAGGATATTGGACAACATCAGGATGAAGTACATAGCAATTTCTAAATAATAATATTGCAAACCACTGCGATAAAACTAAGGCTGAAATATCAATATACTTACTTCTATTATGGCTGTTTGTGTGTTTTATGAGAATCCTTATGGATAAAGGGTTGTACCTGGTTACAGCGATTGTACTGAAAGGTAAAGTATACAGGAGATCGGTATATTATTTGGGCCGTACAAATAGGTTATCAAGGATATCAATTAAATGCACTTACTCCTCATGTGAGGTTTTATAGGCTGCACCTGAAGCGTTCCTATACGAGGTTTAAGTGTTTCTTGGTGTGATAAACCATAGCTGGAGGGTAGAATATGCAAAAAAAAAAAAACAGTATAATATTTGGACCGTATAGACGTGTTATCATAAGTATTAGTGGAATACACTTACTCTCTTTATATAAGACTATGTAGGCTGCATCCGGAGTATTCCTATATGTAATTGAGCATTTCTCTTTCCACGGTGTGACAAATTGAATGCTAATAAATAAATAGAGTAAAAAATGTCAGCAGTGCCTTAAAACAATTGGGTTATTGCTAACCACAACAATTGCAGCAGTATCAATAAGAATCACCCGGCACTCACCACATCTTGCTTAGAAAACCATATGCGGTGAAGATGGCGAGGTAGTGCTGTTTGTATCGCTTAAAATAGCTTCAGCGGACTGTGGTGCGGCCAGTGCCTGAGGCCGAGGTTCCTGGACGGTAACGTCCCAGTGAGTGGCAAGAAGGTACCAGTGCCTGGCGTGCCCCGGCCGGAAGCAACGCTGAGGACGCGGTGCCGAAATAGGGGCGGAGCTAGTGTGACGTCACAGAAAGCAGGGATGGGTGCGCGAGAGAGACAAGCTGCCAACTAGTTTCGAGGGGTAACTCCCCTCTTCGTTACCGTCCAGGAACCTCGGCCTCAGGCACTGGCCGCACCACAGTCCGCTGAAGCTATTTTAAGCGATACAAACAGCACTACCTCGCCATCTTCACCGCATGTGGTTTTCTAAGCAGGATGTGGTGAGTGCCGGGTGATTCTTATTGATACTGCTGCAATTGTTGTGGTTAGCAATAACCCAATTCTTTTAAGGCACTGCTGACATTTTTTACTCTATTTATTTATTAGCATTCAACTTGTCACACCGTGGAAAGAGAAATGCTCAATTACATATAGGAATACTCCGGATGCAGCCTACATAGTCTTATATAAAGAGAGTAAGTGTATTCCACTAATACTTATGATAACACATCTATACGGTCCAAATATTATACTGTTTTTTTTTTTTTTTGCATATTCTACCCTCCAGCATTGGTTTATCACACCAAGAAACACTTAAACCTCGTATAGGAACGCTTCAGGTGCAGCCTATAAAACCTCACATGAGGAGTAAGTGCATTTAATTGATATCCTTGATAACCTATTTGTACGGCCCAAATAATATACCGATCTCCTGTATACTTTACCTTTCAGTACAATCGCTGTAACCAGGTGCAACCCTTTATCCATAAGGATTCTCATAAAACACACAAACAGCCATAATAGAAGTAAGTATATTGATATTTCAGCCTTAGTTTTAGCGCAGTGGTTTGCAATATTATTATTTAGGTGTTAATTTTTCTAACAGAGTCCTGCACAGAACCTGTTTTTAACCACGTGCAGCTTCCAAGGCCCCCACCTTATCTTTTCAGGTGATTAAGCGCCAGTGTATATACATTTTTTTCTCTTTTTTAGACATAGCAATTTCTACTAGCTGCTCTTCCTAATTTTCTCAATGTTCAGTGAAAAACTGAGAGAAGCATGAAGAAAAGCTCGTTGTCACGTGACCGTAAGTATGAAAATCGCATATGAATGAAGTGGCCATGTGATGGCTGCTGCAACCTGCAAGCAGAGCTGAATACTGACAGGATATTACACGCTGTTAGGATTGACATGCTACAGGGCTTCATTATATAATTAAAGTGCTTGTCTGGTTGGAGATGAATGTCTGCAGTCACTCTATGTGACTGCAGGCTTCTGAATTCGCACAGCGCATGCACTGCACTCTTTTAAGATTCTTCCTTACTGGTGACA